>NC_064828.1:101337253-101953003 GCF_024166365.1 Elephas maximus indicus | reverse complement strand
GGGAGATGTGCCTTCTTTTTAGGTTGAGCTGGGCAATCTAGTGTAATTTGAATGTACAAAGTCTGAAATATGATTGAGATATCCAAACGAATAGGAGGCAGCTCCAGAATGAATCTGGAGCTCAGAGGATGTTTTAGGCCTGGGTATATAGATTTTGGGGTCATCAGCAAGTAGGTGGTATTTAAAACCATGGACCTGGAAGAGATTCCATGGGGAGGGAATGTAGAGAAAACAGCCTATGGAAGTCCAACATTTAGGTAGAAGAAGAAGACTTGGCAGAGTGGATTAAAAAAGCCAGAGAAGTTGGAGGGAAATCTTGAGGGCATGGTGTCATAGAGGCCCAAAGAGGGAAGCATTTTAAGAAAGAGCAAGTTCTTCTTTGTGGAGTGCTATGAAGAAGCCAAGTAATATATGGCCATGACCGTGTCCACTGGATTTGGCAATGTGGCAGTAGTGGTAATCCTGAGAAGAACTGTGTTGGTGGGAGGAAAGCACAGCTGTTTTTCCTTGGGTTTACAATTGTTATTACCCACCCAGTTTAGTACTTAACTACATTTTTGGCCGGTCATTTTGAGTTGTTGTGTTCCTCTTGTCCTTATAATTTAGGGTTTCCAGATAAAACACAGAATACCCAGTTAAATTTGAATTCCAGAAAAAAAAAAAAACAAACCCAAATTTTTAGTATAAGTATGTCCCAAATATTGTATGGGACATACTTATGCTAAAAAAAACTATCCAAAATTCAAATTTAACTGGCCGTCCTGTATTTTTATTTGCTAAATCTGGCAACTCTACCCTAACTAGACTGCCACATAGAAGCTACCATATGATTTGCTTCTGGGTTTAGCCACCAGGGCCAACAAAGAAAGGCAACCTTGAGGGACATTATCTCTGGTAATAGCTTATGCTTCTGCAAAGTGCCCTTAGTGCACCCCATAGAGTGCTGAGCACATAGTAGGCTCTCATCAAATGTTGTTTTGATAGAAACTGTGTATGTGCTTTTGAGGAAATTATCTGACAGAGATTCCCCAATGGAAAAAAACCCTGGAAACTGTGGTACAACTTAGAGAACACCATGGAATGGGCCTCACTTGGAAGGTCCCAATGAATTAAGTGGTGCACGCAGCACTTTTGGCTGTGGCTTGAGGAACTGAGTACCGAGTAGGTATGATATACTTACTCTTTAGCCCTAATGGCTGTGGTACGAATGGATTTGCTGAGTTCTGTGACTCTCAGTTCTATCTGCTTAAGTGCCACTGGCTGTTGAGAGGCCATTAAAAAAAAAAAAAAAATCTTTAAATGAAAGGAGACTCTTGGAAA
The DNA here is from genome assembly GCF_024166365.1 of Elephas maximus indicus. Lineage (NCBI taxonomy): Eukaryota > Metazoa > Chordata > Mammalia > Proboscidea > Elephantidae > Elephas > Elephas maximus. The sequence continues at coordinate 101,951,683 of NC_064828.1, read as the reverse complement.
TGCCCACAAATTCCAAGAGAGCCGGGCTGAGTCATTCAATGTTTTAATTGGTCATGCCAGTTCCTACACCTTCCTTTTTCCTTCCTTTCTGTGAGATGGAGGAGATATAACCACAAGATTGTATTTCATATGATCTCTTCAGAGAGAAAATTTCAAAGCAATTAAATATGAGTTGAATCCAAAATGTATGATGAATTAAATATCAGCTAGAATTTTTCTATGAAGATTCTGTTCCTGGGCTAAAAACCAAGAACCCGGAGATCAGATTTAACTACTCATGTAAAATGGTTTTCTCACTTGTGGTTTTTTTCCTTCAAGATTTGTGTTTACAAGGATCTTGCATCAACATGGCATTAACATTCATTTATATAGCAGGCTGAGTGTAGTACTTTCATTCTACACTAATTCATTGAGCCCTATGGCGTACCATTCTATTGCATGATAGAATTTTGAAGGAACAAGACTTAGTCATTGAAAATACCTTTCTTCAACAACATAAACAGCGTCTATACATGTGGACCTCACCAGATGGAATACACAGGAATGAAATTGATCACATCTGTGGAAAGAAATGATGGAGAAGCTCAATATCATCAATCAGAACAAGCCCGGGGACTGACTACAGAACAGACCATCAATTGCTCATAGGCAAGTTCAAGTTGATGCTGAAGAAAATTAAAACAAGTCCCTGAGAGCCAAAGTACAACCTAGAGTATATTCCCCTGAATTTTAGAGACCATCTCCAGAGTAGTTTTTTTTATTCTAGCCACTTTATTTATTTTTTAAATAGTTTTTATTGTGCTTTAAGTGTAAGTTTACAAATCAAGTCAGTCTCTCACATAAAAACTTATATACAGCTTGCTACTTATTCCCAGTTACTCTCTCCGCCATGAGACAGCCCCCTCCTTCCTTCCACTCTCTCTTTTTGTGACCATTTTGCCAGCTTTTAAGCCCCTCTACCCTCTCATCTCCCCTCCAGGCAGGAGATGCCAACATAGTCTCAAGTGTCCACCTGAACCAAGTAGCTCACGCCTCACTAACGTCCCTCTCCAACCCATTGTCCAGTCCAGCCCATGTCTGACGAGTTGGCTTCGGGGATGGTTCCTGTCGTGAGCCAACAGAAGGTCTGGGGGCAATGATCACCAGGGTCCTTCTAGTCTCAGTCAGACCATTAAGCCTGGTCTTTTTATGAGAATTTGGGGTCTGCATCCCACTGTTCTCCTGCTCCCTCAGAGGTTCTCTGTTGTGTTCCCTGTCAGGGCAGTCATCAGTTGTAGCCAGGCACCATCTAGTTCTTCTGGTCTCAGGATGACGTAGTCTCTGGTTCGTGCAGCCCTTTCTGTTTCTTGGGATCGTTATTATCTTGTGTTTTTGGTGTTCTTCATTCTCCTTTGATCCAGGTGGGTTGAGACTCATTGATGCATCTTAGGTGGCTGCTTGCTGTCATTTAATACCCCAGATGCCACTCTTCAAAGTGGGATGTAGAATGTTTTCTTTTCTTTTTTTTTTTAATAATTTTTATTGAGCTTTAAGTGAACGTTTACAAATCAAGTCAGTCTGTCACATATAAGCTTGTATACACCTTACTCCATACTCCCACTTACTCTCCCCCTAATGAGTCAGCCCTTCCAGTCTCTCCTTTCGTGACAATTTTGCCAGTTTCTAACCCTCTCTACCCTCCTATCTCCCCTCCAGACAAGAGTTGCCAACACAGTCTCAAGTGTCTACCTGATACAAGTAACTCACTCTTCATCAGCATCTCTCTCCAACCCATTGTCCAGTCCCTTCCATGTCTGATGAGTTGTCTTCGGGAATGGTTCCTGTCCTGGGCCCTGGGCCGACAGAAGGTTTGGGGACCATGACCGCCAGGATTCCTCTAGTCTCAGTCAGACCATTAAGTCTGGTCTTTTTTATGAGAATTTGGAGTCTGCATCCCACTATTCTCCTGCTCCCTCAGGGGTTCTCTGTTGTGCTCCCTGTCAGGGCAGTCATCGGTTGTGGCCAGGCGCCATCTAGTTCTTCTGGTCTCAGGATGATATAAGTCTCTGGTTCATGTGGCCCTTTCTGTCTCTTGGGCTCATAGTTATCGCGTGACCTTGGTGTTCTTCATTCTCCTTTGATCCAGGTGGGTTGAGACCAATTGATGCATCTTAGATGGCCGCTTGTTAGCATTTAAGACCCCAGACGCCACATTTCAAAGTGGGATGCAGAATGTTTTCATAATGGTATTATTTTGCCAATTGACTTAGAAATCCCCTTAAGCCATAGTCCCCAAACCCCTGCCCTTGCTCTGCTGACCTTTGAATGTTCAGTTTATCCCGGAAACTTCTTTGCTTTTGGTCCAGTCCAGTTGAGCTGACCTTCCGTGTGTTGAGTATTGTCCTTCCCTTCACCTAAAGTAGTTCTTATCTACTAACTAATCAGTAAAAAACCCTCTCCCACCCTCCCTCCCTCCCCTCCTCGTAACCACAAAAGTATGTGTTCTTCTCAGTTTATACTATTTCTCAAGATCTTATAATAGTGGTATTATACAATATTTGTCCTTTTGCAACTGACTAATTTCACTCAGCATAATGCCTTCCAGGTTTCTCTGTGTTATGAAATGTTTCACAGATTCATCACTGTTCTTTATCGATGTGTAGTATTCCATTGTGTGAATATACCATAATTTACTTATCTCTAGAGTAGATTTGATGCATTGAATGCTAATGACCAAAGAGTAGATGAGCTGTGGGATGACATCAAAGACATCATACATGAAGAAAGTAAAAGGTTCTTAAAAAGACAGGAAAGAAAGAAAATACCAAGATGGATGTCAGAGGAGACTCTGAAACTTGCTCTTGAACATAGAGTAGCTAAAGCTAAAGGAAGAAATGATGAAGTAAAAGAGCTGAACAGCAAATTTCAAAGGGCTGCTTGAGAAGACAAAGTATTATAATGAAATGTGTACAGACCTAGAGCTAGAAAGGGAAAAGGGAAGAACATCCTTGACATTTCTCAAGTTGAAAGAACTAAAGAAAAATTTCAAGCCTTGAGTTGTAATATTGAAGAATTTTATGGGCAAAAAAATTGAATGATGCAGGAAACATCAAAAGAAGATGAAAGGAATATGCAGAGTTGCTATACTAAAAAAAATTGGTTGAGTTCAACCATTTCAGGAGGTAGCATATGATCAAGAACTGATGGTACTGAAGGAAGAAGTCCAAACTGCACTGAAGGCATCGGTGAAAAACAAAGCTCTGGGAATTGATGGGATACCAGCAGAAATATTTCAACAGACGGATGCGACACTGGAAGCATACGTTCGTCTGTGCCAAGAAATTTGAAAGAGAGCTACCTGGCCAACCAACTGGAAGAGATTCATTTTCGTGCCCATTCCAAAGAAAGGTGATTCAACTAAATGTGGAAATTATCGAACAATATCATTAACATCACATGTAATTAAAATTTTGCTGAAGATAATTAAGAACAATTGCAGCAGTCCATCAACAGGGAACTGCCAGAAATTCAAGGTGGGTTCTGAAGAGGATGTGGAATGAGAGATATCACTGGTGATGTAAGATGGATCTTGGTTGAAAGCAGAGAATACCACAGAGATGTTTAACTGTGTTTTGACTATGCAAAGGCATTTGACTGTGTGGGTCATAAAAAATTATGGATAACATTTCGAAGAATGGGAATTCTAGAACACTTAATTGTGCTCATGAAGAACCTGTACATAGACCAAGAGGCAGTTGTTTGAACAAAACAAGGGGGTACTGCATGGCTTAAAATCAGGAAAGGTGTGTGTCAGGGTTGTATCCTTTCACCATAATTATTCAACCTGTATGCTGAGCAAATAATCTGAGAAGAGGGATTATATGAAGAAGACTGTGGCATCAGAATTTGGAGGAAGACTCATTAACAACCTGTGATATGCAGATGACACAACCTTGCTTGCTAAAAGTGTAGAGGATTTCAAGTACGTATTAATGAAGGTCAAAGACTATAGCCTTCAGTATGGATTACTCCTTAACATGAAAACAAAAATCCTCACAACTGGACCAATCAGCAACATCATAATAAATGGAGAAAAGACCGAAGTTGTCAAGGATTTCATTTTACTTGGATCCACGATCAACACCCATGGAAGCAGCAGTCAAGAAATCAAAAGACATGTTGCTCTGGGAAAATCTACTGCAAAAGACCCCTTTCGGAGTGTTAAAAAGCCAAGTGGTGACTTTAAGGACTAAGGTGCGCCTGAGCCAAGACATGGTATTTTCATTCACCTCAGATGCATGTGAAAGCTGGACAATGTGTGAAGAAGACCGAAGAAGAATTAATGCCTTCAGTTTGGCGTTGGTGGAGAATATTGTGTATCCCATGGACTGCCACCAGAAGCAGGAACAAATCTATCTTGGAAGAAGTACAGCCAGAATGCTCCTTAGAAAGGAGGATGGTGAGACTTCGTCTCATGTACTTTGGACATGTTTTCAGGAGGCACCAGTCCCTGAAGAAGGACACCACACTTGGTAAAGTTGAGGGTCAGCGGAAAAGAGGAAGACCCTCAATGAGATGGATTGACACAGTGGCTGCAACAATGGGCTCAAACATAGCAATGATTGTGAGGATGGCACAGGACTGGGCAGTGTTTCGTACTGTTGTGTATAGGGTTGCTATGAATCGGAACCAACTCAATAACACCTAACAACAAAATGTGCCAAGGAGCCCTGGGGATGCTGTGGTGAAAGCAGTTAGCTGCTATCTGAAAGGGCAGTGGTTCGAGCTCACTAGCCGCTCCCCAGGAGAAAGATGTGGTAGTCTGCTTCAGTAAAGATTACAGCCTTGGAAACCCTATGGGGCAGTTCTACTCCGTCCCATGGGGGTCGCTATTAGTCAGTATTTACTTGATGGCACTGTTTTTTTTTTTTTTTTCTTGTGTATGTGCCACTATTCAATATGTAATTTGTCTTTTGGTGGTAGATTTTTAAATAATGTCTCAGGTTCTTATAACTGTGGAGTTTGCACTGAATACTTAACTGTGACTACCTCATCTCCTAGAGATTTTGCTGGGGTAACAGATTTGGATCTGAAGATCTGTGAGAGAGTGGTGCTGAGGGAGAGGGAATTAAACCTTGAAAATAACACCGAAGCAAGCTTCTGTACACACTGCTTTATGACCTGCTACTTGGGGAGTGGAGTCCTTTGGTGGTGCAAATGAGTAACACGCTCAACTAGCAAACAAAAGGTTGGAGATTGGAGTCCACCCAGAGCACATTGGAAGAAAGGCCTGGCGATCTACTTCTGAAAAGTCAGTCATTGGAAGCCCTGTGGAGCACGGTTCTACTCTGGCACCCATGGGGTTGCTGTGTGTTGGAGTCGATTCAACGGCAACTGGCTCGTTTTTTACTTTGGGAGCAGCTGAAGGGCCAGCACAGCAGCTTGGCTGGCTTCCATGTGATCCATGTCAGAATCTAAATGCTCCCTAAGATTTTGGATGCCTTCTCCAGGTTCTGAGTGCTGGGCCTTCACTAAATTCCATGGGGGTGAAGGTACCTACTGGCTCCTCATTTCATCCGTTCTGGACAGCTGCGATTCTACTCGTCACCTTGTGGCCTCTGTACCTGAAGCACAACAGGCATTCAGCAAAGGCTTGTCCAGTTCATTCTGCAAACATTATTTGAGCTCTTATCGTATGCTGTGCTCTGGGATTAGGAGTATGGCAGATTCAGAGATGAAGGAGCCCATCTTCAAGGGGCAGTTTGAGGAACTTACCCTCTACCAGGAGGAATTACTACTGAGCCAGGACTAGATTTTTTTGGGGGTGGGATGTTGGTCTAGTTAGCTGGTCTAGGCTGTGTTCAGCAGGTTTCTGGTGTGGGAAAAGCCCCCAGAAGCCTGGATCAGCCCGAGGAACTCCTGGCAGCTCTGAATCTTACCTTAATCAGACCCTATTTTATCCCCCAGGAGTCCCTGCGTGGCGCAAATGCTTAAGCGCTCGACTACTAGCTAAAATGTTGGTGGCTCAAATCCATCCAGAGGCGCCTTGGAACACAGGCCCTGCAGTCTGCTTCCGAAAGGTCACAGCCTTGAAAACTCTATGGAGTAGTTGCGCACATGGGGTCACCATGAGTCGGGATCAACTCTACAGGAACTACAACAACAACGATGACATTTTATCTCCCAAACCCAGGTGCTTCTGGAGCACGCTAAGTCGTTTTGTTGAAGGAAATCCACTTCCCCAATTTTTTTTAGTAAGTCGATTCCTTGAAGACTTCACTAATTAGAGCTATTAATATTTCAAAACACCTCTTCTGATGAATGGATTTGTACGTTTTCTACGTCACTGCCTCTCCAGCCTCGTGAAGAGCAATGTGGGTGTCCTTTTCCCTTTTAGGTTTCTCTCTTCCTCCAGCCCACGCTCGCTCGCTCGCTCGCTCGCTCGCAGCCTCTGATAGCTGTGTTTGCAGTCGTTCTCGGAAATGTTGCTGATGTCGGCAGCACTGATACTGTATTAGAGGAGCCGTTTTAGAGGAAATTACCCAGAGGGCGATACTGAAATACAAAACCATTTTGCCTGGTATTTTGTAGAAACCCCTTTTCTCCCTTTGATGGATCTTGTTCGTTTTTGCAACTTAGCAGGCTCAATGAAAGAAGAAGTATGTAAAAATTTTTTCCATCTAAGTTGTTTGTAGGAGGCTTCAGTGGCTATGAAATGAACAAGGAGCACTGGCAGGTGAAGGCGGCTGAGGCTACTTGCAAAGCAGAATGCACTGGGGTGTCGAGCTCCCTCTCAGGGGCTCTGGGGAGAAGGGCAAAAGTGACGATCCACCATATTCCACATAAATAGTCTGTTCTTAAAAGTATATAAATATAAATAAAAGCCTATCTTAGAGACCTGTAGACCTTGGTGTTCAAAAGCTTTCTGCAGAAAATCCTTTCATAAAGTAAACACTGATCTTGCTGAGTAGGATTTCTGTATACAACTTGAGATTTCTTTATAGAGGTACACCTACATCTTTACACTTACCCTGACAGCAGGCTCTGACCAGGGAGCCATGGAAGGATTGCTCAGTGTCATCGAGGGACAGTTGAGGGAAGAAACTATGAATTCAGAGTGGCAGTGATCCCTGATGCTGTTCAGTTTCTCTAGCAGTGTTTAGCAGTCTGCATGCAGACTCTGAACAGAGAGAAGGCCATTCTATAGAAGGGGCATTTCCAGGAGGAGTCTCTGGGTGGGTGGGTGGGGGGTGCAAATGATTAATATGCTCAGTTGCTAACTGAAAAGTTGGGTGGTTGGAGTTTACCCAAAGGTGCCCCGGAAGAAAGGCCTGGAGATCTATGTTCAAAAAAATTAGCCATCGAAAACCCTATGGATCACGTTATGCTGAGTGAAATAAGTCAGTTGCAGAATGACAAATACTGTATGACCTCATTTGTATAAAAAGACAAGAAAAAGCAAATGTATAGAGACCAAAGTCTGTTAGCAGTTACTAGGGGTGGGAGGAGTGGGGAAAGAAGTTTGTTGGTGATGAAAAATCGCATTGATTAAGGGTAGGGTTGCACAGCTGATTATTGCAATTGCTGTCAATAAGTTGTCCGCCTGTAAGAAGTTGAATTGGCAAAAGTTGTATGATAGATATGTTTACAACAATAATCAAAAAAAAAAAAAAACAAGTGTAGCTTCTCAGCCTGTGTATGTACAACCAAAAACCTTATGGAATTTGGTTTCTTGGTTTAGGGTCATGGCTTTATGGGAGATACCAGTTAATTGCCCTAATAGTATGTTTAGTGCTTCTGCTCTATCTCCTAGTTCATTGTATAGTACCTGGGGTCTTAAAAGCTTGCAAGCAGCCATCCAAGGCATGACGATTGGTCTTATTTGCCTGGAACAACAGAGAAAGAAGGAGACTCAGGATATGGAAGGGGAAGAGGCTAATTGCCTCCATGGACAAATTCCTCATTTGCCATGACACCAGAAGAACTGGATAGTGCCTGACTACCAGTATTGAACATTTTGATCAAATATTCTATAGAAGAATCCTGACAAAAAAGGGGAAAATGTAGAACAGAATTTCAAATTCTCATGGACTCCAGACTGTCTGGAGCCAAGGGTGCTGGATGAACCCCTAAAACTATTGCCCTGAAATAATCTTTAAAACTTAAACCAAAAATATCACTTGAAGTCTTCTTAAAACCAAATAACAGTTTAGCTTAACTAGTGAAAAAGGTCTGCCTTGAGCGTTATGCTCTTTTGAGAACTACCTATATAGGATCAAAGTGTCAACAGCAACTCAAAAGATTAGATAGGAACTTGAGGGGGGCAGTGAGTTTATGTTAATGAGGGAAGAGCAACACAGAAAAGGAGGGTGAGAATGGCTGCACAGCTTGAAGAATGTAATTAATGTCACTGAATTGTACATGTAGAAATGGTTGAATTGGTGTATGTTTTGCTGTGTATATTCTCAACAACAACAAAATAAAATTGAAAGAAAACCCTAGGGAGCATAGTTCTACTCTGGCGCACATGAGGGTCGACAGCACCTAGTTTTTTTTATTTCTAGGTAGCTTCAGGAAAAGACAAAAAGAAATGAAGTTAAGTCTGTTAGCTAAAGAGTGAAGTGTTGAACATGAAATCTAAGCGAGGTGAATTTGAACCACTAACCACTAACCACTGCCGTCAATGACAATTAAACGGATTCTAGAAGACTCATGTTCTACAAGACTAGCAATTGGAGCCCTGGTGGTGCAGTGGTTAAGAGTTTGGCTGCTAACCAAAAGGTCAGCAGTTCGAATCCACCAACCACTCATTGGAAGCCCTATAGTGCAGTTTTACTCTGTCCTATAGGGTCTGCAGTATAAAAAAGAAAATTATAGGAAACTTTTCAGAGAGTGACCCCTAACTTTTCCTCTATTATGCTTTTCAGTGGTCGGTTCATCCATACCAATAATAATATTAATAACTATGAAAATAAATTAATACAACTTAACCCGGTATTCACTAGGTGGCTAATAGGTGCCCAGCACAATACTCCATGCTGCAGAAATGCCAATGGACAACATACGCACAGCTTCTGGAGCCCTGGTGTCCCAGTGGTTAAGAGCTCAGCTGCTAACCAAAAGGTTGGCAGTTTGAATCCACCAGGTGCTCCATGGAAAACCCTATGGGGCAGTTTTACTCTGTCCTATAGGGTTGCTATGAGTCAGAATCGACTTCATGGTAATGGGGTTGGGCTGCCCTTACAGAGTTTATGATGGGGTAGAGGAGATAGAAGTCAATGGACATTTCAAAATAGAGTGAGAATTTTCCTGGTAGAGGATGTACAAGATGCTATGGGAGCCTAGTGCACATGGGGAACAACTAAACAAGATGCGGAAGAGGTCAGGGACAATTCCTACAGGAAGTGCCTTCCACGCCAAGAGGTAAGGATGAGAAGGAATCAGCCAGGGTGGTGGATGGGGGAGGGTCTCAGGCAAGGGATAACTTGGGTGATGTCAGAGTCTGGATGGGAAGCGTGTAGAGGACGAGGGGGTGAGGTTAAGCTGGAGAAGGAAGACAAGCCCAGAGCACACAGGGCATTGAGAACTGTGTCAAGGGCAACGGTAGTCACTGAGTGGCTTTAAGTAGTCCCAAGATTGGAGTTTTAGAAGGATCACCTGACTGTGGTGTGGAGACTGGATAGCAGTTGCTGTAGGGCTGACTCCTGGCAACCCCATGTATGTCAGAGTAGAACTGTGCTCCACAGAGTTTTCAATGGCTGATTTTTCAGAAGTCGGTCACCAGGACTTGAACCTCCAACCTGTCAGTTAGCAGGGGAGTGTGTTAGCAGTTTGCGCTACCCAGGGACTCCAGAGGCTGGTTAGGAAGTGAATTATGCATGAAGCCTGGTGAGGAGAGATAACTGCTTTTGATAAGGCACCTGGAAGACCTCTATCTCAAAGGAATGGACGTCTGACAATAGAATTTAAAACACTTGGCCCCTGGGTAAAGGAGATATTTTGGAACTGCAACTGCCTGTATGATTTTCAATCCCCAAGGGAGAGAAAAGATCTTTCATTTTAAAAATGCTCTAGTTAATTTAAACTGTGGGAGAAAAAGCTTAGGGCAGGAGGCAGCAAATATTATGCAGGAAGCATTTTGGAATAAGACAATAAACCTCCAGCTGCTGCTATGCTACCTTTAGGACTTTGACTATGGAGGCAAGATAAAGAATCCATCTTTCCAAGATGGCAGAGTCCGTTGGGAGAGCCACCAGGCAGGCAGCCCTGGGCTCTGAAAGATGACCAGTCCAGTGAGATACAATGGGCTGTTCTGACAGCACATACAAGGAACAGCTCTGGTCCTGTGCTGTTTGTGTCCTGGGTGTGCTGAGGATTCATTTCAGTGTGGGCATAATAAAAGCATCCCATCTGCTACCAGAACTAGGCCTATAATGCTTAGAAGTTCTAGAGCAGGGGTTCTGTTGAAGAGGGGTTTCTCGGCAGCCAGAGAGAGAAAATGGAGCTACAGAGTGGTGATATATGACAGTAATTGGATCATCAAACCCATACTGAGACCTCCAAAGGACGAATCTTTGTGAATGGTGCTGGAGGCACAAACCAGAGTAGGACCCACCTTCTCTGACATCTCCTCTTTTCCACTCTAGTTTTTTCTCATTCTGCTTTGTGAATTTCTCCCCTCTGCTGTCCCTTAAATGTTGCTGCTCCCCTGAGCGCCATCCACCACTCTTTTCTCATTCTATATCTCTCTCTGGACTATTTCATCCCATCCTGTGGCTTTCGTACCACTTATATGCCAACCACTTTCAAACCTAGGGTTCCAGCTAGATTCCCCCCTGAGTTCCAGACCCTTCTGCCTAATGTCTACTAGACATCTCCATCCAATGTGATACGGTTGCTGCAAACCTAATTGTCTAACACTGGGCTGTACCTCTAAGCCTCCTGCACTTCCTATTTTAGAGAAAGGCACCATGTTCTTCCAAGCCAGATACCTGGGAGTCATTCCAAACCCATCCCTATTCCTACTTCTCACTTTCTATCAATCACCAAGACCTGTAAATTTTACTTCTTTAACAACCCTTGCTTCTGATCCTCCTCTCCATCCCCTATGCTACCTCTTGAGTTGAGGCCCTCCATAATCTATTCCAGAAAATTCCCAGCCATGCTCTCAGTTGAAGATCTGTTGCTTCTCCAGTCTTTCTTTCACACCGCTGCCAAAGTCAGCTGTGGCCCCTCTATCCATGTTAACCTTGACGGTTTCCCAAGCTCATTAATATGACTTACAAGACCCACCATGATCTCCCATGCCTGTCTTTCCAAATTTATTTTGGGGGTAGTCCTCTTCACACCATGGAGTCCTGACACACAGACCTGGTATAATTTTTCAAACATCCCAGGCTGATTCATGGCTTAGTGTCTTTGCATCCATTGCTCCCTTTTGCTGGTCTGCCTTCCTCTTTACTTCCCCCTGTCCTCTGGCAGACACCTAATCCTTTTTCTATACCCAGCTCAATGGGCACCCCTTCTGGAAGTCTTTTCTAGTATCCTCTTTGGTAGAATTGAATGCTCCCTCTTCGTGTCTCTCCGTACCCTGTTCATGTGTCTAGCATAGCATCTGCATACTTTGTTGTGTTTATTTGCGTAGTTCATACAGCTCTCACTGCTTTCTAATTGTGTGAATGGTTCATGTTGATTGAGTGTTTGCTTTGAACCAGGCACTGCGCAATATGCCCTACATTATTGCATTGAATCTTCGCAACAGTGCCACCACTTCTGTACCTTGCCAAGTAGGAGGGAAGGAAGCCCAGAGAGAGGACTGGCTGATGTTTCCTGGAAATGATAGCGCCTGCAGTGGCACTCAGACATATGATGAGGGTAGGAATGGATGACCATTGAAGTCTTACCCTTCCCTGTTTTTTGTAAACCTGAAAGTCTCATTCTCTGACTCTGTTTGCTTCTGGAGAAGGCCCCTGACTTTGTGCCATGACCTTCATTTATAAATACAAGAAGAGATTTGGGGACCATCAGAAGCTGTTTGCTTACTAGTCCTGAGAGGGAAGTCACTGGTCCTTTGAGCCCCAAGTGAACCCAGCTCCCTCTGTCCTCTTCCCAGGTGAGGAGAGCACTAATGGAGCAGGGCAAGAAAAGTCTTTCAGTCTTTGGAGCCTTCAAATCCAAGTTGATGCTGTTTGGTCCTAGTCAGGGGGGAAGACTGGAAGGAAATTCTGCCTGCCTGGTACCAGAGGGGTGACTCACCAAGGGTGATTCATACCATTTAATAGATTTTTTTTTTTTACCTAAGAAAGATTTTATACCCATGAGCAAAAGAGAACCGTCTAGCCCTTCATGAAGAGAACAAGAATGCACGGGGCTGAGTGTTTGGAGTACAGTGAAGTCAATTACTGCCATGTCTCCTTTCTCTTTTTCCCTAGCAATTGGGAAAGCCATGAAGAACTCTTTGGACTGTTTACTTTTCCAGAACCTTAACACCCCGACTCAGGGAACCTGTCTATGGAAAAACACACAGTAGTGCCAGGGATGCTCTTGTCTGCCAGGTAACTGTGCAGTTGAGCTTTCTTTTGGGCGGGTGTGTGAACTTAATCTCATAAATGCTGGCCTAAGGCAAGTTTGTCGGTGGATGAGTAAACATATTCAAAAATGGAGCAAATTGTAATTAGGAGCCACCCAGTTGTAGGTGTTACGCTAAGTTCCATGTTGGAGGGATATACATAGAGAAAGGGCATCTAATCAGACTGGGGAGTGAGAAATCATGAAGAACTTCACTGAGGTGGTAACACAGGAAGTGAGTTTTGAAGTATGAGGAGGAGTTAGCCAGATAAAGAGTCGGAAGGAGAAAGCAATCGAAGAAGTGAGACCCGTTCCTCTGGGAAGGCCCATAAGGGGACATCAGCGGTGGCTGAGTGTGTGTGGGCCTGGGTGCTGCTAGGTTTGTTGGGGCAAAGGTTGCTTCTGTTGGCGTGGCGGTAGGTGAGGCAGGAGAGACAGGTAGCTGCCAGGTCCTGGAAGGGTGAGTCTTGGTGCAAGCTTGGAGCCTGAACTTTACTCCGAATCTCCGTGGTGTCTTTGGAGGATCTTGGCACCTTGGAAAACTCCACCTGACTGGGCTGTGGAGGATGGATTCCAGGGGGTCAGGACTGAAGGCTGTCACAGTGACTCAGGTGAGAGAACACGAGGGTCTGGACTAAGGAGAGAGGAGAAGATGGATGCAAGACAAGGTGGCAGAATATTCTTAGCTCCCTCTTCCTCAGCTGTTTCCTCTCTCCTGGGCTTTCTGTCTCCATAGGATCCCAGTCATTTCGTGTTACCATGGTTTCCTCCATCTGGAAGCAAAGCCTGAAGTTCTAAAGAGGGCTAGAAGGAGAGGGCAATGCTTAACCCGGAGGAGAACCTCTCCTGTGGTGGAATTTCAGGACCGTGCCTTGCTCATTTGATGTGATCGAGCACCATCACCATTCCTACTGAGGCCAGTGTGCCTGTCTCCCAGGCGTGGCTGTCATATGGGAAAGGTTTGACTGCTGGGGTATCTGATTGAGAAGGAGCACACACAGTCTCTGCTTTTCTCATAGGCAGGTGACAGCTGAAACCAGCTGCTGTGACAAGGCGGGGCTAGGGCACCTGCCGTCTTCCCACTCCCTACCCACCGACCAGCCTGAAGTCTGACTCTGGCCCATGAAGCCTTTTGGGACTGAGCTTTAACTGGGGCCCTTTGAAAGCTTTAAGCTGCCAGCACAATTGGCCCTGGAACCATTCCAGACCTGGGAGAGGAGGGTGCGGTGTTCTCTGCCTTCTGTAGTCACAGTTGTACTTTGCCTGGATCAGCAGGCAGAGTCACGTTGCTGTGTGATGGTGGCACCTCTGAGGTGGCTGCATTGCATGTTTCCAAGAGACCCTGAAGCCTTTGGATGTCATTCATTGCCTTGGTGGTATTGGTGAGAGGAGGCTGTTGGGGTGAGGTGTCTGAAGATGTATTCAAGGACACCACTGCATATTAGCTTGTGGTAGGCTGGCCAGTGTCACTTCTCTGGGCCTCAGTTTCTCCCCTGTCAAGGAGGCAATAATGATCACTGCCCTCCACACAGGATTGTTGTGAAGATAAAATAAGTTCAAGCATGTGAAAGATCTTTGTCGCCTGTCCCACTACCTCTGGCAACAGGGATGTGTCTCATTCATTTACATATTATTCCCAGTGCCTAGCATGGTGCCCAGCAGACTTGAGTGTTTGTTGATTGAATGAATGAATGAATGAATGAAGTCTAAGGGGCCTGGGAAAAGCCAATAATGTAATATCAATAACAATATTTAATAAATATAAAAAGTAATATTTATAGTAATAAATATAAAGAATAATATTTATAATAATAAGTATAAAGAATAACAAAATTGCTAAGAACTTGTCAGCCAAAGAACAGGAAATTTCTACGTGTATCCCAGTATCCACCCATACTTAGGTAAAGATGGAATATGCTAACATTCCTGAGGAAGCATTTTGAAATGAAAATTAACTAGTTATTCAGCATTTCCTTTCTCCTTAATTCTTGGCAGCATTTTTGCTGCCAGATACTTTTCTGTTGGAGTCTTGAAGGATGATGGCCCATTACTTTATAGGTACCATCCATTATTGATACATTATATGGGGAAACCTCCATCACTGCTAGGAAACCGAAGGAGTCAGTCTGGTAGAATGGAAAATATTTTTATGTCCGTTGGAAACAAATGCCTTTTCCATTTTGGAAAAAAATGGTCCCTTTCACCTGGAATTGCTTTGTTTCTTATTTTCCTGTTTCTATTTTTTTTTTTAATTATCAGAGGAGAACTGACTTTAAAGTCAGATTATACTAGTTTTAATTCTGGCTCTACCACTTTCTACTTGGCCTTGGCTTAGTCATTTGACCTCTCTGGGGCTCAGTTTCATAATCCGTTAAGTGGGGTTGTGTAGTGGCCATGAGCTCTCTTGCAGGGAGGGTAATTGAGCCCTGGCTGCTGCTCTGAAATCTACCGCTAGGCTTGCACCGGGCATGAATCACACATAGGCTACTCTCAGCGAGGGACTAGGTGTGGGGAGGCTACTAAGTCTGGTCTCTTTCTGGGAGACACAGGACTGCTCTGATGGCTGACTTTGGCCCAAGATCTCCTTGTTGGCCTTCCTTAGGCCGCAAGCATTCTAGGATGCATACGCCTATCCTTTCTTCCCTGTATCCTTCCCTTGGGGTCAGAATTACACTGTGTGTGATGGCTGTCTTGATTTCTCTCATACATGTATTTCTCCTAATAAAATCTCGGTACATTTAGTTCTGCCTTGACATTTGCTTCTTGGAGGGTGTGACCAACACAGGATGGCAATACCCCGTGGCGAGGGCCCAATGCAATGATGTAACAGAGTGTTTATCTGAGTGCTGGGTCCGAACTAATGCTCAGTAAGGGCTCCCATCACCACCACTCCCGCCACCATCAACGTGATGGTCATCTAGCCAGTTTTACTTCTTGGTTGGCTCCAGGCACAGAGACCTCCAGGAGTGTATCCCAAGCCACCAGGCAACTTTGTATTAGTGTGAGAGCTACTGTGGTTTCTGAGACAAATAAATGGATTAATTTCAATCCCCTTTGGAAATGTATGCAACCTAAGGAAAAGGCACCGACCAAATCCTTTGCCAGCCATGGAAAAGTGCAGTTGTATTTGCTAAAGGAACCAATTCCATGTTAATTAAATGCACAAAAGGTTTTGTAACATTTTCTGGCCCCAGCCAGCACTCCTGACATCAAAACTATTCTCCAGTCGGTAAACTGGGGCGGTTCATTTGTTGTTTCCAAGAATCCTGTGTGTGTGTGTGGAGGGGCGGGGGTGGCAGAGTGGGGTAGGGGGAAGTAACCACTATTATTCACATTTCGCAGATAAGTAAACAGAGAAACTAAGTGACAGTTTCAGGGCCACCCAGTCACTGACAGGTTTGGGACTGAAGCTCTGGGTTTTGCTCTGGTGCTTTGGAAGCTCAGGGGTTGGTGAGTTCTGTTCAAACTCTGCTCCCAAGGACAATCTGTTCGCAAAGTGGCACCAGGAACTGGCTCGAGTGTGAAAAGACCCTTCTTGAGTCCAGTTCCACCCAGCCCCACTAGAAGCTCTGGAGTCCTCCACAGTGCAGATCAGTGAGGACACAGTCCCAGCTCTACCAGGCCTCCGTGCCCAGGCATGGTTTGTCACCTGGTGAGGCTTCATCCTAAAGTCAGTGACCTGGCACTGTGGTGTATGCCCCAGGTAGACAGCAGAACCCTGAAGCTTGGCAGGAACTGCAACATAGCCCAGCCCCTTGTGTCTATTTGGTGCTAAACCAATGTCTCCTGTGGTGATTTCAATAGGGCTTCTGTTTATAGCCTGAAGGAAAGGTCATCATTATCGACAACAGATAACAAATGTTTGCTCCATGCCAGCCACTGTGCCAAAAAATGGAGATGCAGCAATTAAAAGATGAGCTTTCTGACCCCTAAGAGCTTCTAGGCTAGTGGGCAAGACAGGCAGACTGTGTCTGCCTGGTAAAGACCAGGAGGACTTCACAGAGGAGGCAGCTTTAAGCTGTCACTGAGAAGGATGAGAGTTTTCCAGGCAAATGGGGTGAGAAGGGGTTACTGGCTGAGGGAGCAACATCTGTGAAATCACAGAGGTGTTAAAAGAGCATTGCTGAGTTTGTCAAGGTTGTTTTGCATTTGATACTACTCTTCCTCAATATATGTGTGGTCTGGATGTGTTAATATTCCTTTCTTCCTTCCTCCCTCCTTCTCTTCCTTCCTCCTTTCTTTCCGCCTTCCTTCCCTTCCTTCCCTCTTTCCTTCAACCATTATTGATTGGACACCCACTGTGTGTCAGGCTCTGTGCAGGGCACTGGGGACAACTGAGGTGACAGGTAGATATGGTATCTGTCCTCATGGAGCTTTCAGTCTAATGCAAGAGCTGGACAAGTAAACAGGTTCTGTGGCACAATGGTTAAACTCTCAGCTGAACCACCAGCCACTCTGCAGGAGAAAGATGGGGCAGCCTGCTTCCGTAAAGATTACAGCCTTGGCATGGAAGCTTCATAGGCACATCTGAACTCCCTGAGGGACAGAATTACTGGGCTGAGGGCTGGGTCTTGGGGGACATCCAGCTCAATTGGCATAACATGGTTTATAACGAAAATGTTCAACTTCCTACCTTGGTGAGTAACGTCTGAGGTCTTAAAAGCTTGTGAGCGTCCATTTAAGATACTCTACTGGTCTCACTCTATCTAGAGCAAGGGAGAATGAAGAAAACCAAAGGCACAAGGGAAAGATTAGTCCAAAGGACTAATGGACCACAACTACCATAGTCCCCACCAGACAGAGTCTACCATAACCAGATGGTGCCCGGCTAACACCACTGACTGCTGTGACAGGGTTTACGATAGAGGGCCGTGGACAGAGCTGGAGAAAAAAGTAGAACAAAATTCTAACTCACAGAAAAAGACCAGACTTACTGGTCTGACAGAAACTGGAGAAACCCTGAGAATATGGCCCCTGGATGCCCTTTTAACTCAGTACTGAAGTCATTCCTGAGGTTCACCCTTCAGCCAAAGATTAGACAGGCCCATAAAACAAAATGAGACTAAATGGGCACAGCAGCCCAGGGCAAGGTGGAGAAGGAAGGAGAGGACAGAAAAGTTGATAATGGGAAACCCAAGGTCAAGAAGAGGAGAGTGTTGACATGTTGTGGGGTTGGAAAACAATGTTACAAAACAGCATTGTATTAATTGTTTAATGAGAAACTAATTTACTCTGCAAACCTTCATCTAAAGCACAATTTAAAAAATTAAAAAAAAAAAAAGATGTCAGCCTTGGAAACCTATGGGGCAGTTCTGCTCTGTCCTATAGGGTCACTATGAGTGGGAATCGACCCAATGGCAACAGGTTTGGTTTTATTTTTTATCACCAACACTGCGCAGTGAGTGCTGGGCAAGGGAGACCTACCTAGCTGGAAGGGGTATTAGTTTTCCATTGCTACTGTAACACATAAACACAAACTTAGTGGCTTAAAACAACACAACTGTATTATCTTACAGACCTGGCAGTCGGAAGTCCAGAATCAGTCTCACTGGGCCAAAATCAAGGTGTTGGCAGGACTGGTTCCTTCTGGAGGTTCTAGAGGAGAAGCCATTTCCTTGCCTTTTTCCAGCTTCTAGAGGCCGACTGCATCCCTTGGTTTGTGGCCGCATCGCTCCTCTGCTTCCATTGTCACATCTACTTTCTCTGACCCTCCTGCCTCCTTCTTATGAGGATCCTTGTAATTACATTGAATCTATCTGGATAACCCAGGACGATCCCTCCCATCTCAAGATCCTTAATTTAATCACAACTGCAAAGTGCTTTTTGCCATGAAAGATAGCATATTCTCAGGTTTGGGGATGAGGATATGGATATTTTTGGGGAAATTATTCTGCTTATCACAGAGGGTCTAGGAGAAAAGGGGAGGAGGTGGTCCCAGAAGTGGTGTTTAACCTGAGATTTAGTGGGTCAGAAGCTGGGCAAAAGTGGAAGCTGGAGGACACTTAGGAGGCTGCTGAATTGGTCCAGGCAAGACAAGATGGTGGTCTGGATGAGGCTGGTGGCGTTGGGGTGGTAAGAGGTGCAAGGGATTGAAATGCACTGGGGAGGTAGAATGAATGGGAGATGCACCCTAGACAAAGCTCACCTTAGTATCAACAAGGGCAGCTAAGAACCCCAATGTGGTGTCCTTAGAGAAGGGTTAGCAAGAGCATCTACTGTGAATCGCCAAAAGAATGAATAAATCAATTTAGAGGAAATATACATTTGGACACATTATTAGGAAAGGCCAGTCTCTAGAAAAGAGCATCATGTTTGGGAGGTAGAAGTCCAGTGAAAATGAAAGAAACTGTCAACGAGATGGATTGGCACAATAGCCGCTACGATGGACTGAAACGTATCAATCATCATGAAGATGGCATAGGACCGGGCAATGTATCCTTCTGTTATACTTAAGGTTGCCAAGAGTCAGAGCCAGCTTGAGGGCAACTAAAAACAAGAAGCAAGAACATAATGTCCTGGTTGCTGATTCTAATTTATAAATCATTCAATCAGAGATTCCAGAGAATTTTGTATTCTTGTTAGTCAGAGGGAAATTCGATGATTTTATTTGATAGAGTGATAGACAGTAAAAGGCTGATTCTTAGTTTTCAAAGTGAAAAGCTGATTTTGAAGTTCTAAAAGGAAAGGCAGATGTTTACAAGCCCATTTCTTCTAAGTGGCCACCCCTCTGGCCAGGTATTGTCAGGGTCATTGGTGTTTTGAACAAGGATGACATTTCTGACCTTCTATTCACCCCAAGTTTCCCAAGCCAGAGGTTCAGCAGCTTGGCTCCCACTGGAGTGGAGTTGTTTGCCCTTACTTAGGTAATTAGGTTTGTCTCTCCTAGTACCTTATTTACACAACAGCCAGGCTGCACCCTGACAGACGCCATCATAAGAATTAGGATAATAAAGGCAGAACAGAATCTAAGAGAAATGGCCGTTTGTTGCTGCACATCACAGACTTCCGTAATGTGTTAGACAGCGTTACATGTACAACATTACCACGAACTTCCTGTCATTACAGAAAAGCCTCCAGCTTAACTTATTTATTTCCAAAGTAATGAAATTGCCCTTACAGAGAACAGGGACCTTAGAGAATTCTATGTGTCTCGAAAACCAGAGGAAACTTCCTATCCAGTGGCTTACTGGAAGAAAATAGAAGAAAAAATTCTGTTACTAACAGATCAGGATAAACACCAAAAACCAGACTTATTGCTATCAAGTCAATCCCAGCTCACAGTGATCCTATAGGACAGAGTAGAAACTGCCCCATAGGGTTTCCAAGGCTGTCAATCTTTACAGAAGCAGATTGCCACATCTTTCTCCTGCAGAATAGGTGATGGATTTGAACCACTGACCTTTTGGTTAGTAGCCAAGTGCTTCACCACTGCTCCACCAGGGCTCCTGAGATCAGTGGTAGTTATATCTAAGTTATTGCCTTTTCTATTGAGAAATACAGGTAGGATACATTTTGTTATTATTATTATAGGAACCCAGGTGAATTGACATAAAATACCACTCAACATTCTCTTCTCTCATTAAGGCCACCTTTCTTTTCCTTCACTCTTAGTCGTCTCTGGATATTTGAACTTTTTTTTATTGTGTCTGTTTTTTTGACACTTCTCCCTCATGGTGCTCTCACTGTTCTTTTTTTTTTTAAATTTCGGTCCCCATAACCCTGGATAAGAGGATGTTTTAATTTGTTTTATGTTCATCTTTCCTTTGCTCTTGATATCACCTAGACTTCAGTACTTGGATAGGGTAGTTAGGTATCTCTCTCCTATTTCCTGCGCAAGTTGAACAATATTTCTGTTTTTCAAATACGGAGTTTTGTCATGTATTTTATCTTTTGTTTAAACAAGGAAGCTAAGGGAAGATCTAAATTATAAATAATAGAAAGATGGCTTTCAAATTTGGACCTGGTAGAAAAAAATACAAACATTTCAAACTCAATTAATACTATTTTTTTAAAACCAGGACTCCTGGGGCTCAATGTTAGAACTCAAGCCATCACCTAGCAACTGATCAAATGCCTAACTAAAGGCTTTGTGCACACATTTTTAATCCTCAAATTTAAAAGCTGGTTTAAGCAAGACATCTGTGCTTTGTTTCTGACAAGTTTTGTCTTTCGTATTTATAAACAAACTCTTTTCCCCTCTCCCCTTCCCCCACCCTTGTTTCCTCAGTGGCTGTTCCCTCAGCAGCACCTGCCTGTCAGCCCAAGAGTGCCACTAACGGGCATTACCCGGCCCCACGCCTCGCCATTTCCTCCCGAGCCACGGTGGTAGCCAGAATGGAAGGTGCCTCCCAGGGGGGCCTGCAGACCGTCATGAAGTGGAAAACAGTGGTCGCCATCTTTGTGGTCGTGGTGGTCTACCTTGTCACGGGGGGTCTTGTTTTCCGGGCACTGGAGCAACCTTTTGAGAGCAGCCAGAAGAATACCATTGCCTTGGAGAAGGCAGAATTCCTTCGGGATCATGTCTGTGTGAGCCCCCAGGAGCTGGAGACATTGATCCAGGTGAGCCGAGTGGGGGTCAACCATAGAACAACCTGTAGGGAGAGAGGAGAGCATTCATTTTGTCTTTCTGGGTCCTTGAGTTTTGCCTTTTGCTAAGCTCCTCCTGGTGGGCAGGGAAGTCCTCTTTTTAATTTATTAATCTCTAAATCGAGGCTGAGGACAGTCACACTCTCCACATCAGAAGACTTTGTGATGATCACTAGGTGAGCAGTGGCCATGTGGGTTTCAAGAGGACTGAGCCCTAGTTCTGACTTTGGCATAACCCTGCTGTATGACTCTTAGCAACTTGGAACTGTCCAAGCCTCAGATTCTGCAATGGAAAAATGAATGGTTTGGGTAGAATCTCTAAGGTTCCTTTGAGCTCTGTGTAGCTATTAAGTCAAAGTGCAATAGAAATGCCTGCTGTTCTTCCCCAAAATAATTAGTGTTGACTCTCATTCACTAGAATTTCATTCCCTAAAGAAAGCATGCATGGTGTTAAGTCCTACACATTTTATTATCCTATGGAACAAATAACTCTGAAGCCCATTCTCAATGTAAACATTTAATTCCCCAAACTGGCAGGCAGCCCAATGCTATAGCTGTCAGACTGTGGTCAGGGAGAGAATAGATTTGACACATTCAACACTAATGACCAAAGACCAGATGAGCTGTGAGATGACATCAAGGACATCATACATGAAGAAAGCAAAGGGTCATTAAAAAAAACAAAGACCAAAGTGGATGCCAGAAGAGACTCTGAAAATTGCTTTTGAATGCTGAGTAACTAAAGCAAGAAATAATGAAGTAAAAGAGCTGAACAGAAGATTTCAAAGGGTGGCTTGAGAAGACAAACTAAAGTATTATAATGAAATGTGCAAAGACCTAAAGTCTTTGCACATTTCATTACAGTGAAGAACACACTCAGCATTTCTCAAGCTGGAAGAACTGAAGAAAAAATTCAAGCCTTGAGTTGCAATACTGAAGGATTCTGTGAGCAAAATATTGTACAGAACAGGAAGCATCAAAAGAAGATGAAAGGAATACACAGAATCACTGTACTGAAAAGAATTGGTTGACATTCAGCCATTTCAGGAGGTAGTATATGATCAAGAACCAATGGTATTGAAGGAAGAAGTCTAAGCTGCACTGAGGCATTGGAGAAAAACAAGCCTCCAGGTATTGATGGAATACCAATTGAAAATTTTCAACAAGTGGTTACAGTGGAAGTGCTCACTCATCTGGTCTAGGAAATTTGGAAGTCAGCTAACTGGCCAAATGACTGGAAGAGATCCACGTTCATGCCCATTCCAAAGAAAGGTGATCCAACCAAATGTGGAAATTATTGAACAATATCATTAATATCACATGTAAAATTTCGCTGAAGGTAATTAAAAAACAGCTGTAGCAGTTCATCAACAGGGAACCATCAGAAATTCAAGGTGGATTCAAAAGAGGATGTGGAATGAGGGATATTATTGCTGATGTGTCCGATGGATCTTGGTTGAAAGCAGAGAATACCAGAAAGATGTTGAACTGTGTTTTAGTGACTATGCAAATGCATTTAACTGTGGGGATCATAACAAATTATGGATAACATTGTGAGGAATGGGAATTCCAGAACATTTAATTGTGTTCACGAGGAACGTGTATACAGACTAAGAGGCAGCCTTTTGAACAGAACAAGACGATACCGTGTGGTGTAAAATCAGGAAAGGGGTATGTCAGGGCTGTATACTTTCAGCATCCTTATTCAATCTGTATGCTGAGCAAATAATCTGAGAAGATGGATTATATGAAGAAGAATGTGGCATCAGGATTCAAGGAAGACCTACGATGTGCAGATGACACAACCTTGCTTGCTGAAGGCGAAGAGGACTTAAAGTACATATTGATGAAGATCAAAGACTATAGCCTTTAGTATGGATTACACCTCAACATAAAGAAAACAAAAATTATCACAACTGGACCAATAAGCAACATTGTGATGAATGGAGTAAAGACTGAACTTGTCAAGGATTTCATTTTACTTGGATTCACAATCAATGCCCATGAAAGCAGTAGTCAAGAAATGCAAATGACGTATTGCATTGGGCAAATCTGTTGCAAAAGATCTTTTTAAAGAGTTGAAAAGCAAAGACATCACCTTGAGGACTAAAGTGCACCTGACCCAAGCCACGGTGTTTTCTATCGCCTCATATACATGGGAGGGCTAGGCAATGAATAAAGTAGACTGAAGAAGAATTGAAGCATTTGAATTATGGTGTTGGTGAAGAATATTGAATATATTGTGGACTGCCAGAAGAATGAACAAATCTGTTTTGGAGGAAGTACAGCCAGAATGCTCATTAGATGTGAGGATAGCGAGACTTTGTTTCATGTACTTTGGACATTTTATCAGGACGGACCAGTCCCTGGAGAAGGACATCATAGTTGGTAAATTAGAGAGTCAATGAAAAAGAGGAAGATGCTAAATGACATGGATTGACACAGTGGCAGCAACAACGGGCTCAAACTTTATGAGGATGGTGCAGGACAAGGCAGTGTTTCATTCTGTTTGTGCATGGGGTCGCTATGAGGTGGAACCAATTCTATGGCACCGGACAACAGCAACAACATTTATTTTTGGGGGAAGGAAGAGAAAACCCCAGAAAGCCTCCTAAATTATGTATGTCCTGGGGCTCTGCTAAAGGAAAAGAGAAGAAGGCTCCTTAAATGCCCTTTGGGGCTTCAAACCCTAAAATTTCTAATTGACAGATTTTACTGGGTTTGTTTCCTTCACAAAAGTTGTTCCCTTGAGTGCTAGGCTGGATGCTTACACTCTAAGACTGTCCCTTTGTGGCTGAGAGCCCAGGGAAACAACACAGCAAATTTTTATTCTGTTTAGAGAGTTTACCTGGCCACCTAGATAATTGTCTGTATCTTGAGCTTTGATGGGAAGACTCAGCCTCATATTTATTAAGTAGACACTGGGGCTGGCTCTATTGATCTCTGTTTTCTCTAGTTGTGCTCCAACTGGTTTGAGACGTGGTTTCAGAGAACCCCAGGGATCAGGCAGGCTCAGGCAGCCCCCAACAACAGGTCACCCCAAACAATGGGGTGACCATTGATTCCAAGGTGTGACTCAGTGCATCATCAAGGGGTCGCTCTCTCTAGCTAATCCCACCTTCTACTGACACCAGTTTGTGCCATACCAATCCAGGGAGGCTGGTCCAAAAATCTCAGCTTTTTTCCCCTGGTCAGTCCTGATACCAACTGGTCCACATAGCCCTTTCTCTCATTCCAGCCACTGGGGCTAGGTCAGGGGTACCAGCCACAAACACAGGGATCCACATGACTCCCTGCACTTCAGCTGGTCCCTAAATTTGAGGTTTTCCTCCATCCCCCTTAGGATACCAGCCACAAGCTGGGGAGTCCACCATCCCTAACTTCTGACCTGCTGGCTCCCACTTCCCCTATGGGTTCAGCAATTCATTGAAATGACTCACAAACTGCAGGAAAAGGACTAGGTTTAATCTAGAAGAAAAAAGGATACAAACACAGGCAAGATTTGAGACAGACCTAGGTGCAGAGCTTCTATACCCCCATGGGACACCCTTACTCTCCATGACAGAATGTTTGCTCTCTCCAGCCTGGAAGCTCCACTGAGCCTCTGAGCTCTTCCACTGAAGTCTTCCATAGCTTTTATTGGCCTCACCACATGGCCATGACCATGACTCCTGAGGCCTAGTCGTTATCAAGTCCCCAGGTGAGCCCTCTTGGGCTGGTCAGCCCCCATTCATTGATCTTTGGTGTGGTCCACTTCTCAGGAACCAGGACCAAAGGCCAAATTGATTGCTCCAAGGGGCTTTCACACCTTGCACTCGGTGAAAGGGTCTATGTCCCCAATGCCTGATTGCTAATGAATCCCTAAGGAGACACATGAATTTTTCTAGGGAAAGAGTCAGGCCCCTTTAATATGGACTCATCTGGAAAAAGGAGCCAGGAGACAACACTAAATCCAGTTCCAGTAGGACTCGTTTGATGCCTTAGAGCAAGCCACTTAACCTGAGAAATTCAGCCCATAAGGAAATATAAAATCCATCTGTCTCTGGAATCTTACCCCTGAGACTGCCAGCGAGTCTGCAATGACTAATAAGGCGACTTCCTGCAGAGCTGTTGTAATAATAAAAAATAGCTACCATTTATTGGCCGTTTCCTTTCCTCTAGGCTCTGTTCTAAATGCTTCGATCCTTTAGTTCATTTAACCCTTGTAATAAACCTAGGAGGTAGGTTCTATCATTATCATCATCATCCCATTTTATGGATGAGCAAATAAATTTTAAGGAGTTAAGTAACTTGCCCAAGGCCACACAGTCTATAATTGAGGGATTTAAGTCCTGGGAAGTCACACTCCAGAGCCCATACTCTTAGCCATTTGCTATATTGCTCACTTGTGTCAATGGCCTTTTTTAAATTAAAAAGAAATTAAATTTTCATGACTTTATTATTATTTTTATTGTGGTAAATATATATGTAACAGGACACCTGACACTTCAGCAATTTTCACACATACAGTTCAATGACATTATGTTCATTATGTTGTTCAAGCATTGCCCTTATCTGTTCCCAAGTTTTTCTGTTACCCTTAACAGAAGCTCAGTGCCAGGGGGCTTTTCTTAAAGCTTTTACTCCAAGGAAAAGACTAGAAGGAGAAGAAGAAATGATTTGGGCTATCTGACGTGGTACTGTAGCACTCCAGGTATGGAGTACTGTGTCTTCAAAAAAGACGGGGGTATCAAGGATGGGAAGGAGTGTGGCAGACTTGGTCCCTTAACTCCACTGAATGTAAGGCTTCTTTCCATATTAAAGGGGCCAGACAATCCCTTTCTTTTGGATTATTGGGAAGAGTGAACAAAAAAAACCTTGTAAAGTGCCTAGCAGAGTGCCTAACATATACAGTAGTTGGTGTTCAGGAAATGTTATTTCCCACCCCCGTTTGATCTTTCCTCTCCAAAGTGAACTGCATGGAATGGAATAGAACAGACCGTGATAAGCATACCTGGGGTACTTGCATTTCCTTGGCAGTGGAATCAAATAAGTGAGATATGTGGTCAAGTTGCAGTTCCTATAAACTTGGTTTGACAGCCAGTCTGTCCCAAGAACTTCTTTGTCCTTGATGCTTCACAAACCACAATTGCTTATGTCTCTGTTCCCAGTGCAATTGTCTCAGAAGCTTCAGTACTGATGAGTCTTGGAAAAAGCAATAAAACATTTATCTTCTGTAATCCTCAAAGAATAGCACCCTGAGGATGTTTTCCTGACTGACAGGGAGCGAAAGGTGCTTCAGCCTGCACAGATGATGATTGGTGGCAGTTGTTTTCAGGTTGTGAATTCTTAGACATTTTAAGACCTTGCTGTCTTCTGTGGAGCTCGTGTGGTCACATGGCTGCTGTTTCTTCTGGTAATAGCCACACTGAAGAGAGGGGTTTAACGGGAGAGGGCTTAGTGTTGGGCAAGGTGTCCACCAGGGCAGATGTGGGATCTTCTATTCCAAGCTCCGTGATACAACACGGGCAAAGAGGACCTGTCTCTCACTAGAGGGTGTTTCTGAGGTCAGCTTAGTCTATTCCCCCCAAGTGAGCAAGTTGCCTCACTGCCTAGAAGGCTGACTTTCTCCCTGGCATAATTTAGTCCTTGACTTGGGAAAGTTTCTTAACTTTCTAGAATCCACTTGGCCTGACGTGGGCACCTTCACATCATGGTAGTCTCTTTGTCTGAAGAAAGCCCCGGAGCTTTCATCTGCCTGGCGTGGGTTGTTTCTGGAGTTTCTTGGAAGTGTGAGCCTTTGGGGAGCCCTGTTGGCTGTTTACTCTCAGCTGCTAACCGAAAAGTCAGCGCGGTTCAAATCTACCAACCGCGCCTCAGGAGAAAGATGGGGCATCTGCTCCCGTAAAGATCACAGCCTTGGAAACCCTATGGGGCCGTTCTACTCTGTCCTACAGGGTCACTATGAGTAGCAATTGAATCAATGGCAATATGGGTATGAGTCCTAGGGGATTCCTTCTCACCCTGTTATGTCTCCTCCTCCCTGACTGGTTTAGTGACTTTTTATGGTGGTAAACGGGAGCTTTTCCACTGATCTTTATTTTATGACCTCTTAGGGATTATTATGCTTCATTAATAAATTATCGGAGTCTTAGCACTTTGCTCAGTCATCAGGCCTCACACTGTTTGACACCATTTGCTCAGTCATCAGGCCTCACACTATTTGACACCATTTATTAAGCACTGCCTGTATGCTTGTTAGCCTGTATGCAGGCTCGGTACTAAGTGCTTATGCGCATTAGTGAGCCTCTATTTGACTCTCCCCATTGTCCCAAGGGGTAGCCACTGTTACTGCTCTATTGTAGGGGCTAAGTAACCTGGTGAGCCCTGGTGGTGCAGTGGTTAAGAGCTAAGGCTAAGAGCTAAGGCTGCTAACCAAAATTTGGCAGTTCAAATCTACAAGCTGCTCTTTGGAAACCCTATGGGGAAGTTCTACTCTGTCCTATGGAGTCACTATGAATAGGAATCGACTTGATGGCAAAGGATTTGGTTTTAAGTCACATGGTAAGGAGCCCTGGTGGTGCAGTGGTCAACGTGCTTGGCTGCTAACCAAAAGGTTGGTAATTCGAATCCACCAGGTCTGCTCTGTCCTATAGGGCCCTTCTGAGTCAGAATTGAGTCAACGGCAGTGGGTTTGGGTTTTTGGTAAGCAACTTGGTGAGCACAGTGGCAGTTCAGTGGTAGAATTCTACCTTTCCCCTCCCCCCCGTTGGAGAGACTCTGGTTCAATTCTGGCCAATGAACCTTACGTGCAGCTACCACCCATCATTCAGTGGAGCCCTGTGTGTTGTGCTATGATGCCGAACAGGTTTCAGCAGAGCTTCCAGACTAAGACAGACTAGGAAGAAAGGCCTGGGTATCTACTACTGAAAATCAGCCAGTGAAAACCCTGTGGATCACAGCAGTCCAATCTGCATCCAATCATGAGAATGGTACAGGACTGGGCAGTGTTTCCATTCTGTTGTGCATAGGGTTGCCATGAGTTGGGGGCTGACTTGATGACAGCTAACAACAACAGGTAATTGGTTAAATTCTTGCAGCCAGCTAGTGACAGAAGTAATACTGGAATCTGGATCTCTTCGATTCCAGAGCCCATGTTTAATCATGGCTCTGCCCTGGCTTGACATAATGGGGCTAGAGTGTGTCATTGCATCGAGACCAAATCTTCCTGATGAAGGGCAAATCCACTCAAATGAAATGCCTTACTGATTATGCGAAAGCTTCTTCAGGAGAGTTGGTGCTTGTCTTCTGGCACAGAGTTCCATCTTCCTTCTCCCCCTGGATTTGTAACCTTTCCAACATACAAGTTCCCGGGGAGCATCCACACCAAGGCCAGAACTCTGGGCTGTTGGCCTCTGGCATTCTTACTCATCTCATTGGCTCTGTTCATTTGCTTTGGTTGAGGAAGATGTAATTTAAGATATGCGCAACTGCATGAGAGGCCCGGTACCACTCTGTGGTCCTGGGCATGGCTTTGGCCTGTACTCCTTTGATGTTGTCATGGTGACCAAAGCTGCTATTCTGCAGATGAGGGAAGGGCTAGCGCTCAGCTGCTAACTGAAAGGTTGTGATTTGAACCCACCCAGTGGCTCCATGGTAGAAAGACTTGACGATCTGTTTCCTTAAAGGCTACAGCCAAGAAAACCTTATGGGGCAGTTCTACTCTGTCACATGGAATCGTTATGAATGGGAGTTGAATTTATGGTACCCAGCAACAACAACAGAGGTCATGAGTTGCCAAACCATTCTCTCCAGAAACAGATGTTGCTTAATTTGCATGCCCCATGGATATTTCCCAAGGCTCTTTTTTCTGGCCAAGCCCCAAATCATTCATTCACTCACGCATTCATTCAACAAACTTACTGATTGCCTACTGTGTGACAGACGTACGGCAGGGAGCTGGGGACATAATGATGAATAAAACACAGATGTAGTCCCTGCCTTCTTGGAGCTTATACCTGAGCTGACTTGCCCCTTTCTCTCTCAAAAGTGTCCTGGTTTGAAAGATAGATTTTGTGATCATCCTACTTCTGGGTAGTGGGGGAGGCTGATCTTATGTATATAATCACATAAATAAGTGTAAAAAAACCCACGATGGTGGCGTCAAAGGAGAAGGAAATAGAGACACGGGACCCATGAGCAGGAGAACTGACTTCGCAGGGCAGAGATCCTAGGCAGAGGGAGTGAGTGCCGAGGCCTTGTGGTGGGAGGAAGCAGCAGCATGGCTGAGAAACTGAGGGAAGGGGAGCAAATGTGGCTGGAGGTCATTTATCAAAGGAAAGTCAGAAGGTGGTTAGGCTGGAGACAGAGGCAGGGGCCAACTCTACAGGGCCTGGTTTTGGTTTTCATTCCAAGAGCACTGGGAAGCCATGGTGATGTTTTAAACAGCAGGGTGACATGATGTATCAATCAGTACTCTGCCATTTTGGTCCCTCATATAAACCCAAAAGATAGCAGTGGTAGTTGTGAGTTTGTTCTAAGTCATTTATTCATTCATTCAACAACTAAACATTTATAAAGTGCCAGCCATGGCACTCCGCTAGTGTTTTGCTCTGAATTTCCTAACTGATTTATTGTCAGTGGTGTCAAGACTGAAATCTGGGGGGAACCTTCGCAGTCTCTTTGTATTAGGTGGTGCCTTCCCTTCTTGTGCCCCATGCCACTGAGAGCTCATTTGCTGCCACACTTATTATATTGTATTGGGTGATTGTCACTTGACTCATCCATCTCCTTCCCAAGACAGTGAGCTCTTTGAGGGTGAGTCTGTGTCTTTTATCAATGTACCCCCTCCTGCCTGGTGCAATGGCTGGCCAAGAGAAGATGTATAAAGTTTGAGGAATGAATGGTGCCTCATATCTGGTTTGGAGAGCAAGATCCCCTCATTTAGAACCTTCGTGGAAGCGAAGCAGAAAATTCTTTTGTTTCTATGGAATATAAGTCATTTTCTTTTCATTCTGGTTGTCAATCATACCCTTCTCAAATCCCGAGCAGATTGCCTTGGGGTTGGTAGCCCAACAAGCTTTACATATTTAGGAACTTGAGGCTCTTAAGGAAAGCAGTCCCTAGAAAAACACGGCAGCTAAGAAGCCAGTTATTCACCAGCCTGTGGGAATCCGTGCTGTGACTTCAAGTGCAGAACAAGATCCAGACCTGCCCTCTCCCTTCCTGCCCGGGCCAACCCCCTCTTCCAAGCAGCCTTTTGTCCAGGAAGTTTAGGCTGCGGCCCAGGCAGCAAGTGACCTCGGTGATTGCAGGTTTGGCTTCTTTGTGCCCAAGGCATCAACTCTGAGGAGTTGAAGTGACTCCTCCTGGCTGTTGCCCTGAATGAAGTCATAGGTGCTGCCCTCTCACCAGTGAAGCGACCACGCAAAAGATGCACTGTGTGCAAGATTGGGCCTGCAGCCGCAGCCTGTCTCTACAGGCCTCAGCTTCATTATTATTATTGGTTTTATTCCTGGGATTGTTGATTCCGTCATTGTGTGGTGAAGATCTAAAGCTTTTAAGCCAGAAATTAAAGAGCTAATGGAAATTGGCATGCCTCTGGAAAATGAATTTGCAAGTGAGAATTCAGTGTTCCAAAACAAAAACAAAACAATAAAACCCATAAAAATAAAACAAAAACCCAGAAATGAATGCTACTGCGTCCACACTTATATACAAATGTACATGTGTTTGCTCTTGTTTAGAGTGTTGTTGGACACAGTGTGGAATAATGGGATTTTGATGGTATGTGGCTTGTAATATTATTCTCATTATTTATAATCAAATGTGTTCATTGAGATAACTTATATTTTACTGAATGCCTGTCATAAAGCAGGTGCTCTGTTAGGCTAGAGTAATTAAAAAAAAAAAAAGCAGGATGCCTCCATCCTGCCTTGAAGTAGTTTACAGCCCAGTGTTAATTATAGCAATAGCTAATACAGAGTGTTCACTATGGACAGGTACTGCTCTAAATGCCTTTTTGTATATTAACTCGTTTAATCTTCAAGTGATCCTTTGAGGTAGGGGTAGACGACTGAGGAATAGAGAAGTTAGATATGTTGCCCAATCTTATGCAGCTAGTGAGATGTAGAACTGTCATCCAAACCCAGGCAGTCTGCCTCCAGGGTCCATGCCTTTTAACCACCAAGTCACGTCTTTTTCAATCACCTCATGTACAAGAGAAAGTTGGACAATGAAAAAGGCAGACAGAAGAATTGATGTCTTCCAACTGTGGTGTCGGCAAAGAACACTGAACATACCGTGGACTGCCAGAAGAACGAACAAATGAGTTTTAGGAGAAATACAACCATAACGTTCCTTAGAAGCATGGATGGTGAGACTTCGACTGGCTTATCTGTCATTAAGAAAGACCAATAACTAGAAAAGCACGTCATGTTTGGTAAAGTAGACGGTCATCAAAAGGAAGGGAAACCCCTCTGTGAAATGGATTGACACATTCATTAGCCACAAGAATGGATTCAAGCCAACAATCATAAAGATGGTGCAGGACTGGGTAATGTTAAGTTCTGTTATACACGAGGTAGCTATGAGTCGGAGCTGACTAGATAGCACCTCACAACAAGAGCTCTACTTCCAAGTCAAGGGAGACTAACTTGGCCTGCATAGTTAGAGTCCGGTGTGGTTGTTTCTGGAAGACAAGGAAGCTCAGGAGCCCATTCATGGAGCAGGAGTCTCTGACTCAGTCTGTGGAACCCTCCCTCAAGAGGACCTTCACTTACTCATGAGAAGACTGCAGAGAGCAATGATTACTCATTCGTTGTCCTCTTGAGGGGTTGTGGCTTTGTGTCTTGTGTGGAGGCTGGGTCAATATGTTCTGTTTAAAACCAAAATACATAAACTATCATTCATGTCTAGTTAAGAGTAGCAGATCAGTGTGTATTGAGAACATATATTTTCTCCTCCTTCTCAGTGGAAATGGGCAGAAAAAATAGAAATCTTGCTGCTATAGTTCATTTTACTGAGGTAGTGAGAGTTTAACTTTTTGTTCTTTTTAAAGCGAGAAGTACCAGAAGTACAAATTCTTACTGCTCTGTATTGCCCCTTTTCAAGGGGGAAGAAAAGGGGCAAGTTGGAAAGAGAACTGTTTGTGGGAGACAGGAGAATGCGGGAGTTAAAAGGGTGGTTTTAACCAGTCCCAGCTTTGCCACTTGGAAACCCTGGTGGTGTAGTGGTTAAGAGCTATGGCTGCTAACCAAAAGGTTGGCAGTTCGAATCTACCAGGCGCTCTTTGGAAACCCTATGGGTCAGTGCTACTCTGTTCTGTAGGGTCACTATAAGTCGGAAGCGACTCAATGGCAAAGGGTTTTGGGTTTTTTTTTTTGTTTATCTTTGATACTTAATGTAACCAGAGGCAGGTTACTTCTGTTTTCTGTTGTCTCCTCTGTAAAGTGGGTTAAAAATAGTAGTATCTATTATGACAGGGCTTTTGTCAGGACTGAATAAGGTAAGAAGGCAGTGCCTGGCACATTGCCAATGCTGGATACTATGATTATTTTTATGAGCATTTTAGCACTTTCTTCAAAGTCTCTGGGACTATCTCCACTTCCATGTCTGCCGCCTTCAAACTGTGCTCAATAGAGAGATGGTGGTATTAGGTGCTGACACATTCTCTAAGGGGGCACAGGAAAGTGAAATATCAATTTTGAATTAATATTGAGCACTCACAAGCAATAAGGAGCCCTCAGTAAAAAGCTACAATGAAAACAAGACAGCAGACTCATCTCTCTCTTTTTTTTTCATTAATTGTCTATTAAAGTTCAGGTTCTCTTCAAAGCAGTGGCAACAAAAGAACGGTCATCTTTCCTTAGCTCACACGGCAGTGATCCAGAATTCTTGTAGTTGCTTTTTGTAGCCCAGTACTTTTTTTTTTTTTTTTAACAGAAATTAGATAGGCTCATCTTCGTGAGGAATAATCTCAAATGCAGAGATAGTGGGGCATACATCAAGCATTTTCCTCAGGACCAGGGTGGTATGTCAACATCACTTGGCAAATTTGTTACTCATTCTGTAGAGGTTGAGTCCAAACTGAGATAA
The DNA here is from genome assembly GCF_024166365.1 of Elephas maximus indicus. Classification (NCBI taxonomy): domain Eukaryota; kingdom Metazoa; phylum Chordata; class Mammalia; order Proboscidea; family Elephantidae; genus Elephas; species Elephas maximus. The sequence goes on along the minus strand of NC_064828.1, from coordinate 101,918,476 downwards.
AAGGGTGGCAGTTAGTAAGACTGAAAGTTTATTGATCTTATCAGAGCACGTATGCCCGCCTTCTCAGTCGACTGGATGCTTTCCTGGGGGTTGAACATTTCTGCTAGTTCACCCTGCCACACAGTCAAAGATAGAAAATTAATTCCGCGTTGTATGGCACCCTTTGGAAGGTAGAAGAGCTTCCTGTGAATCTGGCTTGGCCCCACATAATAATATTTAGATAGATTAGTCCTTAGTGTATACCCAAGGGGCCAATGAATTGAGTTCTACAACATTTCTCCCCCCAAAGGATTAACTAGTGGTAGCAAGGAGCCCTGGTGGCACGGTGGTTAAGAGCTCAGCTGCTAATCAAAAGGTTGGTGGTTCAAACCCGCCAGCCGCTCTGCAGAAGAAAGATGTGGCAGTCTGCTTCTGTAAAGATTTACAGCCTTGGAAACCCTGAGGGGCAGTTCTACTCTGTTCTCCAGGTTCGCTAAGACTTGAAATTGACTCAGTGGCAATGGGTAGGAGGGCATGCTAGCTTGTCTAGATAGAGTGCTGCTGTTGAGTCGACTCTGACTCAGGGAGACCTTATGTACGACAGAACAAACATTGCCTGGTCCTGTGTCACCCTCATGATCACCAGCGTGTTTGAATCCATTTTGGTGGCCACTGTGCCCATCCATTCACTGAGAGTCTCCCCAACCCCAGCTGACCCTCTACTTCACCAAACATGGTGTCTTCCTCCAGGGATTGCTCCCTCCTGATGACATGTCCAAAGCAAGCAAGTAGGACAGTGTTCTGTTGTGATCCATAGGATTTTTTTATTGGCTGATTTTTTGGAAGTCGATCTCCAGGTCTTTCTTCCTAGTCCATCTTAGTCCAGAAGCACCGCTGAAACCTGCTCACCATGGCTGATCCTGCTGGTGTTTGAAGTACAAATAGCATAGCTTCCAGCATCACAGCAACATGCAAGCCACCGTAGTAGGACAAACTGACAGATGGGCGGTGGAGCTTTTCTAAGACAAGATGTGAGGGCCAGCTTGGAGACCAGCTCGTCATGGGTTTTTCTCTCTTTTTCTCCACTTGTCCTGTCCATTCTGCAGGTGGCCTTTGCTGCAGATTTATAACCAGGCTGTAAAGGTCCGACGAAAGCCTGCTGCCTGGCTCCCCTAGGGACCTGAGGGAAAGCTAATATTTGCACATAACTGGATGCTTAGAGCAGCAGGAAAATAAACACACCACGATACTGCTCACCGTCCCCTGAAGGTGCCTTTCTCTTCGCCTTTTTACGGTCTTTGCATCTGTTTGTGAGAGACTCGGAGGCGGTGTGGCAGTTAGGATGCTCACTTGGTTGTGGCAAGCCTCTGATCAGTCAGCTCAGCACAGGCCTGGCTGCCACACTGGCTGTCTGCTTGGGGGCAGTGAAGGTGCGTGCACATGAATCCCCTTTCTCTTCCCCCCATCCTCTCACAGACATTTTAGGTCGGGGAACAAGCACTTGCATCATCTGAGATGGGGAGAACTCAGGGGAGGGAGGTGCAGACTTTCCAGCGCTGAGAATGGTGCCCTTCCTGTTAACAATTCTAACGGCATCTGCTTGCTGGCTTTGCCCTGCACTGGATGTGTGACCGTGGACAAGGGACTTCCCCATTCTAAGCCTCACGTGTTCCCCCGGGGACAGTAGCCATGCCCACCTCACAGGGTAGTCTTGAGGGTTAACTAAATTAATCTAGGCACTGGTCAGTGATCAGAAAGAATTCCCGTCATTATTAGTGTTAGTATTGTGAGAAATGACAAAGCACTGTGCTGGAAGTCATTTTTTTTTTTTTTTTTTAATATTACCAGTTGATTCTGACTCACGGTGACCCCATGTGTGTCAGAGTAGAACTGTGCTCTATAGGATTTTCAATGGCTGATCTTTTGGAAGTAGATCGCCAGGCCTTTCTTCCTAGGTGCCTCTGGGTGGACTCAAAGCTTCAGCCTTTCGGTCAACTGCCAAGCGCTTAACCATTTGCACCACCCGGGGGCTCCCTAGAAGCCATAGATACCTTCGAAAATCCTGAGAACAGGATTTGTAGTGAGGAAACTGAGGCCCACTCCGAGCATTTGCTCCTTAATCTGAAAACTTTCTAAGTTGTAAGAGTAACATATGAGGTGCTGGACTCTCTACCTACCTGTCTGACCTGAAACAGACTTCCTTGAGTCAACCACAGGTGGACCTCGCTGGGTGTGGCTTTAGCACTCCTCTGTGACTCCCTCCCCCCACTGTTATCTGAACTATTATGATGTGACTTTGCACTTGGATGTCAAATTGTCCCTCCCCAGCCCCAGCATATTCACTGCTGCTGCTGTGAAATATTTATTTAGAAAATAGTTTTGAAGCAGGAGAAGTAAATAGCAACGATGACCAACAAACTATCATCATGCTTCCATCTCTCACCTAACGCCTTTCTGCTGCAGCGCTGTGAATATGCAGGAGGTGGAAAGATGCTGCTAGCCTGGTAAAGGGGTTTTAGATCATTAGAGGCACTTTTTAGGGGTGATGAATGTGGCCTGCCAGTTGCCTCTCCGCCTCTCACAGGGTTTGTGGCTTTTCTTCTGTCTATGAATGGCTGGGCATGCTCCCTTTTCATACATTTATGAAGCCACTTCCCGTGTCCAATCCCTCCCCAGCCTTCAGCCCCTGACGAAATATTTAATTCCTAAATCCCTTTGCTGACTATGCTCTCTGGGGACTGAGAATGTTGTGGACACAAGGCCCCTGTCACATACATACTCAGATGGAGTCCTTTCCTTCGTCCCAGTAGTATAAGCTATTGGTAGAGTGACCAGATGGGGATGTTGGTGGTTCAGTGGTAGAATTCTCGCCTTCCATGCAGGAGACCTGGGTTCAATTTCCGGCCAACACACCTCATGCACAGCCACCACCCATTTGTCAGTGGAGACTTGCATGTTGCTATGATGCTGAGCAAGTTTCAGTGGAGCTTCTAGACTATGACAGACTAGAAAGAAAGGCCTGGCGTTCTACTTCTGAAAACTGGCCAGTGAAAACCTCATGAAGCATAATGGTCCCATATGCAATGGACCATGGGGATGGTGCAGGATAGGGCGACCGTGGGGATGGTGCAGGATAGGGCAGCATTTCCTTTCTTTGTGCATGAAGTCATCATAAGTCAGGGACCACCTGGACGGCAGCTAATGACAACAAACAACAAAGTGACCGTATGTCCTGGTTTACACCTGTCTCCCTTTCCCTCAGCAAGTGTCCTGGTTTGGACAGTAAATCATTTGGTCACCCTAGCTATTTGTTTCCATACATCGGCAAGGATCTGTTGTTTTTCAGCCAATCTGAGGCAGGCTGAGTGCTTGTTGCTCCACCTTCGTTTGTCTTCTTCTGGTGTCATGTAAGGAAACAGACGGATGATCTCAGCGAGCACACAGATCATAAGAGAAAAGCCACAGGCAGTTAGTGGTCCCCCGAGGGTCATCACTCATCCCAGTGAGGCGCTAACGCTCATGATGGAGTCTCACACTGTCTGGAGCAGCGATCGACCGCAGCCCAGCAATACCTTATGGGATGACAGCTCAAGAGGGGCTGAGGGGACCCTCTAAGGGAAGGCTTATCTCCCAGCCTCCTCTTTTCCTTCACATCATCCTCAGATGTCTCTCCCTCTGTGCACTTAGGGGGACAGTGAGAGAGAGGGAGGAAGGGAGGGAGGAAAGGGGTGAGGGAGAGGGGAGAAAGAATGAGAGACAGAGAAGGAGAGACAGAGAGAGAGAAAGGGAGAGAGAGAGGGAGGAGTGGGAGAGGGAGGGAGGAGAAAGAGACAGAACAGAGAGGGGGAGAAAGGGAAAGAGAAGGAGAGAGGGAGGAGAAAGAGAAAGATCTAGAGACAGAGAAATAGATTCTTTGAAGATTTTCTTCTGGGAGTCAGAGCTCTTTTTTTTTTTTTTTAAATAAATTGATAATTAGATCTTTTTTTGTTTGTTTTTGGTTGGGCTACTGTCTCGTGCTTGTCTGATTTTACAAAGAAACAAATTACCTTCTCACACCTCTGGGAAGATAATGTGGCTAAATTTATTACTTTAGTTTGTTCATTCGTTTGATTACTCACTTAAACCTTTACTCGTTGAGTCTTCTACTGGGTATCTGGGTGGGAACTGAAAATTCCAACTTAGAAGCTAAAAAGGCAATTCAGGAAAGGGTGAAATTAAAGTGTAAAGTAATGCTTCTTATCTACAGTACCCTTTCCCAGAAGCTTGACTCTCTCACATCACATATGGTATAATTTTTTTTTTTTCATCCTCATAAGACCTCTGTGAACTTGATAAGGGTTGAACTGGTAAGTGAATAAATGATGCTTATTGAGTTCAAGGTTGTGGCCCAAAGTGATGTTGGTATTGGTTGAATCTCTACCCTATTCGTATTATGCGCAGGTCTTTGAAGCTAAGCTTATGTGTCTCGGTTTTAACACTTCATTATCTCTGTGCCCAGGCACTAATGGACTGGATTATCTTCACTTTTACATCCTGCACACAGATAAAAAAACTTGAAAACAAATGAATTTAATCCTAATGTGATTTATTCAAGTTCAAACAATTAAGATCACTAGAAAATACTCTAGAAAATTAACAGGATTTAGAACCATGAACTCAATTAGAAATATTGTTATTGATTGAAACGGATGCTATTAACTCAAGTGCTAGCAGTCAATTAATACTGGGTTTTCCTTGTATGTACATAACCCAAGTTTGCTGATTAATTTTAAGTCTGGTTGTTAGCTGGAGTCTTTGTGACCCAGGCGGTCTAGATAGGTTCAGACCTCATTCCTGAAATTGGGAAGAGTCCAAAGATCTCCCAAGAGTTTGGTGACTTGTTGGAGGGCTTATTTTTCTCCTTACTCCTGGTTCTAACTCTTCTCAGTGAATTAGTTCAGCTCAGCAGTGGCCGCATTGTGCCCGTCAGAATCCTGAATCTTAATTTCTACAAAACCACTCCCCGCAACGCATTTGCGTGTGTAGCCCATTTTACCGGGAGGAGAGAGAGGGGTTTACATCACGGATACGAAGCAAGTTAAAAGGGGATACTAGATGGAGCTGCTCTTAAAAATTCCCAGGAATTCTTGCTGCTGACCTTGAACCTGCCACGATGTTGATTGACACTGCTTTCTCTTTTGTCTTTTCTTTCTCGTTTTTTTCTGGGATTTCTTCCTCCTTCTCAGGATATATAAACAAGCCCTCCCCCCCACTTTGTGTATTTGTAGGCAGAGCAGTTGAGCTCTCTCCAGCTCCAACAGCCAAATGAAATTAGGTGCCTCTATTTGCACATTCAAGGGAGTAGGCTGACTAGAAATGACTCCTCCAAAGTTCCCTTCTAAGGAGCCCTAGTGGCGCAGTGGTTAAGTATTTGACTGCTAACCAAAGGTTGGTGGTTTGAACCCACCCAGCGGTGCCTTGGGAGAAAGTCCTGTCCATCTGCTACCGTAAGGATTATAGTCAAGAAAATCCTATGGGGCAGTTCTACTGTGTCATATGGGGTAGCTATGAGTAGAAAATTGACTTGACGGCAGATAATGACAACCACAGGGTGCCTTCTGCTTCAGTTCTTGAACAAAGGCAGTCCATTTCCCTGATCTCCATCTGGAGTTGTTTTTGGTGGAGGGATGTGTTCTGTGTCCCTTATGTAAAAGAAAGAGCCCCGGCTTGGGGCCAGACGGATAGGGTTTGAATCCTGGCTTCTCCGTTTCCTGGCTGTGTGAACTTCGGTGAATTACTTGATTTTCCTGAGCCTGTTTCCTTATCTATAAAGTGGGGATAGTATCACCTTTCTTGCAAACTGTGGAAAGGTGATACTATCCCCACTTTATAGATGAGGAAATGCAATATAGCTTTTCTAGAGCTTCTGGCTAAGTGGAGACACTGGACAAATGTTAGCCTCTTTTACTTTTCAACTAATAAGCACTTTCCTGAGGCTTACATATGTATACATTAAATATTTATAAATTGAATAATTCAAAAAAATCTTACTTTGGGTTTTTTTGGATAAAACCAATAATCATCCTGGTTTGTGTGTCCTGCAAATCTGTACCTGTAGAGACTGCGCTGGCTCCGCGTATGATGTTTATCTGCAGTTCTCAGCACTGTGAGACCGGACTGAACCAGAGCTGTCCTTGCAGCTTTGTAGATGCTGTCGATATTAGGTATTGATGGTGGGATTTGAGGCAACCTGAGTGACTGAGGCCTAAAGCTGTCCCTGAGGTGGGCGCATCAGAGCCGCCTAGGTGATGAGGCTAGAAACACTGGTTAAGGTCTTGTGGAGGCTCTGCTAAGCTACTAACCGAAAGGTTGGTGGTTTGAATCCACCTGGAAGTGCCTTGGAAGAAAGGACTGGTGGTCTCCTTCTGAAAGAACACAGCCTTGAAAAACTTAGGGAGCACAGGTCTACTCTGAAACACGTGAGTTGTTGTGAGTCAGAATCAACTTGATGGCAAATGATTTGGGTTTTGTTTTTTTCAGGCATTGTGGTTTCATCTGTTGACACGCATACAGCACTGAGAAAATGGGTGTCTGACCAGTGGCAAGGACTCACCATCTGTCCCCTCTCTAAAGCAGAGCAGAGTGAGGCCCTGGATAAATAAGTCATCACTACCAATTAGGAGCCCTGGTGGCACAGTGGTTAACAGCTCAGCTGCTAACCAAAAGGTTGGCAGTTCCAATTCACCAGCCAGAGAGACAGAGAGAAAGAGAGAGACGTGGCAGTCTGCTTCTGTAAAGATTTACAGCTTTGGAAGCCCTAGTGGACAGTTCTACTGTGTCATATAGAGTTGCTATGAGTCGGAATCACGGCAACGGGTTTCATTTTTTGGTATCTCTACAGAGGTTGTTCCAACATGCCCAGGGAACACCATCTCTATTTGTTGTTCCAGGAGTAGCTCTTAGGTCTGTCATCTGTCACCTCCTCTCGGAAGCCTCCACCAATTATGTCCTCACCTGTGTTTGAACGGCTGATTTGATAGTACTTCCCACCTTCTTCCTTAGCTTGAACATGGCAAGGGCCGGTGCAGGAAGGGTCCACCCAAGGGCCCACTGCACATGATGAGGCTCTGGCCGGAAAGTCTGTGATCAAAAGCCAATTAACTATAAATGGTGCAGAAGTAGGGAGCCCAGGGAAGGGGCAATTGTGGGTGCTGTAGTGCATGGATTGGGTCTCACGGGGGAGTGGAGCTTGAATTAGACCCTGAGAGATGGGCACAGTTTGGCGGATGGCAAAAGCACAGGTACAAGGGAGATGATGAGTGGGACGAATGAAGGAAACTCTCATGGAGACCGGCAGGATGGAGGCTCTTATAGTGATGTGAGATGACGTTGGGTCATCAATATGGCCAATTTACTGGGCCTTTACAGTGTATGGAGGAGCCTGGGTCGCATAAGTGGTTTGTGATCGCCTGTGAACCTAAAGGTTGGTGGTTCAAACTCATCCAGAGGCTCTGTGAAAGAAAGGCCTGTGATCTTCCATAAAGATTACAGCCAAGGAAACTCTATGGAGCAGTTCTATTCTATCATACATGGGGTCACTATGAGTTGGGGCCCGATTCAACGGCAGCTAACAACGATAACTACACAGCATATGGAACTTCAAATCCAGTAATCAGTGAGTAGTCATTGTAGTTTATTTTTAGAAAGAGAAAATGTGTGTGTTGGGGGAGAGGGAGTGAAATAATCATGAAATTCGCTACGATTTGTGAAACCGTACCTTGGTGCCGGGCATTGGGCTAAGTGTGTTAATGTCTCATTTAATCCTCCCAACGGCTCTATGAGGGAAGATACTCTTATCGTCAGGTTGCAAATGAGGAAACTTGGACTTAGAGAAGTTAAAATAACTTGCACAAGGTTTTGAAGTTAATAAGGGACACAGCCAGGAAGGTCTGATCCTGGAGCCCAAGCTCTTAACTCCTTTGCTACTGAAATAAGCTCAGTGCAAAACCTCCTAACAAAACAGGAAAGAGAAGAACGAAAAAGCAACTGAAATCCTGCCTCCCAGGAATGACCACTTTGGGTGAACATCCTTCTAGACGTCTTTCTATGTATTTATGCACAGCAATATGTATGGATTTTGCATAAATTTGGACCATCTGTGCCTGCAATTTTTACATAAATAGCACTGTACTGTGTATCCTATGGAGCCCTGGTGGCACAGTGGTTAAGCACTCAGCTGCTAACCGAAAGACAAAGTCGGTGGTTTGAGCCTACCCAATGGTTCCTCAGGAGAAAAGGTCTGCTTCTGTAAGGATTACTGTATTTTTATGCAAATAACACACCCTGTTAAAAAATTAGCATATGGGGTGGAGGGAGGACGGCCTGTCTGCAAACAAATGTAGAACTCAGGTTCATTATTTAAGTAAAAATACAGGACAGCCTAGGAAACCCTATGATGGCAGTTCTACTCTGTCCTACAGGGTCACTGGGTCAGAATCAACTTGACGACACACAACAACGACAAGGACAACAATAATGCTATGTAACCTAGGTTTTTTTTTCTACTCAAAATTAATTTTTTAATTTTAATAAATAGACGCATGATCATTTTATGACAGTACCCTCCTCTTAACCAGACCTCTATAGATCATGGCAGGTTCTTGAGCAGGGAAACGATTTTTTGAAACTTAAAAAATTTTTTTTCTTTTGGTAACTAAGCCTTATGCTTTCTCCCTCTCTTTGCAGCATGCCCTTGATGCTGACAATGCGGGAGTCAGTCCAATAGGAAACTCTTCCAACAACAGCAGCCACTGGGACCTTGGAAGTGCCTTTTTCTTTGCTGGAACAGTCATCACCACCATAGGTATCCATTTGTTTGCTAACGTCTTTTCCTCTGCAGGCCATCTTGAGAAAGGGTGCTTAGTCAACGTTTCATCCTCCTGGAATACATGGCAGTTTGAGGTTCAAAAGAGGCTTAGAAAACACTGTTAAATTAATGCCATCACTGTGGCTTTCAATGAAAAGCCAGGCTGAAGGAAAAATCTCTTTCAGAATGAAAGGCTGAGAAGCCTTCGTTTGAAAGGACCCAATGAAAATGTTAGCGTGAAAAATATGAATTAGTCCCTTGAACTCAGACTGCTCAGCTAAAATCAAATTTCTTTCTTTTTATTTAAATTGTACCTTTTATTAAAGTTATATGTATAAGAATTAAAATGTTCTACAGAGGTTCTTTTTTTAAATGAAAAATAGCAGTCTCCACCCCCTCCCCTTTTTCCACCACTTTCGTCTCTTTTAACTGATCATTTTGATATTCATCTCCATGTCTTCTGGAATTTTCCACGTTAGGCATTATTTCTTGAATTCCTGCTTCACTGCGGAAGTGCTCTCTTCCCATCCTCCAATCTTCCCAATATGGTTTGATTGACTCAAAACAGAACATCGACGTTATTTTGACTAAGAAAATGTTTTTTCACAACTGATCATGTAGTGAACTGTGACTGCTTCTCTCCGGCACTCCGTTTTGTCTTCTGTTGTGTGTGTGTCTCTGTGTCCCTTCTGAAACTTGGGATGGCTTGGCTTTTTGTTTTAGGGTTTTTTTCAGAATAAAATTCTAATTGTATCTAATAGTAGTGCTCTGTTCTTTAAGCAGTGTCTATTTGTTCCTTGTTATGAGTAACGCCATCTCTTCTGCCTCTCCTTCTTCTCCACCACGCCATTTGAGTTGACGCCAGCTCTTTATTGTTTACTTTTAAATAATTAAGCAGACTCATCCTCCTATTATATGATTTGCCAGTTTTAAATGATAACTCTTGGCTTTCATCTATTTCATATAATACAGCCGGTGAACTTAGTCAGCATCTCCACTTCTTCCCCTCTTTCCCTACTGATTTTTTTTAAGTCTTATCATTTTATAACATCAGGGGATATGATTTACGTTCTGCCCTTTTACTTTAATACTAGGATTTGCTTTAATCTTAGTTTTACAGTTAAATGTGCTTGGTGTTTATTCTCTAGTCCTTTTACAGTGGTTTCCCTCAACACCTCTTGAGGCTGAAAGACATCTTCAAGTAGTTACCTTAAGAATGGTTTGTAGGAGGAAAATTCCCTTACTTCTTGAGTGTTCAAAATTGTAGCCTTTCTACTTAAAGGACAATTTACCTGGAAGGCAATCTTTGATTGACATTTTCTTTATTAAGCATCTTTTAGGTGTTGCTCCAGAGTCCCTGGGTGGCACAGTTTGTGCTCAACTACTCACCTAAAGGCTGGGGATTTGAACCCACCCGGTGGGACCATGGAAGAAAGGCCTGGAGACCTGCTTCTGTAAAGATTACAGCCAAGAAAACCCTATAGAACAGTTCTGCTCTGTAACACATGGGGTTGCCATGAGTTGGAATCGACTTGATGGGGAGTTTGATTTTTTTGATTTAGGTGTTGCTCCACTGTGTTCTGTGGAGAAAGCAAACCCCAGCCTGATTTTTTTCCCTTTTATAAGTGACTTGATCTTTTTGCTTGGCCAGCTAAAAGGTTTATTTCTTTAGCTTTCGTCTCTGATAACACTACTAAGTTTCATTTATTTATTATTGTACTGTAGATGAAGGTTTACAGAACAACCAACTTCTCGTTAAACAGTTAGTCCGCATATTGTTTTGTGGCAGTGGTTACCAACTCCACGACATGTCAGCACTCTCCCTTCTCGACTTTGGGTTCCCTGTTACTAGCTTTCCTGTCCCCTCCTTCCTTCTAGTCCTTGCCTCTGGGCTGGTGTACCCTTTGTCTTGTTTTTTTTTAATAGGCTTGTCTAATCTTTGGCCGAAGGGTGAATCTCAAAAGTGACTTCATTACTGGGCTAAAGCAGTGTCTGGGGCCATACTTTCAGGGTTTCTTCAGTCTCTGTCAGGCCAGTAAATCTGGTCTTTTTTTGTGAGTTAGAATTTTGTTCTACATTTATCTCCAGCTCTGTCCAGTACCCTCTATTGTTTCTTTGTTTTTTTTTTAACAGTGCTTTAAGTGAAAGTTTACAAATCAAGTCAGTTTCTCATACAAAAACTTATATACACCTTGCTAAAAAAAAAAAAAAAATTTTTTTTATGGAACCCTATCTGCTCTCCCCTTAATGTGACAGCACACTCCTCCTCTCCACCCTGTATTCCCTGTGTCCATTCAACCAGCTCCTGTCCCCCTCTGCCTTCTCATCTCTTGACTCCAGACAGGAGCTGCCCACATAGTCTCATGTGTCTACTTGAGCCAAGAAGCTCACTCCTCACCAATATCATTTTCTGCCTTATGGTCCAGTCCAGTCCCTGTTTGAAGAGTTGGCTTTGGGAATGGTTCCTGTCTTGGGCTAACAGAGGGTCCGGGGACCATGACCTCTGGTGTCCTTCCAGTCTCAGTCAGACCATTAAGCCTGATCTTTTTATGAGAGTTTGAGGTCTGAATCCCACTATTCTCCTGCTCCAGCAGGCATTCTCTGTTGTGTTCCATACCAGAGCAGTCATTGGTGGTAGCCAGGCACCATCTAGTTCTTTTGGTCTCAGGCTGATGTAGTCTCTGGTTCATGTGGCCCTTTCTGTCTCTTGGGCTTATATTTACCTTGTGTCTTTGGTATTCTTCATTCTCCTTTGCTCCAGGTGGGTTGAGACCAGTTATGGATCTTAGATGACCACTTGCTTGCATTTAAGACCCCAGACGCCACTCATTAAAGTGGGATGCAGAACGTTGTCTTAATATATTTTGTTATGCCAATTGACCCAGATGTCCTCTGAAACTATGGTCCCCAGACCCCTGTACCTGTTACTCTGGCCTTTGAAGCATTTGATGTATTCAGGAAACTGCTTTTGGTGTAGGCCAGTTGTGCTGACCTCCCCTGTATTGTATGTTGTGGGACCCTCTGTTGTGATCCCTGTCAGAGCAGTCAGTGGTGGTAGCTGGGCGCTATCTAGTGTGCTGGACTCAGTCTGGTGGAGGCTGTGGTAGTTGGACCAATCTTTCCCTCGTGTCTTTGGTTTTCTCTATTCTCCCTTGCTTCCAATGGTGTGAAACCACTGAAGTATCTTAGATGGCCACTCACAACTTTTAAGACCCCAGACTCTACTCACCAAAGTAGAATGTAGAACATTTTCTTTATAAACTATGTTATGCCAATTGAGCTAGATGTTCCCTGAGACTACAGCCCTCAGCCCAGTAATTCGGTCCCTCAGGGAGTTTGGATGTGTCTATAAAGCTTCCATAACCTTGTCTTGGACAAGTTGTGCTGGCTTTGCCAGTATTGTATACTGTCTTACTCTTCACCAAAGTTACCACTTATCTATTGTCTATTTAGTGTTTTTCCAACCCCACCCTTCCCCTTCCTTGTAACCATCAGAGATCATTTCCTTTTGTGTGTAAACCTTTTCATGAATTTTTATAGTAGTGGTCTCATACAATATTTGTCCTTTTGTGATTGACTTATTTCACTCAGCATAATGCCCTCCAGAGTCATCCATGTCATGAGATGCTTCGGAGATTCATTGTTGTTCTTTATCGTTGCACAGTACTCCATTGTCTGTATGTACCATAGTTTATTTATTCATTTATCTGTTGATGGGCATCTAGTTTGTTTCCATTTTTTGCTATTGTGAACAATGCTGCAGTGAACATGGATGTGCATATGTCTATTCATGTGACAGCTCTTATTTCTCTAGGACGTATCCCTAGGAGTGGAATTGCTGGATCATATGGTATTTCTATTTCTAGCTTTCTGAGGAAGTGCCATATTGTTTTCCAAAATGGTCGTACCGGCAGTGCGTAAGAGTTCCAGTCTCCTCATAGCCTCTCCAACATTTGTTATTTTCTTTTTTTTTTTCTTTGATTGGTGCCAGTAATGTCAGAGTGAGATGGAATATCAAGAAATGTGGTTTTGATTTGCATTTCTCTAATGGCTAATGATCTCGAGCATTTCCTTAGCTGCTTGAATGTCTTCTTTGGTGGAGTGTCTGTTCATTTCTTTTACCCATTTTTTAATTGGATTGTTTGTCTTTTTGTTGTAGAGGTATTGGATTCTCCTATGTATTTCAGAGGTTAGACCTTTGTCAGATCTGTAATAGCCAGAAATTTTTTCCCACTCTGTAGGTTCTCTTTTTACTCTTCTGGTGAAATCTTTTTATGAGCCTAAGTGTTTAATTTTTAGAAGATCCCAGTTATCTAGCTCTTCTTCTGGAGTTTGTGTGTTGTTAGTTGTGGTTTGTATCTTGTTAATGCTGTATATTAAGGCCTCTAGCGTTGATCCTATTTTTTCTTCTATTATCTTTATAATTTTTGGATTTATATTTAGGCCTTTGATTCATTTTGAATTAGTTTTTGTGTATGGTGTGAGGTATGGGTCCTGTTTCATTTTTTTGCAGATGAACATCCAATTTTGCCAGCACCATTTGTTAAAAAGATTGTCTTTTCCCTGTTCAATGGACTTTGGGCCCTTGTCAAAGATCAGGTGACCAACACTACTAAGTTTTGTACCTTTCATTTCAGGAATATTTTCTTGAATGTTATCTTTAAACATTTTCCCTGCTGTGTGGTTTTGGTTTCATTCTTTGGGGATTTCAGCTATACATATGTTGTAACTTCTTCATCTGACTTCTATGTCTATTGTATTTTCTATACTCCTTTTCAATTCTTAACGTTTATTTCTCATTTTGTTAATTTTATCCTCTATTCCTTTTTATGTTTTTTTCACAGCGCTTATTCTCCCCTGTGTTCCTTCTGATTTTGTTTCCAGTTTTGTGATCATTTGGGGATCTCCCCTCCTGCCATTTTTTTTAGGCATTATTTTCATTAGTTCATATTTACTTTCCACTTATTGTTTCCCATTTCTTCCCTAATTTCTTGCATTTCTGCTTTGTGGTTTCTCTGTAAAGATTCTTTTTTATCTGGTTTAGGTAACATTTTTCCTGGTGAGTGCTTTTCACCTATTGGTAAATTCTGCTACTTTTTTCACATTTTTCTTATGGCAGCTTTATCTTTATATCAGGCCAGCTTCCTCTTCAGTTCTTCACCTTGGATGAATTGGCTGTTCCTGGATCAGTTTTTCTATCTGCTGAATGTTTCTTTAGGTCAGGGGAGATGAGAACAGGGAGAGGCCAGGGTAACCTTCCTGGCTGCACATCCTGAGACTCTCTTCATCTCTGTGGCCAAAGAGACTGAATGTTTTCTGCAAGTATGACCCATCTGTGTTATTCTTCATATAGTCCTGCCTCTCTGTTTTTCTGAACCAGACCAAATTCAGGGGGGCTTCTGCTGTTAACCATCTTCACCCTATCTATATTCCACATTTAGTGCAAACAAGGATGTCTCTTTTGGAGTTCAAAGTGAGCTCTCACCTTTGTAATTGAATTTTCTGCTGGCACTTTCTGAGATCTATCACTGGTGGGCCTTCTCATTGTTCCGTGTGCTTCTTTATTTACTCCCATATGGCTTGTGCTCAATCTTAGCTTCTTTCGGTGGTCCTTACAGATTATATCCTTTTCCCAGATTAGTTGAAAATGAGTTTGAGGGTTTTTGCCCCCAAACCATAGTGAACTAGCACTACCATAAAAATTCTCATTCAGAAGATGGAAGAATAGGAGGTACATGGCATGCAGAGGTCCATAAAAGTGATGGACAGGCTTTGAGAGGTTCCTCTGCCCGTGCAGTTAGGGAGATTCTTTCATTAAACCCTGTTTATACTGTCTGGGAGGAACTCCCTTGTCTATTGCTCTTCAAGGTCCAGCTATGCCTTCTGGGAGATTCTTCCCTGGCCCTTATCCTTCATGACCTCTATCTTAAGTGGGCTTTGGAGAGTATGCATTCCTTGGGGGATGCACAGTTCTTATATTCAACTTCCTTTTGGCACCAATTCCAGGTTCTAAGGCTTGTTATGAAACAAAAGCCCAGGTTTTTGTTTTTAGGCCAAGTTTTCAGGACTTGTGTTATTTCTACATTCATGAAATCATAAAGTTTATGTACAAAAAGAAAATTTGGTATGAAAGATAATTGTCATTCCTATTTAGAAAGCCCCGTAACCTAATTATGTAACATACTAGGTACGCACTTGTGAATCTGCAAAATATTAATATTAGCTATTACAGGTATTAGAGATACGCATCACACTGGTTGGTCTGAGATCTAGAAGTCTTTTTCAGTACTCCAGATCAGGTTAGATCACATTAGCACACACAGTCTTCCAGCACCCAACAAAAGAAGCCAGGTGATCTGACACAATTTGATGTAAGGGCAAAAAGTGTTATGACCCTCAACAGCACCAGAGGGCATCAGGGAAGACCAATATCAGGCTACTTTTTGTTCAACGACCTGTTTATTATGATGGGGAAGTTTGTCATGCATTTTAGGAGGATTTATAATAAAATCATTAAAATTGAGAAAGTATGGGCCATTTCAAGGGGCAACACTTTGGAAAATACACTCTAGGATCCAATATTGGATCAGTGAGACATGTAAAAAAATTGGCATAGTGCACTTACGAAAATACTTTGCGAGGGGTTGGGGCGGGGGGAAGGGAGAGGAGGGCGTGGTTGACAAACAGTTGTAGAATGTGCACATTATTTGTGTAAAAATAGGTTGTATTAAAGAAAATAGGAAAAGGAAAATGCTAATTTTCTTGTTTTATGGAATGACTAACTGTGATGCCTGTATGATGCACTGAAAAAAACTATAGCTACGTTGGCATATGCACTAATGGTATGGATGTGACTTGGTTTATAGGACAACTGTGTACATTGGCCCACATGACATTGTGTGAGGGGAATGGTGGCCACACTTACCTAATGAGGAACATTCAACATGTAATATTTTCTGCCCTTTTTTTTAGTGTGTTTGTACTGGAATTGTTGAGTGTGTGCAAATGACTCTTAGTCATTGAAGTAAGGGTCCTTGGCTTCTGCTGCCGCATGTCCATTCACTCATTCACACTTGTCCTTATGACCATAACCCAATGGCCCCCCTTTCCAATCTTGGCCTCCAGGCCCCAGAGGAAGGATCACCTTGTTTAGACTAAGTGACCCAGTGCCTTGTATCCCCCTGGCCACAGCCATTAACTTAGAGATGGGCACATGGCCTGAATTAAGCCAATAAGAACCTCAATTCCTGGGCTTTTCCTTGAGCTTTGGGAGGTGATTTCTACTCTTTCTTAAACCCAGTGAATAACTCTTTCTTAAAAAAAAAAAAAAAAGACTCTTTCTTACTGGATGTAAATTTGGAAAGAGACAGGCCCAGGGCGCTGCCAGTCATTTTCTTCCCCAAATGAGAATTCAGCTAACACTAAAAAAGCAGAATCAGAACAAGAGAGTGATAAATGGGTCCTTCTCATAAACTTTGAGCTCTGAATTGAGCAACTCATGAAATATTAAAAAAAGTTCAATCTGCTTCTATACCAGCTCATTGCATTTCGTTTTTTGCTTAAGCCAGTCTGCACTGGGTTTTCTATCACTTGCAGCTGAGAAATAAAAACAAAAACCAAACTTATTGCCACTGAGTCGATTCTGACCCATAGGGACCGTTTAGGATAGAGTAGAACTGCCCCATAGAGTTTCCAAGGAGCGGCTGGTAGTTTCAAACTGCTGACCTTTTTGGTTAGCAGCTGAGCTCTTAACCGCTGTGCCACCAGGGCTCTGCAACTGAGAAAAGTCCTACCTAGTATATACTTATAGGTCAGAGATTATGGAGGGCCAGTAAGTATTCTCTCATCTCCATGGCCAGAGCCTAACCCTCCTGGCCATTGCAACCACTATCTCCACCATCTTTGGACCACTTGCTCTTGATTTAAAGACTTAGGCAGAGCATCCTACTGGATAAGCCTCTAGGCTCATGTGTCCATGTTTTGGCTGCCTGGCAGGCTGTTCCCTCTGTAGTGGGGGGCGTGATTATGCACAGGATGGGGACCTTTCCCCCAAATCAAAAGGAAGTTGGATGCGGAACAGGAAACTACAACAAAATAAGCATACAAACAAAAATAAAAATAAATAAAACTAACGTAAATAAAACGCAAACCACAAGTCACGTGTGGTATCCTGGAACAGTGTTAGCACTGAGATGAGGCGTTTGTTCTAGTTAATGGAGAAAATACTATTTTCACTCTCATACTCTCTCTTCATTGACACATAGTGTATTGTAAGTTGAATATAAGTTAGCTGGCTACATTTTGACTGCAGTGTGGAGGCTCTTTATAAAGTCATACGGTTAAAGAAAACCTTAATACAATGTTAGTAAGAATAATGTGGTGAGGAAATAATTGTTTTTCCAGGCACTTAATGGTAAATTCATTCATCACCCATGATGAAGCCTAGTACTCGGAGCCTAGTAATTTTTTCAATTCTTGCTGAGATGTTTTCTGCTTTTGAGGAGTCAGGCAATGGAGCAGCTAGAACTGAGAAAGCTGTGTTTTCATTAGTTGTGAAATACACACATATTAGCCCCCTTGCTTGGGTTAAGCTGAAAGGTTACCAGTTTGAACCCACCCAGAGGCACTTTAGAAAATAGGCTTGGTGATCTGCTTCCAAAAGGTCACAGCCTTGAAAACCCTGTGGAGCAGTTCTACCCTGCGCACATGGGGTCACTATGAGTTGGAACGGACTTGACACCAACTAAAAACAGCTTCTGTTCATATGATTTGTGACATAATATTGTGTATGTTTGCCCAAATTATTAAAGTTCTTTGGAGAACATAATCTTTGATGGATTACAGTGAACCCACTACACACTCCATAATGACGTGTTGTTGGAAGTTTAAGCTGTTTTGAGTTTTGTAATAGTGTAGCACCGTGATGAAAAAAGTTGTTGTGTATGAAGCATGGCCTTCATCTCTGGCTGTTTTCTTTGAAGAGATTTCCAAGGGGTGCTGTGTCAAAGGGCATGGATATTTTAAAGTCTCAGCAAATTGCTTTTCTGAAAGGCTCTCATGAACAGTGTGAGGTTTTGTACTTTTCAGACAAGCAAAATGTGTCCATTATTTAGAATGTGTATAGGGACAGCTTAGGAACAACAGGGTAGTTCTGCAAAAAGCAGTGATACTACTCAGTATCGATGGTTCCTTCTACCTGAGGATATCAGCACATTTCTTTTTTAAAAAGCTTTTCTTGAGTTTGGAGCCCTGGATGGTGCAAATGGTTAGTGCACTCAGCTGCTAATCGACAGGTGCCTCGGAAGAAAGGCTTGGACATCTACTTCTGAAAAATCAACCAATGAAAACCCTATGGAACACAGTTGCACTCTGACACACGTGGGATCCCCATGAGTCAGAATCGGCTCAACGACAACTGTTTCTTTTCCCCCTTGTGTTCAGATATATAGACATGTAAATCTAGAGCAAAAGGGGAGACATTCCAGCACTTTCCCACGCCAGAAGGAAGAACAGACTCCACTTGGTCTTTGTCCAAGGCTCTCTGCTCTTTTCTAAGTAACTGATTCTGATGAGAGGGTTTCACCTGCCTTGGGTTGTTGATTGTGCTGCTGGGATCCCAGCAACTAGCTGTTTTCTAAGCTTGAGGAATGACTCTCGCTCCTGTGTGAAGCTGCTCTACCACAAACCATCACTTGGGAACGAGCAGCAAATGATTGAGTTCTTACCAAGAGCTGTGAAATGCAGTTAGAGTTTAGTCTTTAGGGCATTTTCAGATTGAGTCACCTGGCTGAACCCACATCAACAGGAGTACCTGGTCAGGTCCCATGTGACAACCAGTGTCTCTGTTGCATTCCTGGCAGCCTCAATTAACGGTTGTAGCTGCAAAAGTACCTAGGTTGGTGTTTGGCTTACCCAGCACTTGGACTGGATGTTTACCCCATGGCTTTGGAAATAGCAATCATTATGGCTGACGTTTGCTGAGTGCTGCTGACTAGGTGCCAGGCACATAATCTCATTTAATCCTCACGTTAACAGCATGAGTTAGTTGCTAATATCGGCTTCATCTTAATGATGAGAAAACTGAGAGGCAGAGAATTTCAGCAACCTCCTCAGTATCTCACATTTACAAGCAATGGAGCATAGCTCCATTCATCAGGACTAGCTACATAATTTGCAGGCCCAGTGCAAAATGAAAACACTGTCCCTTGTTAAAAAATTGTGAAGAATACCAGGCTGGCAACAGCAGACAACAGCCGCAAAGTGTGAGGCCCTGTGTTACTGCACAGGGCATGTGCCCATAAAGCCAGGCCTGCTTACCCTGATGGTCTGGTTCTAGAGCTCGTGCTCTCGAACTGCATATAGTTTAGCGAAGATTTGACTTTGGCCGATAAATAGCAAGTGGAAGCATTATATGTGTGCTCCTCAGGCGTCAGAGTCCCTGTTGGTGCAAACAGTTAACATGCTCAACTGCTAACCAAAAGGTTGGAAGTTCAACTCCACCCAAAGGAGCCTCCGAAGACAGAGGCCTGGCGATCTACAACATGATGTGGGAAACCCATATGAAATTGTTCACTACAGATTAGTAAGTAAGCACAAGTAAGCTCCTGCTTACCTTGCTTTCTGGGTTATCTGCCCCTGCCAAGGCCTTGGCTTTAATTTTATTTTAGAGTTCTAGTCTGTGAAACTGAACTAATAAGCAGCTGGTTGTTGTAATAACAACAACAGCAACGACAATGATGGTAATGATACCTTTGTATTGGGATAGTCTTGGCCTTGTCGATTCCTTCCTTGTCAGTAGTCCTGGGTATTCCTTGGTTCGTTGGTGATTCTCAGGTGGCATCTGTCTTCCCCCAAGTGTGTGTGTCTCTGTATCTAATCTGCTCTTTTCATAGCTAAGAAGTGATTAGATTTAGAACCACTCTACTCACGTATGATCAAACGAACATAACAAAGTCAACCCTATTTCGAAACAGGATTACATGCCTATATATATGGGTGAGGGTTCAAACATGTATTTGGGGGAGGGATACAATTTAACCAATAACAAGATTAGGATTTGGAGAGGTTAAGTGCATCTAAGGACAACCAGGTAGTATGAGTCAGAATCCGGGCTGAAGCCTCTGTCTTCTCACTTCTCACGCCCGCCCCTTGGATGGCACGGGAGATGTTGCATCAGCACTGTACTGTGCCCGGGAGGTGGGGAGGATCCTCTCTGAAAGCTGGAGGAAGAGGTGCAGCACTTGTCAGGAGTAATAAGGTGCCTATTCAGCAGGTTTAAAGCCTCGATTTGTCTGCCTGTGTCTGCAATTTATTTCTTTCTGAGATACACAGACTAACAGGAAACCTCTCTTCCCAGACTATAACCAGGCAGCTATGAGACAGTCAAGCAAGCGTTTTAAATGTTTTCCCCAGCCGCTGGAAAGTTTCCAGGAGTCACCATAAACCTGCACAGAGTTAAGCTGTGCAGGCACAGCAATTAAAAAACCCATCGCTATAGGGTTGATTCCAGCTCCTGACGACCCTATAGACAGAGTAGAACTGCCCCATAGGATTTCCAAGGAATAGCTGGTGGAATGGAACTGCTGACCTTTTGGTTAGCAGCTGAGCTCTTGACCACTACACCACCAGGGCTCTGGCACATCAATAGGGTTATGTTAATGTAAACCAGATCATTCTAGAGGGCAATGCTTAGACAATGCTTTTGTCCGAGCTCCTGAAAGTGCCTGGAAAAAGTTCTGAGAGCTTTCTCTGTAGAATTAAGTTGAACCGGTGGTGAGTAAGAGAAATGCAAGATTAGGAAGGCTTGCCTGAACACTTAGTTAAGAAATGGAAACTGTAGTTTAGATAATTTGTGATAAAGGGTTTGAATGATCGATTTTGAACAGAAAATTCAAAAGGAAAATAGCCAGGTGACTCATTCCCAAAGGCAGGAAGCAACAGTGAGTTTTCCAGACCCAGAGGGGGGTGAATGATGGACCAACCATCAACATTATTCTTTACTATTCTTTAGTATTAGTGCTATTATAATAAACCCAAAACCAAACCCATTTTCGTTGAGTTGACTCTAACTCATAGCGACCCTAAAGGACAGAATAGAACTGCCCCATAGGGTTTCCAAGGAGTGACTGGTGAATTCGAACATGCCGGCCTTTTGATTAGCAGCCGAGCTCTTAACCACTGCTCCACCAGGGATCCACTATTATAATAGTATTAGCATTATTTTTACTGTATAACATTACTCTTTACCCACGTCAATAACCATGAACCCAATAACTGGCCCCACTGGATGGATTCAGAAACAGGTTCTACATGAGTTAACCTAGCTTGGGAGAACAGTTAGGTGACACTCTAGACTCTAGTTAGCATAATATTGTAATACTAATTGGCATGAAAATGCGTATCAATTAATTTAGACTCTCATCTATATAAATTGTGGTAATGCTATAAGTCTTTTTTTCCCCAGCAAAGCTTTCCTTAGCGCCATCCATATAGAATAGGCCCAACACTCAAAATACATGTAACTTAATGTAATTGCAAAACTCTGAAGAATGCAGATGTTGGTGTTTTCAAAGCACCGTTTGAAATACGTTATTAATTGACTTGACTGTAAAAGGACTCTCTCATATTTAAACATCCAATCTCTCAACAAACATTTATTAAGCATCTGATCACCCTCATCTAAGGATGTGTGCAGGAAGAGGGTAGGGAGAGAGGCAGAACTCAAAGATGGTGTGGAGTTCCCAGTCAAGAGAAAGAGACCCAGGCAGATCTCAACATTGCTGTCAGTGCGGAAAAGAGGCACAGTGTCTTCCCTCTTTTCTGGCTTCCCAGGTTAGGGCGCTATGGTTCACAGGTCCTTCAGCATTTGTGCTAAGCCATATATCTTCCTTAAGCCAGAGCACCCATTACCTTAGGAAGACAAATGTTGAAGACAGCCAATTGGTCCAGGTAGAAGGGGTGCTCACTGGGTAAAATGGTAAAGGAGAAGCCCTTTCAAATCTAAAAAAGGCAGTGGTGAACACTTCCCAGACATCCAAGCCCCCTAAAAAGCCAAACCCGTTGCTGTTGAGTTGATACCAACTCATAGCGACCCTATAGGACAGAGTAGAACTGCCCCATAGGGTTTCCAAGGAGTGGCTGGTAGATTTGTCCAGGGCTCCCTAAACCAGACATGTCTAGTCAAGTCCATGACGTTTGGTCCTTCTGAAAAGGATGATACCATTTTCCATCAGAATTACAATTCTGGGTGACTACAAATTTTCTAAAGTATAATCTAACTGAACATATAAAGAGCCAGGTTCTCTCTGAGACTATTCGCAAGCAGAGAAGAATGGAAGGATGTTCTGAACATCTCAGAGCCTTTGAGATGAATTTCTGTGCCCTAAGGCTCATGAAGTAGTGGTTATATAGAACTTTTTAAAGAAGAGAAGTCTGTGGGTTCTTTGGTTCAATATTCTGATCTCTCTGTCACCTTACCATTCTCCCTCTCTTTAATATTTCTCACCAGGGTATGGGAATATTGCTCCAAGCACTGAAGGAGGCAAAATCTTTTGTATTTTATATGCCATCTTTGGAATTCCACTCTTTGGTTTCTTATTGGCTGGAATTGGAGACCAACTTGGAACCATCTTTGGGAAAAGCATTGCAAGAGTGGAGAAGGTCTTTCGAGTGAGTACTGCGTCTATTTAAACCTAACCAGTGTGATCCAATTGACTTTAGCCTGATGGGATCCAGAAGGAATTATCAAAGGTGTTGTATCAGATATGCTTCCAGTGGTATAGTTGAATGTCATGATGGTATTTTCTGTTTTGGCCAATGGAAGTCATGGGTACTGTGTCTACACTTCCTTCTTGTGAGTAGCTTCCTACTTTGGAGTGGTATTGCTGGAATCTCAACACAAGAGGGTAAAGTATGGATTTTCCAATACATATTTTCTGAAGAAGTGAAGCATACTAAATTTCTCCTTGAGGTGGAAAATGGGTTCCTTAGTGTATTTGCAATAGATAGAGAATTGTAAATTCATCCATTTTGCTGTTGGAACTCCTTCATGCCATTTTATTTCCAAGCTCAGTGTTTTCAGACAAATCCTGGCATCTAAGAGCTCTTACAGAAGCGTATCTTCTCATGGTTCTGTGTTTACATCTGCCTCTTCTTCATGGCCTCGCCCTCTCTCCCGTCCCACTGCTGAGTGCTCACTCAGTTATAGTATACCAATATACTAACTTATACTAAGGTGTTGATGATTGCTATTGGCTTAGTGTTTTTTTTCCTCTTGGGAATACTTACCTTTAAACAATAGACAAAAACGTCAACTCATGTTTATTTACTAAAGATGGCTTTTCTGGCATCAGTGTCAGGCATGTGGAGTAGATACAACTGGACTAGGGCTCCCAATACCCTTTAACTCACACCCATTCATATGATTTAACAGAACACTTGTTTTTCTTAAGTGTAAAGTCATTTCTGTTCTTTTTTTTTCTCATTATTGATCCAATTCTCAAGTGTTTTGAATATTCTTCAGGGGATTCTTTCTGATGATGACTTAATATTTTGAAATGACATTTGGAGATCTTTTCCAGAATCTAGCAATGACGAGTAAAGATAAAAAAAAAGCTGTACTTTTTTCTCTGTGAGACAAGAACTCTTAAACTTTCCTCTTAAGTCTGTCTGTCTCTGGTATCATGGTGTATACTTATCTTCAGAGGAAGAGAACAAAAAACAAAGCAAAACACAACAAAAACCTGTTGCCATTGAGTCAATTCTGACTTATGGCAATCCCATAGGGGTTTTTTTGGCTGTAATCTTTACAGAAGCAGATCACCAGGTCTTTCTTCCATGGGGCTGCTGGGTGGGTTTGAACCACCAAGGAGATCCCTAACTGAAGTGTTTCAGAGGTTTCGTTTGAGTGGCGGGAATAGGGCACTACAACTGGGTAGGAGCCACCACTTATAAGCTCAGTCACCCTGGGTAAGCTGCCTCAGTTTAGTCATCAGAAAAATGGGATAGAATTTGAATCTACTTTATAAGTTTTTGATGATGAGTAAATAAAATAATGTACAAAAAGGGGTTGGCACAGGGTCAGCCGCACAAGAGTTCAGAGCTGCTACGTGTCTGTCTCCCAAATAAAGCACTGCTTAGCAGGATTGACACCCATTCATGTTTCATCTGAGTAGCTTGGTGGTGGCATGTGAGTTTTTCTAGAATATCTGACAACCTTTGCCCCATAAGTGCTGGCTGGCCAGCTGGTCTCACTAGAGCATGCGCCTGGGCCCCTCAGTGGTCACCATGGAGACAGTTGATGCTCAGTGCTCTGCTTCTCAGATGTTCCCATCTCCCTCAACCAGACCTGGCAACTCTGTCTCCAAAAACCTTTCTGAACTTTTTGGAGGTGTCTTCGTAGCCCTCCAAGTTAGAGAAAGATGATTCTGGCGTATTGAACACTCAGAACAGGATTCAAACGGAGAAATGACTAATCTGGGATTGTTTATTTTTATGTAGCTTCTCTAGATCTGTTTCCTCATATTTAGAAAGAAAGGATTGGACTGAAAGCCTTTGAAATCTCCTTTAGTTAAACATTTTTAATTACTGTGTTCTAAATGAGCGAAGAGGTTGCAATCAGTTTGACTATGCCTGCTATCAAATTTGGGAACCAAATCTTCCCTAATGAATTTTAAACTACCAGTAGAGAGTACTGTTGTCTTTCCTCTTGAGGCTGTCTCTCGAATGGATCATTCAATTGGCTCTGAGACAGAGCCTTAAAATCTCACATTTCATTTTTATGCTGAATGGCCCACTCTGTTCTTGTAGTACCATCAAAAGACTGGGAGTCTGTTAGGAAGGCAAGACAGCCTTATATTATCGAATTGGCAGCACACAATGTATTCATTGGCAGAATGTTGGAAGGATGGGGTGACTGAATTCCAGGAGTAATGTAAGTGCACTTCCTGGGTATATAAGCAACCGATCCCATGGCAGCTTGCTTGCTGCATGTAAAGTTTTAGTAGAAAATCTCAAAGCTCTTTGCTATTCATTCAAACTACTTCTAAGCAGCCAATCACTCTTCCTTGATTATTTGAAAACTGGATTTTGCATACGCCAACACAAGCTCAAGGCTGTGAATTTTCAGTCTTCATGGGGAAGGTTCATTTTTTTCCCTTTTGCCTGCTGAGTAGTTGCTATAAGCCTTTTGTCTCATCTATTACGCTTTCTCTCACCCTTTGGGAAGGGAGGATTTATAGGGAATGGTGGTGGTTTTATGGTAGAGTTCTCACCTTCCGTGAGGGAGACCTAGGTTTGATTCCCAGCGAATGCACCTGAAGGATAGCCACCACTCGTCTGTCAGTGGAGGCTTGAGTATTGCTATGAGGCCGAAGAGGTTTCAGTGGAGCTTTTAGACTAAAACAGTCTAGAAAGAAAGACTGGATGATCCATGTTGAAAAATCACTCAATAAAAACCCTGTGGATCACAAAGGCCTGGTCCCCGATCCCTCGTGCATGGGGTCACTATAAACTCAACGGCAGCTAATAACAATAACAATTCCAAAAATACAAGATAAAATCAACCTTCCAGATACCAGTCTGTCACCTGAGGCACCTTGTTCATTCGTTCTAACACATCCCAAGTCCTGAGCCTCATTTTAAGAATTTCTGGGGGGTGCTGTGTTACTTAGGAATGCTGTTGACAGCAGAGTGATACAAAGCCTGACTGTTGAAGCTTCTATGGGATGAATAAATAAAAACTCTTTCTTCTCCTATGAAGTTCAGGATGAACTGAGAAATAGACCATGGAGTCAGATTTATAAATGTCAGTTTTATTGCTGATAAGCTGATTGGAGAATGTGGCTTTAGTTCTGAGGCCAAAAGACCTTACTGACCACTTCGCCCCTGAATTAGAAAGACTTCAGTACTGCGGTAGTGTAGTGGTTAAGAGCTCGGCTGCTAACCAAAAGATTAGCAGCTCAAATCCATCAGCTGCTCCTTGGAAACCCTATGGGGGATAGTTTTATTCTGTCCTATAGGGTCACTATGAGTCAGAATGGACTTTACAGCAGCGGGTTTGGGTTTTGGTCATCACTGTATTAGATTTCTATGGCTGTGTAACAAATTACCGTAAGTGTAGATGCATAAAACAACATCCATTTATCATCTGACAGTCCTGTAGGTCAGAAGCCTGGGTGGGCTTGGCTGAGTACTGTGTTTAGAATATCATAAGTCTGAAATCAAAGTATCAGCTGGGTGGGGCTTTGGATCTGGGGAAGAATCTGATTCCTAGCTCAGTCAAGTTTTAGTAGAATATAGTACCTTGTGGTTATAGGACTGAGGTCCCTGTTTACTTACTGGTTGTCACTGGAGTGGGCGGGTAATTCTCAGTTTCTAGAGGCCTCCCGCAGTCCTTGGCACATGGTCCCTCCATCTTCAAAGCCAGCAATGGTGCATCTAATAATTCGCATGCTTTGAATCTCTCTGACTTTCCTTCTGTCCCTTCTGCCATCAGCTGGAGAAAGCTCTCTGCTTTTGAGGGCTTATGCAATGAGATCAGGCCCCCCTGGATAATCCTCCTATCTTAGGTCAACTGGGCTATATAACATAGCATAGTTATGGGAGTAGGGGGGAACATCTTTGGGAGACCATTTTAGAAATGCTGCTTTCCTCACCCACTCAGTCATCAGAAGCCAGACTTCCTCCATAAAGGCCGAGCCTACCCCACTAACCTTGCTAGTTTGTGGAAGGCAAAGCAGAGTGCACCTCTCTGTAGGCGGATGGCCTCCAATTGGGAGAAGAAGGGGGCTGAGTCGAACTGGCTCCATCCTTTGTGCTAAAATCACCATGCAAGTCACTTGTCCTGGATGAGTGACAGGGAGAGAGGTCCAGAGTGCTACTCTAGCCAAAGCCCCTCTACATGGAACATGAGGCCAGGAAGATGGACATTCTCCCCAACACCGATTAACAGTGGAATAAGAATTTAGTTGCTTAATTATCTCACATAGCAAGGAACCTGGAAGTAAATTGCTCCAGGTTTGGCGCATTAGCTCCACAATGTCAGGTCTGCTAGGTTTGTTCTCTCTTTCTGCTCTGCTGTCCTTGGCATGTTGGTTTTTCAGCAGCATGATTGCAAGATGGCTACCGCAGGACCCAAAACCATGTTTTCATGCACCCACATTTAAGGCAAGACAAAAGGGCTCTCCTTTTATGGGAAAAAAATCTTTGCAGACTTCTCCTTATGTCTCATTGAGCGGACTGTGTAACATGACAATCCCCATCCTACAGGGGAAGTTAGGAATGTGAGTATCTGACAAAGGAGGCTGAGATTACTAAGGTTGGCCTATACCAGTGGTTCTCAAAGTGTGGTCACTGGACCAGAAGCATCAGCATGTTCTGGGAACTTGTTAGAAATGCACTCTGGGGTTGAGGCCCAGCAATCTGTGTTTACCAAGCTCTTCAGGTGAATCTGATACCTACTAAAGTTTGAGATTCCCTGACTTGGAGAAATGATGGTTCATTGCCTGGGGCTGAACACGTTGCTGTTATGAACAAAATTAGAATTCTGCTAGCAAAGAAGTTGGGGTAAGCAAATGACAGCATCTGCCACAGATGTCAACTAACTGCTAGCCACATAGGCCACTGGTAGGGAAGCTATTCTCCCCCACACCCCCTGCCAGAGAATCAGGTGGCCTTTGGGATCCTTGAATAAGTCAGGAGATTTATGCTATGGCAACACAAACAGCACAGGCTTAGTTTCTGTCCTACCAGGTCTGGGCAACTCCCCAGGCTTTAGGACCTGCAACAGCAGGGGAAGAGAACTGGAGCATTGCATTTGCTCTTAAGAGCTTTACCTCAGTTACAGCCCTTTAGTCTGAACTATGGGCCAGCTGCAGAGGGGGCTGTGGAATGTGTTGTTCAGCATCCAGGAAGAGGGGAGGATGAGAAAATTGGTGAGCCATTTGGTAATGTCAAGGAGTACCTGAGTGGTATAAATTGTTAACATACTCAGCTACTAACTGAAAGGTGGAGCTTTGAGTCCACCCAGATTTTCCTTGAGAAAGGCCTGGCGATCTATTTCTAAGAGATTACAGCGATTGAAAACTGTATGGAGCATAATTCTACTCTGACACACATGGGGTTGCCATGAATTGGAATTGACCACAACTGGTTAAGTAATGTCATGTGTGCATTGCCTGGGACCTACCCTGAGTCCCATTTCCAGGTGACAAGCATCCCTGGAATTTAGGTTCAGATCACTCTTTGAGGCATGGTATTGTAGTGAGACTCACTCATTTCACATTTGAGAAAATGGAGGCCATGATTTGCTAAGTGACTTGCCCAGAGTCACACAGTGACTTGGTAGCAGGGCCTTGGACTAGAACCAGTAATCCTACCTTAACCTTTCCAGCGGGCTGGAAGATACTTGCTATTGGATACATTAATCCACCATGAAACCAACTTGGAACATTCCACACTAAGTTATGGAAATGATTTATAAATATTTATATAACTGTCTTAGTCATCTAGTGCTGCTATAACAGAAATACCACAAGTGGATGGCTTTAACAAAGAGAAATTTATTCTCTCACAGTCTAGTAGGTTACAAGCCCAAATTCAGGGCATCAGCTCCAGAGGAAGGCTTTCTCTATCTGTTGGCTCTGGAGGAAGGTCCTTGTCATCCATCTTCCCCTGGTCTGGGAGCATCTCAGGCACAGGGACCCCAGGTCCAAAGGACATGCTCTGCTCCCAGTGCTGCTTTCTTGGTGGTATGAGGTCCCCCTGTCTCTCTGCTCGCTTCTTTCTTTAATATCTCCACAGATCGCCTCAAGACACAATCTAATCTTGTAGGTTGAGTCTTGCCTCACTAATACGACTGCCATCCCATCCTTCCCTCCCTCATTAACATCATAGAGGCAGGATATACAACATACAAGAAAATCACACAATACCGGGAATCATGGACCAGCCAAACTGATGCACACATTTTTGGGGGGACTAATTCAATCCGTGACAATAACACAAAGTAAAAATAATGTGTCCTGAGTTTCCCAGGGGAAATCTGAACCATTAGCAACGAAGGGTAATTATCTGGGATTAAGCGGCTGACACCAGGCTTCAGGGACAGCCTCTTCCTCCCCTGCCGTGGGCTGTCTCTTTTGCTGGATCAGGCTGGCTGTCACTCAATAGGACGCTATAGGAGAACTGGTCACATTTTCGACTGGATCCTACTTACTGGCTCTGAGCTGGACTTTGGCTGGTACGAAGCAGCTGCCTCTTTTTAATGTGGCCGATCAGTGGGCTTTCTGATATTCCCTCTGAAACTCACAGACACTCTTTTTCTTCTTTGGCCTTTTCCCCCAATGATAAGGCAGAAATGTTTATTTGCCTTTGGAGCCAAAGGAGTCCGGGTGTTGCCGACAATAAGAACACATTATCCTGAGTTATTGGTGCCGTGATTACTTGGGGAAATTGAGAGCCTGCCAAATGCTTAAGACGGGGTAAAGATAGTCTCAATCTGCTCATGATGTTTGATTAGTGGGCTAATCAATCACTTTGGATTGCAGCAAGGGGGAGGTCGGTGGAAGCCAAAGACTCTCGGAGGCCCCCGCCACATGCCTGGCATGTGTCACAGAAAGACGTTGAAGAGCACACTTGGAAGGAGGCTCTGTTTCTCACAAGGTGTCCTTGAGCTAGCATCCAGCAGCAAAGGAGTTAATTTAAAATTATTATTTTATAATAGTATAATAAAATAATTAGTATTTTATTATTTCAAGGAGATAAAAATCCCTGCTTTGGAAACTGGGTGTTATTTTTAGCTCTGTGGGTTCAACTTGAGCTTCCAGTTCCTGTTATCAGTGAAGGTGTTCATTGATGTTTCAGCCATGCACGCTGGTGCTGTAGCCACATAGGCAGGGGGATTGGGCTGGATTTTTGGTCTAAAACGTGGCTGCCTTTCAGTAGTATAGACGAGATGTGATATTGAAGTTCAGTTTACAACTTCATGAGCATGCTCGTGTGTCTGTGTGTCTGCCTCTATAACATGACAGTGATTGAAATACAGATATGTAATATAAAATCAAAACCAAACCAATTGCCATCGAGTCGATTCTGACTCATAGTGACCCTGTAAGACAGAATAGAACTGTCCCATAGGGTTTCCAAGGAGCGGCTGGTGGATTCGAACTGCTGAACTTTTGGTTAGCAGCTGAACTCTTAACCACTGCACCACCAGGGCTCCATATATAATAACATGTTTTTTTTTTTTAATATATGTATATTATACACACACACATACATGTATTTGTTGTTTTTTAGTTGATGTCCAGTCTGCTCTGACTCATGGCAACCTTATGTATAGAACGAAACATTGCCCAGTCCTGTGCCATCTTCGTGGTCGTTGTTACGTTTGAATCTCTTGTGGCTATCGCATGAATCCATCTCACTTTCGTTGGTCCCGTGTGTTACCAAGCCTGATGTTTTTTTCTAGCAGTTGATCTTCCCTGATGACATAATCATATTACAAAATCTTGACAACTTGATAGGGTTATTGTTACATGGCTAATGTGAGCAGTTTATTTTTATCAGAGAGAAGACCCTGGAGCTAGCGTAAGCAATTGCTTTCTTATTTTCCCTAAGGGACTAAAAAAGAGCGGAGGGGTAATTGTTTTGAAATGCAAAAAAGGCAAATAATTTTAGGGCTTTATCAACCAGGGCCCTTTTAAATTGGCTTAGGTATATTG
Organism: Elephas maximus indicus; assembly: GCF_024166365.1. Classification (NCBI taxonomy): domain Eukaryota; kingdom Metazoa; phylum Chordata; class Mammalia; order Proboscidea; family Elephantidae; genus Elephas; species Elephas maximus. The sequence goes on along the minus strand of NC_064828.1, from coordinate 101,887,930 downwards.
CCTTGCTTAAATGATAGGCCTGGAATGTGGGTTTCCTTTGCTTGAGATGAAACTACGTAAATGAGATCCACAAAACAGATTGCACAGCATCTCTTAATGACAGCCCGTGACACAGTTTCCCATGAACATCCCCTTGTCTTCTCCCTTCCTCTAATGCAGGGTTGCTCAACCTTGGCACTACTGACATTTTGACCTGAATAATTCTTAGTTGTGGGGGATTGTTCAGTGCATTGTAGGATATTTAGCAGCATTCTTGGCCTCTACCCACTAGATGAACATTGTCTGATGTTATCAAGAGAGACCAGACCCTGGAGAAGGTTCATTGAAAAAGAGGAAGACCCTCAACAAGGTGGACTGACACAGTGGCTGCAACGATGGGCTCAAACACAGCAACGATTGTGAGATGGTGTAGGACCGGGCAGTGTTTGTTCTGTTGTACATGGGGTCGCTGTGAGTCAGAGATGACTCTACGGCACCTAACAACAACAACAACAACAACACCCACTCAATGCCAGTAGCACCCCTTTCCTAAGTTGTGACAACGAAAGATATGTCCAGACATTGTGAAATGCCTCCTAGTGGACAAAATCGCCCTGGTTAAGAACTACTGTTTTAATGGGATGTTCAGGGTTACCTGCCCCCCAGGCCCTAGGCATATGCTCTGCTCCCCTGGGCAATCTTCCACACGGGCTCACTCTCTCCAGCAATGGTCCCAACCAGTTCTTCAGTGTCAGCTCCATCCCTCCTCTCTCCTATGGTCCCTGAAAGAGGGCTTTGGAGATTTTATAATCTGGGAGTAAGATCATTTCTCATCAATAAGGGAAAATGCCTGGGGGCTTGACCCTGATGAGTATACATGAAAATGGCTCGTTCTACTATTATCTTCAATAGGCAAACCATCTCAGCAGGAACTTCAGCTGATCCAGTAAAGACTAATCTAATATACTGCTCACCCTCTTTCTGGGCTTCTCTTTAATAACTGGCTGGTGCCCCTTTGCTGTTTCCTGTTGTGGTCTGAGATCGCTATAGAAGGTTATAATGGCCTTTAAATGACATCTTCACTCTTTTTAATAAACAGTAAAGCTAGCAAAGTCTGAGTAACAGGCCTAAAATATAACTACGTAAAATACTGCCTGAATAATGTTTAACATTTAAACATTTTTAAGGTAGTTTAATAGAGCCTCTGTTTTTCTTTCTGGCGAACTTGGATCTCAGGTGACTTCCGGGAATCTGATGGCTACTTTGAGGTGAACCATTATGTGTGAGCATCTGTGAACTTTTGTACATAGGGACCTTTGTAGAGAACTTTGAATTTGCCATTGACCAATAGGATTTGGTTGAGGTTAAACGGAGTCTCAATGGCATCTGAGTATTGAAGTAGAAATATTAATACTAGTTGCTTATGTGTTTTGAGGGTGTACTGTATGTCAGACACTGCACTGTGGGCTTTAACTAGAGTAAGCTGCCCAACAAACCTCCCATTATTGTCCTTAATTTTGCACGATCGGAGTACTTCCTTAGAGAGGTTTTGTGACCTCTCCAAGGTCAAACAGCTCATAAGTGACACAGCTAAGATTCCAAAGCCAGGCCCCTGCACCAAACACACGCAGGGGTTCAGCCATTCCACTATCCTGTCTTCCTTCTTTCTCTTGTAACTTAGGGATAGGATCTGATGGTTCAGAAGAGGATTCACAGAAGGTTTATTAAGACCTGGGATAGGTAAAGACGGCCAGTTGAGAAAAAGTTAACATTGGCCCTTTCTTTATCTGCCTTCCAAAGGTTTTTTATTGCTGCCTTGTATTGGACCATAGCTTGTGCTGCTTCTCCATGGACCTGCTCTGTTTCCCTAATGCTTGTTGTCAGGTGCCGTAAAGTCAATTTCAGCTTGCCATTGAGTTGATTCTGACCCATAGCCACGCTATGTGACAGAGTAGAACTGCTTCATAGGGTTTTCTAGGCTGTTATCTTTATGGGAGCAGATTGCCAGGTCTTTCTCCTATAGGGCTGCTGGATGGGGCAACCTTTCGGTTAGCAGCCGAGCATGCTTAAACATTGCGCCACCACGGCTCCTTGTTCCCCTAAATCTGGTTCATTATTAGCAAACACATCTTTCCTGGTGTTCTCTTGGAAATTGACCTGGAATTTAAAGGTGCTTTGCTTATGTCTGCCACATGATTAATGTGAAGGTGGGTTTAGGACAGAGAGGTCTATACGGTTTGGGAAGTCTCTGGGTGTTGTAAACGATTGACACACTCGTCTGCTAACCAAAAGGTTGGAGGTTGGAGTCCACCCAGAGGTGCCTTAGAAGAAAAGCCTGACGATCTACTTTTGAAAAATCAGCCACTGAAAACCCCATGGAGCCCAGTTCTACTCTGATCCACATGGGTTTGCCATGAGTCGAAATCGACTCATAGCAAGTGGTTGGAAATTTTGACCCAATAGAGGAAACTATCTAGAAAATTTTTTTGAATGTTCATTATCTCATAGGCCTTGCCCATTGAAGACATGATCACTTCCTAGGGTCACAGGTGTTTTATTAACTCAAATACTTTATATCTTTGCTCTTGGGGGCCACCCAAACTTCTGTGATTCTTTAGATCTACCCCGTGATGACCTGTATCTAAAACTTTCAGTATTTTTTTTTTTAGCTTTTTTTTTTATTAACTTTTATTAAGCTTCAAGTGAACGTTTACAAATCCAATCAGTCTGTCACATATAAGTTTACATACATCTTACTCCGTACTCCCGCTTGCTCTCCCCCTATTGAGTCAACCCATTCAGTCTCTCCTTTCGTGACAATTTTGCCAGCTTCCGTCTCTCTCTATCCTCCCATCCCCCCTCCAGACAAGAGTTGCCAACACCATCTCAAGTGTCCACCTGATATAATTAGCTCACTCTTCATCAGCATCTCTTTCCCACCCACTGTCTAGTTCCTTTCATGTCTGATGAGTTGTCTTCGGGCATGGTTCCTGTCCTGTGCCAACAGAAGGTCTGGGGAGCATGGCCGCCGGGATTCCTCTAGGCTCAGTCAGACCATTAAGTATGGTCTTTTTATGAGAATATGGGGTCTGCATCCCACTGATCTCCTGTTCCCTCAGGAGTTCTCTGTTGTGCTCCCTGTCAGGGCAGTCATCAATTGTGGCTGGGCACCAACTAGTTCTTCTGGTCTCAGGATGATGTAGGTCTCTGGTTCATGCGGCCCTTTCTGTCTCTTGGGCTCTTAGTTGTCGTGTGACCTTGGTGTTCTTCATTTTCCTTTGCTCCAGGTGGGTTGAGACCAATTGATGCATCTTAGATGGCCGCTTGTTAGCATTTAAGACCCCAGACGCCACATTTCAAAGTGGGATGTAGAATGTTTTCATAATAGAATTATTTTGCCAATTGACTTAGAAGTCCCCTCAAACCATGTTCCCCAAACCCCCGCCCTTGCTCCGCTGACCTTTGAAGCATTCATTTTATCCCGGGAATTCTTTGCTTTTGATCCAGTCCAATTGAGCTGACCTTCCAGGTATTGAGTGTTGTCTTTCCCTTCACCTAAAGCAGTTCTTATCTACTGATTAATCAATAAAATACCCTCTCCCTCCCTCCCTCCCTCCCTCCCCCCTTCGTAACCACAAAAGTATGTGTTCTTCTCAGTTTTTACTATTTCTCAAGATCTTATAATAGTGGTCTTATACAATATTTGTCCTTTTGCCTCTGACTCATTTCGCTCAGCATAATGCCTTCCAGGTTTCCTCCGTGTTATGAAATGTTTCACAGATTCGTCGCTGTTCTTTATCGATGTGTAGTATTCCATTGAGTGAATATACCACAATTTATTTACCCATTCATCCGTTGATGGACACCTTGGTTGCTTCCAGCTTTTTGCTATTGTAAACAGAGCTGCAATAAACATGGGTGTGCATATATCTGTTTGTGTGAAGGCTCTTGTATCTCTAGGGTATATTCCGAGGAGTGGGATTTCTGGGTTGTATGGTAGTTCTATTCTAACTGTTTAAGATAACGCCAGATAGATTTCCAAAGTGGTTGTACCATTTGACATTCCCACCAGCAGTGTATAAGAGTTCCAATCTCTCCGCAGCCTCTCCAACATTTATTATTTTGTGTTTTTTGGATTAATGCCAGCCTTGTTGGAGTGAGATGGAATCTCATCGTAGTTTTAATTTGCATTTCTCTAATGGCTAATGATCGAGAGCATTTTCTCATGTATCTGTTGGCTGCCTGAATATCTTCTTTAGTGAAGTGTGTGTTCATATCCTTTGCCCACTTCTTGATTGGGTTGTTTGTCTTTTTGTGGTTGAGGTTTGGCAGAATCATGTAGATTTTAGAGATCAGGCGCTGGTCTGAGATGTCATAGCTGAAAATTCTTTCCCAGTCTGTAGGTGGTCTTTTTACTCTTTTGGTGAAGTCTTTAGATGAGCATAGGTGTTTGATTTTTAGGAGCTCCCAGTTATCTGGTTTCTCTTCATCATTTTTGGTAATGTTTTGTATTCTGTTTATGCCTTCTATTAGGGCTCCTAGGATTGTCCCTATTTTTTCTTCCATGATCTTTATCGTTTTAGTCTTTATGTTTAGGTCTTTGATCCACTTGGAGTTAGTTTTTGTGCATGGTGTGAGGTATGGGTCCTGTTTCATTTTTTTGCAAATGGATATCCAGTTATGCCAGCACCATTTGTTAAAAAGACTATCTTTTCCCCAATTAACTGACACTGGTCCTTTTGTCAAATATCAGCTGCTCATACATGGATGGATTTATATCTGGGTTCTCAATTCTGTTCCATTGGTCTATGTGCCTGTTGTTGTACCAGTACCAGGCTGTTTTGAGTACTGTGGCTGTATAATAGCTTCTGAAATCAGGTAGAGTGAGGCCTCCCACTTTCTTCTTCTTTTTCAGTAATGCTTTACTTATCCGGGGCTTCTTTCCCTTTATGAAATTGGTGGTTTGTTTCTCTATCACCTTAAAATATGACATTGGAATTTGGATTGGAAGTGCGTTATATGTATAGATGGCTTTTGGTAGAATAGACATTTTTACTCTGTTAAGTCTTCCTATCCATGAGCAAGGTATATTTTTCCACTTAAGTATGTCCTTTTGAATTTCTTATAGTAAAGCTTTGTAGTTTTCTTTGTATAGGTCTTTTACACCCTTGGTAAGATTTATTCCTAAGTATTTTATCTTCTTGGGGGCTACTGTGAATGGTATTGATTTGGTTATTTCCTCTTCGGTGTTCTTTTTGTTGATGTAGAGGAATCTAAGTGATTTTTGTATGTTTATTTTATAACCTGAGACTCTGCCAAACTCTTCTATTAGTTTCAGTAGTTTTCTGGAGGATTCCTTAGGGTTTTCTGTGTATAAGATCATGTCATCTGCAAATAGTGATAACTTTACTTCCTCCTTGCCAATCCGGATACCTTTTATTTCTTTGTCTAGCCTAATTGCCCTGGCTAGGACTTCAAGCACGATGTTGAATAAGAGCGGTGATAAAGGGCATCCTTGTGTGGTTCCCGTTCTCAAGGGAAATGCTTTCAGGTTCTCCCCATTTAGAGTGATATTGGCTGTTGGCTTTGCATAGATGCCCTTTATTATGTTGAGGAATTTTCCTTCAATTCCTATTTTGGTAAGAGTTTTTATCATAAATGGGTGTTGGACTTTGTCAAATGCCTTTTCTGCATCAATTGATAAGAGCTTGTGGTTTTTGTCTTTTGTTTTATTTATGTGATGGATTACATTAATGGTTTTTCTGATATTAAACCAGCCTTGCATACCTGGTATAAATCCCACTTGATCATGGTGAATTATTTTTTTGATGTGTTGTTGGATTCTATTGGCTAGAATTTTGTTGAGGATTTTTGCATGTATGTTCATGAGGGATATAGGTCTATAATTTTCTTTTTTTGTAATGTCTTTACCTGGTTTTGGTATCAGGGAGATGGTGGCTTCATAGAATGAGTTGGGTAATATTCCGTCATTTTCTATGCTTTGAAATACCTTTAGTAGTAGTGGTGTTAACTCTTCTCTGAAAGTTTGGTAGAACTCTGCAGTGAAGCCGTCCGGGCCGGGGCTTTTTTTTGTTGGAAGTTTTTTGATTACCGTTTCAATCTCTTTTTTTGTTATGGGTCTATTTAGTTGTTCTACTTCTGAATGTGTTAGTTTAGGTAGGTAGTGTTTTTCCAAGAATTCATCCATTTCTTCTAGGTTTTCAAATTTGTTAGAGTACAATTTTTCATAGTAATCTGAAATGATTCTTTTAATTTCATTTGGTTGTGTTGTGATGTGGTCCTTCTCGTTTCTTATTCGGGTTATTTGTTTCCTTTCCTGTATTTCTTTAGTCAGTCTAGCCAATGGTTTATCAATTTTGTTAATTTTTTCAAAGAACCAGCTTTTGGCTTTGTTAATTCTTTCAATTGTTTTTCTGTTCTCTAATTCATTTAGTTCAGCTCTAATTTTTATTATTTGTTTTCTTCTGGTGCCTGATGGATTCTTTTGTTGCTCCCTTTCTATTTGTTCAAGTTGTAGGGACAGTTCTCTGCTTTTGGCTCTTTCTTCTTTTTGTATGTGTGCATTTATCGATATAAATTGGCCTCTGAGCACTGCTAAAACTTCCAGTATTTTTGAGTTATGAATGTAATCCAAGAGTTTTATTAGCACGCGCACATTTATAGGGTTGCTATGAGTCAGAATGGATTCGTGGTGACAGGTTTTCTTTTTCCCCACTTTTTAGTAGTACCATAAAATCAGCTTAATAGGTGGATTATTTTGTACATTCACCCTACATCACCAGTTTTCACAGGCTAGTCAGGTTCCTCTGGAGGGCACTGATTTAGTAGAATAATAATCCTTTGCTCTTTTGTAGAACTATGTAACTGAAAATCAGAAGGTTTTTAAAAAAAATTTTTTTAACACATTTATCAAAAAGGGCTGGTGTCACTTCCACAAGCAAGCAATACCCCACTCTGGTGTACCTTCCAACGAATTAGGATTCTGGAAGTTGAGAGATACCCTTGTTATGTCTGACCATCGTGGAGCTAGGTGTTTTCACTGGGGAGGAGGGACTGAGCTATTCGTAAATGGGGTGACTGGTTTGTGCGTTGTCATGGATCAGTTCTGAATGGCTCTAGGTCTTTTTGCTTCAGAAATGGGAAAGTGTATTTAGAATAGATCATTACTGAGGGGTACCAGTGTTCTGGAACCTTCGCCCCAAAAAGGCAGCTTCCTTGGGAGGTGGCGGCAGGATGGGGCATATTACAGCCACACTGCTGAGCAGGCTCTGATGGGCTTCATGTCAGGAAGGACTGTCAACACACCACACTCCCCAGAATCGAATCCAGCCAAGGAAACTTGCATTCCTGTTAGAGGAGATACGACCTGTGTTTTCTTGGGGAAAACACGTTGTCTTTTATTTTCTGAGGCGAGCTGCATTTGTGCGTTGTGGTGTTTTTTACTTAATGGCCTTGCACCACCTCGTGGAAGGTGACTGCTGAACTTTAGTCACTTGCTGGTATGGAGCTGGATTCTCACCCTGTGGGTGGGGAGTTCCCAGGGGCCTGCAGCGTTATTTTAAAGGATCAGGGAATCGTTTTCTGCATCAAGTGGTGCTGCTAGACCGAAAAACCTGTCTCCATCTCATAGATACTAACTACCCTTTTTTTAAATGCATGTAAGCGTTGTCATCAGTAATTCATTTACATTCATTTTAAAGGGTGATTCCTGAATTAGTAGTATATTTTTGTCTTTATAAGCTTTCTTAGTCAGTGGGTACCAAAAGTTCTATTATCATGTAGGGACTCGGAATTTTTTTTTTTTTTTATGTTAAAAAGGGATTTCAATACTCAGACAGAACCCGTTGCCCTCCAGTTGATTCTGACTCATAGCAACCCTATAGGATAAAGTAGAACTGCCCCATAGGGTTTCCAAGAAGTGGTTGGTGGATTTGAACTGCCGACCTTTTGGTTAGCAGCCAGCTCTTAACCACTGTGCCACCAGGGTTCCATACTCAGACAAGCTGAGTACAAATGGGAAGAGCAACACAGACTTTTCAAACCAGCTCCTTGTTTCCATATCTCTCTGGGTTTTTTCTTTTCCTTGGAAATAACATTTTTGCCCTGGTTATAGTCACTATTTCAAAGAGCTTCTCTTTTCATGTAAGGTAATCTCAGGAGTTATCTCGAGCCTGCTTCAACTTCTATAGGTTCAAAGACAGCATTGAGCAAATGCTCTCTGACTTAAGTCCTGCTTGCTTCTACAGCTGCGTTCTCTCGGTGAGGCCTGGCCATGCCTGGTGGCTGCCTCCCTCTTGCACCTGCCCTCCCTTCCTGCACTCACCTCCAGCTGTGTCTGCTTTACCAGCTTCTATCCCTGCTTCCTCAGCTCCGGCTGTGCCTGACAGACAGCTGGTGGGAGAGAGGGGGGCTCCATGCCAGGCAGACCCAGACCTCTATGTATTGATGAGCCCGGTTCCCACCTGGTCTTGTTGCTGCTCTGAACTCTTTCTATTCACCCATAATAATTCCCAATCCAGCTCCCTATTGTCACCACTCCTTACTGTCCCCAGGTCAATATAATAAGGAATTATCAGATAACACCTCTGTGTTCTTAACACTGTGGGGGTATGGGCAATTAACAAGGGACAGTACTTTCTCCTAAGGGGATGGCAAGGCAGTGGGGAAAACAAATATGTATAAAGACCAGTGCCTGTAATATTGTGCAGAATGATACATGGTTAGGTCAGGCAGGCTCTGAAGCCACACGGGCTCAGTGATCTACCTGGGAGGTGCAAACGGTTAATGTGTTCCGCAGCTAACGGAACGAGTGAAAGCTTGTGCCCACCCAGATGCACCTCCGAGGAAAGGCCTGGAGACCTACTTCTAAAAACTCAGCCATTGAAAACCCTGTGGAGCACAATTCTACTCTGGCATACCTGGGGTTGTTATGAGTTGGAGTTGACCTGATGGCAGCTGGTAAACAAATAGACAAACAAACAAACAAACAACTTACCACCCCTGTGAGTTTGGGTTCTGCCTCAGTTTCCTTATTTGACAAATGGGGATGATAGTAATTAGTATTCCTTTGGTACTTAGTGGATGCATGAGAGCATGTCTGGCACACAGTTGGCCCTCAGTAAATGTTATTTACTGTTAGTATATGTACACTGTTAGCTATGGGAGTCCCGAGGAAGCACTTGGGAATTCTAGCTTGGGTATTTGTGGCACAAATGATTAAGCACTTGGCTACTAACTGAAAGGTTGGTGGTTTAAACTCACCCAGCAGCTCTGTGGCAGAATGACCTGGTGGCCTTCTGCCATGAAGATTATAGCCTAGAAACCCTTATGGGGCAGTTCTACTCTGTTAGATGGAGTCACTGTGAGTCGAAATCTACCCCATGGCACCTAACAGTAACAACAACAATGAGAACATATTTGGCATCACCCAAGTCTTCAATTATGTGCTAGTTTTGTGTTGCTAACTGTTTCATCTCCTCCACTAAGCTTCTGGGCCTTGCAGGTAAGGACTATGCCCTTCTCTTCCTGCACGTGTGCAGTGCCTGCTCAGTGCTAAGCATATTGGGAGGTATTATGTAAATACTTATCGATTGTGAATTGATTGGTGACTAGAGAGAAATGGACCAGGTTCCCCTCTATGTGCTCAGGCTGTGCAGGCAATGCAATGCCCTTGGACAAACCCAATGAAGAAGAGATGTTTGCTGATGCTGCCCTCTGCCCTACCCCTCCTGGGGGTGGCAGGGTGTGTGTGGGAGTGGAGAAGCGGAGGGGGCAGGAAAGAGGGCGGTAAGAGATGCCACCTAGCAAAGGGAGTCCGAGGGGCAGCAGGGCAGTGCTTAGGCTTGGGACAAAACTCCGTCTTCAGCCATTGTCCCTAGGAGGAAAGCAGGCACTGGCCGTGACTCGATGAGCCCTTTTGAAAGTCAGGTGAGAAAGGAAGAATATAGACAGACTGCTTCTATGAGGCTTGACTGAGTGTGCCTCTGCCATTCCATCTGTGCGAGGTGTGGGGTAGGGAACACCCTGGTGCACCCTTGGCGGCTCTTCCCTGGCCCCAACTGTTTATACAGATGTGTCCGTAAAATTCCACCCCTTGCATAGATTCTAGTAAAAAAAAAAGGTAACCGAAAAATAAAAAAAGAATTTATTTTAGCTGTATGCTGATTGATTCTCAGCTTGCCTGTGCTCTTACTAGATATTGAACACATGGGCCAGTTCTATTTTTATAAAACATCAAAGCATTGCTAGACTCTCCTTCCGAAGATGCCAGGCTCCTCATGTATCAACAAGGGGCCGTGGGAGGATGGGTTTTTCTCCACTCCAATGCCATCTTTCACATCATTGCCACATTATTGCCTCCATGGGTCCATTCAGGGCCCAGCAATGCCCTTTTTTTTTTTTAATGCCCTGGTGGCACAGTGGTTACGAGCTGTGGCTGCTAACCAAAAAGGTCAGCAGGTCAAATGTACTAGCTGCTCCTTGGAAACCCTCTGGGGCAGTTCTACCCTGTCCTCTAGGCTCGCTTTGAGTCAGAATTGACCCAATGGCAACGGGTTTTTTTTAATGACCCCCCTGTTAGTTTTTTCCGTTCCTTGACAGAAATGAATTTACTGTGAACCACATCAACAATCTTTGTCCATGTGCCTGGTGGAGGGTGGGGGTGGGGGTGGTTTTGTCTTCCCACTGAGTAGGCTCAAATCGATGTACTGGGCTTCTCATATCAATGAGCAGGACTTTGTCTTCTAAGTCTAACATTGATTGGCAGTTCAGTTGGAACCAGGAGAAACAAAGTTATACATAACATGCAGATAAAAAAAAAAAGGAATTTCTGTATGATTTTTGGGATAGAGTTCAAAAAGCATCCGTGTGATTTTTTTAAAACGTATTTTGCTAGGTATCATAACTGAGTTGGCAGCAAAGCTAACAAGAAAGCAAGTGTCAACATTACAAAGGTAATGTAAAATATAGAAGTGCCATGTGGTGTTATCCTTGCTCCTTGGCGTTCACGCTTTTCTTGACGTCGCTGTTTGCTTCTTGCCTCTGCCTCCCTTTGAAAAAGTCTCAATTTTCCTTAGCCCTTTACATCTTTATTTCTATTAAGTGTATTTCTCTCCTACTTACCCTTTGGAGGCTTGTCAACCTTTTCTCCAAGGAAGAGGAGAAAGAGGACCTGTCCAGATGGCTATATAAATATGTGACACCTGTTTCCGTGAGCCCTTATTGGAGGAGTCTAAACATGGATGGGATTGCCTCCTGCCGAGAAAATGGTCACATTCCTTCTATCTCATTATCATATGCCCTTACTTTATTTTATTTTTTTTTGCTTTAAGTTTCTTTTTTTTTTTTTAAATTTTTATTGTACTTTAGATGAAGGTTTACAGAACAAACTAGTTTCTCATTAAACAGTACACATAGTGTTTTATGACAGTGGTTAACAACCCCACAACTTGGCAACAACACTCTCCCTTCTCAACCCTGGATTCCCTATTACCAGCTTTCCTGTTCCCTCCTGCCTCCTGGTCCCTGCCCCAGGGCTGGTGTGCCCCCTTAGTCTTGTTTTGTTCCATGGGTCTGTTCAGTCTTTGCTGAAGGGTAAACTTCAGGAGTGACCTCATTACTGAACTGAAAGGGTGTCCGGGGGCCATACTCTCAGGGTTTCTCCAGTCTCTGTTGGGCCAGCCAGTCTGGTCTTTTTTTTGTGAGTTAGAATTTCGTTCCACATTTTTCTTCAGCTCTGTCCGGGACCCTCTCTTGCGAACCCTGTCAAGAGTAGTCACTGGTGGTAGCCGGGCACCACCTAGCTTTACTGGACTCAGTCTGGTGGAGGCTGTGGTAGATGTAGATGTGGTCTATTAGTGCTTTGGACTAATATTTCCCTGTGTCTTTAGTTTTCTTCATTCTTCCTTGCTCTTGAAGGGGTGAGACCAATGGAGTGTCCTAGATGGCCGCTCACAGATATGCCTTTATATTTAATAAAGGTCCTTGGGTGGCCCAAGTGACTTACCCTCAGCTACTAACTGAAAGGTTGGCGGTTCAAATCCACACAGTGGTACTGTGGAAAAAGTCCTGATGATCAACTTCTGGAAGGTTACAGCCATTGAAAGCCCAATGGAGCATAATTCTACTCTGAAACATGTAGTCACCATGAGTCAGAGTTGTCCTTGTCCCTAGATGTATCTGTCTGTAATATTTCCAGAAGTGGCTTGAATTTGAATCCTCTCCTATGATCAAGAGAGCAACCAAGAATGAATCAACCAAATTTCAGGAAAAGTTCAAGTTAATAAAAAGTTAGAAGTTCTTCACAGTTAACATTCTTGCCTGGATTAAGCTCCTTGATGATCGGTTTGGGGAGAAGTTTGTGCTTCCACAGGGGAAATTCGAAGGGGGTGTGTTTTTCTACTGAATGTGCCACTCTCTTTTATCTCCAGGCTTTTACATGTGATATTTATGGTACTTCAAAGACTCCCCTCATCATCCTTCTGGTCTCATTGAAAATGTCACTTCCTTGGGGAGGTTTTCTCATTCCTAGATGAGGTCAGGAGTCCCTGGGTGGTGCAAATAATTAACATGGTCAGCTGCTAACCAAAAGGTTGGGGGGTCTAGTCCAGCCAGAGGTGCCTCAGAAGAAAAGCCTGGCGCTCTGCTTCTGAAAAATCAACCATGAAAACCCTATGGAGCACAGTTCTACTCTGACACATATGAAGTCGCCATGAGTTGGAATCAACTTGATGGCAACTATTTTTCTGAATGAGGTCAGCTCCCTACAGCACTTTGTGCACCCCTAGAATAACATTCATCACACTCTACTGGAATCAGGTATTACGCAACTGCCCTTCCCATTAACTTAGGGCTCTGCGAGAATGAGTCCCATCTACCCATTCACTGCTGAAATTCCAGGGGCTAGCCTGATGGTGCAGTGGTTAACAGCTAGGTTGCTAACCAAAAAGTTGGCAGTTCGAATCCACCAGCTGCTCCTTGGAAACCCTGTAGGGTAGTTCTGCTCTGTCCTCTAGGGTTGCTATGAGTCAGAACCAACTCAATGGCACATAACAACCACAACAAGCACAGGGCCTGGAAGCCAGAATGCACTAAACCAATACCTGATGAATGAACAAACATTGCTGAACAAGACTTCATACATTTTGATGTAGAAAATAACCTTGTAACCAAAAGTAGTATTGTATACGCATAAATCTCAATGGAAGAATGGGCTTAACCTTTGAGGTGTAATTATTTTGATGAAAGGATGCTTCAGTAGGGAAGCTGTCCACTGAGTTTTTTTGCAAATGGCGTTTAAGCGTGCGTGCACACATACACACGCGCACGCACACACACAAAGTGAGTTGCAATGGAGTTGATTCCGATTCAGAGTGACCTCATAGGTGTCAGAGTGTAACTGTGATCCATAGGGTTTTCAATGGCTGAGTTTTTATATGTCAACTCCCAAGCCTTTCTTCTGGGGGTGAACTCGAACCTCCAACCATTCAGTTAGCAAATGAGCACTCTAACTGTTTGCACCACCCAGGGACCCTGTTTTTGTGCACAGGGACTTTTATCTCAACAGGAGATATCTATAAGTGTAATTGTATAGATATCTCAAGTTAACCTTCTTAAACACAATATACAATTTACTTTTAGCCAGTGGTTCTCAACCCTGTAATATCCAACACTCCTTTTTATAACCAGTGTTTATTAATGCCCCTTTTCTACATTGAAATGAATTTCATGCATAGTACAACTTACCTAGACATGTAATTTTGAAAAAGTCAATATTGTCCTCTAGCTATACAATAAAGGAAAAAATAAAAGGAAAGTAATTTAAAATAAAAATAATACCTGTTTCAATAATAGGCACTCAGTCATGAAACCCTAGAGACTACTGAAGCAGTCAGGTCCTTGCATTTAAGTAGAATGCAACAGCTCCAATTGCAGACCGAGTCACATGTGTTGTATCAGTGATGCCACAAGGGACTTTGCTGCCAGCTATGTGGTTTTCCAAAATGGAGAACATTGCTCAACACCCAAACCTGAGCAAACCCAGCACTGTTGAGTCCATTCTGGCTCATAACAACCCTAGAGGACAGAGTAGAACTGCCCCATAGAGCTTCCTAGGCTATAATCTTTACAGGAGCAGATTGCCAGGGCGTTTCTCTCGTGGAGTGGCTGGTGAATTTGAACTGCCGACCTTTTGGTTAGCAGCCTGTGAAAATGGCATAGGGACGACTGACTTCATGTAACTTCATAAGGAGGGAAAATCATCAGCATCAACAGCCCAAGGCTGATTCCTATGAAGTGGGAGTCAAATATATCTCCACCTTTTTACCAATTCTGACACCAGCCATCCCTCCCATGGCATTCTCTACTCCTCTGCTGTGTTTGATAATTCATTGCAATGGCCACACAGAACTCACAGACAATATTTACAATTGTGGGGTTTATTAGGGAAGTAACAGTTTACAATTCAGGATCAGGAACAACTCAGGATACAGTTCTTCGGTCAAGACAGCTTCTCGGCCGTGCTTATTGGCAGGTCTCTCTCTGGCCCTCGACTCCTCAGTCCTCGACTGCTTGGCCCCTTGGGCTTCTTGGGCCTCATGAGCTGCTTGGGTCTCTTGGGCTGCTTGGGCCAGCCAGGCCTTTGCCCTGCTCAATCAAGTGTTACAAATCTCTTTAGCTCCTCTGATAAGTGGCTGGAAGCACCCCAGTCTGCCAGGAAGCCTCCTGCTTGAAGACATTCAGCTCTTTCGCACTGTGGGTAGGCACACCCACTGTAGCCACCTTGCTCTGTGGGCTGGGAAGCCCACCAAGCCATCTTGTGCCAGTCTCCTGGCTCTGCTGCCACTGTCCCTCTGCATCGTGTACCACCTCCGGTGTTACAGCTCTCTCTCTGTCTCCTGGGTCTAGGAGTTATCGGTGCAGGGACCCTGGTCCAAAGGACATGCTCCACACTTGGCTCTTCTTTCTTGATTATAGTGAGGTCCCCTCTCTGCTCTGGGATCCCAAAAACAAAACAAAAAACCAAACCCATTGCCGTCTAGTCAATTCGGACTCAAAGCTACCTTAAAGGACAGAGGAGAACTGCCCTATAGGGCTGGCTCTCTTTTAAGCCTAGTGAGACAGCAAAACTGGCCAACCCCCACGTTGAGTTTCCATACACCTTATTTGTACAGCCCTATTTTTACCCCTGCAGGATTCCATGAGCCTTATTTGCATTGTTAACAAACTGTCCGATCCCCTGGTGGGCCACAAGCACCTTATTTGCATAGGCCCACCAGTCACTTTGTAGGGTCACAAACCGTGGTGAGAAAGGCCATATAAAAGCAATTCATCAAGCCACACTCAGCTTGACCACTGTGCCACCAGGGCTCACCTCTCAACAAGGTTCTGACAAGTCAAAATTCAGCCTTCTCTCAGTTACGCTGGAGTCGTATTCCTGGATAATTCAGCATATATTGAAACAGTCCAAAAAATCTTGTTGTTAGTTGCCATCCAGTAAGCTTCGACTCATGGTGACTTCATGTATAACAGAACAAAACAATGCCTGGTCCTGCTTCATCTTCACGGTCATTGGTATGTTCGAGGGCATTGTTGTGGCTATTGTTGTCAATCCATCTCATTGAGAGAATACTTTGTGTTTATATGCAAAAGGGGGATAGGTTCTTGGCTCAGATAATTATAAATGTGATTTTTTTTTTTCAGAGGAATGTTCACATCTTATGCTAAATGTGGGATAATTCTCTGATTTGTGAAACTAGCTCTTGCATTGCAGGATATTTGAATATTCTTGCCCCCATTCACTCCGTGCCAGGGGTGCCCCTCCAAATGTAACAACCAAAAACACCCTCTCAGATTGACAGATCGCCTACTGTGATCTTAATAGGATTATAAAAACATCTTCCAGAAAGCTCCTGTGTAACTTTCAAGAATTGTTGTTGTTAGCTGTCGTCGAGGTGGCCCCCGACTGTTGGCAACCCCATGCTCAATGGAACAAAATACTGCCTGGTCCTGTGCCGTCCCCATGGCTGGTTGTGGACTGGACTGTTGTGATCCACAGGGTTTTTGCTGGCTGATTTTTTGAAGGTAGATGACCAGGCCTTTCTTCCTGGTCCATCTCAGTCTAGAAGCTCTGCTGAGACATGTTCAACATCATAGCAACTCACAATCTAACACATGTGTATAATTTCTATTCTGTGTTAATGGCCGTGTTCAGAGAGTTAAGAACATCCCCTTGGTGTAGTTCCCATGCTATTGATATTCATTTCAACAAACATTTATTGTGTATGTATGTCCATCTGCCTGTGTTTCTCTATGATATTTATTAACATTCCGTATTATAAAATCCTCACAGTTTATCTCCTGTTGGTTGAATAATTTTCTTTTATAGAATAATTTACCTTAAACAATTACTCTCATATTTCCCCTGCTTGTTAAAAGAGAAGGGGAAAATGTAGAAAATGCCCTGCTCTGGGCACCTAGGGCACAAAGACAAAGGAGTTCACTGTCCAGCGGGGAGACCTGTGTATAGATAAATAGCAGTGCAGGTGGAACAATTCCATCCACAGAGGCTCGTGCAAGGAACAAAGGCAGGAGAGAGGGGGAGATGGGAACTGTAACCAGAAGACAGGGAAGGCTTCTTGGAGGAGGCAATACCTGCACTGTGTTTTGAGAAATAAACGGGAGTTGAATAAGTCTAAAAAGGTAGAAGACTATCCTATCAGATTGAACAGCTTTTAAAAAGACACAGAATCACGCAACCGTATGGTATTTGGGCCCCAATAAATAAGCCATCGCCTCTAGAGGGTAAGCTACAAAATAATGGTAAAACAAGGGAAAGGGGGAGACAGCATGCTTGCTGTCGGTGGGGCTCCCCAGCAGTCAGTTCCGCTTAGGAAGAGGATGTGGCTCGGGCAGCAGGCAGGATGCAATTACCTGAGCTGGAACCAGGCCAGGTCCTACTGCTTCCATCAACCATTGGAACACTTTCCAGGGATCCTGAAGGCTCAGACAAGGCCCATCTTTCTTACTTAGCTGTGGGGATTATTTCTTCCTCCTTCTCTCTTCTGGTTTTCCTCAAGGGCATAGTTGTCATCCCATTCCCAAAGGAAAGGGAGACTAATGGGTGTGATTTTCAAGAGCCTTGTGTTATTTCTTGAGAGAACCACTACAAGATTCATGAGCATGGTCGTTTCCTCTCTTTCCCTTTATTTCTCCTTATCCCTCCTCCTCTTGCCCTTCCTTACCTCCCTCCTTTTCTTTTGTTACAAAGGTTATAAAGGGGATACAAGGTCATTGCAGGGATTTTGGAAAACATTGAGTACGCTGGAGAAAATAACATCGCAGATAAATCCATTGTCCAAAGAGATCCATCATTAACATGTTGATAAATGTATTTCTAAGTCTTCTCTCTTCGCATCTATATCTAGCCCAAATGCCTGCCGCTCCGCTCGCGTTACAGCCTTCCACCTTCCTCCCCCTGACCCAGTTCCCCTTTCCAAGGTTCCCTGGTGCTTTCAGGGGTTGCCACCTGTGTGTGTCCCTGTCTGTCCCTACTGCAGCCTATGCCTTCCCCATCAACTCTTTCTGGACTGCCAATCTCTGCTCTGATCACCAACCCCTGCCTGCTGGTCCCCTCCTGCAGGTTGAAACCCCTCTGCCTTGGGTTGGCAGCTGCTACTGCCCCGTCAGCCTTGGGGAGGAGGTAGCCCCACTCTTCTGTTTCACACTCCATCCCATAGTAGGTACAGACCCTTCCACATCACAGTTGAGACCAGCTGCAATTTTTAACAAGGCTTTCCAGAATATTTAGGGATGTCAGGAAGATATTACTCACTGCAGATCCATCATACCTGGTTGCAGCTTGGGCTGCTCTTGGAGCCCAGGATTCCAGGTCTGTCATCAGGGGGCCGATTGAGTTGTGTCCCTGACCTGCTTCCAAGTAGCTGAAGCCATCTTACCCTGACCTCCTGGAATGGTTGTTCTAGGTTTTTTTAGGCAGGCAGCTTAGCTATAACTAATTTAAGCAGAAAAGTTAAGAAAAGGATCTTGGATATCTATAAAATCCTTAGGATGGTTAGAGAACTGGCTTGGAAGCTACCCAGCCAGGAACAATGACTAGAATCATGCCACAGAACTGGCCCTGAAGAAGCCACTGCTGTGTCTGCCTGACTCGTACATGCAGCTGGCCCTGCTGACCCCACCGATGCTTGAGCCTGGATGCTGCTGTTAGAGTCATCCTCATAATTGCCCATGGAAATGGGATATAGTGCCACCATGGCAGCCACCAGCCCTCGAATGGATTCCATATGGCTTCTGCTTCTTTATGTAACGCGAATGGGTTGTCTACTGCTGCCCACTACCTCCATCTGCCTATGGAAGTTCCCACCTGCTGTTGCTCAATTCAACCTGGATCTGGGCCAAGATTCCCCTCCATATCTCCACCCCACTCAGTGTCCAAACCCTTCATCCTCTATTAAAGGGACATAGGAGGATCCAGGACCCTTGAGAGGTGGGTTATACATAAATGGTAAATCAGTTATTGCCCACACTAGAAGAGAGCTCTGTATCTAGTGCCTTCCCCTTTGGTTTCTGCTCTCTAGACTGGAGGCCCTGCTGGTTCCTCTTGGAAGATCTCCTAGTCCCTCCCATCCTTCCTTCCACTCCAGGTTGAATGGCCATTCCACCTTCTCTCTCTCCTACCCCTAGCCTAGTCTTATTAGTCTCTGGGAAAGGAGAAAGTTGTTCTGCAAGCATGTCTCTGAGAATCTTCAACTTTCACTTAACAGCAGCCCCTGGGGTATCAGTGAGAGAAAAAAGGGAAAAGGAAACACACAGGAAACCAACAGATGAATACTTCAAGATGTAACCCAGCCACCCCTGCATCACCAGTCTCTGGTTCAAAGTCTGGCGTACATCTCTAGGATCAGGGAGCCTGGGTCACATGCTTGCGTCCTAGCAACAAGAGAGGCTGGGAAATTGAGTAGTTGGCATTTTTCAGCTTCTTTTTTTTTTTTTTTTTGTATACTAGGGAGCCCTGGTGGTGCAGTGGTTAAACATTTGACGTTTAACCAAAAGGTCGGCAGTTCGAATCCCCCAGCAGCTCCTTGGAGACCCTATGAGGCAGTTCTACTGTGTCCTATAGGATTGCTATGAGTTAGAATCAACTCCACGGCAGTGGGTTGGTTGAGTTATACTGGGAGAGGTCTCTGTTTTCCACCAAACCAAAGAAGGGGTTAAGATGATGGGCAGACAAAAAGAATGACCACAGTCCTCTAAAGTGGCCATACATATGATCCCATTAGCTCAATTCCATTGTAACATGATAACAGAGTGGCTTAGTTGGTCCTCAATGGCATCATTGGTGGTCGTTAACAGTAGATTCCCGGCCCAGCATCATGAGTGTCAGTACAATTCCATTTTCTAATCTTTCTTCCAACATGAGAAGAATGTCAGAAGCTTGGATGTCCTTTTAGTTGTCTATGGGGTCACAGTTTGTGGTCCTCTGTGAAGAATTGTTGAAATGATAGCATGCACATCTCTGCTAAGCACTTTGCAGGCACAGTGGAATCTAAAATTATATTTTAGAGAGAATACTTTTCTAATAGAAATATTATCAGCAGAGATGCAACCCTGCTGACAGCTCAGGGCACTGTTGATCTTATGGAACGTGGTTCTGGAGTCACAGCCTTGTGATGACCACACTGGCTTTCATTTGCGTAACTGGACAGCTCTTCCAGTGCATTTCCCCAGAAGAGATGGATTAGTTCATCCCAAAGTTTATAATGGAGTCCCTGGGTGGTGCAAATGGTTAACATGTTCGGCTGTTAACCAAAAGGTTGGAGGTTTGAGTCCACCCAGAGGTACCTTGGAAGAAGGGCCTGGAGATCTACTTCTGAAAAATTAGCCATTGAAAACCCTATGGAGCACAATTCTACTCTGACACACATGGGGTCGCCATGAGTCAGAATCAACTTGGTGGCAACTGATTAAGTTTATAACAGGGCTTCATCTCTTTCAAAACAAAAAGTAGCATATGAGTTTGAAATGGTAATCTCATGGCTTCTACTATTGCCACCCATTTTCAAAGATTTTTGGGGTCAGGTTTAGTTCAGAGCTCAAGCTTCAAGTAAAACCTGAAAATCCACTGGAAACGTGGGCTCACCTCTCGGCTCCAGCCTTGGTAACGAAGTCCCATCCTATAGCCTGGAATGAGGCACTCAAATATGTCAAAGAGATTTGAACTCATTGGCTTGGACACAAACCCAAAGAAAATATTTTTTAAGGGTAAAATAATCCCTTTGTGAAAAGTAAAAACATACTTCAGTCATTACGTTAAGCTCTGTACATAATTTAATTCTTTTAAAGGAAAAAAAGGATCAATTAGCTAAAAATAGGAACATTTACTATGCGTGTTTAGTAATCCAAATGGAGCCCTGGTGGCGCAGTGGTTAAGAGCTTGGTTGCTAACCAAAAGTTCAGCAGTTCAAATCTACCAGCCGCTCCTTGGAAACCCTATGGGGCAGTTCTATGTTGTCCTATAGGGTTGCTATGAGTCAGAATTGACTTGATGGCTACAGGTAGTAATCCAAATAGAATTCTGTCATTCTAATCAAATTCATGTGGGCAATTCTATTCTTTAATAATCAATGCAGATGAATTATCATTCATTTATTTGTCCACAGTTTATACAAACGTGGAGTCTCAAACTTCCTTGAAGCATTTGTATAAAACTTGGGTAAGATTTAAAGAGGGCATGTCTCTGAGTATGCAAAGTACCCATCCTGGATGATTCTGCCCTGAGGCCATCAATGAAAACTTCGCCAGGAGCAGAAAAGAGCCAACACAAGTGATGTTTATTCATTGGACTTGTTGGCCTACTTGCAGGGTTAATTCTCTCCAGCACTAGTTCCCTGCGTTGAACCATTTGGAACAACACTCTTCACTTAAATGGGGAGTCTTCAAGTATAGGCAATGTATATATGGGGAATGTGATAAGTAAGCAGTTCAACAGGGTCATTAGATTTCCTGCTATACTCTCACTACTTGGAGTCCCTTCCCTTCCCTTCTCACAAGCTGTGGTTATATATTGCTTGTGTGGTTATTCATTTACTGTGCGTTTCTCTCCCACTATGAGGCCAGGGTACATTTTGTTTTGTTCACTACTGTCCCTGGATGGCACAAATGGTTAAGTGCTCAGGTATTAACCAAAGGTACGTGGTTCAAATCTACCCTGACACGCCTCTGAAGAAGGCCTGGTGACCTACTTCTGAAAGGTCATAGCCGTTGAAAACCCTGTGGAGCACAGTTCTACTCTGAAACACAGGGAGTCGCGTGAGCTGGGATCAACTCAACGGCAACTAGTTTGGTTTGAATTTATTAAATGAAACAATAGAAAATTATAGAGTTCGATTCATTCACAGCTTGGAAAATATCTTGCTGAAGAAGTTGTTACAGTTCCAGCTTGTTTCTATTGAGTTCCCTCAATTCAGAGCTTCCCGGTTTAGAATTTATTTCTGGGTGGCTTTCTGTAAAGCGTTCCCTAACTAGAAGGTTCATGCATATCTCTTTGTCTCTTCTCTCTGTTTTTGTTCGTCTCGGAAGCAACTAGATACGTGCCCAGCTGGGAGACCTCCTTATACCTCCCAGAAAATTCTAGATCCTCCAAAATATTGTTCCATTTCTTTTTTTTTCCCGACATGCTCATTTTTCTCAAGATCTATCCTAATTTTTATTGCTTCGCATTGCCTTTTTTTCTTCTAGTTCATACATATTTTCTCTATAAGATGCCTTAGTGCTTATTCCATTATTTTTGAAAGTTTTATTGGACAAGCATCCCTATGTACTTACATTAAAAAATGTTTAAAAAGAAAGAAAGGTGGGAGGGAGGAGGCAGGATGGGAGGGAGGGAGAGAGGGTGGAAAGAAGGAAGGAGTTGAGGAGGGATTTGTTTGCTACTTACCCAGTAATAGCCAGGTATTTATACAGCTATTGACCCAATAATACACAGGTAATTTTATAAGTATTGACCTAAATCTGGCTGATCTTGGAGGAATGAATCAAATTCTTCTAACAGGCAAAATAAATAGGGCCACAGAAAATGCGTTCTCTGTTTGTCACTGACTTTGATTCCTGGGCATAGAGACAGCATTTCAGGCAGCTAACCGAAACTAAAAACCAAACCCATTGTGGTCAAGTTGATTCCGACTCATAGTGACCCTACAGGACAGAATAGAACTGCCCCATAGTTTCCAAGGAGTGCCTGGTGGATTCAAACTGCCAGCTTTTCGGTTAGCGGCCGTAGCTCTTAACAAGTACACCACCAGGGTTTCCAGGCAGCTACCAGAAGCTCACAAATGCCTTCTCTCTGGGCTACTCATACCTGAGCACGGTGCAGAGATGAAGCCTTTCTCCTCTCCCACACTTCCAGAGTACTCCTGGATGCTGGTTCCAGTGCATTGTGACATGCCTAAAACGGTGTTAAGAAGAGTAAGGAAGAGTAAAGCGCCCCTAGACAATCCTTAGGGGGACAATTGGGTGCTTTATTGCATGGTGCTTTGTAGTTGCATTATGTTCATTGTTCCCCAGTCCTGTGCAAGGTCCTGTCCCTCCCAGCTGACTTCAGCTATGACATGGATTTCCTTAATTGCTCTCCCAATTCATTATCTCCTCCTAGGAGAGTGTCTGGCTTTACACACTCTCAGCAGAGGCTCTGTGTTATCTCACCTTACATTTCTGCTTTTAATACATATATTCCTTCCTAGTTGTTGTTGTTGTTAGGTGCTGTCGAGTCGGTTCTGAGTCACAGCCACCCTGTAAAACAGAAGTAAACACTGCCTGTTCCTGCGCCATCCTCACAATTGTTGTTACGCCTGAGCACATTGTTGCAGCCACTGTGTCAGTCCATCTCGTTGAGGGTCTGCCTCTTTTTCCCTGATTCATTCTCTGATTCACCAAGTATGATGTCTTTCTCCAGAGACTGACCCCTCCTGACAACATGTCCAAAGTATGTGAGATGTAGTCTCACCATCCTTACTTCTAAGGAACGTTCTGGTTGTATGTCTTTCAAGACAGATTTGTTCGTTCTTCTGACAGCCATGGTATATTCAATATTCTTCGCCAACAACACAATTCAAAGGTGTCAATTCTTCTTGGGTCTTCCTTATTTGTTGTCCAGCTTTTGCATGCATATGAGGCAATTGAAAAGACCATGGCTTGGGTCAAGCGCACCTTGGTCTTCAAGGTGACATCTTTGCTTTTTTAGCAGATTTGCCCAATGCAATGTGTTGTTCGATTTCTTGACTGCTACTTCCATGGGTGTTGGTTGTGGACCCCAAAAAAGTGAAATCCTTGACAACTTCAATATTTTCTTAATTTGTCATGATGTTGCTTACTGCTCCATTTGTGAGGATTTTTGTTTTCTTTATGTTGAGGTATAATCCATACTGAAGGCTGTGGTCTTTGATCTTCATCAGTAGGTGCTTCAAGTCCTCTTCACTTTCAACAAACAAGGCTGTGTCATCTGCATAATGCAGGTTGTTAATGAGTCTTCCTTCAAACCTGATGTCCAGTTCTTCATATAGTCCAGCTTCTCGGATTATTTGTTCAGCATACAGATTGCATAAGTGTGGTGAAAGGATACAACCCTGATGCATACCTTTCCTGACTTTAAAACAAGTAGTATCCCCTTGTTCTGTTCTAATAACTGCCTCTTGATCTATGTACAGGTTCCTCATGAGCACAATTAAGTGTTCTGGAATTCCCGTTCTTCTAAATGTTACCATAATTTGTTATGTCCACACAGTCAAATGCCTTTGCATAGTCAATAATACACAGGTAAATATCTTTCTGGTATTCTCTGCTTTCAGCCAGGATCCATCTGACATCAGCAATGAGAACTCTGGTTCCATGTCCTCTTCTGAATCTGGCTTGAATTTCTGGCAGTTCCGTGTCGATGGTATTGCTGCAATCACTTTTGAATGATCTTCAGCAATATTTTACTTTTGTGTGATATTAATGATATTGTTTGATAATTCCTGTGTTCAGTTGGATCACCTTTCTTGGAAATAGGCATAAATATGGATCTCTTCCAGTCAGTGGGCCAGGTAGCTGTCTTCCAAATGTCTTGGCATAGGTAAGTGAGCACTTCCAGCGCTGCATCCATTTGTTGAACTATCTCAACTGGTATTCTGTCAAGTCCTGGAGCCCTGTTTTTCACCAGTGCCTTCAGTGTATCTTGGGTTTTTTCCTTCAGTACCGTTAGTTTTTGATCATATGCTACCTCCTGAAATAGCTGAGTTTCCATTAATTCTTTTTGGTATAGTGTCTGTATTCCTTCCATCTTCTTTTGATGCTTCCTGCATAGTTTAATATTTTCCCTGCAGAATCCTTTAATATTACAGCTTGATGCTTGATCCTTCTTGGTGAGGGGCTGCAATCTGAAAAAGAGAATTCGCCTTCCCATCAGGAGAACTTGCCTATAGCTGATGGTCTGACCTGCTTTCCTCCTACATAATGGAGTAGTCACTGAGCCTTCTGCTAAAATGTAAATCATGACACCAGGAGGACTGGAGAGAGAAGAGTCTTTGAAAGAGCCCAATAAGTAGTAGCATCCTCTCTTACCTACCCAAGATATGAACCAGCTGAGAAATAAGGCAAAGATAACTACTAAAGCTTAATGCTATTATAGTCCCTTCATACTGGAGAACATGAGCTCTCTGGGTGGCACAACAGTTTGCACTCAACTGCTAACTTAAAGATTGGCGGTTCAAACCCACCCCGTGATGCCACAGAAAAAAGACCTGTCAGTCTGCTTCCGTAAAGATTACCGCCTAGAAAAACCCCATCAGGCAGTTCCAGTCTGTAACAAATACATAGGGTCACCATGAGTAGGAATTGACTTGGTAGCAACATGTTTGGCTTTACTGGATAATATGGCTTACATCTGTGGGAAGTTGGGTTCTCTAATCCTGAATTCCAGAATTAGACAGCAGATCACAAGGGGCACTTCTTGGGGGCAGCTTCTTCCCACAATGAAGGGGAGGGGAAGCCCCGGGGTCAGAGTAAGAGGCTTGAGAGAGGCCTTGAATGTTGGAACTGGTGGGGCTTCCTGAACAGGGAGGAATCACCAAGGCGTGGGAAACGAGCATTCATCCTAACAGAGGGACCTTGTGGTCTAACTATTGTGCGATGCTCGGCCAGTAAACTGTGACCTTGAACCCTTGTTACCCAGTGGAGGGAGAAGAGTGAGCCTACCTTTCAGCGGCCTGTTTATATTGCTGCTGCTGTTGTTAGCTGCTGTTGACTCTTGGTGACCCCATGTACAATAGAACGAAACCCTACTCAGCCTTGTGTCATCCCCATGATCAGCTGTTGTTAACCGCAGGGTTTCGTTGGCTGGTTTTCAGAAGCAGATCACCAAGACTTTCTTCCTAGTGTAATAGTGCTCCTGTCATATTATTGTCTGCTTGTGTGTGTGATGGGGGCATTATGTGGGGGGGGGGGGGGGCATTGTTCCTTGTGCTACTGAAATCTGGGTAAAATCAACTTAGAGTTTGAGTGAGTGAGAAGCTGGGAGGGTGTCTGTCAAGGTTGCCAGGATTTATTCCATTTACGTGGCTGATTAGCCACATCTTTTTCATGGGTCTACCTTTCACACTTCAACTAAAGAGAAGGATCATTCTTCAGGTAAAATCACCTCTGGATGTTTCCTACGTGTGATGGCTTATCTGTAGTTCTGGCCTCTCGGCCATAGCTTCTGAGTGCTTAGCCAGCAAAGATCCAACGTTTCATCACCACAGCAAAGATCCAACGTTTCATCACCACAGCAAAGATCCAGAGATCTTCTGTTACAGCTGGCACATCTTTATGTTCCACAAACCAGAGCTACAAGGATATTATTCTTTTCTTTCTTCTGTCCCAGGTGATACTTTAATCACTAGGGTGTCATTATGCACTAAACTTTGCCTTCAATATGGAGCCCTCGTGGCACAGTGGTTAAGAGCTCGGCTGCTAACCAAAAGGTCAGCAGTTCGAATCCACCAGCTGGTCCTTAGAAACCCTATGGGACAGCTCTACTCTGCCCTATAGGGTTGCTATGAGTCAGAATTGACTTGATGGCAATGGTTTTGGTTTTTTGGTTTTTTGCCTTCAGTAACCACCAGTCCTGGACACCACAGACAGCTCCAGGAGGAATGTTTTCAGCCAAAGACTCAGACTCTACCCCCAACTAGACTTTATGTGCTTGAGGAAGGAATTTTACATTTTTCTTTCTATTTTTTTTTTAAACTGCTCTGTCCCTTGTGACCAAAACAGTGCCCAATATTAAAAAAAAAAAAAACTTAAAAATTACACGCTGAATGAATTAATTGGTTTAAATTTGAAAGCAAGATCTTGTCTTCCAACAGAGTCTTCTGTTTAAATATTAGCAGCTCCCAACTTTTAGAAAGGCAAACTTTTACAGATCTGAATTAAAGACTTCCTGGAGAGAAACAGCTGAGGGTTAAAAAAAAAAAAAATTGTGGATTTTAATTTTATTTTTTTTCCATACCAGGTATAGCTACTTTGGCAGTTCAGTGATAAAACAATTTAACTGTATCTATCAAAAGCTTTGTGTGGCGAAACTAGCAGAGCACTTCATTGGCCGATTATCTGTTAGATGCTGTGGTGTGGCTTGGAGCTGGATACAGCTTTTTTTTTTGTATACTTAAGGTCCATTTATGTATTCAGCTTTTCAGCAAGACATTTTCAGCAGGCTCCATGGGAATTTGACTGCAGGTTTCTCACTAATACGTGTTCAGAATAGGCGACTCTGCCATGCGGATCATAGGCCCCAGTGTTTAAAAGGTCTCCTCATAGTTTATAGATTTACTGCTGCCTTTTGTCCATTCGTTGTGATGTTGAAACTATTAGCTAGAAGCAGACCTTAAAAAAGAATCTTTGCCGAGTACAATAATAGAAGCAAATGAGGTCAATTCTTTTGTGAAGCAGTTCCCGTTATCTTTCCATCTTGAGAAATTATCCTCAGTTCAATTGTATGACTGTGGTGATGTGTTTAGGAAACCCTGGTGGCATAGTGGTTAAGTGCTACAGCTGCTAACCAAGAGGTCGGCAGTTCAGATCCGCCAGGCGCTCCTTGGAAACTCTATGGGGCAGTTCTACTCTGTTCTATAGAGTCGCTATGAGTTGGAATCGACTCGACAGCAGTGGGTTTGTTTTTTGTTTTTTTTTTTTGGGTGATGTGTTTAAGTCTCAACCAAACCAAACCAGAAACTTGAGCTTTCTGCTTGTCTAGCTCCTGTCCTAGGATTTTTATTGCTGTATCTTGATTATTTAATAATATCCCCATTGTCCTGGCTGAAAATCGCAACAAAGATGCAAAATTTCTCAGCCAGACTGTGATCTGGATTGTTTATTGCAGAATTCTCAGGCATCCCATAAAGGTGAAAAGGAGAACAGAGAGGAGTAGACATCCAGTAAAGAAATAGCCCACAAATGAACATACTCAGTCTCTGAAACAAGATTGTTGACGTAAACAAAGGCAGGTGGGAACATCATGCTTGATGAGAATTAGACTTGTGGCTTAGCCCCTGAGGTCTGAAACAAGTAAACATGTCTACAGTTGTCGGTACATACATCCTTGGCTCAGAGGAGAGTTCTTTGAGCTGGCCCCCCCAGCCCCCAGCCCCCTGTTCAGGAAGCTTATTTGGCTCTTCCTAATAATTTTTTTTTAATAATTGCACATACAATTTTGACAACTAAAGGCGATGGGTTTGGAGCTTTTCAAAAATTCCTAGTTAATACTGGTTGGACAAGGGGAGATAGTTTTGTGTCACACTCTTTGTATAAGGAGAAGGGAATAACATAGCATCTATTCTAACCAGTCCACAAAGTGCAAAAACAAGACTTGGCTAGAAATACACACCTACCCTACCACTTCAGCCCCAATAGCGTATCAAACCGTAGCTTCCTAGATAACAGCTTTGTTAGCCCAAGGGCTCTCACAAAGCTCTCTGCTAGCTGCTCTGCTTACTGGTAAATAAGTAACACAGTTTTGCCTAGCAACCCACTGTGGAAACAGATTGGCTCTGTAAGTGGTGGGCGGAGGCGGGGGAGCAGGGAGAGCAGTCCTGTGCCTCCCAGGGCCCCTCTGCAGGTGGTTCCTGACAGTGCAAACATTCTCTACAATTCTTGGCCATTTTAGAAGGATGATGAAGAACTAAGGGAAATTAATTGGAAGGCAAATAAAAAATCTCCCAAGATTGTGAGCTGAGATTGTCTGAGAGCTCGATTTAGAGTCAGCCCAGAAGAACCATTTCCTCGTTGAAAATGAGGTCATTAAATGAGATAATGTATCCAGGAAGGGGCAAGCAACAGTGACCTCCTGAAGCTGGACAAAGATGATCTTAAGCCAGACATGCGGGAACGTTCCTCAATAGCGAAGGGCAGCATTAAATCTGGGACTGTCCTGTCTGAGATTTAAAGTTTGACGTTAGCAATGATACTTAACTACCAGGCACTGTGCTTTGCTTTTCACACTTTATTCCTTTGATCTTCTAAGCAACCCTATGGGTGGGTACTCTTTGTCTCCATTTTATAGAGGAAGAAACCAAGGCACAGAGAGGTTTGGAAACTTGCCCGAGGTCACTCAGCTATTCAGTAGCAAGGATGGGATGTGTCTCAGGCAGTCTGTTTCCAGAACCCACATTTCGAAACATGTTTACACAGGCAGTGAGCAGTTGAAGGGCTAAAGGTGTTAAGGAGCCTGCAGATCTCCGCATTGTGAATGAGTTTGTGGTTCCTTCTTGAAATCTACTGTTTAAAATGTTCAATGAAGGCAACTGTGTTTTTAAATATCTAGACAACAACAAAAACATAGGTATCCAGGATAACAGATATTGCTAAAACCTTACACCTTTAAAAGAAGCTCTGCACAACGGAACACTCATTTCCATTACTAAAGAGACTCAAAAACCCTCAGCTTACAATGATTCAAGAAAGACTCGATTCATTACCCTTATTATGTATGGAAGTAGATATTGTCTGGCAGCTTAATTGTGAAGAATCGTTGAAGAATTTGTAAGAGCAAAGAATAGAAATGTTTTTTATAAATAACATGTTAGAGATGAAAAATCTATCTAAAAATAAAATATATGTTTTTTTAAATTTGTTGTAATGTTTGTTTTCTGATCATTAAATTTCCTTCATGGTGTCTTTTTATTTGTTCATTTGTAATTGTAACATTTATTATGAAACAGGCATCAGAATTGAAGCATGAGCTGTTTAAAGCAAAACTGGTGAAAATCAGTTTTTCATTGTGGGAGATCAACAGACTTGTACACCTTGATTGTTGAAACAACTAAGTTCACTGACTTGTTTTTTTGTTGTTGGTGTTGTAGAATATGTGGGATATAGTAAAAATCTTAGTACCCTGCACGCACTAAAAATTTTGTAATCCAGCTCATCTCATTCTGCTAAAATGGCATGTACCACTTTTGCGTTCAATCGCTAGTATTATAATTGCATTTAAAAAGAAGTTACATCATGGATAGCTAAGATACACACACACACACACGTGATATAACTCACATATCCTGCATGAATGCGTGAGTAAGCAGAGGAGGGGATACCACCACAGATACCAGTGTTCATGGCCCTCACATGCCTTAATCTCGCCCTGCTGTCGATTATACATAAATCTACAGAAACATGCTAATTACTTTTTCTAAAATTTACTTATTATCTTAAACTTTTGCCTTGTGAAACTAGGTAGTGGCCACATTCTTGTGGACTGGGCATAAGTAACTCCATCTTTGTTTTTAACTTCCCCAGCCAACACCTGTACCTCTTTCTTTTATAGTGAAGTATGGGTTACACATATTTTCATACACCTACACCGACACACACACACCACTTGATTTCTTAAGTCCCTAAAAGACCTCCGTCTTAGTTGCCTAGGACTGCCATAACAAAATACCACAATTTATTTTCATACAGTTCTGAAGGTTAGAAGTCTGAATTTAAGGCATCAGCAGGGCTATGCTCTCTCTCTCTCTGTCTGCTTTAAGATCCTTTTCTTGTTTCTTTCCATGTCTGGTAGCCCCAGATATTGCTTGATGTTTCTTGGCTTGTAGTTGTATCTTCACACAGTGGTGCCTTCGCCCTCTATGTGTGACTCCATTTCCTTGTTTGTTCTCCCTTCTTATAAAATACCACTCAGGTGGGATTAAGACCATCCTACACCAGTGTGGCCTTGTTAATTTAACTGATTACGTCTGCAAAAACAAACAAAACCCCAAGCCAAACCAGTAACCATTGAGTCCATTCAGAGTAATGGCACCCCCGTGTGTTCCAGAGTAGAACTGGACTCCATACGGTTTTCAATAGCTGATTTTTCCAGTGTAGATTGCCAGGCCTTTCTCCCGAGGCACCTGTGGGTGGATTTGAACTGCCAATCTTTCATTAGTAGCCAGGCGCCTAACCATTTGCAACATCCAGGGATTCCACCATCTGCAAAGAAAAACACTATTTCCCTGATCAAGTTCATGTTTAAAGGTACAGGGGCTAATGCTTTAATGGATCCTTTTGACCCCAGTATTTAAATTCTGCAAGCATCCTCTGAGCATTACCCTTGGACATCTGGGAGGAGCAGCCCAGGAACACTCGGGGTAGCTTGGGCAGTGAGCAGTGGTGAAATATTTACCTTGCTGATAAGGCAGTAAGGTGCCAAGGTCTTGCCTTCGCTGCTCACCTCACTCTCTGCCACCAAACAAATCCACTCCTGTTCCGTGCCATCTTCCCTTCTGCCCATCTCCTGCAGCCTGGAATGTCTCCAGCTTCCTGTGGACTCGCTGTTCTCCTTTGCCAACCTCAACCTCATTTGGATTGCAATTGCATTTGCTTCCTAATTTATGACTTAACAAGTGTCTCACAAACATTTAATTCACTTTAATTTCATTATGCTTTTGAGGAGGACGATTTATAGAGGGGGGAAATTGATGTTCCCACTGCCAGCAATTAGATTAACATAATGATCTATGGTAAAATCTCCTTCTGGGCTTTGGACTTTTCTTACATGCCTACAAACAAAATTAGGCTAATGAATCGGTTCCTGGGTCCACAGAGGGGCTCAAATGCACCCACAAAGTCCTCCTATAATACCCAATGTGGAAATTCATGAAATGGGAAAAACATGCACCTTATCCAAGCCATGGTGTTTTCAGTTGCCTCATAAGCGTGGGGAAACTGGACATTGAATAAAGAAGACTGAAGAAGAACTGACACCTTTGAATTATGGTGTTGGCGAAGAATATTGAATATACCGTGGACTGCCAGAAGAAGGAACAAATCTGTCTTGGAAGAAGCACAGCCAGAATGTGCCTTAGAAGTGAGGATGGCGAGACTTCATTTCACATACTTTGGACATGTTATCAGGAGGGACCAGTCACTGGAGAAGGACATCATCCCTGGTGAAGGAGAGGCTCAGGGAAAAACAGAAGACCCTCAATGAGATGAATTGACACGGAGGCTGCAACAGTAGGCTCAAGCATAACAATGATTGTGAGGATGGTGCAGGACCAGGCAGTGTTTTGTTCTGCTGTACATAGGGTCACTATGAGTCGGAACTGACCTGATGGCACTTAACAACAACATGGTTCTCAGCTAATTTATGTCTTATGATACTTTTGTGGAAAAAATTTTTTTTCATATCAATTTGGAGAATATTGATAAATTATAATTTTTTCCAGATAGCTTTTCTGAGGTCATAGGGAGGGAACACATCAAATGATCTTTTCATGTTCCCACTCTATATACTGAGGATCTTCTTCGGGCGGGAGTAGTGGCGGTTCAGCGGTAGAATTCTCGCCTTCGTTGTGGGAGACCCAGGTTTGATTCCCAGCCAATGTACCTCATGCACAGCCATCATCTGTCTGTCAGTGGACGCTTGCATGTTGCTATGATGCTGAATCGGTTTCAGCAGAGCTTCCAGACTAAGACAGACTAGGAAGAAAGGCCTAGTGATCTGCTTCTGAAAATCAGCCAATGAAAACCCTATAGATCACAAGGGCTTGATCTGCAACCGATCATGGGGATGGCGTGGGATCTGGTTGCATTTCATTCTGTTGTGCAACAGCCACCCTCCTAGGAGTAAAGCATGTGACCCCCTTTTTTTTTTTTTTATAAAGGACTGTATTTCTTAAGCTTTTCCTTTGAATGTTTAGGGAATATATTGATCCAGGAATTGGGATGCAAATAGTGCTGATCTCAATTCGTGCAAATAAATATTCTCCACCTATTCTCAGTTATTTACATAACTTCCCACTCCATTTTGCCGTACTGAACATAAATCAAAAAAACCAAACCCACTGCTGTTGAGTTGACTCTGGCTTTTAGCAACCCTGTAGGACAGAGTAGAACTTCCCCATAGGGCTTCCAAGGCTGCAAATCTTTATGGAAGCAGATTGCCACATCTTTCGCCTGAGGAGTGGCTGGTGGATCCGAACCACAGACCTTTCGGTTAGCAGCCGAGGGCTTTAACCACTATGCCACCAGGGCCCCTTATGTTGAACATGGGGGCTTATGACCCCAGTGAAGTGGGGTGAGCAAGCCATGTTTATAAAGGAGACCAACCTTCTTTCAACTCCTTCATCCCTTGGAGCTTTCCAGTGAAAGAGAAGCACCAGTGTTTCTTCCCATAAACCAGGGAAGAGGAGGGGGAACAGAAGAAAGGGAAACAAAGCCACAATTGTCCAAACTTCTTATCTCTAAGACCTAGATATTTTCTTGACTAGCATTTCCATGGTTGAGCCAAGTGGCCAATTTTAGGAGAAATAATTCTATCTTGAGCGTTTCTGTCCTGGAAAACCTGGCTATGAGTCGGAATTGATTTGGCGGCAGTGGGTCGGTCGGTTTTGTTGTTAAACCTGGCTGAGGTGACAGAACCCAGAGTATGAGTGAAGCTTTGGAATTCCTGGACAGATTTTGCAGCGACTATTATTTATTCCCGGAGCCCTGGTGGTGCAGTGGTTTAGCGATACAGCTGCTAACCAAAAGGTCAGCAGTTCAAATTCACCAGTCGCTCTTTGGAGACTCTATGGGGCAGTTCTACTCTGTCTCCTAGGGTCTCTATGGGTTGGAATCAACTCAGTGGCAACAGGTTTGGTTTGGTTATTATTTATTCCCAACCTTTCTTCCCAGCAAAGAAATGATGGCCTGCTCTTCAGTGGGATTCAGTCTGGTTTCTTTTGTTGAGGTTTTTTTTTTTTTTGGCAACTTTGAGCCGGTGAATTGTTGAATAACTGGAAAAGCTGTTTCCATTATTAAGCACGGAACTGAGTTAATTATATCAGAATTTGAATCTCAGCTTTGTCTCTAATTAGCAGCCTCATTTTATGCAAGTCCCTTAACCCCTCTTGGCTTTAGTTTTTACATCTGTGAAACGGAGTATATGAATGCAGATGTCTCCCTGAGTTCTGAGGTTCTCTGCCTTCTAATTCACCAGAATGCAATGAATCAGGAACAGGTCATGTGGTAAGAATTTCCTATGCTGGATTGCCCCTAATGTGGTCATACCTTTGCAGGAAATCAATCTACGCAGTGTAGAAAGCCCAACACACTCTGGGGTTCAACATATATTTATGCTAGTATATCGTTTTGGTGGGATTATGATACTAGAGCCCTCTGATGACAACCTCCAGTGTCCATTCTGGGAGCTTTGAGAAGACCTAAAGGATTATTCATTTAGGAGGCAACGCGAGTGCTGTCTTCAGTGCGTTCAAGGGGAATCCCAACAATGTTCCCAGTCACCTCTGGACACCATTGGCATGGTTCCTTTGCCCCAATATCAGCCTAACTCCCATTCTCAGATGATGCCTTTTATCACCTAACTACTGACTCCTTTGGAAGCTGATGTGAGATGAAGCTCCTGCTGCCCATTTTGTGCCTGGCACCCTGATCGGGCTCTGGCTTTCAAAGGCAACAGAGTTCACAAATATGGTGACCGCAGCACCAGCTCAAACTAATGTGTTTGTAAAACAAAATTATAAGGAGGGTGAAGAAACACACAAGTGTTTGTTAGAGTCTGTCACAAATGATGCCAAGGGGTAGATAAACTTTCTTTTCATCCAAGCATTTGGTCCAACTTGTGTCAGCCATTTTTTTCCCCCTGTTGAAGACATAATCATGTATTAATGCGAAAGAATAACACAATATTTGATTGCTCTACAATTTAATAAACAGTTTGCAAATTGGGGAAACGGTTCCTCATGCAAGAATAAACTGCTTCTAGAGAATGGAGAATTCACAGCGACTTCAATAACTTTGGATTAATGAATACAAGTTTCCATGGTGGTGAAGTATTTAATGGTTACTGAGTTAACATTCAAAAGGTAACTATGGAAGATTGCCCTTCGCCCATCTAGGGTCCTGAGACCTCTAGAAATTTTAACTAAAGAAGTCCTAGTCTTTCTCATTTAATCGTAAGTTAATGGTTTTTTATGATCTGCTGTTTGGGTGAGAGAGAAAAAACTGCTGGCAGCTCAGTTTTTTGTCAGGAAGTTTTTAAGTTCATGGATAATAAAAGGCCTCATGAAATAAAAGTAAAATACTTTTTTTAAACATAAATTTGATTCCACACC
Organism: Elephas maximus indicus; assembly: GCF_024166365.1. NCBI lineage: Eukaryota > Metazoa > Chordata > Mammalia > Proboscidea > Elephantidae > Elephas > Elephas maximus. The sequence continues at coordinate 101,853,302 of NC_064828.1, read as the reverse complement.
CTCAATGGGTTTCCTTTGACAGAATGGGAAGTAGGTGCAAATCTATCACGACCACTGTGAAAAGAGCTCTGTGCTTTCCTAATGGAGGGTAAATAATACCACATGAGAAATGGCAGTGTCTTAGGCTAGGTTCTCTAGAGAAGCAAAACCAGTGAAGTGTATATATGTATATATGGAGAAAGAGAGAGACTTAAGAAAATGGCTCACATGGTTGTAGAAGCTGGCAAGTCCCAAATCCATGGGTCAGGCATCAGGCTGGAGGTTTCTACTAACTCACGGGGCTGACAAATCCTATATCGGCAGGTAAAACAGCAGGCTGCTGACTCGAGTCCCAAGAACCAGAGGTCAGATGATGACAAGCCAGATTTAAGATCCAGAGCAAGCCAGCAAGGTTTGCCAGAACGCCCATACATATATTGGATGCAGGCCACACCCCCAAGGAAACTCCCCTTACAACTGATTGGCTGATCACATCATGGAGGATGCATCATTACATAACTGCCAAATCACTGAGAATCATGGTCCAGTCAAGTTGACATACAATCTTAACTATCACAGGCAGCAACCATCTTGGGAAGTAATGAAGTTTGTACCTGTGAGGGAGCTAGAATTGGTATTTAGGCTGCAGTTATTCAACCACATGAGGGACATTCAAGACATGAGCTGAGCTGCTTATGAACAGGCTTCATGGTGCCTGAGAACCTCCTAAGATCATGTCGAAGAGTTAAACCAGTAACTCTGTTAGGAGCAAAAAAAAAAATGAGTTTTATTGAGAATAAAAACAGCTATATCCGGGCCCCATCCCATTGTCAAGTCAATTCCAACTCATAGTGACCCTATAAGACAGAGTAGAACTGTTTCCAAGAAGTGGCTGGTGGATTCAAACTGCTGACCTTTCGGTTAGCAGCTGAACTCTTAACCACTGTGTCACCAGGGCTTCTAGGGCTGGCAGTGCTAAGTAAAAGTACAAAGTAAAAAGTTCAAGCAGAGAGAAGGGTCTTTACACAAAGAGAACAAAGGAAAGGTGGGAGTTAATGATTGATTGTAGATAAGATCAGCTTCAGCTTGAAATCCTTTGAAATGCAAAGGTCAGCCACCTGACTACGAAGGGGTGAGTCACCAGGTAGGTGAGAGGTGGCCAACTGGTTTGGCCATACATGACTGTAGAATAATTGGTTGTACATTTGTCCTTCTACCCCAGGGCAAATTGTTTACATCTTGACACATTCTTGCTAAATGATTTGCATCCTGACCTTTGGTCTCCTGAGAATGCATGTTGACCACAGCATTCTTAGTCTGACAACGAGTGCCTCCAGTTTCAAACTTTTCTGTTACAACCATCTGAAATTTCTGGATGTGCTTTTTTCAAAGAGGGAGTCCACGGCTTTCATTAGATTCTCAGACAGCAGCCTATGACCTAAAAAAGGCTTGAAGCCACTGACATAATACATTTTTCTATGCCTCTGTCTTCTGAGTCCAGGATCACGGAGCTGATTTGCCTTTCTTTCTTCTTTGTTCTTCCTAGAAAAAGCAAGTGAGTCAGACCAAGATCCGGGTCATCTCCACCATCCTGTTTATCTTGGCTGGCTGCATTGTGTTTGTGACGATCCCTGCTGTCATTTTCAAATACATCGAGGGATGGACGGCCTTGGAGTCCATTTACTTTGTGGTGGTTACTCTGACCACGGTGGGCTTTGGTGACTTTGTGGCAGGTGAGCACTGTAGGCATCCTGGTCACTGGGATGAGGATCTGTTGGCCGGGAAAGGGCAGGGAAAATGATCTGTTAGCCACGCTTTTCAAAGCCACAATAAACAATGTTGTAGGAGAAGCAAACGACTCAGGTGTCACTGCTGCTGTACACAAAAAAAAAAAAAACCACAGGCTCATTTAAAACTCATGATCCTATGCGATGTAAACCGCAGCAGCTTTCTGCTGTGAAGGGAATGCAAGCTTCTTCCTTCCTAGGATGCTTGTGGCCCTTATCATCATATGAATTATGCATGAGTGAGATGACATGTCTCACTGAATGTTGGACTTCGGAATTGTGTTAAGGCTCCTTGAGTCAGTTCATAAAGGCTGTATCGGCAGATAGAAAACTCAGGAAAGGTGAGCATAGAGCTTGGCCTGCAGTGGCCTGCTGGTTAAGCTTCCTGACGCTGGGGTGAGAGCCATTATCCCCACAACAGTTGTCCTGGGCGTGCCCAGACATAAGACTCAGAACTTTGGTGACTTTCAGGAGCTGAGGGAAGGTAGTATTTTACTGGGTTCTTCAGGAATGGGTATAGAAGCAATAGAAACCTTCTTTGTAAAAAAATAAATGTCAATGAGCTATGTTTAAGCAAGTGAAAAAAAAAAATCATCATCAATTTCACCTGAGGACAGGAGTTTGGAAATGAGATTTGGCTTCTTACGTGGATCACTTTCTCAAAGTGTGGTAAAAAGGCAGGCATAGAAGAAGGACGCCGCCTTCCCTTTTCCCAGAGGGATTGTTCTAGGTGGTCAGACAGTCAATACTTTTCTACTCTGACAAGTGAGCATTTTGATCAAAAAACACTGTGATAATCTTGAGATGTTTGGGTTGAGTGTGTGTATGTGTGTGTGTGTTGTGTGTGAGTGTGTGTGTGCATGCCCTTGCCAGTTTCTGGTTAAGCAGCATCCTGGACAGTTAAAGACAGCTGCCTGGCAGACTGTTCCTCATTTTGGCATAGTGGTCCCAGCAATGCCCTAATTCCTCCATGGAGTACAGCAAGGCGAATGGGATCTGGTCTTTGGGAAGCTGCTGTACAGGAAATTATGGAAAGGATGCTGAACACCTGTCAATAGGAACATGGGTGCCTCCATATTAATTCTATAACACAGACAGCTGACAGGGTAGTTTTGTAGCTATTTCAACTGGGCAATGAAGGCTGAAGTCCACTTTGTAGAAACATTGGGTCTTTTCCCTTCCTTTTTATTGACTAAGAACTGGAAAGTCAAAGTGATTAAAAATTGTTTGCGAAAAGACTGGTGACTGGGACTCCACCAATCTTCCCTTATGCACAGTGCTCAATCAGTGTGCAGCTAGCTCCTCTGCCTTGGTGAGAACTCCCCTAATGCTATCTGATTACAGGCCTGGAGAGAAACCACACAGCAGGACTCAGAAGGCATGTCCCTGTCCGTTCCTCCATTCCTTAGCATGATCCATAGCTGGTCTGTGGGAAAACTCAGCTGAGGCTCCAATCTAAGGCCAAACACATGTAATGGTAACTGGATTTTAGAACTGTTTCTACAAACATATTTAAGTACCTCAAAGCACAATTTGCTTTGGGTTATGTCTGGGTTTGCACTAGGCTACCTTGAGAATGCTCTGTTTTAGGACATTGGTGTCTAGACTCTGCTCTCTGACTGCTCAGTTCAATAATTCCAGACCTGTTTCTAGGGCACAAAGGCCAGAGCCCTGGGTGTACAAGATTAAAAAAAAATTATGATTTTATTTATGATTCTAATTTATTATTTATTATTATTAGGCGCCACAGACTGAGCAGTGAGCATATACTAGCATTTTACCTTCACTCACCTAACAAGGGCGCAGTTACAAGGCATCATACTATTTTAATTTCTTCACTGCTGGTTACAGAGCCATATTTCATTTGTCCTGTGGTTTACACAGATTCGGGCTCTGTTATAATTCACAGCACTGACAGCAGTGAGATGAGGCCCTTCTAAGCACCTGTTTCCAGAATCTGGGCTGACACATCTGAAGAACATGTGCCTTAAAAACCGGAGGTTTGTCACTCCCTTTTCGTAATATTCTCAGTGCAATAGGGAATGATGACCAGTCATTTGAAAAGTATACTAACAAGAGTTGATTGTCACTGTGATTTGGCAAGGTACCAACTCTACTAGAAATACAATCGCGACGTCAACCACGCAGGAGTCAGTGCTGGTTTATTTTATAGCCGACTCACGTTTCGACAGCCTATCAACCTTACGGCATGGCATTTTGCAACCCTGCCTGGAACCTCACACTGAGCTCAGAATCCTAGAAAAAGGGACACGCAAAGGGTGCCTACTGTGTTGTTCGCTAGCGCCCCTTAGTGACAAGCTTCGTTGGGTGATTTAAAAAAAAAAAACAAAAAAAGCCAAACCCATTGCCATCTATTTCCACTCACAGTGACTCTATAGGACAGAGTAGAACTGCCCCATAGGGTTTCCAAGGCTGTAATCTTCATGGAAGCAGAATTCCACATCTTTCTCCTGTGGGGTGGCTGGTGGGTTAGAACCACAGACCTTTTGGTTAGCAGCTGAGGGCTTTAACCACCGTGCCACTAGGGTTCCTTCCATGGTCACTACTTAGCCTCAGATAGCCCAAAGGAGGAAGCTATAGACCTTTCTGGCCTAACACAGAAAGGAGAGGAAGTGCAAAAACTGCTTAGTGTTACAGGAACTCTGATAATATCCTAAGAAAGCTTGGAGGAGAGTTGCAGCTAAAACCAAAGGCAGTGAAAGCAAATGACGGGTCTTGCCACAGAGCCCTTTGAGAATATTTGGAATTATAATTTTAGGAAATGGCAGTAGCTGTTAAGGCCTTGTGGGCTGCATTGCAAAGTGGGTTCAGACACACTGAGAGGAGCCACAGGCCACAGCTCCTGCCCAGCTGCCTTTGGGAGGTATTATCGATACCCTAAAAGCCCAATCTGTATTCAGCTCTAGATGTGGTTACAACCATGACCCAGGGGGACAGTCTAATAATCATTCATCATGTAATACCATAATTACCGATACTTTGCTAGTATCAGTCATCTTGGAAATGGCCACCTGCCTGCTTCATTAGGCAACAACTTCTCACAGAGTGAGAACAAGGCTTGTGTCAATTTTGCCCCTTCTCTTTCTCACTTCTTCAGGAGAGTGGGCTGAGCTTAGAATCTATTTTGCATGGCTACCTTAGGCAGTGCCTGTAGGAGGGTTAAAATGAATAGGCTAGCTATTTGAAATAAGTGACTGATGCCTTCAGTGGGACAGCCAGTCAATTCAATCAGGCAATTGGCCAATTCAGTATGATGGTTTTTTACTGGAATCCCTATTTAGAAAATAAAGAGATTGGGCTAGCTGGGCTCTAAGTTCCATTTCAGCTCTAGCTTATGATGATTCCAATTAATCGGCCTAATTGACCCTTCGTATTAGCAGCATGTAAACACGATCCCTCAGTTAGCATTAAATCACCACTTCTTGGATCAAAGTCTCGGTAATGCCATTATGTCTAATGTTATTTCCACACATCCATTCATCTCTTGGTAAAGGCATGTGTCCTTAAAGAAGGAAATGGTTGCAGAATTGCAAACCATTTGGGATCATTTAATGATATTCAATTTTTATTAAAAAAATTTAGAGAAGTTAAAGGACAAAAAGGAGGCCTAGCGGTCCAGTGGTTAAGCACTCAGCTGCTAACTGAAAGGTTTGTGGTTCGAATCACAGCAGCTCTGTGGGAGAAAATGTGGCAGTCTCTTTCTGTAAAGATTGCAGCCTTGGAAACCGTATGGGGGCAGTTCTCCTCTGCTGTAAAGGGTCACTAAGAGTTGGAATCGACTCAATGGCGCGTAGTAACAACAACAAAAAAATGACAGCCGGGCTCATTGTGTTGCCCTCTAGCTCAAGTCATTGTCAATACTCAGGTTGAGAATAAGTGAATCAAGTTAGCCATTGACCATTTTTGTCATGAGTATTAAGGGTAGTGGTTGAGAATCAAAGAAAGCCAAAGCACGATCAAGCTTCCTTAGGAAAGGGACACATCTATTCCCTGCCCTCCAATCCCTGCCATGTAATGCACATAGCAGGCCTGACAGTGTTAGACGTTGGGAGTGTTAGGTAATGATGGAATGGCATCTCCACTACATGGACTGGAATATGTTTGCTCTGCAAAGACCGTATGCTAGATCACAGTTAAAGTAACGTTTGGTTGTTTTCAGGGGGAAACGCTGTCATCAATTACCGGGAGTGGTATAAGCCCTTAGTGTGGTTTTGGATCCTTGTTGGCCTTGCCTACTTTGCGGCTGTCCTCAGTATGATCGGAGATTGGCTACGGGTTCTATCCAAAAAGACAAAAGAAGAGGTAGGACCCTTTCCAGATACTGTGAGTGCTTCTGAGATCAGATGAGCTCATGTGTCGAGAATTGCCTGTCTCTATCCTGTGGGCTAGAGCATTTCTTGCTTAATGGAGGACCCTTCAAGGCTTCCTTGTTTTGAATCATTCCCTACAAGCCAAGTTAAATGGAATAGCAGTTATTTCTGAATCCTCTTTTGGCAGGTGAGGAAATACGCTAACTCAGTTACCACCCTACAGATCCTGGAAAGCCTAGTAAACAAGAACTTATTTAAAAAAAAAGAAAAATGGAAATAGTCAGCAGAGGGAGATTATGGCTGAGGAAGACGTGCAGTAGCCCCTTAGCAGCAAGAATGTGAAGAGGTTGAGAAAACCCAGAAAAAGCCCAGAAATATCAGGCCTGTCCTTCAGGTCTCAGGGCCTGGATGGCAATGCAGCTGAACACCATGAATCTTTCTCCATTCAGTATGGGACTGAAGTCATCACACAGTGACCAGCCATGGGGTAGCCATGGGGATTCAAGTTGTTTTTACCTATATCCCCTCCTCGTTTTTTGTCTGATCCCTAGAGACATATATAAACCTGTGACCAGGGCCAAGGAGTGTTCCCTCCCTCACAGAAATTTACATGAAAATTTACACAAAGGCCAGAGGAGAAACACATAAAAAGGCAAGATAGACTTTTCGATTATAAAAAAAATACTCATGTAGTTCTTCTAGGAAGAAAGGAAAAAAAATAAGAAGGAAGGAGGGCAAGGAAAGGAGAAGGAAAGAGCTAAAGGCAAAAAAGGAAGCAAGAAAAAAAAAATGGAAAGAAATGCAAAGGATAGCCTCTTTATGGGCAACTGTTTACTTCCCAGAATACTGTCTTTCCATGTAGAAGACCCCTGGGAGAGGGTTGCATAATGGAGACTTTTCCCAGATCATTACCAGGCCCAAGTGCTCATTTTCCAGACTTACAGAAACACTGTCAATGCAATTTCCAGTTGGATTCCCCAGATAGCTAATTGACCTGCCAAATATGAACTATGGAAAAAAAAAAAAAAAAAAGGACTACATAAATATTGACTTTCCTAAATGCAAGGATTTGAGTTACTTGCCTGTTCTGGGAAGTATGGACTTGTGCTATTTGCCCTGCTATTAAAGAGCCAAGAAATTTGGTGCTGACCCTCATGCAAAGCTTTGCTCTAAGGGAATATGTCCTCTGGCCTTTGGCAGATCATGCTCTCTTCCTGCACCCTGGCCAGGGGAATTTGGTTACCAGGTGCCCCAGAGGGTTTTCTTAAGCCAAGACAAACCTGATAGCACATGGCCGTAGCATGGCCCAGATGTACGGTGATCAACTGTCTCATTTGCCTGGGACTGATGGAGTTCCCAGGACACAGGCCTTTCAGTTTTAAAATGGGGACAGTCCCAGGCAAACGGATGGGTTGGTCACCCTCTCCAGATAGAAGTATTAGAGGGACACGGAAGGAAGGGCAAAGGACCTGCTGAGCACCTGCTTTGGGCCCGGGGCTGAGCTAGGTGCATTTCCCTACCTTGTGAAACACTAAAAGCTCTAAGCTAGATATGATGACCCCAGTTTATGTCAGGGGAATGAAGCCACACAATTTAGAGGTGGAAACATAACCAGAACCCAGGCTTGTCCAACTGCAAATATAGGCCTCACCCTTCAGAATGCTGCCTGCTTCTCACTTAGTCCCTATCTCCAGATCTCAGGCCTCTTTGGGGTGGTCTGATGTGTGTGCCTCTCTGAACCACATTAGTCACTAGCCAGTTTGAGGTGTGTATTCAGGTGGCGGGAAAACTAAGCTAGAAGTAGCGTTTCATCCCCTTCCCTGAGCCCACCTTGCCATGCGGGACATGAAAGGGCTGTAGGTGCTGGGAGATGCGAAGCAGAGAGGACTTTCTCAGTGTGTTGTTGTTCTTCCATCTCTTGACCAGGTCGGTGAAATCAAGGCCCATGCAGCCGAGTGGAAGGCCAATGTGACAGCCGAGTTCCGAGAGACAAGGCGTCGGCTTAGTGTAGAGATCCATGACAAGCTGCAGCGGGCAGCCACCATCCGCAGCATGGAGCGCCGGCGCCTGGGCCTAGACCAGAGAGCCCACTCTCTGGACATGCTGTCCCCCGAGAAGCGCTCTGTCTTTGCTGCTCTGGACACAGGCCGCTTCAAGGCCTCATCCCAGGAAAGCATCAACAACCGGCCCAACAACCTGCGCCTTAAGGGGTCAGAGCAGCTGAACAAACATGGGCAGGGGGCCTCCGAGGACAACATCATTAACAAGTTCGGGTCCTCCTCCAAACTCACCAAGAGGAAAAACAAGGACCTCAAAAAGACTTTACCCGAGGATGTCCAGAAAATCTACAAGACCTTCCGGAACTACTCCCTGGATGAAGAGAAGAAAGAGGAGGCGATGGAAAAGATGTGTAACTCGGACAACTCCAGCACCACCATGCTGACTGACTGTATCCAACAGCAGTCCGAGATGGAGAATGGGATGGTACTCACGGACACCAAAGACAGGGAACTTGAGAACAACTCGTTACTTGAAGACAGAAACTAAATCTGGAGGACGCTGGACTTGGGATAAGTGTTGTTAGTGTTTTCTGTTTTTGTTTTTAATATTCACACTGAGACAGGTGCCTTAAACTGACTTCTTGTTAGTCCGAAATTACATAGCATTGAAGAATATATTTCACTGTGCCATAAAATGACTGAAAGCTTGCTCTGCCAAAAGGAATCAAAGAACTTCAATTCTGAGAGCGACAGCAGGACATGCAGAGAGTGTTCGCACACCGAGGAGGTGACCACTATTCACGGTGAGGGAGTTTTTGTGGCAATGCTGTGTGGCTGTACAGTGCCGCCCCAGCCTGGCATTTCTAAAAGGGCAGCTATTCCTTTGACCAGCCTTCTGAAGGGAAGAGGTGTGTCTTTTAAGTGTCTCATGTCCTGAACCTACTGTTAGTGATGCGTGCACAACAGAGAAGGGGACCTGCAAGGGGTGAACTGGTAAATGTAATTAGAGTTAGACGTGATGTTGTGACATGTGCCCTGAGCTTGAATTTTGATACAAACCATTCCGTCTGTACCTAGTCTTTCTAAACTCCCAATGAATGGCCACGGGACCTGAGAGCACCTGGAATTTGTTGGAAGCAGATCAGAGCACATGTATTCAAAGGTGCAATTGCTTTCCTCATGACAAATGAAAAAGAAAAAAAAGTCACAAACACATCACACTGTGGATATCACTTAAACCAATGACAGAAGCCTACTGAAGTTTTTCTTTCTCTAAGGGGTAGGTAGTCCAAATGAACTTGCAAGCATTGGTGAAAACTCAACCTCAACCGCTGCCTGGTTCAAAGGCAGATCATGCTTTTTCCTCAATGGGTCCAATGGTGAAGATGAACTGGTTTTGAAATGTCCACATTCACTTTTATAGTGGGACTTTGGTTATAACTTGCTTTGATAAGAGGGGGAAAAGTTACCAAAACTATTGCCTTGCATGATGCCAGCAGCTCGCTGTTCTGTCTAGCTGATCCCACATTTTTATAAAAGTAGACATCCTTCATTCCTGAGACATACCAAGGAGGACCATGGCATCATACCATCTCAGGGCTTTCTGTCCCTTTGGGTGTCTTAGGGTGGACATAGTTATGAGATCTAACCTTGCTAGCTCCAAACAAAAGGAACCGTAATCCCTTAAACCAACCCTTGTATCATAAGATTGAAATGTTTGAATTGCTTGCAGCTTAAGTGCCATTAATGCCATTTAAAAAAAAAAAAAAAGATACTTAAAAGAAGTACTTAAAATATTTTATTTTACTTTTATATTTGGGTGTTCCTTTATTTTGAAAGCATCACTTTTTTTCCTTGCCTGTTTATCTCACACCTGTTATTCATGAAAATTGGGATACCACCGTGAATGATTGTTTCAAGCCAAACAACCCGCATGCGATAATTATAATTGTTCCATCAGGTTCAAATCTCCAGTGAAGGAAAGTGGGGGAACGGCTAGTTGTAGGTTTTGAGGGGGTGATTTCGAATGTATTTTTATCAAAAAGGGCAAAATAAGGGAGCTGTGTATACCAGGCCATCATCCTGTGAGTGCCTCAGGCTTCATCATGACTGGCTGAATGTTGTACTGGCTCAGACAGGGCTATTTGGGCCACACACTTTAGTGATTGGCCCTCAAAACACCAGGAATTTGCTGGTTATGGTCTCTCTGGCTTGGTGCCACCTTTTGGGGATTTCAGATAACTAATCTGCTGAACGGAGTTACCGAAAGATCACAGGACTAGTGGGGACTTCCGCAAATCATTGAATGCTTTCTGACTTTTAGAGAAAACTATGCTCGCCACATCCTTGATCCCTGGTACCATGGAAGACCTCTCCCTGCCCACTTCCCCAGAATGCACAGCTCTTCCCTGCCTGTAGCACACATAGTCCCCTCACCCCTACTCCTAAACCTTTAGGCTCTAGTTGAAGTTCTGGCATTGTTTTTGGGAATACGCCACATAAGTTGTTTGGCTTTGATGAAGCCCTTTCTGGTACAGGGTAGGCTTAGGTTAACTCCTCCACTGGGATGGAGTGGGGTCTCACTGATGGCATCCTGGGTTCATGCAATGAAAACAGATTGCTGGGAAATGTTTCTGCTGGCGTGGACTTTGGTTCTTTCTATGGGAATGGGTCCAGCCTGACAAGATGTATTTGAGGAATCAGTAGATAACCGAGACTGTCCCTCTTATTATTCTAGCAGGTTAAAGGCCTCCTGGTTAAACTGCCCATGGATTTTACTCGCTTAGGTTTCCACCCTCTATTACCTGGGGACCTTCTTTAGAGTAGTGTGTTAAAATTCTAGGCCCTACAGCCAAATCTGGCAAGGGGCTTCCTCCAGGAAGAAATAAGGATAACTATCATTTATCTGGTGCCTTCTGTGGGCCGGACACTGTACTAGGCACTTTATGTACGTTAGCTCACTGAAACCTCACAGCAAGACTATGTGCAAAGTATCTGCAAACCCATTATATAGATGAGGACATGGAGGCTCAGGGAAGCTAAGTGACTTAGCCCATAGCACACAGCAAGAAGGTGGTAGAGCAGGTATTCATAGCCTGTCTGACCAAAGTCTGCTTTCAACTTTGCTACAGTGTCCATATTATGCACCCTGTAAGTATGTGTGTGTGTGTGTGTGTGTGTTCCTAGCTTCGTGGACACAGCATAGAGAGATGGGAGAGAAGGTTTGGGGAGTTCTGACCACCAAGAGAGCATGAGGTCTTTGTGTAAACATGGCCTAATGTGATGCCCTGGCAGACAATGTACAATTTTTTTTTGGGAGGGGGTTGGTTCTGGAATGTTGTACATGGCACCCTTTCTATATTGTTAAAAATGCCCTATGAAAGCACTCTTTTGCACTTTACTTGCTTCCCTTGCAGGAACTCTGCTTATAGCAGGAATAAAATAATTCAGAGCACTTAGCTGCAAACTCTACCAAATGGAACAGGTGCATATATGGGTGTGCTGGTTAGACGTGCTCCCAAAGGAGTTAAATCACAGTAATACGGGGAGGGGGTTCCGAAACAGCCCTTGGGTTGGGAGTGGCAAAATATTTAATATAATCCATTCCTTGAGTACAGATGGGGCCAAACCCTGATGAATAAAATCAAAGGAGAACCCTCTGGAGAGACTGAACTGTCAAATATGTGGATAAAGTGTTTGCCCAACGATAAAGTACTTTCCACAGGAGAAGATGGGAGGGAATGAGAGGCCAGACTCCTCTTTGGCGTGCACAAGCTAAGATCTGGGGAGAAGCCAGTTGTTTTGAAGTTGCTTGAATATTGCCTTATTTTTCGACTGGGTCAAATAGCATGTAGAATTCATGGGATAAAGCAAAACCGCTTCACATTGGACACACACATTCGTACGGCCCTCCCCTCTTATTCTACATTTCCAACCGCCACCATAAACTGGGAATAAACATTTCGATTTTGGACATGGAATGAGCAGTATCTTCAGTGGGCATTGTCCTTTGCTTCGCTTGGTCATTGGGTACTGAATTTTCCTTCTGTTTCAACACATCTAGAGGTTTATTGGTGAGAGCCAAAAGGCGGTTTGGAGAGATGACAGCCCAATCTCCCAATCCCCACCCAATGATGATCCAAGAAATTCATCTGTTGGGGAAGGACCACAAAATGGAGGAGGTGGAGAGTGCCACTGACTTACAACTGAGGCATCTGGGACTTAGTCTGTGCTCAGTCTGTCACAGTGCTTAGATCTCTGTCACCTCATCTGCAAATTGAAGGACTTGAACACAGATCATTGTCAAGGGTCTTTTTAGTTCTATAGTTCTCTGACAAAATATTTCCTGATTAATTCAATTTATTAAGAAAGCTATTAGTTGGATTTGTGAATACTAACAGTCCTACTCATTTTAGGTTAAGATGAACTCTTGGTCTCCTGTCCTTCTGGGTGACTAATGGAAACCACATGTATTTGGAAGACCTACTCCAAATTAGGGTCATAGTCTGTGTAGGCTCATTCTGTCCTCCCTTACAGCTTTTTAGCATGCTGTCACCAGGAGGCCTCATGCTAAGCGGGCATTTTTTGCATGGTGTTAAGACTATTTCAACAATTTTAAGCTGTTGCTATTTGCAGACTGTTATACTAAAGGCTCTCTATGGTTACTTCATGAGTTTATGTATTCATAGGCATCAAACATCTCTTCCATTCTCTCTCCCTCTCTCACACACACAGGACATGGTTGCTCTAGGTTCTATGGGGACCAGCCCATGTTGAAGTCCTAGTTGTCTTAGTCGTTAGCAAACCACCTTCTTGTATCCCTTGGAAATATCATATTCCTGACTAATCCTATACTGCTCTTTTGTTCATATGCTTGGTTTGGCGGGATTAGTGAAAATGTGACCAGAGTTTGGGTGGGGCAGGTGTTTATCCAATGGATTGCTTAAGAATGTGAACCATCCAATGTGCACTATGGTTTCCTAACCATAGGAAAGGCATAGGAAAACAAAACAAAAAGAGAAAACAGCCAGGGTTCATTTCATATCTCTGCTTTCTGCATTCCATTGATGTTTCAGATGGGGGTTATTCTTTCTCACTGTCATGATGCGACTGTGTGCAAGAGCCAAGTGAGCTCTTGGTGGTATCGTTTAAGAGCTAGTTAGTAACGGCCTTAAAAAAGAAAGATGGCAGCTCTGTGAAACAAAGGTCATTTTAATTTGGCGTAGCGGATGCTGTTTATTCTGCCTACAGAGTCTTTGGACTAGCATGCTACTAGCACGGGTGTGTGTAAAGCCCTGCACTCCGTCCTTGCACGTGAAACCTGCTGCATTGTACTTCACCAACCTCTTCATACTCCGTGTCAATCTCAGTCCTTCCATGGCTATCCATAAGTCACGTGACATCGGCACAATGGCATTGAGAAGTAAGAGGTGTCTCTGATTTTACCAAAAGCGAGTACTTTCACAGGTGCCTAAGAGATTGGCAATCTATTTTTTGTTCTTGGCTCTGAAGTGAAAAATCTCAAAGAGTTCTCTGTGTGTTTTTAAAATTCCTGGAGAGGACTCCTGCTCCATCAAGACAGCAAGCCTTTGCTGCAGGGGATAGCTGCAGACCCTCGCCTTCGCCACCGGCAGGGCGCTGAGCTTGCAGAGAGAAGGTGCAGCGGTGCCCTAGAAGCGATATGCAAACCCATTCACATGCCAGCCTCGGGCCTCTTTGCCGACCCAGAGTCACAGGCAGGGCACTACGACCATAAACCCATGTGTGGAGGTGTTTTACCTATTTCTCTCTCTGTAGGATTTCATGGTGCTTAAAAAAAAAAAAAAAAAAAGGCATTTTACAGAAAATAACGGGGAAGGGGATTTCGTAATGTTCTTAGGAAAAGTACAAAAGCAATTTTGCTTGTAACATTTCAATAAGCTGTGCTGCTATTGTCTTTATTGGATGATGTAATGTTTGTTTTGTTTTGTTTTGGTTTCCTCAGTGATGGAGAAAATTGCAACAAAGACCATCTGGAAGATACAATCCAATGGCTCTACTGTATTCTTTTGTGGGGCTGAGCATGGTTTGTAGTGGCTGGGTTGGGGGCTTTGCTCAGGACCACACATCTCCTGGGGACAGGGCCCATCCCCACCTCTGCAACCCCCCCCCCACCATGCGTTCATAAGCGCTTGGTGTATACAAACTGCCTTGCGGAAGGAGGCACCCAAAGCAACCCTAGAGGAGGAATCTTAGCCCGGCACTATTGCGGCACATTTATTTCTCCTCCCTATTCTCATCTGATCTTAATTGCACATTCCTTGGGGTTGGACAGCATCACTTATCATGTTTTCTAGGTGAAAGACTCAGTTCGGACGTTGTGCTAAGTCTGCCAATATGACTCGAACAACTCCCCAAGCGGACAGCTCTGGCTGTCTTTGGTTTTGTCTTTGCTGTGTGTGTGGTCCACCAGCCACATGTTTGTCATGATGAGATGAAGTCATGACCATTTCTGAGCACCTGGTTTGTACCAGTTATTAGGCTAAGGGGAGTCCTTGGGTGGTGCAAATATGTAAGTGCTTGCTGCTAACTGAAAGGTTGCCTGTTGAGTTTACTTTGGAAGAAAGGCCTGGTGAGCTACTGCTAAAAATCAGCCATTGAAAACCCTATAGAGCACAGTTCTACTCTGCAACACTGGGGTCACCGTGGGTCACAATCAACTCAGTGGCAGCTGGTGGGTTTCCTGTGCTAGGAAGTTTACAAATATCCCACTCGGCCTTCCCAATTAACAATAAGCCAGGTATCTTCATTTCATAGATGAAGACTTTGAGGCTTGCATAGAATAAGAAACCTCCGACCCAAGTCAATCAGCACAAAACCCCTTTCTTTAGGTCACCCTGCTGTGTGGGGCGTGTGTTTTAATCACATTTCCAGTGAAGGTCATGTGGTACTGGCTTGCCTCCACTGTTTCTCTCCTCCTGTTTGTGAGAGAGGCAGGTCCTGACGTCACAGGTACTTTCCTAGCCACGCGGATGAGCGAGGACAAGAGGCCACAACAGTCAAACCCAAGACCTTTGCTGGGGCTACTGGTCAGGGCCTGGGCATGGACAGACCTGGCTCTTTATTTTTACATCTTTAAAATACAGATTGTCAAAACAAAGTTTTCCTATAAAGTAATAATTTTGTTTTAGGTTTTTTGTTTGCAAAGAATTCTAAAATTTTAATAGTAGGAATGGTTGTTGGGGAAAAAAAAACTACAGATAAACTAATCTAAAGATGACTGCTCTGAAGGACAGCTCTCATTTAAATGTATATATAACAGAGTATTTATTTTAAAACCAAAATCTAATTACTATAGACACAGTTCAAATGTCTCTGCCCTCAGGGGATATGAGACTAAGCTTTGTGGAAGTGTCAAATGCGTAGAAAGTGTGGTACCACTCCTTCCTTCTGTGTCCAAGGCAGACATCACTCATGAGTCACAGAACTCCTTCCTATTAATCCAGGCACGTTCTCAGAATCCATTTTAAGACTATGCTACAAGTCAGCAGTCCTCAGGTTATAGTCCAGGGACCCTTGTTCTTTCTTCCTGGGGGCCCGTGGGTTCAGAACTATTTTCTGAATAATAGTAAGACCTTGTTTGCCTTTTTCGCTGTCATGCTTTCATAAGCGCACCACATTTAGAATTGAGTACCATTAGTCACTCAGAGAAGGAGCCCCAGTGGTGCAGTGGTTAAGCACTGATAACTGAAATGTCAGTGGTTCGAATCCATCAGCCACTCCACAGAAGAAAGATGTGACCAGTCTGCTTCCATAAAGATTGATAGCCTTGGAAGCCCTATGGGGAATTTCTACTCTGTCCTATAGGGTCGCTATGAGTTAGAATTGACTGGATGACAGTGGATTAGTCCCTCAGAGAACAGAGGCAAGGTAATGTGATATCTCTTGTTGAAAATTAAAAGACTATTGCAAAATGATAGTAAATGGACCTGTATTTGTAAGACAACTCAAAAGCACCTAGATACAGTGTTGTCATTGGAAAAGGCTTCCTGCTTCCCTAGTAGGCGCGCATCATAGCACAAGCCATAAAATACTATTTGTCTGGCCTTGCCCCAGTGGCTCTGTGGGGCCTCCAGCCACTCAATTAGTCCTGAGAGTCCCCAGGACTCCCCAGCAGCTTCCTAGAAGCCTTTCCTGCACGCCCAGGACTGAAATACATGACCTTCCAGTGTTCTGGCAACAACAAGCACTCTGTTTTGTAATTTCCATCTTCCCTGTACTGAGAGCTCCTAGAGGGAGCTCCCTTTTCCTCATTGTTTTTATGGGCCTGGCTCTGTACATGGTGTATGGCAGGAGCTCAAAAGGTGTGGGCTAAATGAATTACAAATCCCAAACCACGGTGCTGAAAAGCAAAGGGGCTTTTGTGAAGAGCGAGAGCAGAGAGAGAGAGCCCATATCTAGGGTTGACTGGAGGGGGTGTTGGAAGGACACAGTGCAAGAGAGAAGCCCAGGGCAAAAGATAGTGGCCAGGCAAATGGGAAGTATCTTGGAAGATTTCCGGAGACAGAATACTGACTCCAATGATGATTTTTTTTCCCGGTCACTTGTGTGAACATACATCAACTAAAGAAGCCAGAATGGTACAAACAATCTTAAAACAAAATTATTCCTGTTTTAAAATGCTGGTACATATGTGGCTGTGTGAATTTGAGACGGCAAAAAAGTCAATATGCATTCATTGCCTGCATGTGAAATATTGTTTTTGAAAACCACAAATTTATGATGGCTTGTGCTTAAACTTGAAAAGACATAACAGAGTCCAAAACTAAAATATGTTTCTAAATGTTGCACACAACCTGTTTAGAACAGCCGTGTTTAGGAAATGAATTTTAAAGGTCATTCTTCATTATTTGGCATCATTCAGGTTAAAAAGGATATTTCCTTACTTGGAAGGTGATAACACTAAAATATTTTCCGTATGTGATAACCTGTTTTGTTATTGATAAACTGCCTGCATCAATGGTTCTTTTGAGTTATTTGCAAACACCCAGAGCAAAGAACAACTACAGGACCTCAGTAAGATATAAATTCATTTTGAGATGAAGAGCCTAGGAGAACTCTCTAATATTCTGGAGTCAACAGCATTGATTACAAAGGCAAGAAACAGAAATACACACACAATTTATGGCTGCACATTTCAATAGTTTAGGTAGAACATGAATCTGTGGCCTAAAATACATTCTGCTCTTTAGTTGTCTGACTCCATAGAAAGAAGAAAAATAATGGGTCGTTTTGTTGTTTCGATGATGGACAAATATGAATCCCAAAGAATTTCTCCACTGAATTATTGTTGAGGGAAAAAAAAAAAGAGCTAATGGTGAATGGTAATCAGTTAAAATTATTCAATCCATTCATTCATTCATTGAACAAATATTTTTGGAGTCCTACTATGTAAAAAAAAAAAAAAAAATTTTTTTTTTTTTTTTACTATATATAAAGCCCTGGCAGAGTGACAGGGATGACTGGGCCGTGGCCCCTGCCCTTAATAATCCCGTATTGTAGAGTCAGGTAGCCCTGTATGGGGTGCTCTGGGGGGATAATAAGCCTTCAATCTGATTGGAGGACGAACAATCTGGTTTGGAGGACAATATGTGATGAGGTTCGAAATTTCAAGGAATTATCACAAGAAATTAAAGAGCATGAGGATCAGTGTGCCCCGTGGCAGCCTAGGTGGGCTTTCTGTAAGAGGGGGACATCTTAAAGAAGGTGATTTGTGAGGGAGTGGAGAAACACAAACCGCTCCAAAGCGTAACTCGGCATCCTAGTGTTTCAGATCAATCCATTTGTCTTGAGGATACAGCAAATAAATCCTCATTTGAGATTACTTTGTTGTAAACCATTTTCTGTTTAAGGAGGACTGTGCTAAAATGACTGAAATGAATCAACCCTAAGTCAAACTTAAAAGATAAACAGACGCTAAGCCCTGTTAGTCACCAGTTTCAACGGGAATTGTAACGCCTTCTGAAAGCCAGTGTGACTGACTACCACAGAAGAACTCTTCTCCTTTCTTCCTGTACATTTTCCTTCTCTCATAGTCAAGCGGATCCCGGGTTCTGGCTTCATTTCCTCTGGGGAGGGATATATATTGGGGAAAATTCCTGGCTCTTTGTTTCAAAAGCCAGACCCACAGCAGGATTTCATTTGGCAGGAAGCAGAGTGACTTGGAACACGCTGACAGGAAAAAGGGGCTTCTCCCAGGTTCTAAAGAGGTTCCCCCAGGCTTGGGCTAGAGCAGAAAGAAGTCGAGGTCCTACCCGGCGAGGGCCCTGGGTGCTCCCTGAAGAAAAAGGTCTGCATAGTGGACTTCAGCAGAGGGTACCTAGGGTACCCCGTGGGAAGGGAAGGACCAGAGGTACAGGGGCCAGCATCCCCCCAGCACAGCCCACAGGTGTCTAAGTGTTCCCCACCTGCCTAGTACAACAGGTCTTGAAACTGAAGTCATGCTGATTTATAGAAAATAAAGAGCTTTATCACCTCTTGTGTATCTGAACTTTTTTTTTTTTATCCTTAGTGGTTCTTTTTCTTGGTTTGAACCTTGTATTGTCTCGTTTCTTCTAGAAGCAGAGAAAAGGAATTTTCATCCTGATTTGTGGAAGATCCTTATCCAGGAAGCACTTTGTATCCATGCAGTCCCGTGGACTGGACAATCTCTTTTTGAGGAAGGGGTTGGGGAGGCAGTTTCCTGTAGCTGTCTGGAGGCAAGAAACACCCCAGCTGAGTGAGAGGAGGCACAGAGAAGAGAGCCTTCCAAACATTCACCCCAGTCTCCCTTAGGCAAAGAGGAATGGGATGAGGGGGAGGGGTGGGACTGGAGGATTCCGGTGGGGACAGAGGGATCCAGTAGATCTATGCAGGCTTGGTTATCCTCTGCGATTGGGAGACCCATATTGCGTGCCCACCCCTGGAGTATCTCCCTCCCTTTACCAATTCACTGCTTTGCAGGGTGGGAGCTGAGATCTGGCCTAGGCAGTGTCAGGGCTGACTTCCTGCCAACAAGAGGAAGGGCTTAGCCAGGAAAATAAGAGGGTGATCAGAATTGTGTGCATCGAGGAGAGAGAGAAATGAGGCAACACCCCACCTTTTTTCTCTCCCCACTTCTCCTCTCTAGGCCTCTAAGGAGCTCCTAGAAAAAATAACTTTAAACATCGCAAAATTTGACTGCATATTCTGACTGGGGCAGGGTAATATTGCCTAGCATAAAACTTTGTTTTTTTTTTTTTCCTCTCCCTTCTTGAATTCCCTCTCCCCCACCCCTCACCCTCCATCCCCCCACAATTCAAGCAACAACAACAAAAAAAAAAGATGCAACTTTGTGGAAAGCAGAAATAGCCTAGTATTTTCGTCTGAACCCCTGGGGGGTCACCAAGAGAATTCTGAGAAAAAGTAATGGGGAGAGGAGACATGGGGGGTAGAAGCAAAAATATCTTCTAGAGACAAAAAGGCAAAGGAATTTACTTCTGGCAAAAAAATTCCCTCAGGCTAGAGAGAGAAAAGTGAAAGAAGGGGAGAGGGGAGTGGCAAGACCCAGAAAGGAGACACCTGCAAAGTTTATCTGGGTAGATGGGACCTGAGAGAGGCCTTCTCCTTCTCAATGGGGGCTGGATTCCTTAAAGGGCAAGGACGAGGGGTCTTATTCTAGTGTGTTATGGTGGGGGAGTGTGAACTGTACATGCTGATTAGGAGGTCCCCACCCAGGTTATTCCAACTTGGTACAGGCTCTGAGGCCTTCAAGAAGCTAGAAGTAGTCTCAGGCTTGGGAAAGGCCAGGCCTTGAGCAGATGAGAAGTTTCACCAAAAGTGATTTCAGAAATAGCCTGAAGAAGACAAGCTTCCTGAGGTGATTCATGGCCGTAATAAGGATACAAAAGGAACTGAGTTGAAGGGATTAGGAAGGACTTGAAGGAGGAAGTGAGTGGAAGGCTTGGAATCCTGTTTGCTGGCGCTGGGAGACCCCAAGGAACCAGGGTTCCTGGCAACCGCCTCCGTGCCGTGCTTCACAAGAGGAAGAAACCATTCCTCCAGTGGACAGATGAGGAGGCTTCGGGGGACCAGCCTCTCTAAGAGCCCAACGGAGTGCTCAAGACAAAACAGCCCACTCTGGCGATGCCTGAGAGTATGCGGGGTGCCATGGGCTCTGAGCAGAGCAGTTTTGAGGATGAGGGTAAATTTCAAGGCCAGATGTGAAAGGTGCTTGGCCTTGCCTCCACATATCTCAAGCCAGTGTGAGAGCGGAGGGGTCAGCTGGCCCCAACTTCATAAGGCTTTGTCCCTCTACACAAACAGCTCTCATCAATTTAAAGTGAGGCAAACAAGTGTGTCCATGAAGACAAACACAGGAGTGTCGAGTGGTTTCACTGAAGTTAAGAAGCAGGCCCTGCTCCCCACGTTCCTCCCTAGGGAGTAAGTTTATTGTGTTGTAACTCTGAGAGAGCCAGCAAATAAGTGAAGCCCCCTTTAAATATGAGTCTCCTTTAAATAAAAACGGTCCCTATTTAAGGTGGAAGGAATCTCCATCATATCTGTGCCTTCTAGACCTTTTCTGACTAGAGACGCAGAAGACCCTAATGTCCCAAAGTTGATTAGAACAAAATACGAGGTGTCCCTTTAAATCAGAAGATTAAACAAACAAACAAAAACCAAGAGGTTAGAGTTTTCTGGGTTAGAATCCCCCAGGGAATACTGGGAACCCCTTGACTACATACCACACACACACACACTCACAAATATTAATGATTTTATTGTTAAACATGTAAATAAGAAGTTACTTAAAAATTTAGTATTAGATATTAACTATTCCTATTTTTTTTTTATTCTTTTATCCCATGTGGTGATCTATACAGAAAAATATAATTGATCTAGTGGAAAAATATATGGCTCATTATAATTTGACCACTGTAAACGAGTCTACTTTGTCAGAGAGTATATTTCATTTCCCTTTTTAACTTTTTTTTTTTTAACCCTTATGAGAAACTGAAGAGCCTTTTAACAGCTGCTGGCTTGTCAGACCCATTGGAATTGAAGTTCAAAGCTTGATAATCTCTCTTGCTATTAAAAACAAAAAGCCAATTACTGTTTCCTATGGAAGGCAGGCATCCTAGGTACCATAAAACTTTAGTGATATGCCCAAGGTTATACCCACCACTGGTGGTACCCAGGCGGGGATAGAAAATCAAGACAGGCTTAGCCCCAGGTCTCATATTCTTGGCCATTTTCAAGTCACTGCTGTGATGTTTCTGATGTGAATATGAAAACTACACCATAGCAGAGGAAATGGGGACTCTGGTAGATGCCAACTCTGTCCCCTCCAGGAGTTTCTTAAGGCCAGGCTACTGAGCCCTGGAGTCAGGGGACTGCTCTCCTGGCTTAGCTAGAAGATGAGCAGCAGACCAGCTGGGCACCATCTGCCCACTGGGACCTCCTCCCAAGCTCTCCTCCGCAGTGTACTGCTAAGCCATCGAATTAGTAAAGGGTGAGTGACAGTGATGCAATGCAATGGCTGGTACTCCCCCGCCTTCCCAGCCGATCCATCTCAGGTGGGGAAGAAGAGGCAACTCTCAGGCAAACGGCTAGCTGTAATAGCACACTGGTGCTAGGACAAAGACAAAATTACTGGCTCTTTCCCCACTGATTAGAAGGTGCGTTAAGCAGCCAGAAAAGTTACAAGAGTTCGGTAGAAAAGATAGCTCCTTTCACCTCTCTCCTCTTCTGTCTTCCCCTTCTCGTTCCCAAAGACCCATCCTCTTAGAAGCAGCTAAGGGCAAAGTTTTAGTGAAAAGTGGGTGGGCTGCCCTCCATAATGACACTTTGGGATACTGCCCCCATTAAACCACATAGAACCCCCAATGTGGCTCCTGGGGAGAGAAAGTGGAGATGACTTGCTATTCCTTCACCTCCCTCCCACCTGGTTCTCCTTCCTTGCATGAGCTCTCTATCTGATTAATCCTCAGCACGCTAAGTAACTGGCCTTCAGCAAGAGGTTTTCCCCACAGTTCCAGAGGGCTTGGCCTGCAGTGGGTACTGTCGTATCTATGGATGTGCTTTAGAGTGTTTCGTGTGGACACTTCTAAGTCCCGTGTGATTCTATTCAAAAGTACCGCTTGACATTTAGAAATCTTTTCTCGCTGGAAGGTCAGGAAGGCTGGAGGTGGGGTGGGGTGGAGTGGTTGGGAGCTGGGCATATTAATAATATTTGGATGCTTTGAACAGTCTCTTTGCTCTGTAGACTTTTCCAGTTTTGTTTCCTAAAGTCCATTCCACGAACTTTGTGGGACCTCGGGGTGGGAAGGGGTGGGTCGTGGCAGCACGGCAATGGGGCCTGATATGGGATGGTGGCCTGTGCCCTTCCTTAGGCAGGGCTGTGACAAGCAGTGGCACTGCATCCCATTGCCCTACCCTGCACAGATACTGCCCTACTGCCCCACCAGGCCAGGTAAAGTACTCAGAGGTGCCAGCTGTATTTTCAGAAATACCTTCTACCAGTCGCTGCATAATTACAATAAAAAGTCATTCGCCCCCTCCTTCGTGGCTGTCTGTCACATTCTTCTGCTTTTACCGCTGGCCATGATTCTTCACTGAGAGCCCTGCTCTGGAAGTGTCAGGCTCTGCTGCCAGCCCCACTCCTTGGGTTTCCTTCATGCGTCTCGAATTGCCCTTCCTCTTTACTCCCAAACTCTTCTTCAAGAATCAGGCATCTTGGTCTAGTGTTCTGAATGCAGCAAAAATGCCTGGGGAAACTACCATCACTCTGTAATTGTAGCAACAGCCACAGAACAATGTTTCTCTGGCCCTGCTCCTACTTGCCCTATGGAGCTCGAGCCTCTCAAGTTTCTCCCCAACAGTTCTGAGACTCCTCAGACGGCGACTCTCATGCAGTGCTCATCGTTTTCCTTTTCAACTGCTCCAGTTGGCCAGGTGAGGGGTCTGGGCTGCTGCCAAAGCACAAACTGGCAGGTGGGCCACGGAGCATGCCAGACGGTCCTGCAGCTGGTATATAGCTATGGATCTCCAAGCCAAGGTTCAGGGCAGAGCTTGTGCCAGAGGAAGCGGAGACGTTGTCATCAAGCCTGCTGCTGCTGCTGTCACCCACATTGCCTTAGCTAATCGGGGGGAGTCATGTAAGTTAGGTCAGTAGGACCTAGGGGTGGGCATTTTGGGTCATTTTGGCTTTGAGAACTGCCTTTCTCTATAGCTCTAATTTTCACTTTTCTTTTCATAGGCTTGGCCTTGGAAGGACACATTAAAGGAGAATACTCAACATTTAGCTAGCGCAGGGCCTGGAGAAGGCACCTGTGCCGTTTTGAATCCTTCCCAGACTCTATGGGGGAGGCATGAGATAATAGGGTCCCAATCACAGCCTCAGTCAAAACTCACTGCCGTTTCCTCAAATTGCACTCAAAGGTTGAGACCTGCCAATATAGGGGCAGAGAATGTTGAGGCCATTTATTCTAACCTTCCACCAGGACCCATACCCTCTCTGTGACAATCCTGACAGATGGCCAACCAGCTGCTATTTGTACATTTCCAACCCTGATGGGGAAGGGCCCAGCGTGGAATACAACATTCCAGATGGGGCTCCCGTCCTTGCATGCTGAGTTCTCCTTGTTTCACTCCAAGTACAAAACCTTGTCTCTCAGCACACACTTTGGGTCTCCAAGGACATATTTCAGGAAGGTTGTTACCACCTGATGCCCCCAACCCGCATCATCTCCAAAAGCTGATGCATTGTTTTTGCTTTCCAATTGTCAGGTGACTGGCTTTATCCGCTGCTCAGCGTATCACAGCTGGCTTGCCATTAAAGTGACAAAGAGGAATAAGAGAGAGATGAGAGAAAGAGGAGAAAATGGCACACAATGTGCACCTGTCAAAGGGCTGAAGGGAGGGACAACAAACAGGGTGGTTTCAATCTTCTAAAGGAAATCTGGGTTTCAAGTGCAGGGAGAAGATAATTGTTCATTCATTCACCCAACAAACATTTATTGAATGCCTACTGTACACCACGAATAGTACTCAAAAGTGAAAATCTACAGACAGGCTAAGACATCATTTCTGTCTGATAGAACCTCACTGTCCAATGAGGGTGAAAGTCATGAGCAGATTAACGTCATGGACTGTGGTCAGTGCAATGGTGAGGCATGCCCAAGGTGAGGGGTCACACATGCTGCCTCATGGTACAGGTGGGGAGGCAAGGCATCATGGAGACTTCAGGGAGGGGCCTGAGTAGGAGCTGGCCTGGGAGTGGAGTGGGAGGTGATTGTTCCAGACAGAGAAAAACCATCAACAAAAGCACAGAGCTGTGGCAGGACACAGTGGATTCAGGGAACTACAAGCCTCCTGGTGGTGTTAGAATGGAAAGGCCAATATGGTGGTGTGGGATGACCCACCTGATGAGACCTAAGATGCCATGTCAAGGAGCTTGGACTTTATCCTACAGGCAGTGGGGGAGCACTGAAGGGTTTTGAGGATGGGAGAGGTGTAAAGAGGAGAATCTACTTAAAATTTCGCCTAGGACCACAAACCCAGAACCACATGAAGGAGGAGAACTGTGAATTTATAAAGCACTTCCAACTCTGTTGGGGAGGAGAGGCAACAGTTTCTGCAAATGACCATGGAGTTAAATTTCAAGTGGCTAGAAATATCAATACTGAGACCCAAACCTAGCTATTTCAACTTTGGCTCAGTGTTTTAGCCTTTTTCAGAAACTAATTCCATACATGTTCTGGATCTTTCAGCTGTGTACTTGAGACAGGTGTTGCTGCTCATTTCAGTTCTTGTTTCATCTGTGTCTATGTTCATGCTCTCCACTTGTCCTCTCTTCTTTCCCCCTTCTCTTCCTTCCTTCCCTTCCCTCCCTCCTTCCTTCCAATTTGACTGCTCATTCATAAATGTGAATTAAAAACTGATGTATAATTCTTCCCACTATGGGAGCTCCTGGTCTGCGTGCCTTTCAGTTAACACACAGAACTCTTTCCCTAAATCATTCAGGCCGAGCCCCATTTGTAAGAACAGACAAGAATGGAATGAAGAGTAGAAATATGTCTTAAGTTGGGAATGAGCCCTCTTAGGTTACATAGGTTGCTCCAGTGTGGGCAAGATGTGGAACAGAGTCCTGTGGTGTAGGTTGTCAATCAAGAGGGTAGTCAGAAGGCAGATTCTTAATCTTGGCTCTTTGCCCAACCACAGCGTCTGCTGCCATAAATCGGCAGAATGGTCTTTCACAGAGAAAACATTGGTTTGGTCAGTAATAGCAGTAAGCCCCTAAGCTGAAACACTGAGATTCTTTCCAAGGCCAGGCTTTCACCTCTACCTTTCTCTATCCCTCAAATTGCAGTTTTAGCCATCTCAGTTTTGCCAAAACCCCACACGAGGCTGAGAGGGATTCAGCTGCTACCAGTTATCCTAAAATGTATACTCCCATAGTGTCAGAGCTGGAAGGGGCCTTAGAGATGAGCTTTGCATTCATGCAACATGTTTTGGGTGAGCACTTATTTGCCTGGGTTAACTTCTGCTCCCACCTCACAGGGGAACAACAACTAGGGAACACTGTTCTGTTCCCACTCTCAGGCTGGCCCTGCTTCTTTTGAGCACCAGGGACATTTTAGACCTCAGCTGAGCTAAGCCTACTGAATTTCTCAAATCTACTAAATTTTCTGGGTCTTTCAACTGTCTACTAAAGTGCTGCTGCTCATTTCATTTCTTGTGTCTTCTGTGTCTGTATGTGCTTTCCAGTTGTTCTTCCTTCTTTCCTTCCTTCCTTCCTGCCTGCCTGCCTCTTTTCCTTCCTTTCCTATTGATTGAGTGCCTGTATGTGCCAGACTCTGCTGGGAACACCAAGATAAATTAAGTGGCTTATGACCAAGCTGAAGATGAATAAGAAAATGACTAGTGATCATCATGGAAAAGTTATGTGTTCATTTGGAATGTGAGAGCCATCAAAGCCTGAAGCCCAAAGTTCTCCCCACCCCCAGGTTTGGGGGGTTGCACCTTACCTTCCAAAGGTTCCATTCAGTTAAACTGCCATTTGAGCTGTTCTCAGTACTTCTGTGCCCTCAGAGAAATAACTTCAGTCTCCTTCTGTACCTCCCTGATGACACCTTGAATATCAATGTTAAGATCTGATTTATCCAACTATCATGTTTTTATGAGGATTGCTCCATTCTTCAGTGTGAGTTACACATTGACTTGAGTCCATAGTTTTTTTTTTCCAGGGGAACAGGAAACCTGTTCATGAAAGCTTGAAGGGAAAGCTACTTTGAGGAGTTGGCACATTTGTGGATTTTCTAACATATTTTCTAGAGAACTCATACAGTAGAGGATGAATAGGGCCTAAAGGGAAAAAGGAATCATAGTTCTTGCTCTGCATATCACACAAAATCTTGGGATCCAGTTAGAATCATCTATTAGGAAAGAGGAAACACAGTAAAATACCAATGTAGAGTATTTAGCTACATATTTTTGAATTGCTTTTGCGCTACAGGGGTGCTTATTGTGTAGCTAAGGAACGCTAAGGGACGCTTTAATTCCCCTGGGAGTAGGTAACCTTGTAGAAGAAGTGATTTTTAGGGACAGATGCCCTCAGCTTATCCTCAACCCCGCCTCCCCACATATAGCCATCCACCATCTCTGAACCACTCAATGTAGTTCTTGCTAGTCTTCACAATCTATTTCCAGAGCTAAGCAAAAGAAGGGAGGGTTAATTCTCTTGGCTAACTGGAAATCATAGTAAGGTTAGAAGAAAAGCCAAGGAAATAACTTCAAAGAATTCCTCACTCTGCCTTCCCCCATTATCCTCATGGAAAAGCCCAATAAAATTAAGAAATGACTAGGATTTTTTAATTTCAAAAAGTGATGCAGGTGAAAGGCAGCTACTAAGATTGAAGCCTCAGGAAAATGTATCCAGACTCTCAGGAATTATCTGTTATGAGTGCTGAATGCCCACAGCCCAGCACTTGAAGCAATATTGGAGTGGACGAAAGAAATTTCCTTATCCCCATGGGTGTGGGGAGAGAGGGCAAGGGTGGTAAAGAGTCAGAACTCACCAGATGCATGACTAATCACGAGTCCCCTTCTTTCTCTCCCATTTAAAAGCCAATATAATGATTTAGAAAAGTCCAGAAGTGAGATTTAACATAAAAACTTCACAAGTACCATTTGGAAGGGAAATATTATTTCATATGACTATTAGATTTTATGCTCCTAAAAAAGAAAGAGACATTAGGATAATGGGAGGGCATAGGAAAAATATTCCCCAAGCTTTTGAGTGTATTAGATTTTCTGACATTTCTTTTTTCCTTCTGTGCATATTCACTTTTAGAAGCTTGTCAGATTTTCAATTTCCCTTCTCTCCACCTTTTCTTTCCAGGATCATCCTTTCCTTCTTTCATGCCTCAGGGAGAGAGCTGGTTTGGGTTTGAGTCTTGACTGTCACACTTATTAGCTTTGATCTTGGGAAAATGAACTTTGTTATATATTCCCTCTTCTGTAAAGGAGGAATAGTAAAGCCTACCTCATGTGATTATTGTGAGCATAAACTGAGTTAATACATGTCAAGTGCTTAGCACTGTTTTTGCACCTGTAGGTACTCAATAAATGTTTTCTTCTTCAGAAGAATTACATTTTCTTTCTGAAGCTAAACCCTCAATAATGCCATTCCCTTCTCTTTTTGTAGAGACCTCCTCTCTCTTTCATCTCCAACCTTTTTAACTTCTTGAGACCCTTTCCTATATGAGGGGACCCAGACTTAGTGAGTCCCTCTCTGTGACTAGGAAGTTACAGGAAAGGAAGAATCAATCAGGAAATGAGATACTCGTGGATTCCTTAGAAAGCTGAAACCAAGAGATTGTTAGAAAATGTCTTGGTTATTTTGGGTCCATTTATCCAGCCAAGAAATAAGATCATGAGGGTGAGTAAAAGCTCTCCACCTGAGCATCTGGACTGAAAGACTAGAACCTTGGGGAGGCCCAAGGAAGAGGAAAAACCAGACAAAGAGGGTTAGAGGAAGTTGATAAAGAGGGGGTAGGGGAAGAGAAACAGAGGAGTGGGATTAACAGAAGTCAGAAGCCAGGGCTAGAAGACTGTGAGGGATTTTTCAGAAAAGAGTAGCGAAGTATTCGCATATGGTCTGAAAGGTGTCCATTGAGTTGAGCCCACTAAGTTTGTTATTCAGGAGGTGACCTGTAGCCTTTGCCAGAACATTTTAAGCAGCAGGTTGAGGAGGTTGATTTCACTGCTCTGAACGAGGCAGTGAAGGAAACAGGTGTAGTTGATTTCTTTTGACAAGCTTGGCCAGGAAGATGGAGCAGTTGCCAGAGAAGATGCAAGATCAAGGAACAGCTTTGCTTTTTTCATAAACATGGCAGCACTGTCGCACATTTGTAAGCTGTATGAAAGAAGAATGATGAGAGAGGTTGTGAATACAGGGGAGAGAGGAAACACCGGGGAAGGGACAGGGTCTGGGGCCAAGAAGACGGGAGAGGAGAGGACGGATGCAGAGCATTGGTGGTGGGATTGCCTTGAACACAGGGATGGATAACATTCTCTGAAAGAAATGGGGCGAGAATGGATGCAGATTTTGATAGTCATGGGCATAGGGGATCTCTTTTGAGGTCTTTATTTTCCTCTGTGATGGAGGAGGCAAGGCCATCTGCTGGGGGCAGGATATTGGGGATGGGATGGGGATTTGGGAAGAGTGGTGAAGATTTGGAATAGCTGTGGTGGGATATGGAAAAGGGTTGTTGCAGTACACTTAGATTCCAGGGGTGCTGGAGACCCTGTATGGTGACTTTCTCTAGCAATGCTCAGCAGCATGGGGGTAGAAAGGGAGAAATGTTTGCACTGATGTAAGGGTAATAATGAGCAGGGAAGGTACGGCTGGGAGAGAAGAGGGCTAGGTCATTGAGTATGATGGGAAGAGTTGGAAAGTGATTCACTACGAGTCATTCCAGAAGAGGAAGGGAAGCCACAAAGAGGGGACTGGCTGGGCAGAAAGTAGAGAGCATACGATCAATGAGGCTGAAGAGCATGTAAAAGGGGACTGAAGAAATTAAAGAGCTGGAAAGAGAATGAGAGATGGTGGCCAGAACTTGGAATTTAACATTTTGGAAGTAATGCTGTTTTAGGAGGTGTCAAGGTCTATACAGAAGGTCTTTCTGTTGAAGGGATAAGTTCAGACTGAGCTGGCTTATTATTCAAGCCAGTACTAAAATTATACTTCTCTGCATCTTAATGGAATAATCTACATTCCTAAAAGATCTTGGATGGTGGAGGTAAGGACATCTAAAATTCCTTCTCTTTCCCTACCATTTAGGGATTCTGAATATGAATCCCTTTATTTCTCTTTCTCTCTCTTCTCTCCCTTTTATGATACTGCATAACTTTTAAAAAATATTGCTCTGACAATTACAGGAAATTACAGACATTGAATACATGGTAGTACTTTCCTCCTCAATTCTTAGATTCTTGCCCAGCTGGGCAGGTCCAAGTTTTTGCTTCTGACTATTGAAATCAGGGGCAATAAAAAGAATATTCTTCAAGTGAAAGCACCATCTTTCACACAGGTGTCAGAAGCAGGCTCCTTACCTGCCCAAAAGGCCTGTCGTTTGATCCTTCTCTAAATGAGGATGTGCCATCTTGATTGGCCCTCCCCCCATCCTGTCCCTGGGGCTGTGATTCAGGCCTTGTACCTCTTTCATGGAATCTGCTGTTTTCTATCAGCAGCCACTGCAGAGGAAGTATACATTTTTGAAAAAATTTCTTTTGGCCTTAAGTTATGACATACTTTTTTCCTGAAGCTTGCAATATGGGAAGGCAAAAGAAATTATAAATGAGTTATGGATTTGGGCCAAACTGAATCCACACATCTAGGTTGTATGGAGCTTCTGCCATTCTTCCATAAATGGCTCTTCTTCCTGGTAAAATAGAATGTTCCTCAACTGGAGCCAAGAGACCTTGGGTTCTAAGTTGATCATTTAGCCCCAGCCAACTATCCAATTTATTTTTTGAATCTGGACAAGTCACTATGGACCTCAGAGTCTTCTGTGGATCTGAGTCTGGGTATGTGAGCCCTTCTAACCTTCTATCCTTCTATGATGTGAACATATCTAAACACATCTGTATACTCTTATCCATTTTATATAAATGGAAATAATGAGCATCTTTCATAGCCTAATGAAAAGAGCTGGGGCAAATGTTTCATTTAGGAAGGAAGTAAATGCATCCTCCTCCCCTAAAAAAAAAAACCAAAATCCAAAAAACAAAACAAACCACCGCTGTTGAGTCAATCCTGACTCATAGCTATCCTACAGGACAGAGTAGAACTGCCCCATAGGGCTTCCAAGGACGTAATCTTTATGGAAGCAGACTGTCTGTCTTTCTCCTACGGAGCTGCTGGTGGGTTCTAACCACTGACCTTTCAGTTAACAGCCAAACACTTAACCACTGTGCTACCAGGGTGCCTTGTATCTTCCCCAGGTGTACTTCATTCATGTATACCGTGCAATCAGAAATTCTTGGAAATTAGAAATGGAAGACTCTCATTATTGTAAGCTATTTACTTTTTTTTTTTTTTTTTATTTACTTAGCTTCCCTGTATTACATTTGTCCTCACGATGGCATTTCTAATGCTGAAGGCACAGACAGCCCTGTCACTGGACACTGTATGACCCCTTTTCTCCACCTGAAATCTTTCATCTTTAGCCCAACATTTTGAATTCCAAGAGAAAGTAGTAAAGAAAATCAATAGTTCTATTTCAGTTTTGTTCTGGTTCTGTTTCCAGAGTTGTTTTGGTGCCTGATTTTCTCTTGGTTTCAGTGAAGAGTGTGCTATGCCTGTTTTTAACCCTTGTAGCCTCTGGAGGTAC
This sequence comes from Elephas maximus indicus, assembly GCF_024166365.1. NCBI lineage: Eukaryota > Metazoa > Chordata > Mammalia > Proboscidea > Elephantidae > Elephas > Elephas maximus. The sequence continues at coordinate 101,822,313 of NC_064828.1, read as the reverse complement.
CTTGGATTTGTCCAACCACTCTGTCACTTCCTGTCTCTCTTGCACTCTCCTTCTCCCCTTTCTTCCCATTTTTCTGAGTATTCAGTGCACAGAGGTACTGGATTTCTCTCATAAAATTCCCTGGTCAGAGCTGAGTCCCTTACCATCAGATTAAAATTTTCTTACCTTGGATCACCATGAGGCAAACTGGTTTTTAATGAATTTTCTCAACCAATGGAATCTAAAAGAGGCCAAGCTTGGAAAGGTCAAGGTCTTTGCTACCTCAAATATGGTCCATGGGCCAGCCATACCATAGGCATCATATGGGAACTCATTAGAAATCCCAGATCCTCAGCTCCAACCTAGACCTAAGGATCTTCATTTTACCAAGATGCCCAGGTGGTTCATATGAACTTTAAAGCTTGAAAAGCATCAGTTGTGATGACATGTTAAGAGTATGGAACCGTCCATCTGAGCAGGGGGAGAGTGTGAAGAAACCCATTGTTACAAACACTCAGTTTTATTCTTCACCCCAACCTGATTTATGACCTACTAGAGTTTTTTTTTTATTAGAGTTAGACTACCTCAGAGGCTGTTTGGGTTATTATTCTTTCGGAGAGGGAGAGAAGTGAAGACTGTTGGGAGTTTGTTGGAAGACAAGGGGGATACCCTGCTAAAGGTCCTGGAATTATGGAATTTGTCCTGTCTGCTTGGTGGGGTCTGTCATTCCGCTGCCAATCTCCTGTGAAATTTAGTGACACATCTTTCTAAGAAAAGAAAAACATGGAGAAAGAAAACATGTATGATATGTTCTAGTTTCCATCCTATGACGTAAAGATACAAAAATGAATGCAGCCCAATAGGAATAATTACCAATGGGTTTTCCAGATAAGTATTAGGGAAGAATCAGCAACCTGTCTTGATAATAAAACAAGCAAATGAACAAACAAACAAACAAACAAAAAACCCAATGCCATCGAGTCAATTCCAACTTATCACAACCCTATAGGACAGAGTAGTGCTGCCCCATAGGGTTTCTAAGGTTGTAAATCTTTATGGAAGTAGACCACTGGAGCTGCTGGTGGTTTGAAACTGCCAACCTTTCGGTTAGTAGCTGAGCACTTTAACCACTGTGCCACCAGGGCTCCATGTCTTGATAATACCGACTACATATTGGCAGATTCATTTTGGATGACAGTGTAAGAAAGCCATTAAAATGAATACTAGACAAAGGTATGTTTTGTGGCATTCTGTCTGCAAGTAGGACGTTGTGGTCTCCTACTGAGGGCTCAGGAGGGCGATGACCTGGGATGGGTCACCGAGAAGCCCTTCTCTTCTGCACTGCATTGTGATGTAGTGAGAAGCATTAATGGCAACCATGAACTTAGTATTTGCAAGTAAGTGTTTGAAGGCATGGATGAAATATTTTGAATTATTTGTCTTTTTTGAATATCCATTTTCATTTTTTGGACATTCATCCAACTCCCACTCTAGCTAGATAAATTTAATCACTCGTGAAAATACCTGGAATCATTATTTCTCAGAGAGACACCCTGGAAAATGCCTATATTGTCACTAGGGGAGGACTGGTAACAGGTCTAAACCAACCAGGGACTTCTTTTGGCCTTTTCTATTGTCGTGTTGTTTAGAAGGTGAAGGGCAAAGACTCAGGAAGCTCCTGTAATTAAAATTTGAATCCTAGGTTGTCTCATCCCATATTTCTATGCAGTTAAAAAAAAAAAATGACAGTTTTTGATTAGTTAAAATTAAATGCCCAATATTAAACTCGAGTAGCATTAAGGGAGAGAAAAGCAACAACAACAAAAAACACCTGTGGTTGCCTCCATCTCAGAATAACTTAATATTTTGGGTTACATTTGTTTATATTTGCATTTAGTAATGTATTACAATTTCTCACATTAATAAATACCCTTTACTGTACGGTTTTTAATGGCTGTACCCTATGAAGGCTAGCTCCTCTAAGAAATGAGAATATCTAGCTAGAGGTATGGGTCTAATTAAAATAGGGAACAAGAACAGAGAAGAAGACCCCTAGTTCCAGGAGCATTCAAGTCCACTTGCAGATCAAAGGCAACTTAAGGGTCTAGATAAATCTCATTTCCATTGGGAAATCATATGACTGAACACTTTTCTTATTTTCATATCTTATGATGAGAATAAGTGTAAACTTGCACATACTTTACTGCTAAAATGGTCTTTGTATGGTGTTATGGATTCAATTTTGTCCCCCTAAAATATGTATTGAAGCCCTGAACCCTGTACCTGTGGATGTGATCCTGTTTGCAAATAGGGTTTTTCTTTGATTACGTTAATGAAGTCATATCAGTGTAGGGTGGGTCCTAAACCTAATTGCTTCCAAGTTATAAAAATAGCAGAATAGACACAAAGGTGCACACAAGGAGGAGACATGTCGTGTGAGGATCTGTCTACAAACAAAGGAGCGCTAAGGATTGCTGGCAGACATCAGAGCTAGGACTTTTAGCCTCCAGAACAGAATAAATTTCTCTTCTTTAAAGCCACCCACTTGGTCTTTTACTGTCAACTCTTGCTGACTCTGCCCACCATTTTTAAAAACGATTTGGGGATGCAGAAAATTTCTTGTTCCAAGGTTCTCAGTTGTCTCAACCTCCTTCTTTCCATCTGCCTCTAGAAGTGCCTGACCGATGCAGGTGAAAGCTTAACGGACGTAGGGCAACATGATACTGGAGAAGACTCTAGCTGAGGGGGATGGGAAACTCAATTTTTCTTCATCTGTCTTTGTCAAAATGAATTGCCTCCTTTGTTGCCTGCATAGGTGATCTTGGAAATTTGGGACTCTCTGTAGGGTATGCCAAGTGATTTTCCAGGAACACAGCTGCTGCCCTAATTCTTCTCTGCTGCACACTCGAACATGGTTGCTAGCTTCCCATTGGAGAAACTCCCAAGTACTTGGCCCAGTCCTTTCAGCCATGTGCACCATGACCTTGACCTATGTTTCTCCCCTTATTTTGCAGTGCTTGGCTCCATTAATCTTGCATCCAAACAGGCAGGCCCATCCATTCACATCCCTGAGACTGGCTCTTCTGACTGCAGGAATCCTTGGCAGGCTTCCTCCTCCAATAAGACCTTCTTCTTTCTCTTCCCCTTTTAAGTCCCATCCATTCTTACTCAAGACTCAGCTCCTCCATGAAGCCATGGAGCTCACAAATCTTATGCCACAAATGGGCCTGTTCACCATCTTAGGCTTATATCCCACTTGGTATTCCTCATATGCTTTAGTCTCTTGATTATGTGTTTGTGTGTATAGACACATCCCTGTTTAAAGCAATGACCCTTTTCATGTACAAGTCAGATTTCTCATAAGTTGATCAAAGGGCTTTTTGCTTTCATTTTATACAAGTCCCAAAGCCTCACCAATTACTTTGACATTAGTAAGATGGCCATGGATTTTAATTCTCTTGAATCAGCCATGATTGATTTTAAAATTCATTCAAAAAGTGAATTAGGATCTCTGTGTTTTCTTAAGTCCTCAAAGAGACTTGTACCCTTTGCCTGAACTGTAGTTTGCAATCACAATGAACATGCAGTTAATAGGGTGCTTATATATATTTTTTTTTTTTATAGGTGGGTGGGGAGGTAGTAATACAAAGTATAAATAGTCTGAGCCGATGAAGGAAGAATCCAGATGATTCATAAACAACATGGAGCTGAAAGCAAAGGTCTCCTCCTTTCCCACCACTCCCTCCCACCTCTCTCTCCTTGGTTTTCATCTATGCTCCAGACTGCTCTGTGCCTATCTGAGTCATGCATAATTTTACGTATCTCTTAAATTGCAGTCAGTGCCTTTGGGAACCACTCCTGTAAGGAGAAAATTCCCAATGTCAGGTTTTTAATAACCCAGAGAGCATCTATAGAGTTAAATTGTAAGACCCTGATAGCAGGACCATGTTGTATATTTCATTGTGTCTAGAAGCACCCAGTACTAAATCCTTATGAATAGAAGCTGAGTAATGAAATGAGCTGAGGCATCTGAAACACTAGGTTGTGAGGACCTCTGATTCCAGTAAGTTGCCAGTGGTGATTCCCTTATCCTGCCCCTTAGGGTATAGGTATGGTTATTCCAGTGTCCTGCCAGACCTAATTCTATGGAAGACCATACATTTCCATAAGGAGGTTCTGCCCTCTTTGAGTGAAGGTGTAGGGGGGCTATTCTTTGATTCTTTCCAACAGAGGATCCATTAGAACAGGAACATAGGGCCATATAGCCCTTAGTAATCATCTCAAACTGAGCCTTGTGGTCATGTTTGCTGTGGGTGGAATGCGGGAACAGTACCTCCATCCTTCAGGTACTTCTAGGGATGGATGGAGAGAAGGAGGTTGAAGTACATGAGAAACATGGATAGATGGATAGATTGTCAAATGAATTGCTAGGGCCTCCTTCCCCATAAAAGTGGGAATAGAACTGATGTTGAGAATACAGAATATTCACTACAGATATAGTAGAGGAAGAGAGAAACCCAGAGGCCCAGACAAGTTGTCTGGGCTTAAGGAGAGAGGAATTCTTTTCTGCCTTCCAAGTATTGACAACCTCAAACCCTTCTCCTCTTCTTGTCAGTGTCAATATTACACTTTTAGGGGAAATCAGTAGGTGACAAGAAGCTACCATCTGTATTTAAGATTCTCCCTACCAGGCTCTTTCTAGCAGCCTTCCCCTTTAGCAGAGTGCTTGGATTTCTCTCTCTTTCTGGCTTCCTCCCAACCCACCTCTTAGCAGATAGCACTTCCCAGTGAGAACTATTTTTGTGAGTTTGAAATCACTCTCTGGCTCTACTTTTCTCCGCATTCTTGCAGGTAGATAATAGATTTTGGAAATAAAAGAGGGCTTTGTATTTCTCTGATCAACTCTCCTGATCTTAGAGATGGTGTTGAGTGACTCCCTTGATGTTACACCTGATACTGTATACCTGGGAGGCCAGGGCCAGGCCTTTCCCTAGGTCCCAAGCATATTTAGACAACAGCTGCATTAGGGGAGATCTTGTACTCAGAATGGGATGAAGTACTGGTGGAAGGGTAATGCGCTGACCTTGACAAAATGGCATCATCTGAATTATTCAGACATTTGTTTAACCAAGGTACTTGAAACGCTGTCCAGTCAAAGTTTTAGACTGAGGACCCATCATATACCCATCTTCCCACCCCCTTTAGTTTCTAGGTAAAGAGTAGTCAGCAAGATGGACTGTCTTTTATTTTCTAAAGGTCGCAATGTCAGTGTCACAGAGTAGAGCAACCCTAGGAACTTATTCACCAGCTTTCCTTTTCTAAGTCATGAGCCTCACCACCAGTACAGGGGTTCCCCCTCTCCTCTAGCTCACCCTTCACATTACTGCCAAAGCAGCAAGAGGTGGCTCCTTTCCTCTCTGATTCTCCATCATCTACAGGATCAAGTCTCTGCTCCTGGGCACAGTGGCTGGCCTGCTTTGTGGCCTTGCCCCAGCCTTCTGTTTTCCTGCTGCTTGCCTTGGCTCCTGGGATTTCCTGGAGAGTTCTTACACTTTCCTCTTGTTTCACCCTCTACTGTTTTTACTTCTTTCTGTCTGAGGTGACCTGCTCAACTTTCTGCCCCTAGACAACTCCCTCTCCTCCTTTATGGGCAAACTTTGAAGGTTTGCCCTCTGGGAGGCTTTCCCTAACTCTATTTTCTGCAAGTTTACTAAAGTATTTGGTTTGGTTGTTATCATTATTTGCTTACATGTTTGTCTCTCCTGAGAGCCTCTGAACTCTATGAGGACAGGTGCCTTGTTATATTCATTTTTTTTTTTTTTATCCCTAGAGTCCAAGACAAAGCAGGCACTCAGTATGTTTGATAATGGATACAGATCCATATAAATTTGGGTTTATATCAAGTCAAGACATATTTGCTTAAGAAGATCCCAATCTACCATTTCTCATTATGTGATTGGTTGGTTACACTAACCACTCTCCCATTTGTCATGAACTCTGAAATTTCCAGGGCTTCACAAAGGCCTAAAATCATGTTCCTTTTCTGCTTACCAGAAAGCTTACTATTACATGATTAAAGAAAGGACTTGGAGTCTTGGTTAACTTTTTCTCCTTTCAGAAGGAGGCAATGACCCCCTTGGCTGAGACAGATAAATCATTATGATGGCAAGGATTGGAGCCAGGGACTTGTAATGACATTAGAGCTAAATGAAAATCCGAATTCTATAGAAAATACTGCTAGTGAAGGACCGATATTTTCATCTTCTGTTTGTTCCAAGATAAGGTCATTTATTGATTGCCAAGCATTTTGGAGATGTAAAGTCATCTCCTTAATGTTAGTATCCAAGGGTGGAGTTGAACTTGACATTTTGGAGGTGAAAAGAAAAGAGCAAAACTAATCCCCAACCATTCTCTCCTCTCAATTAGGAAATGATACTCATGTTAAGGACAAAGGGAGGAAGTCTGGCTAGCTGAAAGGAGGGAGGGAGGTGGAGGGAAAGATAGTTACTTTCATTAGGGCTGTTTGCTTGATGCTCAGCTAGCTACTTGACAGCCATCACATAATTTAATGCTTACAACTTTCCCAGGTAGAATAATTTTTTTTCCATTTTACAGATATAGAAACTGAGGCTCAGAGAGGATAAATAGCCTTGGCCAAGGTAAACACGGCTAGTAAGTGGCAGAGTCCAGGGCTGCTTGACACCAAAAATTATGTTTTCTGCACCTACTCATCATAGTGCTTCTGTGTCCTGACTAACCCAAAAAACCAAACTCATTGCTGTCGAGTTGATTCCAACTCCTAGCAACCCTACTGGACAGAGTAGAACTGCCCCATAGAATTTCCAAGGAGCACCTGGTGGATTCGAACTGCCGAACTTTTGGTTAGCAGCTGTAGCACTTAAACACTATGCCACCAGGGTTTCCTGGATGCTGACTAAAAAAAAAAAAAAAGACTAGAGAGGTCAAAACACCAAGCCAGGTTGTGGGACTGGGGAAGCCAATGAAAACTTTGGAGAAAAGTTCAACTTTTATGTAAAGCAATACCAGACTTTCAGTTTTTTTCTCCCTGACATGATTTTACCATTTTCTGCCCTGAATCCTAGGGGGCCTAGCTTGCCTACAACCAGAGTATTTGGAAACAACAGCCTTAGGGAACTAATTCAGAACATAGCTGTGGTAGGCTGGTAAAAAAAACATGTGTCTAGGCTTCAGAAAGAAAAGTGGTATATTTTCCTGGGAAAAAGTAATACAAGTTTCCTTGACTTGGTGGTGCCTTTTAGTTTCAGCCAGTGTAGTCATTTTAGGCAGCCTGACCATGGAAGGTTGTTTCAGTTATGTCCCCCTACAAACTGTAATAGAAGGTTGGTGTTAGACATTTTACGATCTTCTTTTAAATTTTCACCATTTAATAAGTTTGGGCGTGTTTTTTTCTCTTGTGAGGAGAGAGAGACAGAGTGGCAGGGAGGGAGGGAGGAAAGCAGAGACAGAAGGAGGGAGGGAAGGAGGGAGGGAGAGGAAGACAGAGAGGATATTTGGGCATTATTTGGTTACCTGAAGGGAAGGTAAAATGTTCATGTCGATGGAAGTAAAGGCTTTACAATCAAGATTGTGTTGAACCAAAGCATGATATAAAGGGACACGTGGAGATTCTTTGCTCTGATTCTGATTAGTTATTAGGGTAGTGGAATGAGATAGAAGAAAGAGAAGAAGGGGGCTATTCTATAAGTGAGCCAGAGAGATCAAGCACAGAGTCTTCACTGGGCTGCTCTAGGGGCGTGAGATTGTTTGGACAAAAAAAGGTACAAGGACAAGTGCTGGTGAAGTGAGAGAGGGAGAAGGGAGAAAGAGAGAAGGGGAAGAGAGAGAGAGAGAAGGGGGAAGAGGGGAGAGAGAAGGCGGAGGCAGAAGAAGAGAAAGAGTAATTTGATGTTGCAAAAAATGGAATAAACAAAGCAAAGCTCTGGCTAAGCATGAGGCAGACGGGCAATACGGAAGATGACTGAGAAGATCCATTTCACTCTATCTGGCCTCTTACAACTCTTCTTTTTTTGCCCTTGTCAGCCCAGAATGGAGCGTAATCACTTCTCCTTTGTGAGGCTGAGGGATTGGGGTTAACAGAAGAGATTTCAGCACTGCATAGAGCAGGAAACAAGATTTCTCTAGTTATTCCAAGCTATGAGGATTTTCTCACGGGCAGCATCTCTTCCTAAATCCCCCATGGCCACTATCTTCGCTACCTTCCCATTTCTTTCTCCCTCTGGTGCCATCTACAGACAGCTCATGCTCCAAAATTCTGGTTGCTTTAGTTAATCAAAGCAATTTAGCTCTCTTTGGCTTACTTCACACCTTTGTAGACTAGTTCCGTTGCCTCACTTCTCACATCCCCAAATGCCCATCAAGACCCATTAAGCTGATATCTGAACAGAAAAAACACCTGCAGGGAGATGGAGCATGCTGCCCCTCCACTCAAGGCAGAAGCAGCTGTAAGCCCAATTATTCCCAGTAGCAATTTTTTTCCATCCTCAAATTTTGAGAGCGGCTATATTAGAGTTACGAGAGTATAGGATCAGAGAAGTGTGGATTCAGCTCCTGGTTCTGCCAGTAACTGAGGAGTCTGCCAACTGCTTGTGGCAGGTTTTCTACTGGATTTAGCTTTGCTCTGGGCAAAGCGATGGGGTTAGTGATGGGATGTTACTTGTTGAATAGACAACTTTGGAAATTTCATGGAAATGTTGATTCAAACTATTGTTCAACATGACTTTGGGGGCAAGTCCTGGACAAAAAGGGAAATGACCATTCCAACACAGTACCCCTGCAAAATACAAAAACGAAAACCCTAAACCAGTTTCTGCTGTGTCAGTTCTGACTCATGGTGACCCTATGTGCATCAGAGTAGAACTATGCTCCATAAGGTTTTCAATGGCTGACTTTTGGGAAGTAGATCACCAGGCTTTTCTTTAGAGGTGCCTCAGGGTAGATTTGAATTGCCAACCTTTTGGTTAACTGTTACAGACATTTCTACAAGAGGGCCCCCCTCTCTCAACAATCTCAAATTATACAACCCGTTCACTGCTGCCTCTCTGCTTCTCACATCACTCGCCATACTCTGTCATTAGGGGTTGAAATGTCTTCTCACATAGAGTGTGTGCTCTGTGCGAGCAGCACCTCAGTGCTGGGCAAGCAGGCAACAATTACTCTTTGTGAGTAAAGGAAATAAGGAATGACCACATTGGATTTTTGGCTTTGCTTTTCTTTGTAGCCTCGTTCACCTCTGCGTCAACGGTCACGTTTGCTCTCGAACAACTTTTCTTTCCCTGTCTTTTTATAATGTATCACTTGAATTCAGGTCCTACCAGCCCCCAGGGTAAAAGGGATGTTTAACTTGCCTCCAAACAGAAATATGCCTCTATTTAGTAAGATGTTACTGAGGGACAATGATTACTTCCTTCTGAGAAACCGCCATGTGCTGACCAGGAAGGGCCAAAATCAAGAGTGGCCCAATTACACATAGGTGGTGTGGAATGGACCAAGAGTGCCTTTGTTAGGGGGTGGGAATTACTGTCAGTCCAATTCTGTCTACAGTAAAAATAGTTGGAAAAACAAAATCCAGAGCTAAGCTGGAGAATTTCCTTCTCAGTCATTGGGGCAAATATTGTGTATGCTATTCTGTTTAGTATCAGTTCATTGAACTATATACATGCCTCCTTTTTTGAGGAACAACTACATGGATTGCAATGCTGGCTGCTCACAGTTTAAATAGGCTTGTTTGTTTTAAGAAGAAATATCTACCACTTTTTTATGCTTTTCCTGTACCCTCTAAAGACTCTAGTTTCTGTTAAATGTCCCTTATTTCTTATTCACACTTCACAGACCACCCCGCATATTGTCCTCATTCAGGGGGCATTTAGTGATTGTTTGCTAAGTTTGACAGTGCAGGCATTTTGGTTTCTAAAAAATAAAGAAAACCATCCAAGAGCAGGCCTACCAAAGACTTCTTGGATTTCTGTGGGCCTGTAGGTGATGAAGGACTCCGTGATCCTTAAGACACCTTCGGCTTTTTGGAGCTCCGAGTTTCCTAGCCATAATATGTCTGTAGCACTAAAGTATAGGCCAGATCTCTGCAAAGTGCAGCATAAATTCAAGTTCAGATTCATTTTTTTAGAATTCACATTTCGACATATTTTAGGGGCCTATATTGGGATCGTGATAGGTCTACAGCGTCTCTGTGGTTATTTTTCTCCTTGTTATGTACAAGTTGAAACTGGGAGTCTGTGGTTTGTTGGCTAGATTTGCATGGTCAGACTTCGATCTCAGGTCCTGTGATCTAGATGCCTGTTCTTCTCTTCCTTTCTGCTTCTCTTATAAAGCAACACAGCAGCTGATGCGTGACCCTCCTATTGGGCAACAGATAAAGTTGGTCTTGTTGTCTAAAAGCAGAGGCATAACCAACTCCATGGCATTGGTTTGCATATGTATCTTTGCTACTTTCATTTTATAAAACCCCGAAGAGTGCCAGTGGAATCAAGAGTCAGACTGTATAATCTCTTATACTCTCCCGTCCCTTGCCCAGCATTTTCCGCCTTCCCATCTCCAAACTTATCTAGCTCTGCACTTGGATTCTGACTGAAGTGGGGCGGCTGGGCGGGGGGGGGGGGGGGAGGAAGGAAAAGGAGGAGATTTGAGTCAAAGGGGGGCTAGCCCTGTGATTGCTGCCTGAATTAGGGAAGCATACAAAGCTGAAAGGAGTACCTCCAAAATGGTAAATGTATCACTGTCACAATCAGGAAAGATGGACTGTGATACACAAACAAGGCCAAGGCCAAGGTAAGGTTGGTGGTGGAACACTGTCTAGAAGAGGAGTGATAAGCGTTGGGGTGCTGACAGGGTCCTATGGCGTGCTCCATGCTGATCCTTTCTTTCTTAGATGACCTGCCTCCTCATGGAAACAGGGAATTTGGGGCCCATTCTCATAACTCCACAGTGTTGGTGAATCCTGCAATGGGGGTTAAAGGTCGACCCAACCATAAAGGTTGCTTTCCTGTCCAAACACCAAGAACAATTACTTGTTAACTTGGAAACTGACAGCCATCTAGATGGGTCTAGTCTTTGATGGCTCCCAGGAAGAAAGGAAAGACTATGAGGTACCTCAAGGGAATATGTAGATCGGGACTACAGACAGTGCTCCAGGCGCCCAAACGGGTTCTCTTCCCTCTATGGGAGGAGGCAGGCAGTAGTCACAAGGGGTAATGTCGCAGAGCTAGGAAGTCTCTCTCGATGAGCATCTTGCTAGCATCCTGAGGCACCAGGGCTGTTGGGGCAGGAGGAGCAACTGTCAGGATGAGGTCTAGCCTGCTGGTCATTCTGGGGAATACAGGCTTTCTGTAGATATCGCATCCTTCAAGACTGCATGGAAGCATCTGAACATATCAGGGCCCCCGCCTTCCATCAGTAACAAGGGGGGAAAAAAAAGCTCAACAAAATATTCAGTTTCTTTGCTCTTAGAAATTCCAAAAAGCAAAATGTGGGCAAATTTACTGCCGGGAGTGATACTTGAAATGCCCTTCTTTCTCCCTAAATATTCCAAGTATCTGAAAAACTTATAAATATGGCACATCTTCTAGAAAGCTTTCATAGGCAGATCTGAGGAGGTGGGAGGTGTGAAGTGGTGGAGTTTAGTCAGACTGAGCAGGGGAAGGTTCACAGGGCCAAAGTGTTAGTGTATTCTTTACCAAGAGCCAGAATGAGGGGGCATGCAAAGCAAGAGCAGAAATGAGTCATTAAGCCAGAGAAAGTAATTCGAGTGGGTCCCTGCCTAAAACCAAGAATCACAAGATGAAGTGGACGAAATGGATATACTGTCAGCGAGGTCTTGGCAGGGACGGAATAGGTGGGTAGTCCTGGATGAACACACTAGCAGCCTACTCTTGCTTGCAGTGGTCTTCTACATGCATTCTGCAAAGGAATGCATGAGTACACATGGCTGTATTTATAAGTCCAGGGACAAGGTAAACAACAGCCCCCAACCTTTTGGTGCCCTTCTGCTGGAAGATCACGACAAGCTGTTCCTGGATCACCTGGTAGAAGGCAATGCCCAGAAATTGCTCTTTTGGCCTGTGCCCTTCCTGTGCCCCAAAGCCGGTCATGGTGTCCAGGGCAGCAGATGTTTTCCCAGCGATGAATTCTGAGGTCTCCATGTTGGGTTACCAGGTTGGGTGAGGCAGTGATCAAGGACTAGGTGAGTCAATCATGGCAGTACCCAAGGGAACATGGGGTGCATGCCTGTAAAAGGAGATTTGACACAAATGGAAGACTATGGGGTTGATGCCCTTGGTTACCTCAAAAGGCTCTTGGCAATGGTTGTACAGTTTTGGCACAGGAAAGCGGAATATTTATAAACAGGAGAGCCAGAAGGTAACTCCAACTTGACTAGAATACGCTTTAGGCCAGTGAAGCTTAATATCGTTTGTGTCACAGATCCCTGTGAGAGCTGATGGAAGCTACGGACCATTTCTGGAGAAAGAGAAACAAAAAACATTGCTTATAACTTCAGTGTTTATGGACCCCTTGGTGCCCATTCGTGATCCTGATTTGAGAGCCACTGCCTTTCACTTTTTTTTTTTTTTTTGATACCAGAAGGTGTTTAAGAATCCTGTAATGTATCGGCCAACTGCCGAAGTGATGATGGGAATATTGGGATATGACTGTGCTGATGTCAGAAGGGATGTTCCGGGTGGAGAAGCACTGTGAGCTGTGTGCAAAGTCTATTTTAGTTTCATGGGCAGACAAGTTTGATGTTTGTAGGACATGTAGCAAAATTCTATTCTTTTTTTTTTTTTCTTAGAACATGTGTCATTTGTGGATGGAGAGCAATGGATGGATGGATGACTTTGAATAGCTCCTCAAAAACTGGCATACCTATTGGATGCCAGCTATGTCGTGAATGGGGATTGGATATTTCCTTATCAAAATAGGTGACAGTGGCTGATGTGACATTACTGACAGTGTGAACTCCAACACAAACATGTGGAAGGAGCATCTCTAACGTGGCTCTGTGAATGCTGCATGAATTAGGGAAGGATACAAAGCTGAGAGAATACAAAAATGGTAAATGTATCCATGGCATGATCAGGAAAGATAGACTGTGATACACAGATAAGGCCAAGGCCAAGGACTTTGATGTATGGTCAATAAAGGAAGAGCCAGGGAAGTCTTATCCTTCAATATGGCACTCCTTGAGTTCATGTGGATACAACCCATTAGAGTCTTTAGTACTTCCCACCTGAAATAGTTTGGTCCCATTTGATCAAAAAAGAGGCTTTTAATGGACCTAGAAGGCAGCGCCATTTAATGTCAGTGATTGCAGCTTTCTAATGCCCATAGTCTCTTCCAGTTTCCTATCTCATCTGAGGATTGTCCCATGGCGTACATCCTATAACCCACTGCTGGGAAAAACCTGTTCCCACTCCTCTGACACCAAACTGTAATGACCAATTTATTATCAATTCTGTTCCACCTCTGTCCTGACTCCAGCCGCACGTGCACCTCTTCTTCCTCTGTCACAAACCACTTGGAGCTAGATCAGATCTCACAAGTTAAAGGACGAAGTCCTCCAGTTTCCGAGTCCGCCCAAGACTTCAGACACCCGCTGCAAACTGAGGAGTCCCCAGGACACTCTTACTTCTGACCTGCTGGCTACAAACGTGGGATTTTCCCACTATCCCTTCAGGGTGCCAGCAGTAAACACAGGGGTCCTCAGGGCCCCCTTCACTTATGATCTACTGGCTATAAATTTGGGGGTTCCTCCTGCCCCCCTAGATACCAGCCATACATCCAGGGGCCTCAAGGGCTCCCTCTCACTTTTGACCTGCGGGCTCCCACTACTTCTTTGGGTTCAGTAATTTGCTAGAATGACTACAGTTTTATTATAAAGGATACAAATCAGGATTAGCACAAACAAGAGACACACAGGGCAAAGTCTGGGAGGGTTCCAAAAAGGGACACGTTACTCTCCCATGTGGATAAGTGTCTATCACCAACCAGGAAGCCCATGAAACATCGATGTGCCAAGATTTATCGAGGGTTTCATTACGTAATGCAGACTCCAGCCTCTCTCCCTTGAGGTCAGTCACTATGACAAAGTTGATATCACAAAGGTGATATCATGGGGTGAGTCTTTCTTGGCCTGGTTAGCCCCCACCCAAGATGTACCTCATCAGCATAAGCTGTTAGGTTAGGTGTGGTCTGGAGCCCTTGTCTTTGGGTAGTTGACCCCATACCCTCCTTGTGCTGGTAGGGATGCTCTCTGCTTTAGTATTCTCTCTACTCCTGCTAGAGGGTGGGTGCTTTCTGTGGACTCTCTGAGGGTTCTCAGAAAAGCTCAAGAAGCTCCCTTCTGATCTACCTGGTGAAGCGCTTTTCACGGAGGGTGACATCTACACTAGTACCTATCAATGAGTGCCATTTTTTTTTTTTTTTTTTTCCTAAACCTCAAGTCAGTACACATGAACTCCTGGGTGTGAGAGACGATCCAGAAGATATAGTTTGGATAAGAAAATGTTAAAGTATTGTTTGATTGTATAACAGGGCTGAATATTTGAAATCAGGACTGTTCTGGAAAGTTCAGCAGGATGGGGCCTCATATTTTGGACCTGGTGCCCTTCCCAAATCTCGCCAAAATGGAGTGGGTTCTCCTTAACTATACCCTTTGGTTATTTATCTGTTTACTCTCATGATGCACTGTGACAGAGGACACACATGACATCAAAACCCATCAACAGTCATGGTTAAATGCAAGTTCTCTACATGTTGGAGTTCAGTGATTAAGAATCTTAAAAAGTTCTGGCACTTATTATTTGGATGAATTATAAAATCCTCCTTCTTTCTCTTCCTCCCCTCTCTTCCATAGCCTGTGAACTTGTTGTTTGTGAAACAAGAGTCAGTTGAAGCTGGAATATTATTTAAGAAGACACATGGCAATGCCAAAAAAGGTGTGGAGTTACATGACAGAATTTGTTAGTGTGACTAGACAGTTAACACTCTGCAAGACATGTCAGAGTAGGGAGTGGTCAGAAGGGCTGAGGTGTTGCTAGATATGATACCACCAAAATCACCACTAGGATTGGGTGGATTCTGGAGCGCTTAGCCCAGGAGCAGAACCTGTGGGCTCAGGTTCAACTAGGTGGACAGAGTTGGTCAGCTTCCCTGGGGGGCCCAGCAAGCTCTCGTCATAAGGCTGGACCTAGGTCATGGAAATTCAGAGGATTCTAAGCCCAGGCTGGCTGGCAAGTATTAATAAGGAAGTTCATTCATTCTCACATTCATCCATCCAAAATTCTTCCAATGTTTATTTAGTCCTTTGTTCTAGGTATTTTGCATGCACTAAGGCTATAGAAGTAGTCAAAACTTTATCTTTGCCTTCAAGGAGTTTACAGCCTACTACACAAGGCAGTCAAGTTGGAACAGAATGACAACAGAATGCAGAGGTGATATCCTGGAGATAAGCTACAGGGGGTTCTCAATCCAGGGTGAGGCCTCTCACCTGTGCTGGAGTGGGCAGAGTCAGGAAAGGCAGAAAGGCAGAGGGTTTTCTGCTCTGGACCTGGATCTGGATCTGACCCAAGAGAGAGCCAGAGGGAATGTGGAAATGGACTTTCCAGCAGAGAGTGCCCTGGGTTTTACAGTCCAGACCTGATTGGGGTGAAGGCCATGGCTTCTGTCCTCTAGGGGACTGAAGAATCAGACTAGCCAATCTGGAGAATCAGATCGGAATATGAGAACAGGACTTTGGAACAGATCTAAGCAGAGACCTAGTCCCATAATCTGGGGCACACAGAGAATATCTGGGCTTGGAAACCCCAGGGTGCAGGAGGCCTGATGCCCTGTTATTAGAATGCACACGTCAGAGGTATTTAACTGCCCTTAGGGAGTGATGTGGGAGCCCAGGGTTCAGTCTTAGGGCTGAGACCCCCAGGTCTGGAAGACAGCCAATGTGGTGTCCTGCTGTAGTCCAGCCACCATGTCAGTCTAACCAGAAGGAAACCTGATGCTAAGCCCTACTAGATAGGCTGTGGGGTCAGATGGGACAAGGGGCAGCGGGAAGGGGGAGGAACTGAAGCAACTCAACTACTTCCTTCTTCCTGTCAGCCTTGATTGGGAACTAGGGTGAGGTGCTGGTCCAGCTGTGGTAGGAGAAATGAAGGGCTAGGGTGGGAGTGTGGATGCACTGACACAGAGATGGCTAATAAGAGTGTTCTATACAGCTGGAAACCCTTGTGGCATAGTAGTTAAGTGCTCTGGCTGCTAACCAAAAGGTCAGCAGCTCAAATCCACCAGGTGCTTCTTGGAAACTCTGGGGCAGTTCTACTCTGTCCTATAGGGTCGCTATGAGTTGGAACCGACTCAATGGCAATGGTTTTTTTTTTTTTTGGGGGGGGGTGGTTATATAGCTGAGAAATTTTCTCCTTGAGGCTTGGGCTATTCCAAAGCAGTCATGTACAAATAGGTGCTTAATGTTTTTGTGGAGGCTGATAATAAAGTCTAGCAGGAGCAAAAGGAGGAAGAGTTGTTGGGGTTTACATGACGAAACCTGGACCAGTGAAAAACCCTCTGTCCATCTACTCCAAGGTCCCTTGCTGCGTGCATCTGCTCAGGATGCCCCCAGGGAGGCATTGGAAGCCAGCCAGCAATCGTTGGATGCACAATTGTCTGCCACTTTATCTTAATTCCCCCCAAACTATCCCATTCATAAACCCAAAAGGCATTTTTACCTGTACCTGCGCCTCTCACATTTTGTTTGGCCTTGGCCTGATACCTGGATCCAGAGCCTTGACTTAAGAGAACTAAGCCTTTGGTTCCTAGTTTCGATCCTGACTACTCTTTGACCTGCCTCTAGAGTCCTTTCCCTCCAGGACATCTGCTCCTGGACCCCAGCTTGGCCAAACCTGTCTCTGGTCAAAGTGATGCTTTTGTTTGTAACTTTATACAGGGCCTATCTCAAAGATAAAGTTAAATCTCTGCCAGAGGAAGATGTAAATATGCGGAGGAGAGTGTTGCAGCCCTGGCCTAAACCGAGTAACTTACAAGGAAGAGAGGCTAAGAATAACAACTTCCTTTTGGGTGAGAGGGCCAGAGCATTTCTTACAAAATCTTGGAACATTTTCTAAGTTTAAAGGCACAGACAGCTTGTAGATTCCCTCCAAATTGGTAAGAAATGATATTTCTCCTTATCCCTGGACTCCACTGGTGGTTGGCTTCTTGTTTCTTGCCACGTGTGGCCATTTCCCTGATAATCTCAGAAAATGTGTTTATGTGTTTTTTTTTTTTAAATCCAAACCATACCCAATGCTCTTGTTGTGTTCTTATTCTTTAACCGATGCAGCATATCTTCTCTTAGACTGGACCTGCCTTATTATTATCATACCCCAGAGATGCCCACAAAATGCTAAATTAAATGAGCAAGGCTCTTGCTCTCTGATAAGGCCATTTGCTCCACAGCTCTAGTAATTTCTCTCCAGTCGGGCATTCCTTGGTGTTTTGGGTTATTTGACTACTTTGAATGTATGTATGTATATATATATTAGCTATGTAATTTTACTGTATATTAAAATATATATATTTATTTAAGTCCAAATCTTCAAAAGTAGCAAAACATTACGGCAAAAACAAGGAGGTTTATAACTGTGATTTTGCATCTAATGTTAGCTATATTTGCTATACCAATTCAGTAATAAATATCCAAGAAATTCTTTTTTTTTTTTTGGAGGGAGGGGAAATTAGCCTGTTTTAACTGTAGGGTCCAGACTAGCTGCACAGATGTGGGGTGCTGGTGAGCTAATACAGTCAGCATCTTTTTCTCCATGGAAACCCTGTAACGACAAATGCTGCTAGGCTGAAACTTGTTTCACACTGGCAGCCCCGGGGAATGTGAGAAATAGCACATCTGTATTTAAGTTACGTTTAGGGTATATTTAGACTGTAACTGTGACACATGAAGCAGGGCTTTCCCTGGTGATTAATAGCCAACTGGTGTTGATGACACTTTGGTCTCCCAAACACCTCTGGATGGGCTTTTATTTCCAGGAAATGGCTGGTGTCTTAATCAGGACTACGTAAATGAGCAGCCTTTGCCCACTAGAATCGAATTTGTATTTGGGAATCTTGATGGGAGCATTTTCCTCGAATGCCAATTGGTCTCTTATCTGGGGAGACATGAAACAGCTGGGATAGCCTCACTGGGGTGGTAAAAGAACAACTGGTTAAGATCGTGTGCTTCTTCTTGAAACACCCTCCCACCCCCCTTTAATACTGAAGCCCCACTTCAGAGTGATGGGATTCCTTGGAACTTCCTGGTGGCTTCACGGTCTGATGGCAACATGGAAGGGGCTTGTCCTTTGAAGGGAAACTTGTTTCAGAAAAATACAATTCTTGAAATTGAAAGTTCTAGGCGCAGGGATGCTTATTTATGGATGACGTTACCTAAACGCCAAAATGTCAACATTGGCACGACAGCTCTTCCTCCCAGAGAGACAAGGCTCTCATTTCCGTAAGTGCTGTGCTCAGTCAAGCTAGCTGCAACTGCAGACGCTTGTGGAAATTTTGAAGACCACTAGTGCTAACCGCAGAAGAAAAGGTTATAAACGCAGGCCTAAGTTTGCTCATCCGCTCTTTGGTGTCCATAGTCAGGTGGTGCGCACCAGCCCTTCCATGCTGATTGTTTACCGCTGGGATCCGTTCTGATTGGTTGGTGCCCGTACCATATACCAGTTGTTAAATATTTTGAACATCAGCTCCACCTAGCCTACGATAGACTTAGAAAAGGAATAGCATTTTAAGGGATGCGAATACCTCACAGGTGATACTCCTTGTGTAAACATCCCAGTTTTGACAGTAGTCAATGGTGGGGTGGGGTGGGATAGGATGGTGAGGGGGGAATTGACTGGACGGACCCTCAGGATCGGGGCACCAGTGAACCTGAGCCCTTAAAAGCCTTTTCACAAAAAGGTCCAAATGTGGATGCCCAGGGAACGAGAGTGGGCTGAAAAGTTAGACAAGCCCAGGATTCAGGAGCTGGTGAAATCATGAGGTTGTGAGGCCGGAAGCATTCCTGAGTGAGCACAATGAATAGAATTGGGGTGTGAATAGTTTGCCTCGATAGGTCACCAGTCCTTTGGCAGGTGGAACTGGCCACTCTGGAGGCATCAAATGATGGTGGGTACAGGCTGAGTGTCCTTCGATCACATCTGTGTCCCCTAGCACCAATACTAGGGAGCTGGCCCAGGCTAGTAAGTGTCCTAGGGGTCTTCCCTGCCTGAGGCTCAGCTTCTCTCCCTCCTACTCAGGGCATCCTTCTCATGACCCTCATTACTTGCCAGAATGTTGAGAATGGATCCCAAATGATAGTTCACATTTTTTCCAGTGTGGGAAACTCTGAGAGAGAAAAGGCTCAACTCGTCTTATACTGTGGGTATGGTGTATCACCATCACTTTAACTGTCAATAGTCTGATGGGTAAAAATTCAAGCATATGAATGCTTTAGCTTTTCTTAGCAGATTCACTGTTATCCACAGATGACTTAATGTACCCGAGTTTCTGAAAATGATTTGTATTTGGTTTCAGGATAGGCTATGTGACTTTTTTCTTGAGGGATGATGTTAAGTAAGATTTTATGCCTTGATATCACACCAACAAAAGGGGCAGGCGAGCCAGGCACAAACTGAGCCTGCATAAGATGAAAATTTCACTCTCAGTACATCACATGGGGTACCTGAGAATGGACAGTGTTGGTACAGTTCCGTGTATCTCTTACTTTTGGTATTCCTTAGATTGTCTACTTCTGGTAATCATCTTTGGGATTAGAAGAAATGTTTCCCATTTATTAAACATGAATATGAATGAATATGTTGCTGGCTAAGGATTTTCTATTTCTTGTATGTATGTGGCCAGTTTTCACAGTACGAAGCCTCAGTGCCTTACAGAAGTAAAGGGCTGAAGACCCATTTAGGTGGTCTGAACACCCCTTGAAAATTGGTTGTTAGTCCTTTGGAGGGAGGGATACCCAACCTCAGGTAGAGGGATCAAAGTACATAGAGTGGGGGCTAGACAAAGATCACTCTCAGTGGAGGGTCAGAGCTCAAGACTCCTTGTCATTAGGCAAAGAGAATCTCAGTGGAGATGTGAGATCACTGTTTGAAGCAGACACCACACTCCATCACCTCATCTGTGACTTTTATATCCTGGTTGGGTGAGACCTCATGCACAATGAGGCAGAATCTCTGTAACAGCACGTGGAAAGAGCTTCCCTCACAGTACTGGAATTTCAGCTAAAGCCTTAAAGCCAAGGGCAATGGACACAAAACAACTCCACATTCATTCAGAACTTACCAAGGAGGAACTTGTCTTTGGAATATTCATACCCATCATCCAAGTCTACCTTAAAAATTGGAAGATTGGAATTAATTTGGGTGAATTATTTCAAAAGGAATTTATAGGAGTAAAGCCAGTTTTGGATCTCCCCCATGGGGAGTGGAAAAGAGGTGAGAAGAGCGTGTTACTTCTTTTTTCTCTCACTCATTAGCCAAGCCAAGAGGACCCAATAAAACCATGAGAACAGACTTTGGGGTTGTCCACTAGAAGGACAGACCAATGTCACATCCCCTGGCTGAATGCTTGCTAGGGTTAGAAACTCATTAACTTGCTTTGGGCTGCTGTAAGGGCGCTGGAGAGTTCTCTAGAAAGATTGTCAGGAGTCCCTGAAGAAGTGGGAGGCTGGCTGGGGCAGCTCACAGTAACAGGGAAAGAAGAGCAGGATCAGTGGCTGAGCAAAGCTGTACTTGCACTGTTTTAAGGAGCAAGAATGTATCCCCAAAGCATCAGGTGAACACATAAAAGGATCCAGGATCAAAGTGTCTTGAAAGAATCCTGCCCAAGAAGGCCATCTTCTGGGTTAAGTGGATCCCAGAGATATACTGCCAGAGTAGGAGCTGGTGGATCTGGGATCACAAGAGCTCAGCCAGAGGGAGCATTGTCTGGGTCAGGAGATGGTGCCACATGCAGGTCTCCTAGGTGGTCTTCATACACCCACAACTGCTCACCACAAAAATAAAGTTAGTATTTGTATGACAGAGGTTCTTTAACAGCCTAAAAAGAACTTCTCATCCCTCTTGTACCTAGAGAACCCAGAAGCAGGCATTGGGTGGGGTTGGCTGGGCATGGCATAGAGCAAAGAGAGGAATAGTAAATGACTCTTCCCTCAGTGCTGATACCCAAACTTGAAATTAGGCCTGAGCTGGCTGGAAGGAGATGTTTTAATTGGATGAAAGGTTAGTTTTGATTTAGAGTGGTCTGCACTAGGTTTTTTTTTTTTTTAATTTATTACTGAAGAGGAGACTGTTTTTAATGGCTGACATTGGCTTAAAAGTGATGTGATCTACCCCAGGCAAGAAAGGGAGATCCATCAAGAGTATGTCTGAAGTCACTGACGGGAGAATACAAAACTATTTCCTGATTATATCATGCCCTGTTAAGCTCTCTGCAAAACTGGTAAAGTTTTGCATTCCAAATGTCCAGATGCAGCTTGCTTGATGCTCTTAGCTACACTGGCATTTATTCTGAAGACCTATTAAGGCATTGGTAGTTTCAGGCACAAAATGCCTACCTCCACTTTGATGTTTAGGGGTAGGTAAGAATTCACCCTAGGGAGACAGGAACATAATGCTTTCCAAGGGGAAGGTATTATGGGGAAGACCTGTTACAGACCATCTTGTCCTCACTGAAAGCCAGAAGACTCTTTGGTCTCTGGGAGAATTTTTCAAGATGGTTTCCAGCCCCTCTCTCTGGACACACATGGCTCGTTTCCTCCCCATTGGGATGACCAATCCAGTGTTTGCTGAGCTTGCTCTCTCTACACAAAGGACTCATTTTAAAGGATCAAAGCGAGTTGTTTCTAGGAAGATGGACAGCCACAAGCCAATGATGCCTCTGGGAACTTTTTTGGTACATTCCACTTAAAACCTTCAAATTTCAGAAGAATCCAGAATCACTTTTTATTGTGTGCATTCATGCTAAGAATCAAAAGCAGGCAAGGTTTTGTCTCCTCTGCTCCAAGAGTATTTTGTTTCTTCTCAGAGGCCACTTTAGGAGTCTTACAATTAAACACAAACAAGAGAGAAAGAAGCCTCAACAGTTTCCTTCATGAATGGCTGATCAATAGTTATGCTGGTGATCCTGGATGAGTCTCTTCTTCTCCCACAAATAGCTCTTATTTACTATTTCTCAACCTGAGGATAATTTTCTTTGACTGGATGCCAGAGCTTCCATGTTAAATGACTCAAGGGAATATTTTCTGCAGAATAGTTAAGGCTCTGCTAAGGTACCCGAGGACTTGTTGGAGCCATTCCTTGACAGTCCTTTCTTCTGTAAAGCGTAGCCTACCATTACTTGAGTCATATCTCCTCTGTACTGGAAGAGACAGGAGAAATGGATGAATAGGATTGCAGAAGCAAGGAATCCTGGGTTATCTTTCCAACCCTACCATGGATTTCCAACAAAAGCTGAGGCTCAAAACAAAAAATATTACTGAAAAATTTAAATCCAGAAGGAGATGCTACAAAGAAGGCATTCAGAACATTTCTGGGCGCTAAGCTTACTTTGCTGTTTGTTTTGAAAGAAGTCAGCCCCTAAAGCCTAAATTCTAGTTTGTGAGACCTTTTCCTTAATTTCAATTTCAACCTAAAATCTGGCTTTTAATCATTTCCTGTTTTTTCTGAGCTAGTCAGAATTCAACCTTATGGGGCAGTTCTACTCAATGGCAGTGGGTTTGGGTTTTTTTTTTTTTTTTGGTGAGTCAGAATTCAACAGTGAAGATTTCTCATGACTAACGCCATATTTTAAGTTCTTTCCAGATTGAGTTGAACTTTTTTTGATGGTATAGGAAAAGCTTGGAAAACATAGTCCCAACTCCCCAAAGTAGAAGAAGTTGGTAACTGGAGGAGCCACTGCAGCGCGTGCTGAGACACAACAGTGGCTGAGGGCCACAGGCATTTTGGTTAGCTGTTCCTTGCTTGTAGGTACCACAGAATGAAACTTGTAAAAACCTTTTATATTTTTTTAAACTAGAATTTTTAGAGTGGGGACTCAGGTCTTCTTTTCTCTCATCCAGCAGAAAACTCAACCTTGGTTGGCTAATTCATACCTACCTTTAGCTTCAGGTAATATAGAGAATTCCTACACAACTGAACCCTGTATGGCCAAAACTAATAAATTTCCTTCACATTTAAAAGCAGGGAGTTGGGGCTGCTTTGTTTTAAGCAACCAAGCATTAAGGAAAAGTAAACATTTATGGACTAAGTGAGGGAGTAGTCTTTTGAGTGGAGACCTCTCAAACAGCCAAGAGACCAGGGCAGTCATTGAAGGCAGCCATTAGTTTGGATTTGTGAGGACCCTCCTCATACCCTTGCTGGGATTAGGATCTTTCCCTGACCCCAACGCTTGCTTGATCAGCTGACAATTTTCGTAGATTTTTTTGACTCTTCTTGGAGGGAGGACACAGATTACACATGCCCCCAAACACTCACTGGGATTCACTTCAAACGAAAGGGTACCTGGATGCACCGCACAGCTGGCTTTTTGAATTGCCAATTTCTTGCTCTCTGGAAACATCTTCCCATGACTGACCCAACAGGTTTGACAGTTTTGAGTATAAATGCTGGTTGAAATCTTGCCAAGTTTCACCATGACCCTCTGGGGGCTGTGTTTTAAAGCTGGTGGTGACTGATTCTTCTGGGAAGCATGGAGGTTAGCCCTACAACCAAATCAGTTCCTTGAGTCCCCACGGTGCCAGCTCCTTCTCTGTCCCCACCAGCCCATGACTAAGGTACAAAGTATGCCATCATAGTGCTTCCATCAGAGTACAATAAACCATTTATTTGGTACAGAGTAAAAAGGCAAATATAATTGTCCCTAGACATTCCAGGTATAGCTTCACATGTTTTCTAGCAGCAAAGAGGAGGGATTCAGTGACGCCCCAAAACAATGTCTTTTGGTAAAGATATTAAGAGTTTTATAATTCAAATCAGTAGAGTTGAACAAATATTCATTGAGCTTCTGCAATGAGCAAGGCATTATGTTAAACTCTGTGTCGGACCTAAGGACAAATGAGGCATATCATAAGATATGGTGAAAAGGATAAGGCGCATTAAATGAGAAGACCTCAAAAACTTATAGAAAATTTAATTGAACCAAGAAGAAGAAGGAAAAAGCAAAAATACATGAGAGGAAAACCTGCAGAAGTGTTCCTGTGCAAAAGCACAAGATTAAATATCCACCATGAACCTCCTCCTTCAGTTATACTTCACTGAGTAGTGGTAATGCTAGTACAACAAAGAAAAATAGAAAAAGAGGGGAAGAGCCATAACAGATGTGAGATGTCTCACTTCTGGAGCAATGGAAATGTCTCAAGTAGAGAATGCAGCAAGGGTACATTTTTGGTTCAAGATGGTGGATAGCATACACACGTCCAATTTACTCCCTCCCAAAACACCTCTAAAAACTTAGAGTGAAGTGATTTTTTTAAGGTCATGCAGCTATAAAGATGGGAGCAGTCAACCTCTAACATTTGTGGAGGCTATAGCAAGAGTACATATGAAGGGCCAAATGGTATGTTTGATATTTCAAAGTTATAAATCAAGCTAACAAACTATTATAGTTTATTCTCCCACCTTGACAAATATGCCTTTATAATGACAAAAATGAAATATATGTGTATATTCATTCCAGTGCATACCAAATAACTGCAGAGAGTGCAACTTCAACATTAGTTTCACTTTTGTCAAAGACATGATTCATTTTGAGAAGAAGCAGTGGTGTGTACACGTGAGCAGCCCAACACATGGCCAGCTCCATTCACCCCTTGCAAAGAGTCCTTTCTTGGCCATCCCTCAGGCCTAGCATGTACTAGACTGTTGGTGCAGTGTTTGGGATTAATCCAGGAAGAAACCTTTGTAGGTTCTAGATGTGTCCTGGGGTGGGGGACTTCTTGGAAAGGGAATTCAGGGATCCTGCATACCCAGAATGTGATCCCAAAGGGGATGGTAAAGACTCATCTTGCTTCAAAGAATCTGTGCCTTTTTGGGAGGGGAGCAGTTCAGATCTGAGGTGACACTGCAGTGGGGAAAACGAGAGGAACGCAAAGTCACACAATTTCTGAAACTGAAAAACAGATGGATAAGTGATAACTGACTTATTAGACAGGAGAAAGCCCAATTCTCAACCTGCAGTGGGGAAAGGGAAAAATTAACTTGGTTTACACTACGAAAAAGAGATAGCCTTAGGAAATAATAGGTTGATCTTCAAGGAGAAACAAAAGAGAATAAAAAGGGCCAGAAATTTGGGCCAAGAAAGCTCATCTGCTTCTAAACCACAAAAGTGGGAGATATAAAACCTAGAGTAAAAGTTCTTAGTAAGACAAAGTGACTAGGGTGTGATGGTCCCATTCAAGCCTAATAGCCCTCAAGATTTAAAAGACAAAACAAAACAAAACAAAACCCGTTGCCATCCAGTCGATTGCAACTCCTAGTCCTCAAGATAGTTGTCATTAAGCTGAGAGTAACATGCAAAGGGAGGAGGAGGCAGCAAAAGTAGTCAGCCTGAGAACTAAGTCTAGAAAAGAACTTTAGGTTGCTGTTGTTGGAATATGAAACCAATTAAAGCAAATACATCAGAAACTTGGGTTTTTGAGGAAACTGTACTGTTGAAGAAAACCATGTGTCTGATCTAAAAATTTCTAAGCTGCTAGAGACAAAAAAAAAAAAAAAAAAAAAAAAAAAGGACCCCTGTGGCCCCAACTTCACAAGCTGCAAAGGGGCTTCAAAGAATCTAACAGCCTCCCTCCCAGTGGGACACACTCACCAATACTCAGGCCAGATGTGACCAAGGAGAATAAAAATCACAGATTCTCCCAACATGCAGAGAAAGGGGTAGCAGAGAATAATAGCCAAAAGAGTCTCTTTAAGAGAGGAGAATCTAGGTCCAGTCCAGGATATACCCCTGACCCCAGGCTGGGAGCTTCTTCTCTCCTAGTGCCCAGTGGGATTTCAGAATTGTTATGGGTCAGTGATTGTCTCAGTCTTCTGTTCTTCAAGTTTATGAGCAGAAGTATTTATTGTCCCTAAGCTACACTTTTACTTTGGTATTTGTGCAACCAATGACTTTGGTTTCTAGACCAAAAGGGTCAGAACCAATAGAGATTATTGCTTATCAGTAAGAAGGGACTTTGGGTCATTTGCTGTCTACACATGGGAAGAACAATAAAATATCTGGTGACTAGAAGGGCATATTTGGCAGAGATAATGCTAGATGTTCCCCACACATTTCTTCTTCCTGGTGCACAGGAAGACTACTTGGCCCAGTCCCTCTTGCAGTGAGGTTGAGGTCTTGTGACTGATATATGGCCAATGGGAGATGGGCAGGAGTAATGTAAACCATTTCCAGTCCTGGCCCCTAAAAAAACCTCACACGATCCCCTCATGTTCCTTTCCCTTTGATGACAACCTCAGAGGCATGTGTCCCAGATTGTGAAGTTACAAGATGGAGACCCATGACATGCAGTGATGGTCATGGTCACCACTGACTGTGACAAAATGAGAAATAAAAATGTATTGTTTAATTCCCTGAAAAGTCAGGGTTTTCTGTTGTGGCAGCCAGCATTTTTTACTCTAAGGTACATGTAATATTGGAACTAGGAGAGGCAACATGGCGGCAAGGCATGGAGAATCCCCAGGATGATGGTCAAGGGAGATCCCAGGAGAGCAGCAGTGGACCAAGCATAGGAGGCTACCTGCCCGGATTAGGGAAGGTATGAATACCTGGTATGTGGATGTTTTAAGAGGAAACGTAGAACCCTGATGGAAAATTTGAGGTTACTGATGAAAACATAGAATTAAGTCTGGGAAACACAACAAGAATAACAATAACAAAAAACAAGACAATAACTAACTCTAAGAAGAGAAAATATTTCATTAAAAACAAACAAAAAACGGTAGCAGCTTGTGACATGTATCACCTCTAATTAGCATACAGAGTCATAATAATATAAGCACTGGCATAATAACCTTGAGCAAAAGGAGGTGGGGTTTGGAAAACGTGCAAGCGTTAGTGGGAACAGGGGAAGAAAGACTTCTCTTTCACAATAGGAAGCCAATAGGTAATGCCTAGGACCAAAATAAACATATAAAGATATAGCAATAATTGTATGTTATTCAGAGATAAGCATTCTCATACTGAAAGAATCAATTCAAAAGGGTCCTTTCTGATATTACTTCATGTCAGAGAAGGAAAAAGTGTTTTAATCAAAACCATTTTCAGTGGTTAATTCAATGGTAACCACTCTTCGGCTAAGCTATTTAGAGAAATGAGCCTGCTGGTGTTGGAGGTATAAAGTCTGACAACCAAAAGAATCATTAACTGATTTATCTACATCATCCTATTTTCCTGTACAATCTCTATCCTGCACCGACGTCTCAAAACATAACCAAATTATAAGAGCACAAAAATCACAATGGTTGTTCCTTTCTTCCGAGACAATATTGTAAAACTAGCCATGGTATGTCAGCACACAGAAATAACCATTGCCATGGAAAGTTTGTTCCTTGATTTTCTTCCTCTTCCTACTTTTGTTGAGTACATTCTAAGTAAGGGGTCAATAAACTATAGCTCATGTACCAAACTCAGCCTGTTGCCTCTTTTTGTATCGCCCATGAGCTAAGAATGGTTTCTATATTTTAAAATGGTTAAAGAAAAAAAGAATATTTCATGACACATGAAAATTATATGACATTCAAATTTGTGTCCATAAATAAAGTTTTATTGGAACACAGTCATGATCATTCATCTGCATATTGTTGAATGCTGCTTTTTGTGTTACATTGGCAGGCTTGAGAAGATGTGAGACCATATGGCCACAAAACCGAAATTATTTACTATCTGACCCTTGACAAAGTTTGAGCTAGGTGGTAAGGATAGAGGGATGTATTCCTGCCTTCACATGGGTGGATATGTCGGATGGGGTGGTGAAGCCATTATAACAGACCCCACTTAAACCAAAAGGATCAATAAGAGAGGCATGCCCACGGGATTATGGGAGGATAATTATGGGACTGGGTGGGGGATATCAGGAAGGAACACACACCAAATTTTACATTGTGTTTCTAAACTTTATCTTCAATAATTACCAGTCATGGATGTAAAAAAAGAAAAGGATAAGCAATTAAAAAAACGAAAACAAAAACAAAGAATCGTACATAATCCTGCTTCCAAGAGATTAACTACTATGGTTTCAGGTAAATTTTTAACTAAAATGAGATATCTGTATATATTCTTAAAACTTAATACAACAATAGTCTATGAACACGTAAGAGTTGTATTGTAGTTCTTCATAATATGGATGTATTATAACTTTACCCCCATGCACCTGTCAGTTTTTGTTTTGTGGGAGCTTGTGTATTGCTGTGATGCTGGAAGTTATACCACCGGTGTTCAAATACCAGCAGGGTCACACATGGCAGACAGGTTTCAGCTGAGCTTCCAGACTAAGACAGACTATGAAGAAGGACCTGCTGCTCTACTTATGAAAAGAATTTGCCAGTGAATACCTTATGAATAGCAGAGGAACATTGTCTGATATAGTGCCAGAAGATGAGCCCCTCAGGTTGGAAGGCACTAAAAAGACGACAAGGGAAGAGCTACCTCCTGAAAGTAGAGTTGACCTTAATAATGTGGATGGAGTCAAGCTTTTGGGACCTTCATCTGCTGATGTGGCACAACCCAAAATAAGAAGAAACAGCTGCAAACATCCAGTAATAATCATCAGAATGTGGAATGTTAAGAAGTATGAGTCTAGGAAAATTGGAAATTGTCAAAAATGAAATAGAATGCATAAACATCGATATCCTAGGCATTAGTGAGCTGAAATGGACTGGTATTGGCCATTTTGAATCAGACAACCATATGGTCTACTACACCAGGAATGACAACTTGAGGAAGAATGGCATTGCACTGATCATCAAAAAGGACATTTCAAGATCTTTCTTGGAGTACAACCCTGCCAGTAATAGGATAATATCCATACGCCTACAGGGAAGACCGGTTAATATGACTATTATTCACATTTATGCACCAACCACTAAGGCCAAAGACGAAGAAATTGAAGACTTTTACCAACTTCTGCAGCCTGGAATTGGTTGAACATGCAATCAGGATGCGTTGATAATTGATAACTGGTTATCGGAATGTGAAAGTTGGAAACAAAGAAAAAGGATTGTAGCTGGAAAATATGGCCTTGGTGATAGAAATGATGCTGGAGATTGCATGATAAAATTTTACAAGACAAATGAATTCTTCATTGCAAATACCTTTTTTCACCAACATAAACGGCAGCTATACACGTGGATGTCACCAGATGGTATACACAGGAATTAAATTGACTGCATCTATGGAAAGAGATGATGGAAAAACTCAGTATCATCAGAACAAGGCCAGCAGCTGATTGTGGAACAGACTATCAGTTGCTCATATGCAAGTTCAAGTTGAAGCTGAAGAAAATTAGAACAAGTCCATAAGAGCTAAAGTATGAGATTGAGTATATTCCACCTGAATTTAGAGGCCATTTCAAGAACAGATTTGACACATTGAACACCAATGACCAAAGACCAGATGAGTTGTAGAATGATATCAAGGACCTCATGCATGAAGAAAGGAAGAGGTCATTAAAAAGGCAGGAAAGAAAAGACAAAAATGATTGTCAGAAGAGACTCTGAAACTTGCTCTTGAACATTAAGTAGTTAAAGCAAATGGAAGAAATGATGAAGTTAAAGAGCTGAACAGAAGATTTTGAAGTGCAGCTTGAAAAGACAAAGTATTATAATGACATTTGCAAAGACCTGGGGATAGGAAACGAAAACGGAAGAACACGCTCAGCATTTCTCAAGCTGAAAGAACTGAAGAAAAACTTCAAGTCTCGAGTTGCAATTTTAAAGGATTGTATGGGGAAAATATTAAACAACATAGGAAACATCAAAAGAAGATGGAAAGAATCCACAGAACCACTGTACTAAAAAGAATTGGTCGAAGTTCAACTATTTCAGGAGGTGTAGCATATGATCAGGAATCGATAGTACTGAAGGAAGAGATCCAAGCTGCACTGAAGGCATTGGTGAAAAACAAGGCTCCAGGAATTCGTAGAATATCAGTTGAGATGTTCAGCACTGCACTTGTCTATGCCAAGAAATTTGGAAGACAGCTACCTGGCCAACCAATGGGAAGAGACCCATATTTATGCCTATTCCCAAGAAAGGTGATTCAACCAAATGTGGAAATTATAAACAATAGCATTAATATCACATGCAAGTATAATTTTGCTGAAGATCACTCAAAAGTGGCTGCAGCAGTACTTCAACAGGGAACTCCCAGAAATTGAAACTGGATTCAGAAGAGGACGTAGAACAAGGGATATGATGTCTGTTGTTAGATGGATTCTGTCTGAAAGCAGAGAATACCAGAAAGATGTTTACCTGTGTTTTATTGACTATGCAAAGGCATTTGACTGTCGGGATCGTAACAAATTATAGATAACATTGTGAAAAATGGGAATTCCAGGACACTTAATGGTGCTCATGAGGAATGTGTACATAGATCAAGAGGCAGTTGTTCAAACAGAACAAGGGGATATTTCATTGTTTAAAGTCAGGAAAGGCGTGTGCCAGCGTTCTATCCTTTCACCATACTTTTTAAATCTGTATGCTGATCAAATAACTGGAGAAACTGGACTATACGAAGCAGAACAAAGCATCAGGATTGGAGGAAGACTCACTAACAATCTGCGTTATGCAGATGACATAACCATGCTTGCTCAAGGCAAAGAAGACTTGAAGCACTTACTGATGAAGAACAAAAACCACAGCCTTCGTTACGGATTACACCTCAAGATAGGGAAAACAAAAATCCTTACAACTGGACCAATAAGCAATATCATGATAAACAGTGAAAATATTGAGGTTATCCAGGATTTCATTTTACTTGGATCCACAATCAACATCCATGGAAGCAGCAGTCAAGAAATCAAACAACACATTGCATTGGGCAAATCAGCTGCAAAAGACTTCTTTAAAGTGTTAAAAAGCAAAGATAACACCTTGTAGGCTAAGGCGCACCTGAACCAAGCCATGGTGTTTTCAATCGCCTCATATGCATGGGAATACCAGACAATGAATAAAGAAGACCACCCTACTCAGGCATGATCTGAGAATTATGAATGAGAAAAACTGACACCTTTGAATTGTGGTGTTGGTGAAGAATATTGAATATACCATGGACTTCCAGAATAAGGAACAAGTCTGTTTCGGAAGAAGTACAACCTTAGAAGCAAGGATGACGAGACTGTCTCACATACTTTGGACAAGTTATCAAGGGGGATCAGTCCCTGAAGAAAGACATCATGCTTGGTAATGTAGAGGTTCAGCAAACAAGAGGAAGACCCTCAAGGAGATGAACTGACACAGTAGCTACAGCAATGGGCTCAAGCATAACAACGATTGTGAGAATGATGCAGGACCAGGCAATGTTTCAATTTGTTGTACATAGGGTTGCTATGAGTCAGAACTGACTCAACAGCACCTAAAAACAACAACATTGCAATTTTATAGTCAATCACTTAACTGTAAAACATTTAGTTTACAGTTCTCAGTGCTTGGAAAATTCTGCATCGAACACCCTTTAAGCCAAATTTTTGTTTCTGTCCTTAATTGCTTCATTAAGATAAATTCCAGTGGTCTCAGGACCTTTCTAGTTCCTTCCCTTACATGAAATACTAATGACCTTGTTTCTCAAAAAATAGCTAGATTTTACCTGTCCTCAATTCATAAACATAAAGCAAAAAAAGTGGTAATAAGACCAGAGTCAAAGAGATTTTTAAATAAAGAGGATCCAGCAATTTAGTCTATTGTCATTAGCTTCTTTCAGGTTGGCCCCCGACTTGACAATCTATACGTTACAGAGTAGGACTGCTCCACAGGGCTTTCTTGACTATAATCTGTTACAGAAGCAGTTTGCCAGACCTGTCTTCCAAGGACCCACTGAAAGGGTTCAAAACGCCAACCTTTGGGTTAATAGCTGATCCCCAAATCAGTTGCCGTCAAGTTGATTCTGATGAGCTGATGTGTGTCAAAGTAGAACTGTGTTCCATCAGGTTTTCAATGGCCAATTTTTTGGAAGTAGAACGCCAGCCCTTATGAGGTGCCTCTGGGTGGACTCAAAGACTTGACCCACCAACCTTTTGGTTAGCAGTCGAATACTTAACTGGTTGTGCCACCCAGGAACAACCAACGGATCAATCAATAAATCCCCTGCCTCCCAGTTGATTCCAACTCATGGTAACCCCACATGTCTCAGACTAGAACTATGCTCCATAGGAGTTTCAATGGCTGTAATCTTATAGAAGTAGATAGTTAGGTCTTTTTCTGTGGCACTGCTCGGTGGATTGGAGCCATCAATCTCTCCATGAGTAGCCAAGAGCACATTGTTCTTGCCTGCCACGCAGGGATCTACACAAACATATATAAACATATATAGCGGGCATTAATCAATTAACTTATCAAAGGTGCAGTTTTGTTCATTATCTCCAGCGTCTAGTACAGTGCCTGTCACAGAGTAAGTGACAGTAAATACTTATTGAATTTTCATCCCAATACCTGGTACATAATAGGTCCTTGAAGAATGGATGAATAAATGACTGCACAAACAACAGTCTGCTAACCTAGTCACCAAAGAGGTGTTACCTGGACCCTATCATATGTGGAATATGGTGGGATTGGAGTATAAGAAGTGATCTTTGAATTTAAAATTCTTAAAATGTCATAAGATTAAACATTTTATGATGATATTGTCAATAAATTATCAGTTGAATTGTGCAGTATAGACTAGTTGCCTTCAAACTGGGTACTTTTACCCCTGGAGTACTCTGTCCTGACACTAAGAAGTTTTCCTTTCCCATCCCTCCTTTCCATAGCCCATCTCCCACTTCATCAAAAACAAAACAAAACAAAAAAACAAAACAAAACAAATTTCATCTTTCCCACATCTTACTGTGGCCTATGACTCTGGACTATAAAAAATCCCAGGGAACAAAGAATGGGTTGAAATTCAAAATGTGGCTTTGAGAGAAGCCTGTTACTTGCTTAAATCAGGGATGCCTAAAATCTTCCTTTTTGTCTTGTACATATTTCTATCAAGGTTAAAACAAGGTATTAAAAATTTAATTGTGCACCCCTGAAATATGTATTGGAATCCTTACCCCTACCTGTGGATGTAATCCTTTTTGAAAATAGGGTTTTATTTTCTATGTTAATTAGATCATACCTGAGTAGGGTAAGTTCTAAATCTAATCGCTTCTGAATCATAAAAAAGAGCAGATTAGACACAGAGGCACATACACAGGGGAAGACAGATGCTATGTGAAAATCTACAAGCCAAGGAACCGAACAACACCTGGGACTATCCACAAGGAAAGAACTGACCTGACTGAGACATTACTTTAGACTTTTAGCCTCCACAACTGTGAGCTAATTTCTGTTCTTTAAAGACACCCACTTGTATTTTTGTTACAGCAACACGAGGAAACTAAGACAGGGAACTAAAACAGGGATATTTTGATCCCACTTATTGGTGTGTTCCTAAATTAGAAATAATATTAACTATGGGCCATGGGTCTGATTTTTATTTAATGACCTACCCTTCCATCCCTTACTTTTGTCAAGAAATGTATAGCCCTCGAGTAAGATTTTGATGAAGATAAAGAAAGCCATTGATGAGATATAATAAAGTGAAAATGCCCCCTCCCATTTCACATAAGTGATTTCTTTCAGCTGTTCTCAGTGCTTATCTCTAGAACAAGACGTTAGCTGAAAAGGCACCTGGAGAAGTCCAAGTAAAATAGGTTAGTTATGGTTAATTTTTACAAATGTAACTGGAATATTTTCAGGGACTGTCAAATTTTCAAGTTACCTCGGTAATAAGTTGGGGTATAAGAATCAGCATAAAGCTGGTTCCTGTGAGGCAGAGGTCGAGCACATCCCTGCTTTTCAACTTTTCCATTATCTTTGACACCAGCTGTTCCTTTTCCCAGCCCCCAGGGCACTCTTTTTCTCTGTTGGGTTTGAT
The DNA here is from genome assembly GCF_024166365.1 of Elephas maximus indicus. Lineage (NCBI taxonomy): Eukaryota > Metazoa > Chordata > Mammalia > Proboscidea > Elephantidae > Elephas > Elephas maximus. The sequence goes on along the minus strand of NC_064828.1, from coordinate 101,788,131 downwards.
AATTACCTGAATGTTTCACAGAGCTCACAGACTATACTTATGGTTATGTGGTTTATTAGGGTAAAAGGATACAATTCAGGAGAAATGGAATACAATCAGGAACAACAGGATATAGCTCTGGACCAGTGTCAGAAAGAGGTAACTGGGCAAGGTCTGGGAGGGTCTCCAAAAAGGAGAGTATGTCCCTTTCTTAGTCAACCAGGAGGAATCTCTTCAACCAGGAAATGCTCCATGACATCTCTTGGACAGCACTTCTTCTCAGCTGGCATTGCTGCCACTTCTTGGCCAGTGGTGCTTCTCAGCTGGTGCTGCTCCCTGGCCAGCATGGCTCTCAACTGGCACAGCTCTCAGCCAGGTCTCGGAGGGTTTTCAGCATGGGGCTCTGTGTTCCAAGGGATGCACCATTCCTCCTGGCTCTCGTCAACCAGCAAGCCCCCAAACCCCTGTGTTCCAGGGCTTTTATTATCCAGTCCATATGCTCCTTGTCAGTTAGCAGGTGGGCTTCCTGGCCAGACCAAAAGCAAAACCAAAACCAAACCCAATGAATTGATTCCAACTCACAGCAACCCTATAGGACAGAGTAGAACTGTCCCATAAGACTTCCAGGGAGCACCTGGTAGATTCAAACTACTGACCTTTTGGTTAGCAGCCGTAGCTCTTAACCACTATGCTACCAGGGTTGAGATTGACTTGACGGCAATGTGTAGCCAGACTGGTGCCCAACAAATCATCGGGGTAGTCAGTTACTTAAGAAATCCCTAAGGTCAGTTTTGCAAAGACCAAGGGCAAAAGGCCACATGAGGGAACTCATTGGACCACACTTGGGTAAATCCTATAGATAAGAAATTTTGTGATTTCTTTTACTTTAAATCTAGTTTATCATCTTACTAGGCAATATGTATTTAAATTACAGTTAATGCTGTCTTATTTTGTCTTATAAAATGTTAAATATTACTTTCTCATATAAAATAAAAGCATATACTAATGAAAAACATAGTTTTTTTCGTGGTATATAACTTTCTATCTACATAAAAAAGTTTAATTAGTAAAATTAATGGTACTATTTCTTAATCTCATATATTATTAATTTTTCCCTCTAAAGTGAATTTTCTATATTACTTGAGAATATTTAATTCTGTAAAAAGCAAGAAAACAAAGGGGATAGATAAAACTCATAAGAAATGTTAAGCATAGTAGGAAATCTAGTAGCTTATGACATATAGGCAAAATGCATTGGATATACTTAGTATAAATAATGGGTAAACAAATAGTTTGTGAGACACAGGCAGAGTTCATAAGTGTGTTAAATGTAGATAGTAATTAGTAACCTGTAGGACATATTGGTCAATGTTCAATCATTTCATTAAGTAACATGTGATCAAGAACCCATGGTACTGAAGGAAGAAGTCCACGCTGCACTGAAGGCACTGGTGAAAAACAAGTCTCCAGGAACTGATGGAATACCCACTGAGATGTTTCAACAAACAGATGCAGTGCTGGAAGTGCTCACTTGTCTATGCCAAGAAATTTGGAAGGCAGCTACCTGGCCAGCTGACTGGAAGAGATCCATATTTATGCCTATTTCAGAGAAAGGTGATCCAACCAAAAGCAGAAATGACTGAACAATATCATTAATATCACGCGCAGGTAAAATTTTTCTGAAGATCATTAAAAAGTGGTTACAGCTGTACATTGAGAAGGAACTACCAGAAATTCAAGCCTAATTCAGAAGAGGACGTGGAAGGAGCGATGTCGTTGCTGTTGTCAGATGAATCTTGGCTGAAAGCAGAGAATACCAGAAAGATGTTTACCTGTGTTTTATTGACTATGCAAAGGTATTCAATTGTGTGGATCATAACAAATTATGGATAACATTGCAAAGGGTGGGAATTTCAGAACACTTAACTGTGCTCATGAGAAACCTGTATTTAGGTCAGGAGGCATTTGTTTGAACAGAACAAGCAGCTACTGCATGGTTTAAAATCAGGAAAGGCGTGTGTTGGGGTTGTATCTTTTCACCACACTTATTCAATCTGTATAATGAGCAAATGATGCGAGAAGCTGGACTATATGAAGAAAAAAGTGGCATCAGGATTGGAGGAAGATTCATTAACAACCTGCATTATGCAGATGACACAACCTTGCTTGCTGAAAGGGAAGAGGACTTGAAGTACTTACTTACTTACTAATGAATATCAAAGAATACAGCCTTCAGTATGGATTATAACTCAACATAAAGAAAACAAAAATCCTCGCAACTGGACCAATAAGCAACATCATGATAAACAGAGAAAAGATTGAAGTCTTCAAGGATTTCATTTTACTTGAATCCACAATTAACGCTCATGAAAGTAGCCTTCGAGAAAGCAAATGACATATTGCATTAGGCAAACCTGCTGCAAAAAAGCTTTTTAAAATGTTGAAAAGTGAAGTTGTTACCTTAAGGGACTAAGGTGCACCCAACCTAAGGCATGATATTTTTAATTGCCTCGAATGCGTGAGAAAGCTGGACAATGAATAAGGAAGACTGAAGAAGAAGAAAGCATTTGAAATATGGTGTTGGTGAAGGATGTTGAATATACTGTGGACTGCCAAAAGAACAAAAAAATCTGTCTTGGAAGAAGTACAGCCTTGGAAATGAGGATGGCGAGACTTTGTCTCATGTAGTTGGACGTGTTATTAGGAGGGTAGAGTTTCTGGAGAAGGACATCAGGCTTAGTAATGTAGAGGTTCAGTAAAAAAGAGGAAGACCTTCAACAAGATGGATTGACAGAGTGGCTGCAATAATGGGCTCAAACACAGCAGTGATTGCGAAGATGGCGCAGGACCCAACAGTGTTTTGTTCTTTGTACATAAGATCACTGTGAGTCGGAACCGACTCAGTGGCGCCTAACAACAACCACAACAGGTCACAATGTTGAGATAATCCCCCAAACCAATATTGTTGAATTTTTGAGGACACTTAGTCTGAAAATTTTGGTTGACACTGAATTTCAGTATCATCTCAGGTGAATTAATATAGAGAAATACACATGCTATGTTATTATGAATTAACAGTTCCGTTTAGATCACAAAAAGGAATCAGAGTGTCTGGAGGAAGTTTTGCTTTGTGTTTACTAGAAATTTACTTTTCTTGCATGTTTGAAACGTGGTTAGCTATTTTGTTCAATACCCGTTATTTCATAAGAAAGTACAATTTCTTCAGCCACTAAAATGTTAATCAGTGTTTGTCTTGATTACCTAGTGTTGCCATAACAGAAATACAACAAGTGGGTGACTTTAAATGTTTCTAAGTGCAAGAAAGTTGTGATGTGCTGTGTGGACAAAATACGTGTGTTAGATAAGCTTCGTTCAGGCATGACCTATAGTGCTATTAGCTGTGAGTTCAATGTTAATGTCTCAATAATACTTATTAAATCAGGTGTCATTAAACAGAAACATGAATGAAAAAGGTTATATATTGATCAGTGGACAAAAATATTGTAACCTGAAGCTCATGTGAACCTAACCTGGTATTTCTGCAAGAGCAATATTTGCTAATTTGGTATTCAAAACAGTAGAACATAACAACCACAAATAATGAGAACCAACTGCATTATGGAGTTTCTAACACTTATAGAGGTAAAATGTATGATGTCATTAGGACAAAGAAGAAGAGGTGGAAAATGAAGGTGTACTGTTGTAAGGTTATTACAATGTTTATGAAGTGGTTTTAATAACATTAGAAGGTAGATAATAATAATTTAAAGATGTGTATACATTGTAAACCCTAGAGCAACAAAGAAAAAATACAAAGAGGAGTAGCTAATAAGCTAACAGTGGAGATGGAACAAAAAATACTCAATCCAAATAAAGACAAGAAAATAGGAAAAATGGAACAAAAAATAGCCATCGCAAATAGGAAACAAATGGGAACATGATAGTTTAAAACCCAACCATATCAATAATTACATTCATGTAAATTTTGTAAACACTCCAATTAAAAGTCAGAGATGATCAGAATGGATAAAAAAGCTTGACCCAGCTATAGGATGTCAGACTTCCTTATTAACGAAGATAAAAGAAAGTTCGATGGCCAGGATCTAGAATTCCTGAAGGTCGAATCTCTGTGGTTTTCCCACATAGGCTTGCATGGGAAATATACAGAAGGATACGTCAGGACAATGCAAACTTAATTTTATTAGCTTGGACATTGTCTTAAGCCTTCATGCAGAACCACCCACCTATGTGTTTGTTACAAGGCCTTTTATCACTCCTTAGTACAAAGGCACTAAGAGCAATCTGAGTGATTTCCTTGGTCCCTCTCCTCCAGACTGGGGTGAGCGAACTATACTCTGCAGGCCAAATCCTGTCCACCACTGATTTTTTCTGTAACAGCTTTATTAAGATAAGGAGCCCTGGTGGTGCAGTGGTTAAGAGCTCGGCTGCTAACCAAAAGGTTGGCAGTTTGAATCAACCAGCTGCTCCTTGGAAACCCTGTGGGGCAGTTCTACTCTGTCCTATAGGATCACTATGATTTGGAATTGACTTGAGGCAAAGAGTTTTTTATTATTATTATTATAATTCACATACCATACAATGCACTCGTTTAAGGTATACAATTCGATTGCCTTGAGTGTATTCACAGAGCTGTGTAACTATCACCATAATCAATTTTAGAACATTTTCATCACCCTATGAAGAAATCCCATACTCTTTAGCTATCACCCTTCAATCTTCCCCTCCCCGTCTTCCTCCTCTGGCCTAGATAACCACTAATTTACTTTCTGTCTCTATAAATTTGCTTCTCCATATTTCACACAAGTGGAATCATATACTGTATGGCCTTTTGTGTCTTGCTTATTTCACTTAGCAAGACATTTTCAAGGTTCATCCATATTGTAGCATGAATCAGTACTTTTTTCCTTTTTATGGCCAAATAATATTCCATCGTATGGATATGGATATACCACCTTTTGTTTATTCAACAGTTGAGGACATTTGGGTTGTTGCCACTTTTGGGCTACCAAAAATCATGCTGCTATGGACACGTGTATTAGATTTGGTGGGGGCCTAAGTTTTTATTTCTCTTGATTATACACCTATGAGTGGAATCATTGGGTCAAATGGAACTCTATGCTCAATGTTTTGAGGACCTGGAAACCTGGTTTCCAAGGTGGCTTCATCAGTTTACATTCCCAAAGTATGAGTTGAATTTTCTCCACCTCCTTGCTAGATCTTGTTATTATCTGCCTTTTTTATTATAGCCATCCTAGAGGGTGTGAAGTATATCTCATTTACAGGGTGTGTATTTGACCTGATTCAAAGCCACTTGGTGGGAAATACTCCAACCTCAAAACATTTTTTGGAAAAATTCAACGGCAATTGTTTAACATTGCAGCTACTCGAGGTGGTGATGCTACTCAGAGCAAACAAGGAGGCTGCACAAAATACTTGAAAGGAAAATCTTGGGAATGAGATATCCAAAGGGGTTTTGAAAGCTTCAGCATATCCCCCGGGGTCCACAAAGCCACATGAAGATGCATGGCTATGTGAATGAGCCAGAAAGACCTAATATCTCATCCCTGGCTGATGCTGAGTCTCTGCTCAAACAGGAAGTGAAGAATAAGGCAGAGTTGAAAACTGCTGCAATATTGAAGGCAAAGCCCCCCTGCAAAGGCTGGGAAACATTTATTCCAAAAATTTAAGTGAATCTCTGTTTAATTCTTAGTAGACCACTAAGATACCCGATCTTCCCTAAAAGGAATATTAGACAGTCCTTCACGCTTAGATGAAAGGACGCCAGGCAGTAACTTGAATCCACATGAAGAAATAAAGAGCACCAGTAAAGGTGGTTGTATAGGTAAATATAAAAAAAAAAAAAAAAAAATTTTTTTTTTAGACAGTATAAATGCATTTTTTGTTTGTAACTCTTTTTTTGCCCATCTGATTTAAAAGAAACTGCATAAAACAATAGTTTTAAATCTGTGTTGATGATCATACAATGTACAAAATAAAATTTGTATGACAACAATAGTACAAAGGAAGGGGAGGAAATGGAGCTATATAGGAGTAAGGTTTCTGTAAACTAATGAAATTAAGTTGATATTATTCTGAACTAGACTGTTACAAGTAAATATATTAAGTATAATTTTCCAGTGAAGCCACTAAGAAAATAAAAAATATATAGCAAAAAAAGCAACACAGAAATTAAAATGGCACACTAGAAAATATCTGTTTAACACAAACAAAGGCAGTACTGGAGGGGTAACCCATTACTGTTGAGTCAATTCCAACTCATAGCAACCCTACAGGACAGAATAGAACTGCCCCATAGAGTTTCCAAGGCTGTAAATATTTATGGAAGTAGACTGCCACATCTTTCTCTTGTGGAAAGTTGGTGGGTTTGAACCACTGATCTTTTGGTTAGCAGCTGAGTCCTTAGCCATTGCACTACCAGGGCTCCTTTTAATAGAGGAATAGAGGAAAAAAATAGACATAAGACATATAAAAAACAAACATGAAAACGGTAGACACAAATACAGTTTCCATGAAACACCTGGTAGATTCAAACTGCAACCTTTTTGGTTAGCAGCCATAGCTCTTAATCACTACATCATCAGGATTTCCCTCCATAATTACATTGAACGAAAACAAATTAGGCACTCCAATCAAAATGCAGATATTAGCAGAATGGATAAATAAACATGATTCAATTATATATGGTCTATAAGACACACTTTTTCAAAGACACAAATAGATTGTAAGTAAAAGGATAGAAAAAGATAAATTACACAAAAATAACTAAAAGAGAGCTGGGGTGTCTAAATTAATATGAGAAAATATAGATTTTTAAGCCAAAAAGCTTACTTGAGACAAAAAAGGACATATTATAATGATAAAAGGGTCAATCCATTAGGAAGGCATAACAATTATAAACAAATGCACACTTAATAAGAGAACCCCAAAATACATGAAACGAAAACTGACAAAGGGAGAACTAACTCACCAATCACAGCTGGAAACTCCAATACCCCACTTTCAATAACGATTACAGCAATTAGAAGATCAGCAAGAAATAGACAAACAACACAATAAACCTACTAGATCTAACAGACATCTATAGAACAATTCATTCAAAAGCTGAAAAATGTATATTCTTCTCAAGTGCACATTGAATATTCTGTAGGCTAGACCGTATGCTAGGCCATAAAATAAACCTCAATAAATTTAAAAGAATTAAAATTATACAAACTATGTTCTCCAAAATGAAATGAAATTAGATGTCATTAATAAAAAGGACTTCGGACATTCAAAAATATGTTAAAATTAAATGACATACTTCTAAATAACCCAAGAGTCAAAGAAGAAATCACAGGGGAAATTAGAAAATGTTTTGAGATAAACAGAAATGAAAACACAATATATATTAAAAAAAACAAACAATATAAGGGGAAGAGCTAAAGCTGTGCTTTGAGGAAAATTTATAGCTGTAAATGCCTATGTTAAAAAAGAAATATCTCTAAGTAATAACCTAATGTTCCACTTAAGAAACTAGAAAAATAAAAAAGCAAACTAAACACAAAGCAGACATATGGGAAGAAATAGTAAAGATTAAAGTAGAAATAAATGAAATAGAGAATAGAAGAATAGAGAAAATGAACAAGACTTTGAAATGATCAAAACATTGACAAACCATTTTGTTAGACTGCCCAAGAATAAAAGAAGGCTTAAATTACCAAAATTGAAAACAAAAGAAGGGACATTTCTACTGACCTTATAGAAATAAGAAAGATTATAAGGGAATAATATGAGGAACTTTATGAAAACCAATTAGAAAACAGATGAAATGGTTGGATTCCTAGAAAGATATAAACTATTGAAACTAGCTCAAAAAGAAATGGAATGCCTGAATAGACCTGTAACAAGAGATTGAATTAGTAAACAAAAATATACCCACAAAGAAAAGTCTAAGCCCAGACGACTCCAATGGTAAATTCTACCACATATTTAAAGAATTAATACCAATTCTTCGCAAACACTTCTAAAATATAAAAGAGGAGGGAACACTTCTCATCTCATTCAATGAGGACAGTATTATCATGACACCAAAACCAAAGACATCTGCAGAAAAGAAAACTGCAGACCAATACCCCTTGTGACTATAGACTCAAAAATCCTCAACAAACCACTAGCAGATTGAATCCATCAATATATAAAAAGAATTATACGTGATCAAGTGGAATTTATCCCAGAAATGTAAGTTTGATTCAATGTATAAATTAGTGTAATACATCATATTAACAGCATAGAAGGCAAATATGATCATATGATCATCACAATAGAAGCAGAAAAACCATTGGTAAAATCTAACAGTCATTAGTGATAAAAACATCCAACAAGCTAGGAATAGAATGGAACTTCCTCAACCTGATAAAAGACATCAACGAAAAACCCACAGCTAAGATATATAATGGTGAATGACTGAAAGCTTTTCCACTAGGATAGGAAGACAAAGATGTCCACTCTTGCTACTTCTATTCGACATTGTACTGGAGGTTCTAGCCCATGCAATTAGGCAAGGAAAAGAAATAAAAGACATCCAGATTGGAAAGAAAGAAGTAAAACTACCTCTATTTGTAGATGACATGATATTACATAAAGAAAATTAGAAGAAATCTACATAAAAGCCTAATTAGGATTGTGGGATACAAGATCAATATACAAAAATCAATTGCATTTCTATATACTAATAATGAACAATCTGAAAATGAAATTAAGAAAACAATTTTATTTACAGTAGCATAAAAATAACAAAATACATAGAAGTAAATTCACAAAAGAAATGCAAGACTAGTACACCAAAAACTAAAAAACATCGTTGAGAAAAATTAAATAAGCCCTAAATAATTAATTTTAATAATTGAGCAATTTAATTTAAGGACTAAGGTGCATCTGACCCCAGCCATGGTGTTTTCAGTCAACTCATATGCATACAAAAACTGGGTAATGAAGAATTGACAGCTTTGAATTATGATGTTTGTGAAGAATATTGAATATACCATGGACTGCCAGAAGAACAAACAAATCTGTCTTGGCAGAAGCACAGCCAGAATACTCTTTAGAAGCAAGAACGGTGAGACTTTGTCTCACATACTTTGGACATGTTATCAGGAGGGATCAGTCCCTGGAGAATGCCATCATGCTTGGTAAAGTAGTCATCAAAAAAGAGGAAGGCCCTCAATGAGACGGATTGACACAGTGGCTGCAACGATGGGCTCAAGCATAGCAATGACCATGAGGGTGGCACAGGACTGGGCAGTGTTTCGTTTTCAACCCGTGTATAGGGTCGCTGTGAGCCGGAACTGACTCCAGGCACCTAACAACAACAAATAATTGGATAGACACCTCATGTTCATGTTTTGGAAGACTTAATATTGTTAATATGCAATATTGTCTGCATTGGTTGAATAGGGTCCCTCCACAAATTCACGTCCACCCAGAACTTCAGAATGTGAACTTATTTAGAAATAGAGTCATTGCAGATAGAATTAGTTAAGTTTAAATGGGGTCAGACTGGATTAGCATAGGCTCTTTGTTCAATGACCAGTATTCTTGTAAGAAGAGAACACTTAGTGACACAGACACATAGGGAGGAAGGCCGTGTGAATACAGAGGCAGAGGTTGAAGTTGTGCTGCCAAGAAATGCTAAGGATTGCTGGCAACCACCAGAGGCTAGGAAAAGGCAGGGATGGATACTTCGTTAGAGCCTTCAGAGGGAGTATGGCCCTGTGGACACCCTGATTTCAGATTTCTGAGCTCATAAGCTGCGAGAGAATACATTTCTATTGTTTTAAGCAGCCAAGTGTGTCACAATTTGTTATGGCAGCCCTAGATAACTAATATAATCCCCAACTGGATCTACACATTCGACACAATTCCTTGCCAAAGCCCCAGCTGTCTTTTTTGCAGGAATTGACATACAAAGTGGAGGATACACCTTTCCTGATGTTAAAACTTACTGCAAAGCTACAGTAATCAAAAGTGCATGGTACTGAATAAGTATAAAAAAACAGAACTATATAAATGGAATAAAGTGAGAATTTAGAAATACAGCTTTACATTTATGATCATTTATGAAAACATATGTCCATACAAAAACATGCACATGAATGTTCGTAGCAGCATTATTCATAATAGCCTAAAAGTGGAAACAATCCATATGTCCAATTGATGAATGGATAAACAAAATAGGATTTATTCATACAATGGAATATTACTCAGCAAAGTACATGCTGCAATGAACAAATCTGTCTTGGAAGAAATATAGCCAGAATGCTCCTTAGAAGCAAGGACGGTGAGACTATGTCTCACGTACTTTGGACATGTTCTCAGGAGGGATCAGTCCTGGAGAAGGACATCATGCTTGGTAAAGTAGAGGATCAGCAAAAAAGAGGAAGACCCTTAACGAGATGGATTGACACAGTGGCTGCAACCATGGGCTCAAGCATAACAAAGATCATGAGGATGGAAAGAAACCAGCAGTGTTTCTTTCTGTTGTACATAGGGTGGCTATGAGTCAGAGCTGACTCAGTGACACCTAACAACAACGTGCTACAACATGAATAAACCTTGAAAACATCATGTTAAATGAAGAATCCAAATACAAAAGGCCATATTTTGTATGATTTCATTTACATGAAATGTCCAGACTAGGCAAATCCATAGTGACAGAAAGTAGTGATTGCCAGGTACTGGGAACAGGGAGAATGGGACATGACTGCTAATGGGTACAGAGTTTCTTTCCAGTGTAATGAGAATGTTTAGAATTAGGTAGTGGCGATGGTTGTACAAGTTTGTGAGTATACTAAAAGCTACTGTTTTGTACACTTTAAAATGGTGAATTTTATGGTAAGTAAAATATATTGCAATAAAGCTGTTAAAAAAAAAACTTTTTTTTTTTTTTTTTTTTTTAACTCGTACTTGTATAGGTCATGGTGTGGCTGAGTTCTTTGTTCAAGGTGAAATCAAGATGTTGTTTGGCTGTGTTTTCATCTGAAGCTCCATGTTCTCTGCCAAGCTCATTCCTGTCATTTAGCAGAACTCAATTCCTTGCAGTTGTAGGACTGAGGTCCCCATTTGCTTACTGGCTGTCAGCAGGGGGCCATTCTCAGCTTCTAGAAGCTGCCCACTGTCCTTATTATACTGCCCCCTCCATCTTCAGGCCAGTGATGGTGCATTGACTATATCTCGTGACTGAAATCTCTGATTTTTCCTTTTGCTACCAGCTGAAGAAAACTCTCTCTATGCTTTTAAGACAGAAACTCTCTGCTTCTGTGATTCTGTTAGGCCCACCCAACTAATCTACATCTTAAGATCTTGGTAAAGGAGACCTGGTAGTGCACTGGTTAAGTGCTTGGCTGCTAGCCAAGAGGTCGGTAGCTCAAACCCATCAGCTGCTCTGCAGGAGGAAAGACCTGGCCATCTGCTCCCATAAAGATTACAGTCTAGGAAACCCTATGGGGCAGTTCTGTTCTGTCCTATAGGGTCTCTATGAGTCGGACTTGACAACACACAGTAATAACAACAAGGTTTTGACACTTGGTACTTAATTGCATCTGTAAAATCCCTTTATGACAGTACCTAGATTAGTGTTTGGATAACTGTCTTAGTCATCTAGTGCTGCTATAACAGAAATACCACAAGTGGATGGCTTTAACAAAGAGAAATTTATTCTCTCACATTCTAGTAGGCTAGAAGTCCAAATTCAAGGCATCAGCTCCGGAAGAAGGTTTTCTTTTTCTGTCGGCTCTGGAGGAAGGTCCTTGTCATCATCTTCCCCTGGTTGAGGAACTTCTCAGGTACAGGGACCCCGGGTCCAAAGAATGTGCTTTGCTCCCGGTGCTGCTTTGTTGGTGGTATGGGGTCCCCAACTCTCTGCTTGCTTCCCTTTCCTTTTTATCTCTTGTAAGATAAAAGGTCACACCCCAGGGAAACTCCCTTTACATTGGATCAGGGATGTGACCTGAGGAAGGGTGTTCCATCCCAACTTAATTCTCTTTAATCACAGGCAGACATGATGGTTTATAACACATAGGAAAATCACAAAACCAAGTTGAGACATATTTTGGGGGGACACAATTCAATCCATGACAGTAACCATGGGTGGGAATCTTGGGAGGGGAATATTTGGAATTCCGCCTACCCCAACCCATATTGGTGCTCATCCTTCTAGGGAGTGGGTCAGCTGTGAGTCTTATGTGCCTAAATGTTCCATGTTGCTGAAATTCTGTCCAGCATTTTGACCTCTCCAAATGAGCCAAGGACCATCTCTCAGGAACTGTCCAGATGAACATCTGGAGTTGTTTTGCTCCAGCCTTGGTCTCAAAGTGTCAGTATCAGTGAGTTGAAATGCCTACTTAAGAAGGTCCTGTGGAAGGCTATGGATGGTGGAAACCTCAGGCTGCCTGGCCTGGGTGATTGCAATCATCTTGGGGTACCTCCGTTGGTGAAGGGAGAGTTGGAATGAGTGATGTCTGGTCCTGTCAATGCTGCCTTGACCTGGGGTCTTATGAATGCCGTTCTAAGTAGCTCTGAAATCACCTCTCCCTATTTTTCCCCAATAGGATCACTGCCATTCCATGCTTGACTCTCTATGGCACTAAATGTTCCCCGTGGCATGGTGGTGGGTGTTTGGGGGCATCATGATGAGAGCCATCATGTAGAAATAGAAAAAAAAGAGAACTTAAATTTCCTGGTACAGAACAGGATAAGAATGGCACGAACCTCTACCTACCCCGTTTAAAGAAATTCACTAAAAACACATGTGCTGGCAGTATGCAATAAATAGCAGTAAATGAAGAACCTGCGTAAAGATATTTCAGATACCCTAGTGTGCCTATTTCCTTTTAAATTGTTTCCTCGGAGTCAAAATACAGACAATCTCTTCCAAGTAGATGTCATTATTCATGGGCTAGAAAAATTCCTAATTCTGAAGAAGGTTCCAGAATGAGGTAGACATCAATGCCACATCATTTGGAGCCCAATGAAAGATGACTGGTGGCAGGCCAACTGCTCTCTGGTCCTCACTCCCAAAATTTAACCCTTACATATGGATACTGAACAGGTCTTGTACAATCTGGGTGAGGCACCCCATGAATATTCTCTTATTCAAAATAATCAAATTTTGAGGATGTGCTACCGGGAAAATCTGTCACATTGCATTAGGTTGGCACTGTGACTTATATGAAAATTGTCACGTAACTCAATTGCCCAGGCCCAATCTTCCGCCGGCATAATTTAGTTCACTTAGAGTTAAGAGAATAAATGGTTAATAAAATGTCTTATCTGGGATTGTTGAGGGCAAACAAGAGACTGTGGTGCATCGGATGGTTCACAGGAGCTCAGGAGCTGGCTGCTAAGATTAGAACAAGCATAGGAACAGCGTTTAACACTTCAGGAATGCTTACAATTACATTATATTGCTCTCTATAGTTTACGAAGCACTCTAACTTATTGTCTGCCTTGATTCTTAGTGCAACTCTGTAAGGTAAGCGTTGTTATTATCACCATTTACAGGTATGCATCACTTAACGTCCACCATAGGTTCTGTGAAACAGGGCGTTATGCAATGTGTGAACACCATGTTACATATAGGCAGTCCCGTTACAATTTCTAGTTAAATTCTCATAAAGCCTATTATATTAAAACCTTATGGGAGCCTACTGGACAAAGCCCAAAAGCTGTATCCGCTGGATATAGGAGGCCGGCTTTGCCCAGTATGTGGCTGGGCTGGGCTGGGGCCTGTGCCAGCAGGTGTATCTGGACTTTGTGAACATCTGGGTGCAGGAAGGAGGGCAGGGCTGGGTGTGGCCATGTAGAGAGGAGGCCACCAGGAGTGAGTATGTGGGTGCTGGGAGCATGGCTGGTGGTGGCGGCCCTGGCTGCCACCACCCTGCTAGTGAGACCACTTCCTGGTCTTGTGCAGCCGCACCGTTGCCCAGAGCCAGGAGCTCAGAGTGCCCTGGCTGGGCTGGTATCCCCACCAGCACTGGAGGCATGAGAAGAGGGGCCCTGGCAGGTGCTGCCCTGCACCAGGAGTGATAGGCTGCATGACTGCTGGGTGGGTGAAGAAAGCCAGGAGGAGGCAAAGGAGGAGGCAGAAGAGGTGGAGGTGCTGCAGAGATTGGGGTGTGCCCTGGAGCTCCTCTGCTCATTCATTCTAGGGGTTGGGGTCTTTATAACCATTACGGGGAAACAATAAACAGACGGAGAGCTGCATTACCTTAAAAAAACAAAAACAAAAATCCTTATGTGACCACTGATGTACCTGCGGTTGGCCGTGGCCTGAAGGGACATTATGTGGGTGTGTGACTGTATAATGAAGATACTGAAGCTCAGAGGGAGTGCTTGTTCAAGATCACTTACCTAGTCTGTGATGGAGTGGAATGAGGAGCTGAACTCAAATTTCTAAGAATAATAAAAGCTTCCATTTATAGTGCCCCGAGTGTGGGCCAGATACTTTACATATATTACTGTGAAATCCTTTAGGAACCCTTCAAGGTACATTACTATCAACGGCCTTCTCAAGGCTTGCCTATGGTCAAATAATACAACAAAACCTGAAAGAACTGGAACTGCCAGAGAAGGAAAACTCAAATATTTTCCACTAAAAGGGAATGTAGGAAAGTGGTAAGACCGTACCCTGTCAAAGGTGGAAAACTTCTGAGACCTGGGAAAACAAGGCAGGCGCATTGAGTTCTGGCTTTCACAGGTTTTCCTGTAAATGGTGGAGCTGGGATTCCAACTCTAGGACACCTGAATTTGAGCCTGTGGCCTGCCCAGTACGTTCCTGAGCCATACTGGTATCTAGAATGTTTGCGACAGTGTTCCTTTTATTCTATGTCTCCCAGGCAACCTCTGACTCAGTTTGAACCCCACCATGCTAACTGGGGAAAACCCTGGTGGTGTAGTGGTTAAGTGCTACAGCTGCTAACCGAAAGTTCGAATCTACCAGGTGCTCCTTGGAAACACTATGGGGCAGCTCTATTCTATCCTATAGGGTCACTATGAGTTGGAATCGACTTGACGGCAACAGGTTTATTCTAACTTGGATGCACTTACTATGAACGATTATATATATATATAAAAGTGCCTGAAACAAAGAAAAACTTGCTCAGTATTTGTTTAGTGAACAGTAATAATTACCCTTTAACCTGTTACAGCACCTCAAAATTTACAAAGTCTTTTCACATAGATTCTTGTTAGATCAGTTAAATAATTTGAAGAGCACTTTAGTGTGTTCTTGTCTTTCTTTCTTTTTTTTTTTTAAGGTTTTATCATGTCACCCCCAACCAGATAGTAAGCGTCTCTATCTAGAAGGTAATGAATAGGTCATTTTTTTTTTTTTTTTTATTTCTACAAGGCTGATTCTTCAATTGGTTTCACTGGATAATAGACTTATAGTTTGAAATGATCACGCGTGTCATCCTGAAGATGATCACAAAGAATGAACTGGATTGTGGTTGTTAGTTGTAATTAAGTCTGCTCTGACTCATGGCAACCTTATCTACAACAGGATGAAATATTGCCTGGTTCTGTGCCATCTTCATGATTATTGGTATATTTGAGCCCATCGTTGTGGCTACTGTGTCAGCCTATCTCACTGAGGGTTTCCTAGGTTTTTGCTGACCCTCTGCTTTACCAAACATGATATCCTTTTCTGACGATTGATCTTCCTTGATGACATGTCCAGGGTAAGTGAGTAAAAGTCTTGCTATCCTTGCTTCTAAAGAGCATTCCACTTGTACTTGTTCTAAGACTGATTTGTTCATTCTTCTTGCAGTCCATGATATATTCAATATTCTTCTTCAACACCACAATTCTTCTGTCTTCCTTTTTCATTGTCTAGCTTTCACATGCGTATAAGGCCATTAGTCATCAAAGTGACATCTTTGCATTTTAAAACTCTAACGAGGTCTTTTGCAGCAAATGTGTCCAATGCAATACTTCATGTCATTTCTTGACTGCTGCTTCCGTGGACGTTGACTGTTGATCCAAGTAGAATGAAATCAGTGACAACTTTGATTTCTTCTTCATTTTTCATCATGCTGTTCGTGTTCATTGTCATGAACTGGATAATCTACACATAAAAAGCAAGAACAGACAGTTTTCATTATCCAAATCATAACCAACTTTGCTAATGTATCCTGAATGTGACTGTGAAGTACTTTAAGTTCTTTCCCTCCTTTACTCCACTGCAAGGTGAGCACTGATACCATTATCCCCTGTACTCCATCACACTTGGGGGTAGGGAGGGATCAACCTGCCTGTTCAGATCTCCATAGCTCTTGGGGTCCAGAAAGATGAGACAATCCCCCCAGAACATTCATATAAGCTCGGATACAAGACATACCACAGCCCTGTTCTCACCTGTCATGGTGTTTGGCCTTCGTAGGTGATCGCTAAATCCTTTACTAGTTTTAATATGCTATGGAAACCCTGGTGGCATAGTGGTTAAGTGCTACAGCTGCTAACCAAAAGGTCAGCAGTTCGAATCCACCAGGCACTCCTTGGAAACTCTGTGGGGCAGTTCTACTCTGTCCTGTAGGGTTGCTATGACTATGAGTCAGAATCGACTTGACAGCAATGGGTTTGTTTTTGGTGTGATTCATTGTTATTTTCTCCAATATTACGTTTCAAGATGCTTTTGCCTTGTATAGCTTCCCTAGGCAGCTTATTTAAAGTTGTGATAAAAAAACCAAGAAATCAAACCTGTTGCCATCGAGTCAATTCCGACTCACAGCCACCCTATAGGACAGAGTAGAACTGCCCCACAGGTTTTCCGAGGAGCACCTGGTGGATTTGAACTGCTGACCTCTTGGTTAGCAGCTATAGCTCTTAACCACTACACCACCACATTTCCCATTAAAAAAAAGTTCAAATAGGCAAATCTAACTTTACTGGCTCAAACTTTTAGTGATAGGGGAAATGCCCATGATAATACTGTTAAATGAAAATAGTAGATAAAAATATGTGCAGTATGATCCCGGTTCTCTGTTTTTCTACTACTTGTAGATGTGTGACTTTGGGTCACTGTGAGCCTCATTCTCCTACATGTGCATAGTAATGTGTACTTCACAGGGTTAACTAAGAGTAATTCATTTGTCAGTCCTCTAAAAATCCTGAAGATTATGCCTCCTGCACACCCTTCAGCCTGTTCCCACTAGATTCTGCTGTTTTTCCAACACTTACCCCATTGACAGGTCCAGACCTTCCTCCTTTCCAAAATCTAGCTCAAATGTCGGAATCTTTAGGAAGCTGCCTTAGTTACCTAGTGCTGCCACAACAGAAGATACCACAAATGGATGGATTTAAAGAACAGGAATTTATTGTTTCGTAGTTTCATAGGCTAGAAGCCCAAATCAGGGCATCATCTCCTTGTCAGTAGATCCAGGAGTTCCTTGGAGTTTGTTGGTGTTCCTTGGTGGTTGCTGGTGTTCATTGACGTTCCTTGGTGTTCTTGGCAACTGTCTTCCCCCTGTGTGTGTCTCTGTGTCTATTTTGCTCTTTTCATAACTCAGAAGTGATCAAGTTTAGGATCCCCTCTACTTGGGTATGATGCAATTAACATAACGAAGGCAACTCTGTCTCCAAACAGGATCGCATTCACAGGTACAGGGGCTGGGGCTTTAATACATATTTTGGGGGAACATAATTCAATCCACAATGGAGGTGTTTTTCAATCCCAACCCATCCATAAGAAATTGATCTCTTCCTACAGCCTTCTAGGTATCTACGTCAGAGCAGCACTATATTTCGTTAATTTTCTGCATCCCCCACAGACCAGGCCTAGGACTGGACCTGGTACACAGTAGGTGTTCAGGATATAATCTATTGAGCTGCACTGAACACCAGTTAAGTAAACCAATGCGTTTCCTTTCCATGACCTATCTGGAAAATTCCTTCATTGACCAGCAGTGGAGCACCCTGAAAGGAACAGAGACCAGGAGGAGTTAACAGGAACCCAGACAACTCCTTAAGACATTTAGGATAAACAAGTTTGTTTATTTGGTCTTCCTTTGTGTATATTTTATGCATAATGAACCTATTTTAAGATATGTTTGAGACAGTCTAATGTTTATGGATACTAACATGAATATTAAGTGACTTTCTTGATGTATAGATGTACTTTAAATTTTTAATCAATATGAGAAAAGCTATTCTATTTAGGAAGTCTGGAATATCACGTAGAGTGATTATTTAAACTGCTTATGGGGGAGGATAAAATAGTACAAAAAGAAAGTGTGCTGTGAAAATGTACAGAGTTTAAACGGGGCTTATTTCAAAATGTGTGGAATCCACATATGCATATTTATTTATTTGTCCTGACAAATTTAAAACGAATCCGCTAAGGATACTTGGGATTGCGGCACAGCTAAATGACAAGCTATATTCTCACTTGAATGACTTTCTTATCTCAGTGTACCTCAATTCCAAACAAATGGACTTTTAAGAAATTCTAGAACTAAAAATGTACCTCCCATACTTCCCTCTTCCAAGCTAGCTGCTTGTGAAAATCTGAAACCACACCAAGCCCGGAGGTAGTTGGTCTTTTGTTAGGAGCTCAAACAGTGGAGGGTACAACACATCCGTACATTGTCTAGAGAGTTCTGTATTTTGCTACCTTTACAGTTGAGGTGTCCATCTTTTTCTTTTTCACCTACACTGAATTTTTTTTTTTTTAAGTCCTTTGTGCCTTATACGTAGTAGGACTTCAACAGAAGGTATTGAAATGGATGATTAAGTGAACTTGAAAACTGGAAGTAATTTAATTTCTCCTGTATTTTCGCTCTTCATTGATGGCTGCACCATCCACCCAGTCTTCAAGCAAAGGTGCATAAGGTGCACTGATACCTCCCTCTCTCTTGCTTCCTACATCTTGTCAGTAAGTCCAATGATTTTTCTCTAATCTGTTATCTCTGCTCCATTCCCTCTCCCCTGTCTCAGACCATTTCCTTATATCTAGGCAACAACCTCATGGATTTGTTATAATGTTGTTTTGACTGTGTGTGACAGAGACCCAAAGTAACAATGGCAAATACAAGACTGGCTTGGGAGCTTTTCTTCTGCAGGCACCTGGTTTCCTTCTTTCTTGTTGCTCCGCCATCTTTAGGGCTGCTATCATTTGCATTGCCCAAGATGGCTCACCATCATGTCTGCATTCAAGTAAGAAAGAAGGGAGAGATTGGAAATGACAGGGCATGGCCCTTCTTTTTAAGGCAGGACTCAGAGATTTCTCAGGTAATTTAAACTCACATCCCATTGGACAGAATTAGTCACATGGCCTCACATCACCTATCTTGTCCTATTAGCACCCGATTCTTTACCACCGAACTGTTATTTTTCTATGAATAATGTGGTATTTCATGCCTCAGTGCCTTTGCACATACTGTTTCTTCTTTTAAGAATGTTCTTCCACTTGGAAAATTTCTAGTTGGCTTTACAAACCAAGCTCTGAAGTCACTTCCATTAGGAAACCTGTATTAACCTTCTCTCTCCCACCCTTATCCAAGATAATTAATTGGTCACTCCTTACTATCTCAGTGGCACAAGTGGATAAGTGCTTGGCTATTAACTGAGAGGTTGGCAGTTCAAACCCACCTAGAGGTGCATTGGAAGGAAGCCCTCCTGATTTACTTTTGAAAGATCACAGCCATTGAAAACCCCATGGAGTACAGTTCTACTTTGGCACACATGGGTCACCATGAGTTGGAATCGACTCAATGGCAACTGGTTTGGTTTATGGTTTTCTTTACAACCTCATACCTTGTACTTACCTGTTCCATTTTTGCCCATAATATATTATGTAGTAATTTATCTGTTTGCATATCTGTCTCCTTTTCTACACTATGAGCATGATCAGATTCATCTTTATATCCTCAGAGTCACAGAGCTTGCCACAGTTCAATAAGTGCTTGTTTACCTTTGACTATGTGAATGAATGAATGAGTGAAAGAGTGATTACATCACACACCATTCCTTGTTTAATACTTCTTACCTTTAATATGGGGGCTTGTTTCAATAAACAAAAAACTACTATTGAGCACTTTCTTTGGTTGAGGTAGTGTGTTAGGGTCTTAGCATAGTTATCTAATTTAATTCTTACAAATATCTCCTTAAGGTAGATGTTATTACTATAATTTTAGAGATGGGAAACTGAGGCATCAATAACTTAAGTAACCTACCCATCTTCTTTCTTAATTTTATGGATTGTAGGGCAAATGGAGAGTAGAAGAGCATAGAGTAGAGTTTTATATGGAATAATATGCTGCAAAGTATATTGGACTGGCAGTACTCAGCCCTTGTCCAAATTCTATAAATTCTTAGCCCACTCCACCTGGGACATGCTACCTTCCCCCCCGGGCCTCAGTTTTCTCATCCATAATGGGAGAGTTTGGCTTAATGCTCCCTCAGTTTCCTTCCACATCTAAAATTCAGTGATTTTCTTACTTTTCTAATATAGCAAGTTGAAATGTAGCCCTCCTCCACACCAGTATGCTACACTTGAACAGCTGTGATTTTGCTAAAAATGGACACTTTCTGAATGTTAAAACAGTGCATGGTAGAGAATAGACAATTTATATCCAAAAACCTCCACTGTTAAAAGATTAACACTAAACCCCTGGAACTCACTCAGAATAAAATCTTTTCAGAATGGAGGATGTGAAATGGCATAGCTTTCACTGGAGATTTTAGAAGATTGCTTTCAGATATATTTAGCCACAAAGCAAATTTCGAATTCTATGAGTATTGCAATTGAAATGTAGCCTCAGCACACCCTGGATTATCTCTTTGGCATGGTCCCACAATGTGGCCAAGTCTATATAATCTCTGTGTGTGTTGGTGGATATCATACAGGTCTTTTCTTCATTGAGTTATACTGGAGTCTTGAGAGGTCTCAATAATATGGCCACTTTTCATCACCTGGGTTCTGAAACAACTGAAAACAAGACAAACTTGCTCAGCAAATAGAGATGAAAATATCACCTTTTTGATGTTAATGATATTGGACAATGTGACTTATACTCATGGCCAAGGTAACTTCCTAACATTGAACCTCAGAATTTTGGCACCACTACTACTATCCACCTACCCCTGCTGGATTAGGATGTTGGATTAGAACCAGCCCCTAAGGAGCAGAGAAAATCACGTGCTCCTTTTCAAGAAGCATGAAAGCATCCCTCAAGAAAAAAGAAGGGCTGAATTAAACATGATCAGTTCCTCCTTACAAACTCACCATGGCTTGTTGTTATTGTTGTTAGGCAGTGTTGAGTGAGTTTCAACTCATAGCAACCCTAGGTACAACTGAAGGAAACACTACCCGGTCCTGCACCATCCTCATAATAATTACTATGTTTGAATTCATTGCTGCAGCCACTGCATCAATTCTTCTCATTAAGGGTCTTCTTTTCACTGACCCTCTACTTTACCAAGCATGATGTCCTTCTCCAGGGACTGGTCCCTTCTGATAACATGTCCAAAGTATGTGAGATGAATTCTTACCATCTTTTCTTCCAAAGAGCATTCTGGCTGTACTTCTTCCAAGACAGACTTGTTCGTTCTTCTGGCAGTTCGTGGTATATTCGATATTCTTTGCCAACGCCATAATTCAAAGATATAAATTTCTCTTTGGTCTTCCTTATTTATTTCCCAGCTTTCACATGCATATGAAGTGATTGAAAATACCACACCTTGGCTCAGGTGCACCTTAGTCCTCAAAGTGAAAGATAAGTTATTGTGTTTGGCCCCTTCCACAACCAAAAGGGAGGCACAATGCCTGGTAGGTCTTTCTGGATTTTGAAGTCAAAGCATCCCTCATCTGGGTGTACTACTCCCGCCTATTTATCAAGTGACTCAAAAAAGCTGCTAGTTTGGAGTGAAGCTGAGAACAAGAGAAGGCTCTGCAACAAGTTCAGGCTGCCGTGCAAGCTGTTCTGCCACTTGGGCTGTAGGATCCGGCCAATGCAATGGTGCTCGAAGTGTCAGTGGCAGGTAGAGATGCTGCTTAGAGTCTTTGGCAGGCCCCTGTTAGCGAATCACAGCATAGACCTTTAGGATTTTGGAGCAAATCCCTACTATCCTCTGCAGAGAACTAGTCTCCTTTTGAGAAGCAGATTTTGGCTTGTTACTGGGTCTTGGTAGAGATTGAACACTTAGCCACGGGCCACCAAGACACCATGTAGCCCGAGCTGTTCATCATGAACTGGGTGTTACCTGACCCACAGAGGCATTAAGTCAGAAGTACAAAGCATACTCCATCATTAAATGGAAGAAGGCAGTTCTAAATACCAGCTACAACCATGTGACCGGTTGTAGAAAGGATGACTGTAACTGTTATGAGTATTGCTTCCTTGTATGTGTACATGAAATATTTTTATTTTTTTCACACTATAAGTCAAAATAGACTCCAAGGCAGTGGATCTGGTTTGGTTTTGAGTTTCATTTATAAAATATAAGATGTAAACAGGGCTAATGTGTTGTCTGTTGTACACATGGCAGTTGCATCATGTTACATAGAAGTATGACTTTGTAATTGTCTTTATTTAGAGATTGTGTATGGTTTAAGGAGATATGTACCTGTGCCATGTTGATAAGGGGTGGATTGTAATGGTTAAGGTTGTATGTCAACCTCACTGGGACATGATTCTCAGTGGTTTGGCAGTTATGTAATGATGTAGCTTGGCAGTTATGTAGTGGTGCAGTTATCCTCTATTTTGTGATATAATGTAATTACCTCCATGATGTGTTCTGCTGTGATCAGCCAATCAGTTTTAAGGGGAGTTTTCTCAGGTTGTGGCCTGTACCCAATATATGGAGACATTCCAGCAAACTTGCTGGCCTTTCCTCGCTCTGGATCCTACAACTGGCTTATCATCATTTGACCTCTGGTTTTTGGGACTTGAGGCAGTGGTGTGCCATATTGCCTGCCAATCTTGGGATTCATTGGCCTCCACAGCCTGTAGTCAACAACCTGCCATCTTTCCTGTTGATCTTGGATTTGTCAACCTCCACAGCCCATGAGCCAGCAGCCTGCTGCCTGACCTGCTGATCTTGGGTTCATCAGCCCCTGCCGCTTCCTGAGTCGGGAGAAGCCTCCAGTGTGACACCTGATGACGGACTTGGAATTTGCCAGCCTCTACAGCTGTGTGAGCCATTTCCTTGAGATGAATCTCTCCTTTCTCTCTCTCTGCTTCACTGGTTTTGCTTCTTTAGACAGCCTGGCCCCCGAATATGGTTTCCACCTCTACAGTATAGAACCCTACTTTTTAGTGGAACAAGTATCCCTGAGTGATGCAAATGGTTAATGCTTAGCCGTTAACTGAAACGTTGGAAATTCAAGATCACCCAGAGATGCCTCAGAAGAAAGGCCTGGTGGTTTACTTATAAAAAATCAGGTATTAAAAACCCTGTAGAGCACAGTTCTACTGTGATACAGATGGGGTGCCATGAGTTGGAACTGCCTTGACGGCAACTGGTGTTGGTTTATTGGATAGCAGTAAATTCTAGGCCCCACTCACATTTAAGGAGAGGAAATTATACAAGGGCATGTGTCATAGGGGCTTGTCTTAGAATTCTGCCTACCACACAACCTACAGAGAATCCCTCTATCAGCCCCTGCTGCCACATGAGGAGAATTCTCCAGCCTGAGGCCTGACCCATGGGCTTGGGACTTGTGTCAGCCTCTCCAATTACATGAGCCATTTCCTTGAGATAAATCTCAAGTGCCATATACCTGGCACTCTCCCTCCCAAATCTCGTATTTGTCAGTCCCTTGTTTTCCTTTTTCTGTAAATTTATTACATCTATGTGTTTTACAAGAAAAACATAGTCTGTTTTAGTTGTCTTTACAAAAACAATATAATATTGCATGAAATCTTTTGACACTTGCTTTTTTGTCATTTAATATGATATTGCTAAGGTTCATCCGTATTGGTATGTGTATTTATAATCTGCTTTTTAACTGATAGGCAGTATTCCATTACAGGAATTTTTATATGATTTATTCATTCTCATACCGATGGGCATTTGAGTTGTTTCTAGATTTTTTGCTATTGTGAACAGTGCTGCTGTGAACATTTTTATTCATGTCTCCTGCTATATACATGTAAGAATATATTTTGGGAATATACATACGAGTGGGATTCCCGGGTCACAAGATACATAAACGTCAGACTTTTCCAAATTTACGTTTCCATCAGCAGCGCAAAGAGCCTATGGCTCTATATGACCTCCAACACTTGGTATAAATATATTTTTACATTTTAGCCCATCAGCTCTTCTTATGCTTACTAGCCATGCATTTCCTCTTCTGTGAAATATCTGTTCATGTCTTTGACAATTTTTCTGTTGAATTGTTTGTCTTCTACTAATATTTATTTGTAGGCATTCTTTATATATACAGGTTTACTTTTCTTGTCAGAAATATAGAGGAACTGGAGAAAATGATCGCTAAGTTCCCTCATATGTCAAGGGGGATAATAATGCCTGCCACGCTTACTTCTCAAAGCTGATGTGAAGATCAAACGTGAGAATGCAGTGAAAGTCCTCTGCACAGTAAACACAGAGTAACAACTTGTTTTGGGGTAAAACACCCCAGATAACTGGTGTTATGAATCGAACTGTATCCTCCTAAAAGTTGTGTTGAAGTCTTAACCTTGGTAGTGACCTTGTTTGAAATTGAGTCTTTTAAGATAAAGTAGGGTGGGTCCTTATCCCATCAGAGTGTTGTCTTATAGAAGAGAACAGACAAAAGGAGTTAGACAGAAAAAGAGTCAGGTGACTACAGGAGCAGCTGCAACCTAAGGACAGCCGAGGATTGCCGAGAGCCACCAGAAGCTAGGAGGGAGGCATGGGCCAGCTCCTCTCTCAGAGCCCTCAGAAGGATTAGTGATTGCACACAGATTTCTTGGGTCTAAAAATTAGCTCTGGCACTTACTAATGGTGTGACCTAAGGTTATTTATTTCACCTCTGTGCCTCAGTTTTCTTGTCTGTCAAATGGAGGGTAATAGCAGTATCGATCTCGGAGGAATTTTTAAAGGACTGGATGAGTTAACATGTAGAGAACACAGGGTACAGTTCAGAATATGTACTCTGCTAATGCTTGATTATTGTTAGTTGCCATTGAGTCGATTCCGACTCATGGTGACCTCATGTGTGCAGAGTAGAGCTGCTCCATAAGGTTTTCAAAGGTGTGACCTTTCAGAAGCAGATCACCAGGCATATCTTCTAAGCACCTCTTAGTGGGTTTGAACTCCAGCCTTTTGGCTAGTAGTTGAGTGCTTAACCATTTGCTCCACCCAGGAATTCCTTTTAATACTTGCTGAGAGTATTATTTGACCTAGATTTCCACAGGTCCTACTGGATGCAAAGGCTGTGTTCTGCTAATCAAATAAGGGAGAGCCGTTGCACACACACCTGCCTGTGTATATTCTTTTAGTCTTGACTCATTTCTAACAAGTCAAAATATTATTTTTTCTATGTGAATAACTCTTTCTCTGATCGTGGATTAACTGCTGAGAGAAAACTAACTCTTTTGGGTTACCAATATATGATACTTAACATATCATGTAATAATCATATAACCTCTAATACATAATTCTTCCTCTAAGCTCCCTTCTAGCTTTACTAGTCTGTGATTCTATAAGGGATGTTAAATTACTTATTCATGGCTGCCTGGTGCTTGACAATGGGCAAGACGGAACTTAAATTGCACTGCTTTGTTGAGTCTGAAATCACATTCCGGGCAATAGTCATTATCTAAGTAAAATGGGCTGCCAATTATGTGAATAAAGAGAAGTGGTATTGTCTTGGGTTAACTACTTTTTTTTCCATTAATAAAGTTCATTTGTTCCCATCTGTCCACCTTCTCCTTTGTTCTGCAGGGCATTTCTTACAATTGCTGAATCCATAAATGCTTTGATCCACTCCAGACAGACAGAAGGAGTCTGATTCTTCTAGTGTGTATATTTTTAGCAGCAATTAAAGCTTATGTATCCTGCTTTTTGGAGTAACTAGCATGCTGCAGCATTGAGAGCCACCTGCATTCAGCCTTCAGGGAACTGGACTGTTTTGCTGATGGTTTAGCTATCAACTAGAGGCATCAATATTGCAGGTTGTGGGCAAGCTTGAGAAAATAGCTAATTATGCTAAACAGAAATATTAATAAAGATACACAAACAAAAACACTCTTACTAATTTCAAGGCGTGATTCTTCCCTTCCACTTCCCACTCCCTCACTCCCCATGCCCCTAACTCATCTGGAAGACATGATAGGTGGGTCTCCTCCAGCAGATACTGGATCCCAAAAAACAAGAGATGAAGTTGACAATGAAATCACCCATCGTGAAAAAGAGAAACACCATCTTTGCTTAGGAACAGGGCTTTTAAGAAGGATTTGGAAGCCATAGTCCCTGGGTGGTGCAAACAGTTAATGGACTCAGCTGCTACCGAAAATTTGGAGATACGAGTTCACTCAGAGGTACCTTGGAAGAGTGTCCTGGTGATCTTCTGAAAAATTAGCCATTGAAAAGCATATGGAGCACAGTTCTGCTCTGACACACATGGGGTTGCTATGAGTTGCAGATAACGGTAACTGGTTTTGGAAACCATAGAGTGTAGTTAACTGTAAAAGACTTGTGATGTCACTCACAGAGACTCAGGTTAAAGACCAGGAAAGGCCATTATTAGAGACATTCTAGGTCACCCTGTTCCAGCCCAGAAAAAGGGAAGGATTGACATCTGGACAGGTAAGGGTTGTCCTGTTGGGACAATCAAACTCTTCTGCTTTCAGAATGAGAACACCTGAATGAAATGTTCTCAAGAGGCCCTGTCAGCTAATATAAACCCAGTTCTCTTGGGCTAAGCCCCCAAATGTGTCTTAAAGTGGTCATGAGCAGGTATTCTAGTTATCTGTTGCTGTGTAACTAACAGCCCCCAGACTTAGTGGCTCAAAACAACAATTTATTATTATCTGTAATGGTTCTGTATGGTGACCAGACTCAGCTTGGCAGTTTTTGCTTGGGGTCTGCCATGTGGTTGCAGTTAAATAGCCGCTGAGGGTAGAGTCATAAGAAGGCTGAAATGGGCTAGATGTCCAAGTTGACCGCTTTGCTCATGGGTCTGGTGCCTCATTGGTCTTCCACGTGGTCTTTTTCTGCAGCTGAATAATCTGGACTTCTTACACGACCTCTCAGAGCACCAAGAGAAAGGAATCGGCACTGGTACAGCATCACTTCTGCCCCATTCTTTGGTCAAAGCAGTTTAAGGCCAGAGCAAATTCAAGAGGGTGGAATGGCTTGTGGGTACAGGGAGGGAAGGAATTGATGGCAGCCATCCTTGGAGACAAATAGATGCCTGTTTCACTTAGAAGCCTCCCAAGAAACTTAGCCTTTGGGAAGCACAGAGTCCTTCAGTGCAGGGTCTGCCCCCAATTCCTGACTAGTTAACTACTCATTCTTTGGCTTTCAGCTGATAAGTTATTCCCTTCACTCCCCAATGTCTTTCTAAGGCTCCACCATTAAACTGTGCTCTTCAAATCCACCAGGCGCTCCTTGGAAGTCCTATGGGGGCAGTTCTACTCTGTCCTATGGGTCACTATGAGTCCGCATTGACTTGACAGCAACGGGTTTGGTTTGGTTGTTACTTTTCCTTCATAGCATTTATCAATGTTGTAACTAACTGCACATTTGTACGATTTCTGATTTCATGTATATTTCCAACACAAGGGCAGACACTCCTGCTTGCAAAGCCTCCGTTGACTCCCTGTTCTTACTGTAGTACAGGTTCTCAGTAAAAGCTCAGGAAACAGTTGTAGCAGAATGAACTACTAAGTGGTTAATGTGAACACATCTGGTCTTCTCAGTTGACTTCTGTAGTTCACAGAGAGGTTTTCATAGAGGGGAGTCAGAACCTCTTTTCAATAATTTATTGTTTTTTTAAAAGCGTTATATATCAAGTGCCAAGCAGGTGCTAGACACCATGCTAGATTTTAGGAGTGGAAACAAGGACAAGATAGAAGTGACCTCTGTATTCACAAGGACTACAGCTATTTGAGAAGGCAGACAAGTCAGTACGCTAATACAACCCAGTGAGAAAAGTACTCAGATGAGATCTGCAAGTTGCCTGAGGATGCATTGTGGGGAATGTACTACAGGGTAGGTATATCACAAGTCTCCTTAATAAGTTGAAAACTACTCTCTCTTTGTCTCCGTGTCTGTCTCTTCCTGTCTGTGCCCCTGTCCCTCTCTTACTCTCTCCCTGTCTCTCTGTTTCACACACACACACACAAGCATATGTTGCTGTTGAGCCAGTTCCAACTCATGGAGACACCATGTGTGTCAGAGTGGAACCGCACAGGGTTTTCAATAGCTGTAGTCTTACGGAAGTAGGTCACTTGGCCTTTCTTCTTTGGTGCCATGAGGTGTTTTCAAACCACCAAGCTTTCGGTGAGTAGTCGAGTGCAGTTTGTACCACCCAGGGAACGTTTACACACACGGAATTTCACTTACAATTTCAGGAACCTACAGACTTCAGATTATAAACTTCTATTGTAGATACTGTTGTGTAAAACTGACTTCACTCATATTTTTGGCTATATTATTTTGGGTTTATTTAGAAAGATCAGGGAATGTCCTTCACTGATGAGAAGATTCTAAAAAGTCAACTTGCTAAATTTTAGATATTTACCATAATGGAGTTCGTGTCAGGAGAGCTGGAATCTACAAGGGATCAAAAAGTTTATAAAATATTTCCAGTATCAGATCTGGAGGGTCAGGTTTTTTTTCTTTTGGATCCGCTTGCATTTCAGATCATGCAAACCAAACTTACCCTTGAATCTGCTCAGTACGTGTTCCTTGTAAGTATTTACCTAAATGTGGGTAAAACACAGAGCTGTTGCAAAATTGCCCAGCATTGCTGAAACTTTATTGTTCTAGGTCAGCTGGCAATCACACTCTGAGAACAAAACAGTCAGCAACTCATATAGTGAAACCAGGAGTATGGATTCTATTCTAAATGTGACAGTAAGCTGTTGGAGGGTTTTGAGTGGGAGAGTGACATGATAATATTTACATTTGAAAAACCTATTCCAGCCGCAGGGTGGTGACTAGACTACAGGAGTCTAAGAATAAAGCAAGACGACCAGTCAAGAAGTTCCTACAGTTGTCCAGGCTTGGACCAATGGGTAGCAGGGGAGCATGAAGGTGAATGACTAGAATAATGAAGGGGTTGAGGACCGTGTCATATTTATATTTTTAAAAACTAGGGGAGGCTTAGATGTTTCCACTGGGGAGATGAGCAATGCCTTCAGATATGTGAAGGGCTGTCATGTAAAAGATGAATTAAAATTATTCTGAATCCCAGAGGTAGGCAGATGGATGGAAACCACGGGGCATAAGATTTGGGCACAGAATAAGGAAGAGTTTTCTTTCAGAGCTGTGCAATCACAGAAGGGGCTGCTTGGGGGAGTTTGTGGGTTCCCATCCCTGAATGCATTCAAGGAGGGGCTGGAGGACCTGCCAGGGGAGATGTGGCAGAGAGAGAGTCTGGGAAGGGATTATGAGACCATATGCTGTACAGACCTCACTCTTGAGATTCACTGATTCTGGGAACGCATAGAACATGACAGTATTGAGAGTGGTGGATATTCTCATTTTGCTACAATACTACTAAAACAGAGAAAACTCATAACTATATTACTCACTTTAGGGCTTTTCAGAGAACGCCCAAGTATTTGACACATAGCACATCCAAGCTGAGGTGCTATTGCTGGTGACCTACTTAGCAGAGAAGGGTGAGCATTTTCCCACATCTTGGCTACGTTTCTCAGAACATTAAAAAAAAAACATCTTCCTTGGAGAAGCAGTGTGGTGTAGGGGAAGAGTCTGAGCTCTGGATTAGAGAAACCGAGCTTGAAATTCACTGCCCGCACTTGCTAATTGCATGAATGTAAACAAATTATTTAACGAGTCTCTTTGAGTGTCATTCATTCATCTATTAAATGATTTTCTATGGTGGTTGTGAATGTAAAAGATAATCTGTGCAAAGTTCCCAGAACCTTGTAGGATTTTAATACATGAAGACCACACCCAGGAAAACAAACAAACAAAACAGTTTCTTGTGCCAGCAAATGGAATCTAGCCATTCTAAGTGGGAATTTGGGAATATGACTCACCGTAATTGAAGAGTTAACTTGAAAAAGGAAATGTTCACTGATTGAATTGATGGAGCCTAACTCCAGGGCATTATTCATTTTTTCCTCTCATTTGCTGCATCTTTAAAGATAACCGTATACACCAGTTCTTAAAAGGCTCCGAGAGATGAGCGACAGTGCAGAGGCAAAAGTAGGATGCTCAGAGCTCAACTCACTCCAGACTGGCGCTGGGAAGTGGGAGGGAGTAATTGAGCCTCTTTGATGAGTGCTCTCTTTCCTGTGGATACTGCGAGGGGGTGAATTTGGGCTTCAAGTAATTTATTACTTTTATGGGTTACTGAAAAAAAAAACTACAAAGTTCTCTCTGAAAATTGAATAGCAAATCAGTTCATTGCACTGGAGTTATTGATGCTGCAATCTGCTCCCGATGAACGCAATTACAAACCCATTTGGGAAAGAGTATGATCGCAGATTTTGTTTGCTTTCACCTGCCCTTTAGGGGCCTGAATGATGTTTTGCAAATGAGACCTACCCCTTCACCCCCTGCCAACACCTTTGGGTCCTGTTTGTTTCTCTATCTCTAGCACCTGTTACAGAGCTCGCACAATGATGGGAACTGCTAATATCTGCTGGCTAATTGGAAATGCCCTTATCAGACAGTGTCTGGTGTGCTTTGCCCACTCAACACAGGGGCACTCAGGAACTGGTTATAGAGTTACCTTTATGTGTGTCACCATTGTATATGTCCACCAACTCTAGCAGCCTTGGTTCTCATCTAGTGCCAACCTTGGCACACAGCTGCAGTATCTCTTTATATTTACAGTAAATAGCCCATTCACAGGAATGCAATCTGTGCATAACCTACTTATGCAGGATGCTTTCTCTGTTTTCTGTAAAGTCTCTCTACATTTTTAAAAGACTGCCAGGGAGCTGGCAGGCATGCCCTCCAGGCGGGGCTGTAGCAAAGGTAATAACTGCCCAGGGGCAATCTCTAAATTGTACTCACAACCAATTTCAAGATGAATAGACATTGGTAGCAGCAACACATCCAAAATCGCCTTCCCCCTTCTTGTTGAGATCCTCAGTCAGTCATCTTTGATATTTGTGGCATTTCGGAATGTCATTACCCACCTTATCTGGTGCCCTTTTGGATCTGCCTCCCTCTGTCCCCAACCCCCCCCCACCCCACTACACTTCTGCCTCCAGGGCTTTCTAAGATAATCTATTGATGCTGTTGCTCTCAACAACCCACCACATGTGCCCCAACCATCTATATAAAGGGAAGATGCAACATTTCAAGGGGGCTTACCCAATAGTTCATTGACATGAAGAATTTACCTCTAGTAGGACATTCTCCAGGAGCCCTGGTTGGGTAGTGGTTAAAGGGCTTGGCTGCTAATGGCAAGTTTGGTGATTTGAACCTACCAGCCACTCTACAGGAGGAAGATGTGGCAGTCTGCTCCCATAAAGATTTACAGCCTTAGAGGCCCTATGGGGCAGTTCTGCTCTGTCTTATAGGGTCATTATGAGTTGGAATGGACTCGACGGCAGTGGGTTTTTTTCAGTGGGTGGGGGGGGACAATATCAACTCCTGAGCAAAGTAAAGCGGTTCTAAGAAACCCTCAGGGGTTTGGGAGTGGCTGCTACAAGAAGAGGGGGCTGGCATCTCAATCTCTGGCTGGATTCTGGTTGAGTCAGAAGCAAGGCAACCAGCTCTGCCAGGAGGGAGGATGGTGAGAGAGTGCTTAGAGAGTTTGACTCATACAATCTGGAGTTTAGGGTATCCCTGAATACGGACAATGGAGCTAAATTAGAACCTGGAGAATTATGGAGGTAGAAAAACAGATGGCTCCGCCTACAAGGGCTAGGAGGAGAAAAAGAAGGAGAGGGACAGCATTTGGCCTTCATTTTCCTTGCCACAAAAGGTGACCAAATGTAAACCATTTTGAAGGAAGCTTCCCAGGAGGGCAGCATGCTTGGGGAGGGCACCCAACTGTGGGAGGCACCATGAAAGGCAGGAGCTGAGAGCTGGTCCAAAGGGGGCAACTGGAGAGCAGAGTGCCCCCACCAGGAACTGAGCAGTTCCCCCTGTGATTCTGAAAAATCCACACTTATGTCCCATAAAAAGCCAAAATTTGAATGGAAGCATCCCAGAAGTGGACATCTGGAGTCTACAAAGGGAGAAATATAATGGAGACCATCTAAGGAAAAAAAAAAAAAGACTGCCCCTTCCTCTGATCTCACTTTAGCCCCTTCCTCTAATCTCTCTTCTCCAGGAACCAGGAGAACCGGAAGAAAGGGGAGAAAGTGGAAGAACACGTCATGTTCCACCTCCAGTGCAAATTCTCAAGCAAAGGTCAGGCCTGCTTGGGGAAGAGTGGGCAGTGGAAGCAGGTAGTGGGAAGAAAGGACTGGGACGAAGCTTGAAATCAGATACGAAACTCAAGTTTTGTTTTCAATTTGTCAGGGCTTTATAGTATCTGAAAATGAGTTTTTGTTACTGAAAGGAGATTGTTCGTGAAACCAAAGGGACTGGAAGGCCACAGGAACTACCTGGGATGTCATCCAAAGGTAGAAAAAGGAAATCCATCCACTGTTTCTGTTTGTATCCTCACTTTGTTCAGACTTACTCACTAAATGCTTCCATGTGCAATGTAGATTTTACTGAAGAATTCATTGGTGAGATGGAGGAGAGGGCTTACACCACACACAGCAGATGCCCCAAGCATCCTCACTAAATGTGCCTTTCTTTTCCAAATCTCCCCCAGCTCTGTGGAGCTAGTGGCCCTGCTCTCCCCCATGATGTTCAGTCTCTTCTCTTGGCATACTCCTCTTCTGAAGGTACGTCAGTAATACCTGCATGTTACAGGCATGGCACTGGGTCAGTGTGCATGGGATGGCAGCAGATAGTCATTCACATTCTCTTTAGATGGGCTTTTACCAAGAATAAAGTCTGCAGCTAGACTTACAGGTTGAGCTCAAGGTAGTAGATCCTGCTTTCATTTAGGGTAAATAAAGCAGGTATTGAGCTCAGAAAGGAAATCAAAGACAAGTTCTTAGGTAATCCTGGACTATCATTGAAAAATTTAGTGGGGCCTCTTGGGTATTAGGTATGAAAGACTCACAATGACCTTGGGTATGTGCTTTTTATACCCGCTTTCCAAACTTCAGGCTAATTTCCTATTTTGAGACATTGTCTCCACTTAATTGAGAATTGCTGAGTTCTTCAGTTATTATCCAGATGGCTTTATAAAATGATTTTGAATTCTCATTTGCTTCTAGTAGATGAGTTCGTTTGGAGTAAACAACAATAAAAAACATTAACATACAAAAATGACAGTAATGGGTCTTTTTGTGGAAATCGCAATAGGATGGTAAGTAGTTAAAGTCAAAACCAAACCCATTGCCCTTGAGTCAATTCCAGCTCACAGTGACCCTGTAGGACAGAGTAGAACTGCCCCATAGCATTTCCAAGGAGCACCTGGAGGATGTGAACTGCCGACTTCTTGGTTAGGAGCAGTAGCACTTAACCTTTATGCCACCCCTGTTTCCATTTTGCCCATAGAATCCTCTAATATTGCAACTAGGGGCTTGAATTTTTTCTTCATTTCTTTCAGCTTGAGAGAGCCAAGCATTCTTCCCTTTTGGTTTTCTAACTCCAGGTCTTTGTACATATCACTGTAATACTTTGTCTTCTCCAGCTGCCCTTCGAAATCTTCTGTTCAGCTCTTCCACTTCGTCATTTTTTCTTTTCACTTTAGCTACTGGACATTCAAGAGCAAGTTTCACAGTCTCTTCTGACATCCATGTTGGTCTTTTTTTTTTTTCCCCCCTCTCTTTTTAAAGACCTTTTGCTTTCTTCATGCATGATGTCCTTGGTGTCATTCCACAACTCATCTGGTCTTCGGGTCATTTGTCAATGCATCAAATCATTCCTGAGATGGTCTCTAAATTCAGGTGGGATATACTCAAGGTCATATTTTGGCTCTCCTGGACTTGTTTTAATTTTGTCTAACTTCAACTTTTTTTTTTTTAAACTTCAACTTGAATTTGCATATGAGCAATTGCTAGTCTGTTCCACAGTCGGCCTCTGGCCTTATTCTGACTAACGATATTGAGTTTTTCCATCCTCTTGCTCCACCGATGTAGTGGGTGTGATTCCTGTGTATCTCTTCCAGTGAGGCCCATGTGTACAGTCACTGTTTATGTTGTTGAAAAAAGATATTTCCAATAATTAAGTCGTGGATATTGCAAAATTCTATCATGCCATCTCCTGCGTAATTTCTATCACTCAGGTTATTTTTTCTAACTACTAATCCTTGTTGTTTTAAACTTTCACATTCCAATAACCAGTATAGGCATTCCTCAGGTTATGATCATCTGACTTATGTACAACTCAGAAACCAACCCCTGTAAAGTGTATTACATTAAAAATTCTAGGTTCACAAAGATTAGTGAGGCTCATAAAACAAACAATAGTACACATAGCTCAACCACGTATATGAGACTAACCATGTATATGAGACCCAGGGGCAAGCAGAAGAAGGCAGGAGGGGACAGGAAAGCTAGACGAATGGAAATGGAGAACCCAAGATTGAGAAGGGGAGAGTGCTGACACGTCGCAGGGTTGGCAACCAGTGTCATAAAACAATACGTATGTTAATTGCTTAATGAAAAAATTATTTGTTCTGTAAACCTTCACCTAAATCACAATAAAAAATTAATAAAAATTCGAGATACGTGTAACTGTTCGTAATAACAAGCATGTGCTACTTTGTGACACGCATCAAAACATTATTATTACTATTACTGTATTATTATGTTAAAATGTGTATCTGGAAGTGTTTCTCTAATGTTTTTATGCATATAAAGGTGCACTATATACTAAGACATACGTTTGACTAACTGATGTTAGATACAAACCGTACTTAATGGTTCCAACTTAAACGTACTAATTCAACTTAAAGACAGAGTTAGGAATGGAACTCATTCTTAATCCAGGGACTGCCTGTAATTATCAATGCATCTTGATTGCATGTTTTATCAATTTCACATTGCAGAAGTTGGTAAAAATCTTCAATTTCTTCATCTTTGGCATTAGTGGTTGGTGCATAAATTGGAATTATAGTCATCTTAACTGCTCTTCCTTGTAGGCATATGGATATTATCCTATCACTGACAGCATTGTACTTCAGGGTAGATCTTGAAATATTCTTTTTGATGATGAATGTGATGTTCCTCTTTAACTGGTCATTCCTGGCATAGTAGGCCATACGATTGTCTGCTTCAAAATGGCTAATACCAGTTCATTTCAGCTCACTAATGCCTAGAAGATTGATCTTCAAGCATTCCATTTCGTTTTTGACAATTTCCAATTTTCCTCGATTCATACTTCATATATTCCATGTTCTGACTATTAGTGGATGCTTGCAGCCGTTTCTTGTCATTTTGAGTCGTGGCACATCAGCAAACCCAAGTTTTGAAAGCTTTACTCCATCCTCATCATTAAGGTTGACTCTACTTTGAGGAGGCAGCTCTTCCCCAGTCGTATTTTGAGTGTCTTCCAACCTGAGGGGCTCATCTTCCGGCAGTATATCAGACAATGTTCCATTGCCATCCATAAAGTTTTCACAGACCAGTTTTTTCAGAAGTAGATCTTTAGGTCCTTCTTCCTAGTCTGCCTTAGTCTGGAAGATCCACTGAAGCCTCTCCACCATGGGTAACCTTGCTGGTATTTGAAATACCGGTGCTATAGCTTCTAGCATCACAGCAACACACAAGCCACCACAGTACAACAAACTGACAGACCAGTGGTGATAAGGTGTAAGGGTCCACATTCTTTACAATGTTTGACAGTAAAAAGGATTTTGAGTTGCAGTTATAATTATAATAATAGCTGCCACGTTTTGAGCACTTATTAGTTTCAGAATGTTCAGTAACTTGCCCCAAATCACAGAGCTATCCTAAGAAA
This sequence comes from Elephas maximus indicus, assembly GCF_024166365.1. Lineage (NCBI taxonomy): Eukaryota > Metazoa > Chordata > Mammalia > Proboscidea > Elephantidae > Elephas > Elephas maximus. The sequence continues at coordinate 101,751,969 of NC_064828.1, read as the reverse complement.
AGACGGCTTTGTTTAGGGTTGTGAGACTGGGATTGATGTGATAGTGGGAGCTGGAACAGAGGGGAAGCTGGCGTCACCTAGAGCTCTGACAATACTATATAAGTCTGGACACGTGTGGGGAGGCAAGCTGTGGATTTCTTACCTTCAGTACCTGAAGGCAGCATCCAGTGGTAGACAAGCATGAGCTCAGTCCAGAGAACTGGGCCATGATGTGGCTTTTCCATTTAGTATCTGCGGAAACTTGTGCAACAACTACTTCTCCCCAAGGCTTATTTTCTCTGCTCCAGATAATGAAGGGTTTTGAGGGCTGTCACCTCTATAAGCTATCACCAACAGCAAATTGTCTGAGCCGGTAAGAGAAGGTATCAAGATAAAACTAAAGGCATGCTTGCCCCTGATTTTCCAATATATCATAACAGTTTTTTTTTTTTTAATGCTGCACGTTTATCTTCATGATTAATTTTGTCTTCTCTTAAATCAGTGATTCCTAATTTTTAAAGAATTTTGATATCCTATTATTTCATAGGAGCGCTGGTGGCTCAGTGCTTTAAGAGCTTAGCTGCTAACCAAAAGGCTGGCGGTTCGAATCCACCAGCCACTCCTTGGAAGCCTATAGGTAAGACTCTGTCTGGAAGAAGACAGAGTTTTGCAAAGTTTGGAAAGGAAACTGTTACTGGCACTTGGAAACAGAATAGTTACTTTCGCCATGTAATTATGGCAAGTAATACTGTTTTTTAAATTTATATTAGTAATATAAATTGTTGCCTTTCAGTAAATTTAAGTGAAAATCCGAGTGGATTTAAAGAAAACTATTAAATAAGTGAAACTAAGGTGGTGGATGCCTACGACAATTGGAAGTCATGAACCACTGAAATTTGGGAAATACTGGTGCAGTGGGTAGAGACGTTTATTATCTATATGGGATCCTGGGGTAGATATAATGATATAGCTATAGACAGATATACAGAAATATTCTGTTTATCAAAAGAGTTGTGTTTAGCTCTGATCACCACTGTGTAACTCTGAGCGACTCGTATAACATTCATTATGGACAACAATGTTGTCACTGGCGAAATTAAAGAATGGATTTAACTTATCCCAAGGATTCTTTTTTTGCTTCAAGAGACATTACATCTCTTCTTCCAACAAACCACTCTCCTTTATTTGGGAAGGAAAAAGCATTTGGATTATATTTTATATGTCTGAAAGAAGTACAGATGACACTGCTTTTAACTCAGTGTCTTCTCCTAAGAAAAAATATTTAAAAAATAATTTCTAGAGTGGGGCTGTTATCTGCGAACGTTGTTTTTCTTCACTGACTTTCAAAGACATTTTTGTCAGCATCATTAATTCCTCATCATAATTATATCTCCAGTCAACATCATAAAATGTGAACTCTATTATTATCTATCATCATTATTCACTGAAATGGGTCATCAAAGGCCATCCCAAGCCTCCATAATTGTAATGCCAGTAATGCTGTTGTGTGTATCACATTTAGGAAAATCACGCAGAGTTCATGAGAATGGATCAGAAGGAAGCATTCTGAGTACAGAAACATTTCCTGAAACCAGGCAGTCACTGAGGTGCCCAATCAGTCTTAAAATAATATCTCTTGCCATCACTGACCTTGGAGTTGACATTTTCCAGAGTGGACAGGCCCTGAGCTATTGGAGGCTTTCACTCAACTCATACCACAACTCTCTAACACCCCCTTAAAAGAGACTGAAGGGGGAAAGGTAAAAGACAAAATACTAGAGGAACAGGGCCCCACCACTGTGAGTTGGGATGGTATCTTGGTCATAGTATTAGCCTTGGTGACTGAACCTCTGCTCCATTCTTGGCACTTAGAAGCAGTACAATTCTGGTCTTTAATGCTGAAAAGGGCTGTCTCATTTCTCAGACAAGGAGATTGTAGATCAGAGAAGCTAACTGATTTGTTCAAGGTCACAGACTGAAGTAGGAGCAGACAGGACTAGGATTGACTCCTGTTAGCCCAATGCTCTATCGATCCCTACTCTGAGTTTTCATTTCCTTACTTGACAAATAAGAGCAATACTTTCCACCTTGTTGGACTCACAGGGTTCCATCCTCTGTGGAGAGAGGGAATTTAATGGCCATTTTTAGAGGAAAAAAAAAAGAAACTATAAATTATCGTCTCCTGAACTCAATCACATTTGGGCTACAACCTCTGCTATACTGGTTGTTGGGTGATGAAAAAAACAACAACAAAAAAACCCAAACCAGCTGCCATCAAGTCAATTGAGACTTATAGAGACCCTACAGGAGAGAACAGAACTGCCCCACAGAGTTTCCAAGGAGCGCCTGGTGGATTCAAACTGCCGACCTTTTGGTTAGCAGCTGTAGCACTTAACAGCTACACCACCAGGGTTTCTGTTGGGTAATGAAACCTCCTAAATATCTCCTTATCCCAGAATGTTTCTACAATCGCCATTTGTATTTCAGAAATATTAACCGAGTGCCCACCCACTTACTGATCTCTTACCTGTTCATGCATTGATTCATACACTTAATAAATGTTTATCGAACATTTAGTACATGCCAGCAACATGATAAGCACTTAGGCGTGCTCCAGTGAATCAAACATGGTCACTGCCCCTCAAGGATCTCAGTCATGAAACAGTATTTACGCAGTGAAGTCTCACAGGCTCCGTTATACGGAAGTGTGCTGGGTGCAGACGGGTCGCAGAGCAGGGAAGGCTGGTTTCACCCAGGGAACTTCTCCATGTGGTTGAGGAGCAATAAGGTCAATAGTCTCACCCACCTATGATTCATATACCACATGATCTCTAACAGAGATTCTGAAGGTCCTTCACAAGAAATAGCTGAGCATGAGAGAGCCAGACTAGCAGGAAGGCTTGCACGTAGAAAGAACCATAGGCTGTTCTGCGCGGTGTAGGATTTAGCAGCATCCATCAACTCTTTCCATTAGATACCAGTAGCACCCTCCCAGTTGTGACAACCAAAAACGTCTCCAGATATTGCCCGATGTCCCCTGGAGGGCAAAATCACTCCTAGTTGAGAACTCCTGGCTAGCTGATCCCAGCCAACCCCCAGATTCATGAGCAAAATAAATTATTGACATTGTTTTAAACCACTATGGTGATTTGTTAGGTAGCAATAGATATCCAGAGGGGCGAGGGGAAACTAGGATGCAGAACATCATTTTCATCTATTTCACAGGTTTAGTTAAATGGTCTGCTTCTACCACCCCAGGAATTTTTATTGTGGGTTATCTTCTACATCTACCACCTGTCTGTCAGTTTGTCATATTGTGGTGGCTTATGATGTTGGAAGCCATGCCACCAGTATTTCAAATACGAGCAGGGTCACCCATGGTGGACAAATTTCAGCGAAGCTTCCAGACTATGAAAGACTAAGAAGAAAGGCCTGGCAAACTACCTCCAAAAATTGGCCAATGAAAACCTATAGACCACAACAGAATATTGTCCAGTATAGTTCTGGAAGAAGAGTCCCCTAGATTAGAAGGCACTCGAAATACACAGTGGCCACAACAATGGACTTCAGCATACCAATGGTAGTGAAGATTGCATAGGATTGGGCAATGTTTCCTTCTGTTGTATGTGGGGTTGAAAACTAACAACACAAGAACAACCTTCTACATATGGTATTTAGATAGGTACTTATTTATCATTTTTTGAGGGGTTTGTAGAGGTTTAAAATCAAATGCATATAACATAGAAACATCTGCCTTATAAAATATACACAAAGAAGTTAAAAAAAAACTTGAGGAAAAAATAGAAGAAATTATTTAGCAGAAGGGGCAAATAAGTGTTTCAGGAAGGAGAAAATGGTTACTGATTTCATTTGCTTCTCAGTTTGATGTAAACTAAGAGAAACACTTTGGACCTTTATTGTGAACTAATTTATGAGTGTTAAATGTTTTTCTGTCCCTAAATCCTAAGGGGAATTTAGGACAAGAAATCTTATATGAAGGATATTGAAAATGTCATTAACAGTTGTAGTTTTATATCAGTTGCAGAAGAATTCCTCCTATGGCCGTGGACTTTGCACTAAATCATAACTCACTGGAGGTGTTGTTGTCAGAATGAAGCTGACGTATCCCGTGTGTTTTTGATGATTTAGCAAGGGGCCAGGCTAGTCCTTAGAAAAAGCAATCAAGCAAGGAATATAACTGGAATTGTAGCCAGCTTATCAGCAGTCCTATTTCTGGCAAATTCTACCTAGGGAAATCATCTGTTTGTTTCAATCCATTCTGTTGAAGACTCCTAGTTCTTAAAAATCATATGTCATTCTTGTTAGGTGCCATCGAGTTGGTTCCAACTCATAATGTCCCTGTGCACAACAAAACGAAACACTGCCCAGTCCTGTGCCATCCTCACAAGTGTTGCTGTGTTTGAGCCCATTGTCGGAGCCACTGTGTCAATCCATCTCTTTGAGGGTCTTCCTCTGTTTCACTGACCCGCCACCTTACCAAGCATGATGTCCTTTTCCAGGGATTGGTCCCTCCTGATAACATGTCCAAAGTACACGAGACGAAGTCTCCCCATTCTTGCTTCCAAGGAGCACTCTGGCTACACTTTTTACAGGAAAGACTTGTTCTTCTGGAAGTCCATGATATGTTCAATATTCTTTGCCAATATCATAACTCAAAGGCATCAATTCTTCTTTGGTCTTCCTTATTCACTGTCCAGCTTTCCCATGTGTCTTAGAATGGGTTCTCTAGAGAAGCAAAACCACTGAAGTGTGTACATGTGGGTGTACATATATATGTCAAGGAAATGTCTCATAGAGTTGTAGAGACTGGAAAGTCCCAAGTCCATGGGTCAGACTGTAGGTTTCTCTTGACTCACGTAGCTGCAGGGGCAGACTAACCCAAGATCAGCAGATCAGACAACAGGCCTCTGGCTCACAGGCTGGTTATTTGTGGAGACTGTCAAATCCCAATATCAGCAGGTAAGTGTCTTGCTCAAGTCCCAAGAACCGGAGGTCAGATGAACAGGAGCCAGGTGCAGGATCCAGAGCAAGTGAAAGCCAATGAGCTTTGCCAGAAAGTTCACCTATATTGGATGTAGGCCATACCCCCAAGGAAACGCTCTTTCAACTGATTGGATGCTCATAACAGATCTCATCATGGAGGTGATTACATTATATCGGATCTTATGATGGAGGTGATTACACCGTTATATAGCTACCAAACCACATCATAACGGCCAAACCACTGAGAATCATGGCCCAGCCTAGTTGACATACAACCTTAACCCTCGCAGCATGCATATGAGGTGACTGAAAATACCACGACTTGGGCCAGGCACACCTTAGTCCTCAAAGTGACTTCTTTGCTCTTCAACACTTTAAAGAGGTCTTTTTCAACAGATTTGCCTAATGCAATATGTCTGACTTCTTGACTGCTGCTTCCATGCATGTTGATTGTGAATCTAAGTAAAATGAAATCCTTGACAACTTTAATATTTTCTCTATTTATCATGATGTTGCTTATTGGTCCAGTTGTGAGAATTTTTGTTTTCTCTATGTTGAGGTGTAATCCATACTGAAGGCTGTACCTTGAACCTTCATTTTAAGGTTTTGTTTCACTTTTCAAGGATACTTGCTTGTCCCAGATGAACTAGGGAGATCATGGTGTTTGTTAGAGTCAATTTCTCGGCTCCTACCAAATTCAAAGTCACCTCGGATCACCAAGTCAGCTCAGAGTCACTGGGTGAGGCTGGTTATTTGTAATATACTGTGACAGTGAATCCTGACGTTGGGTCTTTGGAAAGAGAATGCATTTTTAACTTCTTGTTTCACTTCCTTGTGAGGGCTTTCACAGTCTGACTGGAAGGCAGCTTATCTGTAAACCACAGTGATGAAGAGTGAGGTCTTTGTGTGACCCTTGAGAAGCAGATTCCTGGAGCAGTTTATTAAGACGTCACTCTCAGAAGAGAAATTAAATTATCTTCATCTTCAGAACTCAGTAATACATTGAGTCATTTTGTCCCCCCAGATTCCAGCCACTTTGGAAGTTAAAATTTTGGGTCTCATGGAAAGGACACTTGGCAAATAATCTTTTCAAGGTATGATACATTGATTAATCACGGACTTGGGTCTTGATTCCCCTACAAACTAGCTGAGTGATATTGTGCAAGATTTTAGCCTCTCTTACCAGTCGTTCCCTTTTCTGTAAAATGAAGACAATAATAGCACTTTTCTCTTCGGGTTATTAAAAAAATTAAATGAACTAATGTAAAGTACTTAGTTCAGTTCCTGGAAAATAACATGCCCTTGGAAAATATGAGCTATTATGATTACATGTAATAATGAGGTAGGAAAACTCTATCAAACCCCGTTTCTTATAGCCCAAAGAATTGGTAAATGGCTCAGTTTTCTTACTGTAATTGCACATATTAAGAATGTTTTGGGATAATGTGTAATCTTAATTTGGAAAACAGTGAATTATTTTGTAATATAATAACATAGATGATAAGAAAAGACTAACTTTTATTATCTAAGAATTTTTACAACATTAGCAGAACTTATTAAGCATAATTTTTCTTAAGGTAGAATACTATTAGAATTAATTAAATAGACACATACATCCCTTACTCATTAGAAAAGTCAATTTACTGTGTCTGGGGATGTTCATTTTTCTTCAGACTTCCCAAATTGCAGTGTTCTTGGGTGGTGTAAACAGTTAGTATGTTTGGCTGAGAATAAAAAGCATGAAGGTTTGAATCTGCCCAGAGATGCCTCGGAAGGAAATGCCTGGTGATCTACTTCTGAAAAATCAGCCATTGAAAACCCCGTGGACACAGTTCAACTCTGACACACGTGGGGTCGTCATGAGTCATTGTATTCAATGGAGTATATATGTAGTGAGCTTCTCACTCACTGCTTACATACTACATTGGCTGCGGCTGAAATGAAGTCCTTGCATCTGTTGGATTCACAGTGAGGATGTTTTGGCTTGAGTAAGCTCTCATGCCATATTCTGGCTATTTTGGGTTATGACTCATGTCTTCTTGTTCTTTAAAATTATTTTCTCAGGGTTAGATTTATTGCAAGCTTTGCTTGTTTGGGCTAAGTGGTAGCCTTCTTTTCCAGCTCCTGTGGGGGACAATGTTTTCTCATGCAGAAAAGTTTAAATCTCACAGATATACAGTCCATCAAGGAACAGCTCCAGATATATAGTTCCAGTGAGGATGAGAAAATTGTGGTCAAGTAGAAATAGCAAGATCTCTGAAGTCAGCCAGGTCTGGGTTTTGACCCTGATTCCACTTTGTACATAAATGTGTGTCTAAGGGCAAGTCACTGCCCCTCTCTGAGCCTACTTTCTTACCTGTAAAATAGGAAACTACTATATTACCACATATAAATGGATGTAGAGCACTTAGAAGATTCCTAGTTTATAGTGAAAGTTCAACATATGTTGTTTATTAATAGGGTTATAATTATGCTTATGATTATTGTAATCTGGGGAAGCCATTGAGACAGTATTGTGGTACAATGATACAAAGCAACTAGCACACTACCTAGCTGCAGAATAGGCACTCAGTAAATGATAGCCATTGATATTATTATCAAATTATTAATATTAATGATAGTAACAACAATATTAATAGCAAATTTAAACTAGTATCCAGTTGCCATTGAGTTGATTCTGACTCATGGTGACCTCATGTGTGTCAGAGTAGAACTGTGTTCCACAGGGTTTTCAGTGGCTGATTGAAAGTAGATCACCAAGCCTTTCTTCCAAGGTGCCACTGGGTGGACTTGAACCCACCTGTCCGTTAGCAGCTGAGTGTGTTAACCGTTTGCACCACTCAGGGATTCCATAGCAAATTGACTTCTTGTTTAATAGACATTTTAGGTCCCTGGGTGGCACAAATGATTTGTGATCTATTGCTAACCTAACAGTTGGTGATTTGAACTTACCCAGCAGCACCATGGAAGAAAACTTTTTGAACTGCTTCGGTAAATATTGTTGTTGTTGTTAGGTGCCATCTGGAATCATTTCCAACTCATAGTGACCCCATATACAGCAGAACAGAACAGTGCTCCGTCCTGTGCCATCCTCACAATTGTTGTTATGCTTGAGCCCGTTGTTGCAGCCACTGTGTCAATTGGTAAATATTACAGCCAAGAAAACCTTAGGGAGCACAGTTCTACTCTGTAATATGTGGGGTTACCATGAGCTGGAATTGACTTGATGGCAGCGGGTTACTCAGTATTCTCCTGAGTACGTGAGGGAAGAGCTAGAAGGGGTAAGCCTGATGTGTCTGTGCCGCCTCTTTTAGGACCTTGAACAGGGCCAGCCTCAGCTCACTCTGCAAGATAGTAATGATGACGAAGATGATGATGATGATAGCTGGAATTTACTGAACACTTAACTCTAAGCCAGGGGTAATGCTAAGTACATTGTCTTGTTTGTTCCTCCTAACAAATACATGGAGTTGTTTTAACCTGGATTCCTCCAAAACACACCCTGAGGCAACGGTTGGAAGTGATTCAGGGGAGAGAAGAAGCCAGGAAAAAGTGAGGTCAGTACTGCCCACTGAAAGACTGGAGGCTCCAGTCCACCCAGAGGCACTTCAAAAGAAAGACCTGGAGATCTACTTCTGAGAAATCAGTCACTGAAAGCCCTATGGAGCACAGTTATACTCTGACACACGTGGCATCGCCATGAGTCAGAATCGACTCGATGGCAACTGGTTTTTTTACTGTTGTGGACAACTGGGGCTCAATCTTGTTGAAGCATCTCTGAGAGGCTGTAGAATGCCTCAAAGTTGTCCCACTGAGAAATGAGGATGCTGGGGTGTTTATCCACCAACTCTCAACCTTCATTAGTTGAAAGTCATTTGATGCGAGGGGAGTGTTAACACACCAGCAGTTCTGGCTAGTCCTGCCTGCTGACTGAGTAGGTTCTGGCGGCCAGGGAGTGCTCTCAGGCAGAGAGACACAGGAGCTGGAGCCAGGAAACCTGTTCACGGAAGTAACTGTTCACCATTTGGTGGGTCAGAGCACCCAGGCTCTTCCGTTCCAGTTTACAGCTGTAGAAACTGGCCCATTGTACAGCTGGAATTCACATCCAGAGCCTGCGATCATAACTGTGTTGTTATCCTGGACTCCGTATTCCTCAGAAGGCCTGACTGCTGATAGGCCCACAGCCTTATAAGACCAGAGCAGATTTGAGTCTCTGCTAGTGGTAGTTGATTTTTGACAATAATCCCTGCTCCAGGACTAACTCTGAGGTTTGATCCATTTATGGGAGTTTGGGGCCTTCAATCAGTGCTGACCTGGACCCCCAGAATGTTCCAGGTAGGTGAGCCTATCCCACTGGCTTTAAAGAGGTAGGTCAAATTCAATGATCTAGGCAGGCAGTGTGGTCTGGGCTAGAATTCGAGTATCTCAGTTTGAGTCCTGACTTTTCCATTGGGGCAGCTTACTTAAACTCTTGGAGCCTCAGTTCTCTTAATTATATTATGGGATATTAACACCCTCCCCCAGCTCCTTCATAGGAGATAATACGCAAGCATATGTGTGAGAGTCCTTTGCAAAGTGCAGTCACATGCTGCTAGTTACCGAGATTCCCAGAGGCTGGTTGCACTGGGGTGAGGTCCACGACCCCATGCCAGGCTGCACAGGTTTGAACCCTGGCTCTGCTACTCACAGTTCCTTGAGACTTGGGCAAATTACTTAACCTCTCAGGGCCTCAGGTGCCAGGCAGGAAGGGGTCTGTGCTGTTTGTGATTTCTTCTTGTTATTTTCCCTTGTGAGGTTAACAAGCAATCCATTTCTGTCTTGGTTATGAGGCCCTTGCATTGCCCTGAGGTTAGGAACATCCTGTCTTTAGCAACTGTTCAGGGAAGTCAATTATCTTGACAAACTGATACGTTCCTATCTATGATGCGTATACCAACTACTGGTACCATCAGATATATGGCCCCTTCCATCACCAGGGAAACTCCTTTCTCCGCTTTGCTCTGGAAAGCCAGTGTGACTTGGCCAAGATTCTGAAGAAAACAGTCTGAGGCAAGGATTAACAGGCTGACACGTTATTTGGGAGATTCAAACCCAGAATAGGAAAAGTGAGGAACAAGAGAAGTGAAGCAAGGAAAGATGTGGAGCAATGCATCATGAAAAATGAAAAATGTCCAGTTTGGCTACTACTTCTTAATGACCTGGGGCTGGAGGCCCAGCCAGTTGCTCAAGTGCTTAGATCAGCTTCAAGAAGGATTCTTGAGACAATGGTTTATTAGGAAGTGCTGAGAAAGGGAAGAAAAGGAGCATAGGCAAGAGTATGATATCAACTACACTTTATGGGGGGCACCTGTCTCAGTCCCCAGAATGATCTGGAGAGATGTAGGCCAAGCTTCCCAGCTGTCCTGATCAGCTATTGAAGAGCTGGAGTGTTAATACCTCTGCCCACATCAGGCATGGGATAAGAAGAACTGAACCCACGTACTTCTGGTTCTTTCTGGGTACTGGCCCTGCAGGCTCAGGCAGCCTGAGGGCAGCCCTCTGACAAAGAGATGCAGGTATGAGTGCCAGTGTGCAGGAAAATGGCAAAGGATCCAGTGGCTTATGGCAGTCACCGACATGGTCTGCTATAGGCTATTTGGTTGGTTAAGAACCCGGATCCACTATGAATATGTCTGTGTTTTATTATCCATTCTAGATTTCCTTCACCTCTTCCAGCACCTCTGCTGGTCTATATGAGTGTTATGGATTGAATTGTGTCTCCAAAAAAGTTTTGTTGCAAGTTCTAACCTCTGTAACTGTGAATGTGACTCTGTTTGGAAATAGGGTCTTTGATGATGTTATCAGTTAGGTTATCATGAGGTCATACTCAAGTTGGGTGGATCCTAATTCTATATAGCTGGCATCCTTATAAAAGAGGAGGAGAGACACAGAGACATAGAGACAGAGGAAGGATGCCATGTGATAATGCAGCTGTAAGCTAAGGAACACCTGGGGCTATTAGAAGCTAGGAGAGAGGCATGAAATAGATTCTCCTTCAAAGCCTCAGAAGGAATCAACATGGCAGACACCCTGATCTTGGACTCCCAGTCTCCAGAACAGTGAGACAATAAATTTCTATTCTTATAAGGCACCCAATTTGTGGTACCTTTTTACAGCAACCCCAGGAAATGAATACAGTGATCACCCTAAAGGGCCTGAGCCCGTGGTCACCACACCCTTCTCAGGCCATAGCTGCAGTACTTGTCCATTTACCATCAAAATTGGGTAGAGGCATATCAAGAGTCATCCTAGTGGATCACCTAGGTCTCCCTACTGTGTAACATCAACCCTACCTGCTCCTAAGAACCAGGTTCAATTATCCTTGCCAGTATAGTGGCTCCTTTCTTTGCCTGGTGATCTCTTGGTCCAAGGAGCTTGAAGTCACTGGTTGGCAGCACCATTTAATGGAATTCTTTTGATGTCCTCTGGTGGAAATGTTCCCTCCCTGGGAGCCAAGCTGTAGACCGATAAGCCTAGAGTGTGGGGACTGGAAGCACTAATTCCCCAGTGGGCCACTGAATGTAGTGGAAAGTGAAGTCACTCCTACTTCTCTCTGTTGGTCCCCAGACCCATGTATTCTAACTACTGGCAACAAGGTGCCACATAATGGTCATCATTTTAGGGAGCACACTATGTCCTGGAAGATGGCACCCATCCTCACAAGGTATCATCTCTAATCTGGTAGCTCATCTGTGCATTCAAAAAGCTGACCCTCCGGGTGGTGTAGCATGCGGTTGGACCAGTGCATGTCCAGGTCAAGTGCTCACTGCTGTATATCATTTGTTGTAAGGCAGGGTTTTTGGTCTGTGCTGAGAAAATTTCTCTATGCTTACCCTACTTTTTGAGCCTAGGTTAGGGAGAAGCATCACATTATGTGTCCTTATTACCTATTGTCAGAACTCTAAAAGAGAATTCAGCTTCCCAAGATTTAAGCAGCTGGCAGAGATGTAGGAACAATTGCCTAGGTGCCCCTGGTGGGCAACATATGTGAATGAAAATGCAGGTGGTAAATACTGCAGTAAGGATGGGCACAGGGTGTTTTTGAAGCAGAAAAGGGACCAAGAGAAGACTAAAAAAAAAAAAAATTGCGGTCAAGTCAATTCTGACTCATAGCAACCCTATAGGGCAGAGTAGGACGGCCCCTTAAAGTTCCCAAGAAGCGCCTGGTGAAGTTGAACTGCCGTCCTTTTAGTTAGCAGCCACAGCTGTTAACCACTCACCACCAAGGTTCCCAAGAGGGGGCTGCTTGGTGTTATTGGTAGAGGCCCCCAGCATGGGGAATGTAGGGAAGGAGTATTAATCATAAAGAACCAGTCCTCATACCCAGGAATCCAATTAAAAAGAATTCTTATAGCCAGTACTGTTCCTGAGCCAAAAGCCAAAAATGGAGAATTCAAGAATCATAGAATTTTGTTGCAGAAAGGGATCATCTGGTCTAACTGTTCCATTTTATCAACAGATGAGAAAGGTGGGATTGGGGAGATGGAACCATGGTCAAAATAGAGCCTATTTCAGGTATTTGAGAGAAAGTTGAGGTGGGAGGAGTCTGCATAGCCATGTAATTAATCATCGGGTCAAGAGGTCTGTTAAGTCAGGAGATGAGGTTCACAAAACAGAGAACAGGAATTGAGCAAAGCAAAGCCACAGAAGAGGCTGGGTCAACCCTGAGTAAAGAATCTTGGTTTACCAAAATTGGCAAAATACAGATAGTTGTCAAATTTGGGTGCTGTGAACAAGAGGCCTCATCACACTCTGCTCTCTACTTTGTGTATGTGTGAAACATTTTATAATAATAAGAAAAGTGTGTAGGTCGGGTTTGGTGGGTGATAGTTGAGGTCAGCTATGGACATTCCATGAGCCAACGAAGTTGGAAGCCTTGTGGACATGGATTTCTTAGTAAGCACTACCAGGCAAATGGCTTCTCTCATGGCGGTACAATTACAAAATTAATATAGGGCTGGAAGCAGAGGGAGCCTTAAGTTTGGGTCACCCTGACTGTGTATGATTGAAGTGACTCTGGGAAGACCCCTACCTAAAGTATGGGCTTCGTCCTAGGACCTGATATTCCATCATTGTAACTTTTGCCTTTTTAAGTAAGAAAATATCTTTTATTATAAACGTAAACATTTCTGAGATGGACAACAGATAGTATTTATCAGTCATTAATTCCATGGGGCTCACTCATTCATGCCACCATTAGTCTGTCAATAAAAATCATTACAACTGGACCAGTAAGCAACATCATGATAATGTAGAAAAGATTGATGTTGTCAAGGATTTCATTTTACTTGTATCCATGATCAACACCCATGGATGCAGGAGTCAAGAAATCAAAAGATACATTGCATTGGGCAAATCTGCTGCACAAGACCCCTTTAGAGTATTCAAAAGCAAAGATGTCACCTTGAGGGCCAAGGTGCACTGACCCAAGCCAGGATATTTTCCATCATCTTATATGCATGGGAAAGCTGAACAATGAATAAGAGAGACTGAAGAAGAATTCATGGCTTTGAATTATGGTGCTGGCAAAAAATATGGAATATACTACAGACTACAAGAAGAACAAACAAATTTGCCTTGGAAGAAGTACTGCCAGAGTGCTCCTTAGAAGTGAGGAGGGTGACTTTGTCTTACACACTTTGGACATGTTATAAAGAGGGACCTGCCCTGGAGAAGGACATCATGCTTGGTAAAGTATAGGGTCAGCGAAAAAGAGGTTTGACTCTCAATGAGATGTATTGACACAGTGGTTGCAACGATGGGCACAACAGCAACAATTGTGAAGATGGCATAGGACTGGGCAGTGTTTCTTTCTGTTGTACATACGGTTACTATGAGTTGGAACTGACTCAACAACAACAACATTCATTCATTCACTGATTAAATTGTTATTAAGCATCTGTTGATGTTGTTAGTTGCCATTGAGTTGACCCCCAACTCATGGTTACCCCATGTATGTCAGAATAGGATAGTCCTCCATAGGGTTTTCAGTGGCTGAATTTTTGGAAACACATCACCTGGCCTTTCTTTCAAGATGCTTCTGGATGGACTCAAATCTCCAACCTTTTAGTTAGCAGCTCAGTTGTTTACCATTTGGTAGGCTACGGCTGCTAACCCAAGGGTCAGCAGTTCGAATCCGCCAGGTGCTCCTTGGAAACTCTATGGGGCAGTTCTACTCTGTCCTATAGGGTCGCTATGAGTTGGAATCAACTCGATGGCACTGGGTTAAAGGGATACTGGAGTCCTGGTCACACAGTGGTTAAAGTGACTGGCTACTAACCAAAAGGTTGGCAGCTCAAACCCACCAACCGCTCCACAGAAGAAAGATGTGGCAGCCTGCTTCTGTAAAGATTGCAGTATTGGAAACCCTATGGGGCAGTTCTACACTGTCTTACAGGGTCGCTATGAGTTGGAATTGACTTGACAGCAACGGATTTCATTTATTTATTTATTTTTTTGATGGAGAACAACAATAACACTAACAGTTTCTATGCAGTGGACACTGTGCTAAAAGAGCTTTGAATTCTCATTTAATCTTCATAAAATATTAAATATTTGGGAATACCAGGATATATAAGACTCTGCTCAAAGGTCTCATGGTCAAATAGGAGAAGCATGTGTCTAACTACAAATAGGAACATAGCATAGTAGAGGCTACCACAGAGATATCTACCCAGGGCATTAAGGAAGCCCAGCAAAGGGTACCTAAACTACCTTTGCGTCTGGAAGGAGTGGGTCAGCCTTTCCAAGAGAGGTCAGGACAGAGGTGAATCTTGAAGGGTAGCATAAAACAGAAAGAGCACTGACTGTGGAGTCAGCAAGATCCAGCTTCAAATCTCTGCCCCACCAGTGGCCTGGGATAAGTTATTTAACCTCTGAGCTTCAACTCTAAAAGAGTTCTAATACCTTCTTCATATTTTTCAGTAAGGGGGCAGAGCAGAGATGCCAGTGGTGGCCAATACTGTTCATGGTTCATTCAGCCTCCATTCTGACTTCTCTGTTGTTTGACTCTCTGGAAAGCTAGGAACCATATTTCCCATGATCCCTTGCAGCCAGGCTGGGTCAAACATTTGCACCTGTATGGAATAGAAGAAAGAAGTGAGCAACATGGCCTAAGATTGGATGAGGGGAAGTAGACTCTCAAGGCAATCAAACTGTGGAGGTATCCAATTCTTCTGGAGTAGCTGTGGTAAAGTTTGTGGTGTCTACTTTCTATCTAGTTTCATAGGGGCCGAACAACAATCAGTGGTGATTCTTATAGAACAGCCATGTGATATGGCCGGACATTTCTCCTGACTGCTGTGTTCCTGCCTGTGAGCCTTCCAGACTAGGTTTTCTGGCCCTCCTAGAGGTTGTATTGCCTCATACCTTTTAACAAACCCCTTTCTGCATAACCAGCAAAGATAATTCTATTTTCTGCAACTAAGAACCCGAACACAGATGTCGTCTTGATTCCTTTTTCTCCCATACCGTCAAATCCAATCAATCACCAAGTTCTGTTGCTACTATCTTTCAATCCTTTCCCACTGCTGCTTCCCTGGTTTAAAATACTACTATATCTTACCTCAATCCCATTCACAGCCTCCTCGTGTCTCTCTCTGTCCCTGGTATCACTCCTACTCAAACTCATGCTCTACACTGACAGCAGAGTCATCTTCATAAAATGTCAATATATTCATGACACTCACCAGTGCAAACCAACTCCCCATACGCTAGGTTTCAGCCATATGGAATTATTTTCTATTACCAGTGTGTGTAATTGCTTCTTTGACCACCTGGGCCTTGAGCATGAGGATCTTTATACCTAAAATTCCATTCTCTGCCTTTCCCAGGCCCACTTCCAGTCATCTTTCAGGTCTTAAGTGCTATTTGCTTCAGAATGCATTTCTTGACTTCTCAAATTTGAGTTAGGGGCCCTTCTATACTGTTTATATTCGCTGTTTATTTCCTTGTATTGTGTATTAGACACACACACACGAACACTATGATGGCAAGAATCTTATCTGTTTAGTTGATAATTATGCCTCCAACATCTGACACAGAACCTGAAATATTGGAGGCACTCAATAAAAACTAATTAAAAGAACAATGGTATCAAATGCTGCAGGAAGGTCTAAAACATAAATATTGAAGAACATCTGTGAGCTTTGCCAATCCAGAAGTCACTGATGACTTTATCAGGGGCAGTTTCAGTGGAGAAGTGGCAGGAGAAGCCAGGTCCCAAGTGGGTGATGAGGAAGTGGCAATGGGAAGCCTACTGGTTTATCACATCCTTCCTAACTCTGTTCTTGGCCAAGAAGTTATGATGGGGCCAGCAGGCAGAACAGGAATTAGAAGCAGAAGGTATTAGGTGTCTGAACTGCTTGTGTGAAAATAATGGTGCCCCAAGGGGGGCAAATGTGCTGAAACACCAACTTTAGGACTACTTCATCATGCAGAAGAGACACAATGCCTAGAGACCCATGAAAGTGTTTTAATTTTAATTTCTTTTAAAACCAGAAGAACAAAAAAGTGACTCAGATAATAATGAATCTGTAATAATGAATCCATCCTGGATGATGTTCATCTTTATACCAGTTCAGTTATAAGATAGAATTTTTAGTATTACATTATGGAGAAAGGAGCCCATGAAGGCAAAAATACCGAGGTCCCATGAAAGTCATAACGGAGCTCTGAGCAACTTTGCTGGCTTTACAATCTAGTCCTGCCTATGAGATTCACTTGTCATGAATTAGGTCACCCCATTTCTTCCATCAGCCTCTGACTCCCACCCTGAGCCTCTCACACTTCCTGGGCCCTGTTGGTGTGGGAAACCATTTCCTCTGGTGACAAGGGGACTGTGGTTTGGAAAACACCATCAGAGGCTAGTCAAGGCCAAAGGCGGTACTTTTTTTTTTCATGATTTTCAAAAAGATATTTGGTTCAGCCTTTGGGTATGTCTGTTTTCTTTTCCTGTTACTGCTGAGGGTAAACAAGATCTACAAGATACCATCTTCCTGGAACTGTTGAGAGAGAGAAGATCCAGTTAGACTCTGCCAACACAGCAGAGTGTATGGGAACAAGAAGTGCTGACTTTGTTCTATGAAGCAATAAGGAACTACAGTGAATCACCAGGTGGATAAATCAACGTGGGGGAAAAAAAAGGGGGCCCTGGGCATCGATTACTTCTCCAAGGAACTAAGAGGAGCAAAGAAAACTCATCAGAAAACATTTTAACTTGCAGACTCTCTTCCCAGCAAGGTATTCTTTGTTCCAAGTAGAAGACTAATTTGCTTTAGGTAATGCAGAGCATCAAACTGTGGAGTTCCCCAGCTTCATAAGATGCACGTGAAAGCTGGACAGTGAAGAAGAAAAACAGAAGACGAATCGGTTCATTTAACCTGTGGTGTTGGCAAAGAATACTGAATATTCTATGGACTGCCAAAAGAACCAGCAAACCAGTCTTAAAGGAAATACAAACTCCTTAGAATGCTCCTTAGAAGCAAGGACTTCTGCTCACTTACTTTGGGCACGTTGTCAGGAAAGATCAATCATTAGAAAAGGACATCATGGTTGGTAAAGAAGAACAACAGTGAAAAGGAGGGAAACCCTCAAAGAGGTGGGTTGACATAGTAATCTGTAGTACACAATTTCACATGTGGAACTGTACTTTACAGACTAGGAAGTAAACACAATTAAGCCATGTGTACCTTGCTTACTGTAAGCCTGTGCATGCCTTGTTTACTGGTTAATCCACCGTTGTGAAGACAGCACAGGACCGGGCAATATTTTATTCTGTCATACAGAAGGTTGCCATGAGTGGGAGCCAATTCGATGGCAACTAACAACAATAACAAAGAATTCCAACACTTCAGATGAGGTGAAAACCTCAGCAGTGGTTTTTCTGAAGCTGTTAGTGGTGAGGGGGTCAGAAGCCAAAACGAGGGCTTGTGTTTCCAAAGGTTTCTCCTTTTGGAAACTACCTGCAGCCAGCACACAATTGGGCTCCAGTTTGGTGGAACTGGAAGCATGGACCTCCCTTAACTCCACCGCACTCTACGCCGGTAAAGCAAATGTCCTGCCTGAGTCAGAGGTTCTGTAAAATTTGTCATATTTAGCCATTAACCCATTCATCCCCTTGAGCTCCTTCTAAGTGCAAGGTTCTGGCAATACAAATGTGAACAGGACGTCATCCCTGCCTACTTTGCTAGTACTTTTCTTCATAACCCTTAAATTTACTTGCTTATTATCTGTCTCCCACCATCAGATTGTAATCTCCACTTCGCTCTTTTTTTTCCTGCTGTAAACTTGGTGCCTGAATGAATCATTGCCATAATTAGATAAATATTTGTTATAGGAGTGTGGTGAATTAATGAATGGATTAAATGATTTCATAAGAATTCTTATTCCTGGACAAAATGCTAAAAAGAAAAGTCCGTGAGTTCCATCCAAAGCACATTTTGTTACCACTTTCCAAGAATTTTGTGTTGAAACTATTTATAAAAACAGGCTAAATGTAACGTGGAAACAACAGTATTTCTTGTTAATGAAAGCTCAACATGAATATGTAACAGAGCACTACCGAGCTCTCTATACACCTCCTTACACATTACTCATTTTGACGAATTTGAACTTCACTTGAATTAGCTATTGTTCGAATTTAGGCCTTCAGTAACTTCTAAATATAGCATCTGCCAGCTCAATAATGTAATTCATGTTTGAATTGTTTAAAACAGGAGTTCCTTGGCACAAGCCTGGATCTTTCCTAGGGAAGATTAATCGGTTTGCAATAATCTCTGCACATGTTCAGAGCCTGGTTGGCCTATATAGACATTTCAAAAGAAAGCGGACTTGGATTCTGAACCAAAGCAAACAACTCTCCAGTAATGATCCGTATGGCTTTGGAAAAAAATCTGGCCAACAGAGTCAGCCTCAAGAATAGTAGGTGTAAAAATTATTATGTAGAATCACTGTCTCTTGATGCCTCGATTTCCTTTGAGGGTATTCCTTTGGGTCTCAAAGAGTCTCAATCTTTTGAGTTTTCCCTTGTGAATACGGCAGAACTCATATACCTTAAGTCATTATTTGACAGTCAAATGTCTCCAGGGTCTGCACAAATACTATGAATTAGTGAAGCAGGTGGGTGTAAGACTACAGGAAGTTGGGGGAACTGTAAACTGTAGATGCCTAAGACACAGGATTTCTAGACAGTGGCAGCTTTAGACGTTTCATTAAGAAGGACAACAAGCTAGCTGGGAGTGGAGAGAGGTGGAGGATGGAGCTGCTTGAAGCTAAATTTGTGTAGGACTCTACATAAAATAAATCCAACATCCATTGCTCATCTAGGGGAATGGGAACCAAGTACTGATGAAAACTATATGTGAAGAATAACTGCCATTTCTGCTTACATCCCCTTAGCTACACCAAGCTACAAGAAATGTTAGGAATTATCATCTACATTTTGGGAGGCCAGGTACTGAGTTAAAAATCCTATTACTGTGGAAGGATACTGGGAGTGAAAGAGCAGTTTTGACCACAGGATACTACTGCAGCAATCCTGGTGAGAGATTACGGTAACGGAGGTGGTAAGAAGTGGTCCTATTCTGGATATAGTTGGAGAAAGACTGAAGAGGATTTGCTGATGCACTGTTGGTATTAGGGAAAGAGAATAGTCAAGGATCACAAAGGTTTTGGCTTCGGCAACTAAAAAATGAAGCTACTTTTATTGAGCAGGTTTGAGGGTGAGGATAATTAGGAGTTCGATTTTTTTCTAAATTCAATTTTGAAGTGACTATGAGACAGACTCCCAGGTGGAAAGGTGAAGAAGGCAGTTGGATATACAAGCCTGGATTTAAAGAGAACCATCTGCATAGATATGGTATTTAAAGTTATGAAACTTGACAAAAGCACCAGGGACTGAGCTTGTGGCACTCCAGTATTTAGAGGTTTGAGAGATGAGAAGGCTTGACCAGGAAGGAAGGCAAAGAATCAAGAGACAAGGGTTCGTGGAAGCCAAGAAAATAAAATACTTCTAAAGGGAGTGAGTGATATAGCATATCAAATGCTGCTGCCAGGTTGAAAGAAACGGAGATTGTTAATTGACCACTGAGTTTGGCAACATGAAGGTCGTTTGTGACCTGGACACAGCCTGTATCGATGGAATGGTGAGGACAAAAGCCTGCCTGGAATGGCTTCAAGAAACAATGAGATTAGAGAAAAGAAGACAGTGAATATAGACAAATTTTTTCAGGAATATATCTTTAAAAGTGAATAAATCTGTCTTGGAAGAAGTACAAGCAGAATGCTCCTTGGAAGCAAGGATGACGAGACTCCATCTCCCCTACTTTGGACATATTATCAGAAGGGACCAGTCCTTGGAGAAGGACGTCACCAAAAACCTGTTGCCATCAAGTCAGTTCCAACTCACTGGTAAAATAGAGGGTCAACGAAAAAGAGGAAGACCCTCAACAAGATGGACCTACACAGTGGCTGCAACAATGGGCTCAAGCATAACAACAATTGTGAGGATGGCCCAGGACTGGGCAGTGTTTCTTTCCACTGTACATAGGATCACTGTGAGTCAGAATAGACTCGAAGGCCCCTAATGACAAAATCTATAAAAGCTAGCAAAGAAATGGGTCGGTAGTTGGAGAAGGATATGGAGTCAAGTTTCGGTCTTTTTTTAAGATGGGCTATATTTCATCATAGGAGCCCTGGTGGTGCAATGATTAAGCACTCAGCTGTTAACTGAAAAGTCAGCTGTTCAAACCTACCAGCAGCTTTGCAAGAGAAAAGACCTAGCGATCTGCTCCCATAAAGATTACAGCCTAGGAATCCCTATGAGACTGTTTTACTCTGTCCTATAAGGCCACTATGAGTTGAAATCAATGGCACAGAGCAACAAAAATCTATTTTATCATGTTCTGTGGGTTGATGGTAAAGTGCCAGTATAGAAGGAAATTTTGATGATGGAAGAGGGAGGACAGAATTGCTGGAGTAATATCCTTGAGCAATGAGAGGAAATTGTGCCCAATGCACATATGGAGGATTTGGCCTTAGAAAGGAGCACAGACGATTCACCCAGAAGGGAAGGCAAATTATACATAAAACAGATGCAGGTAGGCAGTAGAAGAGATGGTGGGAGCTAATGATTTTTGATTGTTTCGATTTTCTTATTGAAATAGAAATCTAACTCATCAGCTGAGAGTGAAGAGGAGAGAAGAGGTGCTGAAGATTTGTGGCAAGGAGAGAAGGTATGGAATTGCTATGTAGGAGACTGAACAAATGAATGGATTATGGAAATATAGTGAGATTGTGGGACAGCACTATGGACCAATTTTAGGTCAGTGATTATGAATTGAAAGTGAACCTAGCCACAGTTAGCTTTGTGAGTGTCAGAGTAGGTAAAAAGTTAGATGTAACCAGACTGGGGTTTTTCCAGGAGATTATGAGAGAGAATCAGTCCCTGGGTGGCACAAGCCATTAAGTGCTCGACTACTAGCCAAAAAGTTGGTGGTTCAAACATGACCAGTGGCACCTCAGGAGACAGGCCTGGCAATCTGCTTCCAAAATATCACAGCCTTGAAAACCCTATGGAGCAGTTCTACTCTGCAACTTGTGTCAAATGGGTAGCTATGAGTTGGAATCAACTAGATGGCAACCTACAGCAACAATGTGAGCAAGACAGAGAGAATACGAGGCAAGAAATTAAGAGTGTATTCAAGGAAGTCATAAGAAAGGACCATGAGTCTAATCTGCATTGAAGGGGTGGTGGTAGGGAACATAGTAAAGTCTAGGATTCCATAGATCAACTATAGCCTCTCTTGCGGGGGGGAGGGGGATCCTGGCAAATCGCAAAAATAGACATTGCTACTTTTAACATTCTGTATTAGAGAATGTTGGAAACCCTGGTGGCGTAGTGGTTAAGTGTTACTGCTGCTAACCAAGGGATCAACAGTTTGAATCCACCAGGCGTTCCTTGGAAACTCTATGGGGCAGTTCTACTCTGTCCTACAGGGTCTCTATGAGTCGGAATCAACCTGACAGCAACGGGTTTGGTTTGGTTTATTACAGAATGTTAAATGTCAGTAAAAATAAAACCTAAATTTCAGTGGCTTTAAAAACAAAAATCCCTTATAATAGGTTGATGGCCACTCTCCTCCACATAGTCATTTAAGGACCTAGGTTGATGGTCGTTCTGCCATCTTCAAACTGTGGCATCTGGAAGCCATCTAAAGCATTGTCTCATTAGTCATCACCCAGTAGAGGAAAAGGGCATATAGGAACAAGTGTGAGAGGTTTTTATGGACCAAGCCTGGAAGTGGCATATATCACTTCATTCAGAGTCCACTGAAGAGAACTTAGTCACTTCACTGCAGGAAAGGCTAAGAATGTCATCTCTCTGTTTGCCCAGAAAGAAGGGAAAATGAATTCTGGTAGGTAACTAGCAATCTCTATCACAGTTAGCCCAGTTATTACATCTGTCTCAAAGTCTGGGATCTTAAGGTGATGCTCAGATCTCTCCTTTAGTCCAGTTATGGTTCCTTAAGGACTGTTGTTATGTGCCATCAAGACGATTCTGACTCACGGCGACTCTATAGGAAATGGTAAGACTGCCCCATCGGGTTTCCAAGGAGCAGGTAGTGGATTCAAACTGTTGACCTTTTTGTTAGCAGCCATAGCTCTTAACCACTGCACCACCAGGGTTGCAATTCTTCCTACAGGATGACTTAGTATCTTTGAAGTGGATTTTATTACACTGGAAGAATTAGAGTAGGTTATAAGATTTATAAAAGAGCCAAGGGTTAGCTGAAATAGAATATAATAGAATATGACTGGATTTAGTTTTAACAAGTGCCTGATAAGGATAAAACTTAATTTGATTTGATCTGATTTTCAGCAACAGGAGTAGATGGGGGAGAACTAACTTTAGAAAGTTTTTTGGAGTTTTCCATTTCTGGAAGCCGAAATTTCCTTTGTTTTGAGAAAACTGCAAGATGGGATTTGAGAAAAAAATCCCAACAGAGAATCTATTTTACAGGAGAAAACACCGTGCCATTTATCTTAATATATTTTAGAATAAGATGATTATGTCTTGGTTACGACACAAATTTAGGTCAGGTATAACTTGAACGTGCTTTTGAAGAACTGAAGAAATATTTTTTTTCTAAATATGTAATTAGACTCAAACGGTGGTATCTACCATATAGTGTTATTCATGTTGAATAACCCAGATTTTGGTAAATACACTAACAGCCGTTACGATATTTTCTGAGCCACTGAGATTATACACTGTGATTGGAAGTGAGAGTTTTTGGAAATTCACTAAAGGAAGTGGAAGTCCTCACTGTCAATCGGTCTTGGGCAAGGAAGGATGAATAGATCTTATTCTGAGGATGGGGTAGCCTTCTTTCTCTTACTGATGCTAAAGGGTAGAAAGATAGAATACTAAAGAAGCTTAGGCATTTGGCTGTATAGAATTTGAACAAGTTTTTCTCTCCTGGAACACAGCACGAGCTAGACAGAAATGAGAAGTTTGGATTTTGGCTTGTGATTTTATAAAATAGTTTTAGTAGCACTTAATGTTTTGGAAACCCTGGTGGTGTAGCGGTTAAGTGCTACAGCTGCTAACCTAAAGGTCGGCAGTTTGAATCCACCAGGCGCTCCTTGGAAACTCTATGGGGCAGTTCTACTCTGTCCTATAGAGTTGCTATGAGTCAAAATCGACTCGACAGCACTGGGTTTGGTTTTTTTGGTTTTAATGTTTTGAACGGTAATACTGTTATCCCATATGTACTCAATAATGATTTTTTTCAAACTTTTTTGTATGAAAAACTGCATGATGCAAAATTACATGTTAAGGAATTACTATGAAGAAAATACTCTTGTAACCACCACTATGTCAAGAAATAGAACTTTGCCAGCTACCTCAGGGTCCTTCACTTACTAGATCCCTCTTTCCTAAAAGTAACCATCATCTTGATTTTTATTATAATCATTTCCTTAAAAAAAAAAAAAAATTACCCCACAATTGTGCATCCATAAACTCTGTACTTTAATTTTGTCTGTTTTTAAATTTGCCTTTTAAATGTCTTTTAATCTAAAGGGTCTTCCCTCACCCCTTCTTATCCCTTGCAAATTATTCATTGAAGAGCCTAGGTTGTTTGACCTGTAGAGATTCGTTTAATCTAGATTTTCCGGGTTACATTGTATGGTGTAGTTTAACGTGTTCCTCTCTTCTCTATATGTCCTGTAAATTTATGGTTTGATCAGGCTGAGATTTAGTTTTTTTGGCAAGACTGTAGGTGATACAGTGTTTGTTCATCGAGAGGCACATAATGTCTGGATGTCTCCCTTTTTGTGATGTTAGCAGCTGTTGTTGCACAATGCCTAGATCTACAAATTGAGTAGGGACTGCAAAGTGGGGATTATTTAACACAATACTATAACTTCTGGGAAACTTTCTGAAAGAAATAACCCAAGACTTCTGATTCTAGAGCTATGGTGGAGCAAATTAATACATATATTTGCATAATGTGTAGAATTTCAGGATAATATACAGTGATTTAAAAATGTGTGATTGTTGAATTCACATGAAAGTAAGAAAATGCCCAGATGTAAGAAATAAATAAAAAATGAAAATCCAGAATTGTAAGTCCAGATGATGTTACAAGTAAGTTCTAACTACTCTTCAAAGAATAAGTAATTCTCACCCTATACAATGTGGTTCAGAGAATACAAAGAAAGGGAGAGATTTTCATCTCGTAGTATGCCATGTGATAACCTCTATAGGTGCAGAGAAAGGATTTGGTAAAGTCCAATGTAAATTCATAATAGAAAACTCATAATATTTTTTTGTTAGTCTGAAAAAGGAAACATTCTGAAAACAAGAATAAACATTGTACTTAATGGTGAAACCAGACAAAGGTGTCTGCTATCCCAGTTTTATTCAACGTTATTCTGGAAGTCCTAGTTAGTACCTCCGAATATTAAGGGAAAGCAAGTAGGTGATTTATTAAGATTTTAAAATTGCACCATATAGTACTCCAATCATATTATTGGCTTAAGACTTCTAAGAAAAGATATGCTGCCCACCCTTGGAAAATGAGAGAAAATTGTTGCACTTAAAAAGACTGAGTTCTTCATAACTCAGAAAAATATTTGCTGTATTGTGAGATTTCCAGTGATCCATGAGAAAGTAAAGGGCAGAGGGTAGTAAACCTCCAAGTCAGGTACAGCTGCAAGTGTGATAGAGAGGACTGAGCAGGCAGAAGGATCACAACCCAGGCTGCCATGAGGGCAGGAGCATCATAGCTGGACACTCAAGTGAAGAACCAGAGCTCCAGTGCAACATCGTGTGGACCCTTCACCATTCTCCCAGAATCATGTAACCCCAGGGTTCTTGTGTGACGCAATGGACTAAGGGAAGGAGCCCCAGGAATGACCGAGGCACCAAAAGCTCATCGGGTAGAAAGATTTCTCAACTAAGTGTTCTGCAATCCCTATCCCCAACCCCACTGAGAATCAAGGCTATAAAAATTCTGATGCCTCTTTCTTGAGAAGGAAGCTTTCCTAAGAGCGGTCTTTTTTTTTTCTTCCAGGTTCTGAGTTCTCCAAGCTTTTCTGTAGTAGCTTTGGAGTATTGTTATACTCCAGTTCGACTCAAGGCAGCTGTATATATAGAAGAACAAAATGTTGCCCAGTGCCGTTTTCATGATCACTGGTATGCTGGGGCCCATCGTTGCAGCTATCGTGTAGTGCCTTCCAACAGAGGGGGCTCATCTTCCAGCACTATGTCTGACAATATTCTGTTGTGATCCATAAGATTTTCACTGACTAATTTTTGGAAGTAGATCACCAAGCCTTTCTTCCTAGTCTGACTTAGCCTGGAAGCTCTGCTGAAACCTGTTCACCCTGGGTGACTCTGCTGGTATCAGTGACATAACTTCCAACATTATAGCAACATGTAAGCCACCACATATGACAAACTGACAGATGGTTAGTGACTTGTGTGTTGCTATGATGCTGGAAGCTATTGTGTGATTAGCCAGATACATAAAGTTTCTATCTAGAAGAGACCTTTGGGATCACCTATCCTTCATTTGACATATGGACCACTAGGAATTTGGCCAAAGTCAGAGAGCAAGACAAGACTGTGGGATAACTGGGATGAGAATTCAGATCTCCTGCTTCCCAGCCCATAACTACATCCATCATACACCTTCCATTTCAGTAAAGGTAACTTGACCCAGTAAAAAAAGACAAACTTGACCCAGTAGCACATACTATTTCTAACCTCCTGATGTTGAGTGTCAGTTGCTTCTCAGTTTTCCTCAGACTTACGGAGTCACATCATGAATGTACAATATTAGAAATTCAGCAAGATGAATTCTTAACTTTGTGGCTCCGTATTGTCCACACATATGTTATTTCAATCCTCAACAGAGAATATGAGTTTCGAGGAACTGGTGAAATAAATCCTGCAGAGCCATTACATCATATTAACGATAACTGAGGGTAAACATCCATAGACTATGCAATGCCTCATGCAGGGTTAACAGCTTGTTTAAAGTCTTGTTTCCACCTCCCGCCCCTACCCCCCCAGGAAAGTATACTGAAAGGGAAAACAATTTACTTTCGTTTTCAATTGAAAAAGTAGGCAAACTTAAAATGTATTACTGTGTCCTTATGTCTATGCGTCTCCCGGTCATTTCTTGGGAAAACATCTACATGGCACCAGTAATTCATACATGGGTCAGAAATAGTGTTTCCAAAGTGACTCCCAGGGAATTCTGGTTCATTCAGATATTTTGTGAGAGCAGAGAGAGAGAGCTGCAGTCTAGAGTTTCCTCTTAGAGAGTCGCCGTGCTCATTGGCATATTAAAGGCTTTAGAAGTCCCCTTTGACCCATTTTCCAAATTTCTTTGATGTGGAACCCTTGTTAATGCCTTTCATTTAACATCCTCAGAACTCAAGTTCCATGGAACACCCTTGGAAAGTGCTGGTCTATGATTGCTCTCCAGGTGCTCAAAACTCTGGATGCGCGTGTACAATCATATTGACTGTCTATACCCTTTGCCGTTGAATTGATTCTAACTCATAGTGACGCTATAGGATAGAGGAGAACTGCCTCACAGAGTTTCCAAGGCTGTATATCTTTACGGAAGCGCCACATCTCTCTCCCACAGAGTGGCTAATGGATTCGAACCGCCAACTTTTTGGTTGGCAGCTGAGCGCTTAATCACCGCACCACCAGAGCTACTTTGGCTCTCTATGGAACCTCACAAATGCAGCTCTAGCTGTAAGCCCGTCACCAAGGCGACCTCCCAACATCAGCAAATTCTCTTCGGTCACAATGCGAAAATATCTTTCAACTTTTTCCCTTACTCCTGAATGTCTAAATTACTCTCTATGAGTATTGGCCATTACCATGGTTGAGACCAGGCCTTTGTGGAGACTTTCCTGACCCTCTAGCTCCTGCTTTCCTATTGCCCATGTCACCTTGGGCAGCAATCTTACCACTCACTCTGTGTCAACAAGAAATACTTATATGAAGCACTGAGAGTTCAGTTCATGGAAGACTTGCAGGCTCATAGCAAGTTGCTTTTCCCTTTTTCCTGTCTTTCTTTGCCTTCTCGTCCCCAGCCCCTCAAAAGAGACAGCTAACTCTTCCCCTTGTCATATGGGAA
This sequence comes from Elephas maximus indicus, assembly GCF_024166365.1. NCBI lineage: Eukaryota > Metazoa > Chordata > Mammalia > Proboscidea > Elephantidae > Elephas > Elephas maximus. Next base: position 101,724,280 of record NC_064828.1, on the reverse strand, counting down.
ACTATTTTCAGTTTCTTGAGCGTGCTTTTAGGAGGGCTCATCTCCTAACCCAAGTAACTTATCAAAGTATTTCACCCAAACTCAAAGGGCATTCTAATCACATTTCCTTTTATCATTGTTATTGAAACTATGTAAGAATAAAGAGGAAAGCTGTCAATAATGGTGTCTATTTAATGAATGTAAGTTTCTTTCTTTCTTCTTCTCTCTGTTGGACTAGAGGCACTGTAATCAACCCTGGCTTCACATCACAGTCATGTGAGGGGCTTTGAAAATATAGATAATCTGGGTCCTACTTTTTGAGGTTGTGGCTTAATTGGTGGAGACCACACATCAGTTTTTTGAAGCATCCCAGACAATTTAATTGTGTACATCGATACATAGTCTCACTGATTTAGAACAGGAAGTCAGTGAAGGTAAAAAACACCATCAAGTACTAAACAACTAGAAAGAAGAAATGTTTAAATATTCCACAGATAATAAATATACCCGATTACCCACTGTACTTATCCAGCTCTGCAGATAGAGATTTCTTAATAGATATTCAGAAGAATGCAACAACATAGTAAATTATCACTGCTCTTGGCCATTGAACTTCAAGCTTGTGAGAATGAGAAAATAAATCTAGAACATTTAGGCTCTTTGCTTCTAGCTGTCATTTGCATGATGTTACCTTTGAAAATTTATAGCTGCGGCTGAATATACAACCAGCCCCAGTGTGCTCAGTCCAGGGTACTGGTGACTAACTTGCTATTCACAGGCTGATGTTGCAATTTGCTTATCTCAGAGGTGCTGGCAGATTCTAGCAGAGATCATTGATAAAGGTGGCCACAGCAGCATGCCAAGTGAGGTGGTGAACAGAGGCAATAGCGGTCAAGGCAGCCCGGGTAGACAAGAGGGGTAAGAGGTCCCACACCTTGTCTCTGTCCTCTGCTCACTGCTCTGAGCTGCCATCACTCCCATATCCTTACTTCTGCCTCAGGTGCTAGTCATCCTTCAAGACTCAAGACAAATGTCACTTTCTCAGTGATGGCTTCCCTCCCTTCTTACTGCCTCCCCAACACTTTGCTCAGACCTCCCATTGTATCATGTGTTTTCCTACTAGATTCTCAGTTCTCCAAGGGCAGCATCCCATATCTTAACTCTCTTTGCATCAACAGAGCCAAATACAATGCCTGGTACCAAGTGAGCCTCAAGAAATACGTCTGTGACATACAATCTGATTAAAATGTTGATGGTATCTATTGTCCGCCTTGGGTTGAGTATAAGAAATTCAATGTCCCTTACAAAACCACAGAGTCTACTTAAAAGATTGGTGTTAACTTATTATCGATGTGATAGACAGCAGATCTCAAGTTCTGCTTTAGCAATTCAGCAAACATAACTCTTTTGCTTTTGGAAGAGAGGGAAAATGGTCACTGAACTGAGGGCCATTCCTGAGCTAAAAATAAAATGGTGGGGAAGAGAACCAGGTGCAGTCATTTTTGTGTTTAATCAGAACCAGGAAGAAACCACTTTACATAAATGAGTCTGCTTAAAATCCTCAAATGTCTTCTCTTCATTTCCCAAAAGCATTCAGCATTTTCTTAAAAAGAGACTACTACTGTTCCCAACATGTGCTCAGTGTTTTAGGAATCAACTAACCGTGTTGCTTCCTTGCTCACCTGTACTGGGAGGTCCGAAGGAGTTCAGAGAATCCAGGCCTTAGCTTACTTTTTTTCCAGGAGGCATGAGTCATTTTCATCCAGAGGCTGCTGAGAGTAATTTGGATGGAAAACTTGCAGCTAGCTAAATCCACCATGCCTTGTTACCGAGATAATCCCAATCCTCTGAGGTAACAAGCCCAAATGCTTTCAAGAGTCAGGAAGGGAAGGGAAATGTGTAGCCTGTGCTAGGAACACAGTAGGGATTGCTAGGGACTATGACAAATAGGGAAAAGATGCGTGCCCTGCCTAGAGACATTTAATTTAAAAATTTACGAAAGTTGGGTCTGCCAAACAAAATACATTTATAGGCCAATTTATTCTTAAGGCCTAAGCTTTTATCTTATATATAGTCATTTGGCTTCTCTTGTATCCCCATCTCCACAGCTCCCTATGATTCCCCTCCCTTGACCAACCTGCTATTCACTGCTTCAGATCCTCAGCTTCTTCCTCTTGTTCTGCTACCCCTGTGGCAACCAGTTTTGCATAGATTCTGATTGATTTCATGTAGGCCAACCTGACTGCCTCACCTCTTGCCCATGCCTCTTGCCTGCTCACCTGGGGCTTCTCTACTGATACGTCTGTGGAACTCCACACAGCACACATGTATGTATAACCCGGACTTGCAAGGAAGTTAATATCCACCCCAAAAGTGAGCCATTGACCAGTAGGAATGGGAGACTGGAGCCAGTAGAGAAATTCTTCCCCTTTCTCTCCCTCCACCAATGTGCAGTGCTGAGATGCAGTTTTTACACCTTCTCAGAGGTTGTGCCCACAGAATTGAGCAATCGGTCACACCTAGTGGTAGCCTGCTTGCATATTAGCTCTTCTTATGTTCTTTAATATTCTTGTTCTTTGTTTCTGATTGCCAAGATTATATTCAAGTCTTTTGCCTTAGGCTGTGCTTTCCGGGGGACCCAGGTTAAAACAGTATCAGGAGTAGTCCTAGAAATCAGATACTCAGGATAGAATTTTCCAGCTAGGTTACACAGCAATCTGATGGCAATAAATAACAAACCTGTTGCTGGTGGTAAATGGGATGGTGATAATACTTGGCCTGTGGTGGCATCGCAATTACTAAGGCATTCACCTGAGGTAATTGGGGTGAGATGCATGTAGAAGAGGAGGCATTGGGATATGTTACACTTGGTTGTTACGAGAGTAACAATAATGATATGAATTTTTGAGTGGGATGACTTTGTTAACTACATTGAAAAACTTGATATGAGAAAATGAAAAGCTCATGATCATCAATTGACAAGTAAAGACACTCTATGAAAGCCAGTGTGTTCTACAGTAACTTTGAAGAAGACTCTCATTTGCTGTAAACTAAGCTGAAAATCAGGCCCAGGTCCTAGTTTTTAAGTGTACCAGAGCTGCACAGACGACTCAGTGCATAGCCTCGACAGGTGTTGTATGTCAAAGTTAATGCCCTGATAGGAAAAGAGTGGGGCTCTGTGACTTGTGTTAGGGATATTCGGGTGGATGAGCCTGAAAATTGTAAACTCTCTAGGATGTCAGAAATAGCTCTCCATCTTGTCTGAGGAGCGCAATCTCCCCTTTCCTAGAGAAGGTGCAACACCATCATTGAAGGCAGGTGTTTTGCAAGATGACACTAGTTCTCTTCAAGATCCACCCCTCATAACCTCCAGGCTAATAACCAGAGGGAGGTCTTATCACAGCCTGATTAGCAAATTACAGCTTTTGAGGAATAGCCGACACTCCAAGGATTTGTAGGACCTAAGGAACTCTTGTAGGAGTAGATCTAAAAGGTGTTGGCCTCAAGTTGGGGAGGAAGATATAAGACTGGGTAGAGAGCATTTATTGAACAAGAGAGAGCTCATTCATGACTTGGGTTTCAATTTCTGGAAACAAAATCTCAAGATGATCCTAAAAATCTGTTGGGATGACTACTTGTAGCTTTTACAGGATGATGAACCTTAGTAAACGAGGTAGAAATGCTGGAAGTTCATTGGTATAGTATTGAGGGAAAAGCTGGAAGTCTCACAGAGGTGGGTATGTTAGGACTAATTTGTTATGTAAGACCTAGAAACCTACCACCAGACTATGTCCACTGGGAGATCCCAGGAGATACCCCACTAAATAAAACAATGAGAAGTACTGGCAGCCGTTTAGATGTTTGATGGAAGTTGTCTTTGTAAATAAGACTGATGGAGGGAGATGCTACCAAAAAACTGGGCCTCACAGTATCAGTGGGAATGACAGGATTCCAGAATGGTGGAGCCCAGTGGTAGCACTTAGCCAACATAGCCAAGATAGACATAATATATACAATGGGCAGCAAAGTCAGAATGCAATTCACAATGCCCTTTAACAGGGATCTTTGGTGTTGGCTAATAGACCATGGTATTCCTGGAAGTGAGATAGACTACTGACTAGGGTTGCTGACTTGTATTATTATATTTTTAAAAATTGAGAACTAGTGCACAGAAGGCTGACGTCAGCCACCAGAATGGAAATTTTTGATCCCTCTTCCTGATTCAAGATCTAAATTAATTCATAGAATCATAGCCTATTTATTGAAAGGGAGCTTAGGTCCTCTTGAGGAATAACCCTGCAATCTACTATATCTACATTTACATCTCTATCTCTGTATCTACTAAGTAATCTCCCAATCCTTGCCCAAAGGGACCTGTGACCATTTGTCAGGATATCTGTGCACTGGGGAAAGGGAAACACACAGATTTTTTTTGAGCACTCTTAGATGTGGGGTCTTATCTGTCTGATGGTAGAGGAATTGAAACTTCATCATGGTCCTTAAGCTAGAGAAGGGGGTAATGGAGTTTAGGTGATAAATAGAATTTGGGCCCAAGTTTATCTCATAGATATTTCCATAGTCTCCAAAGGCATAGTTGTCTGGAGCAGCTAGCAGAATCTTCATGTTGTTTCTCTGACTTCTAGTGTATGGTAGGAAGGGCCAAGTAGAAGCCCCGGAAACCTCTGCCATTCCTTCTCCACAGACACAAACACATTCCTACCGTATGTGGTATGTGAGAAGCAATCTTCTTCCCAGGAGGAACTGTAGAGATTATCACTACCATCAAAGATTTAAAGGATTCAGGTGTAGTGGTCCCATCACATGCTCATCAACTGACCTATCTGATGGGTCATGGCACGTAACCCATTAAGATTTTCAGAGATTTCTGCTGGCCATCTCCTTGAAAGGGACTCTGTGAAAGGTTGGGCTAGTGCTACTCAGCTGTTTGATCAAAATTTCACAGCATGAAATTGACTCTTGGGGAAAAGATGAGGAGAGCTGATTCTTACAAAATGGAGGCCCCGTGTTGTAGTATGGGAATTGGATACAATGGTGAACAAAAGTAAACCTGAAGGGTATAAGAGGACTGTATTATGCACCTTTTAAGCACTACTCTATATTCTCTTAATCTCACCTTTTGCACTCAAGTTACTACTGAGATAGCTTGTTCTGCATAGGTTCTGACCACTTGCATACAGGCATAACTCAACAGTATCACAACTTCTTGCCTCCTGCCCTGGGCCTACATTAGTGATACCTCCAGAAGACCTCTATTGCTCTCATGTATGTGCAGTCTTGAAGTGTGGGGAAGTTCATGCCCTGTGAGATAAAACTTTGACCAATGGGAGACTGGAGTCAGTGGCTAAACCCCTCCCCTTTTCCCTCTGTGATGACATTATATAGCTTCTCAGAGGATGGTCCTTTGGGAGTGAGCAATCAGTCAAACCCAGCAGCAGTCAGCTCCATAATGCATCTTCATATGGCTCTCCTTCTTTCTCTACTTCATTCTTTTGCTCCTCACTCTTGCATCCTGGGATTGCACAATTAAATAAAGTAATATGGATAACTCCTTTCCCTCAGGTTCTGCCTTCTGGAGAACCCACGTTGGATAAGCTCCTACCTTCCAAACTAGTTCACTTGTGGCCTCTGGATATTCCATTGCCACAATGAGCATTCCAACAACTCCACCTTGAGTGAAATCTGGCTGTCTTCTGAGGATACAGCTTTCCTTGCAGCCTGTACAAATGAAGACTGCTGGCTCATCAAATTATGTTTTTAGTTCATCCTTCTTTCTTTCACCTTTGAAATATATGCCATCCAGCTAAAGTACCCTCTAAACCAAAAACCAAACCAAACCCAGTGTCGTCGAGTCGATTCCAGCTAATAGTGACCCTATAGGAAAGGGTAGAACTGTCCCCAGAGTTTCCCAGGAGCGCCTGGTGGATTTGAACTGCCATCCCTTTGGTTAGCAGCTGTAGCATTTAACCACTACGCCACCAGGGTTTCCAAAGTACCCTCTAGTCCTTGTAAATATCTTTGTATCTCTCCATCTCTTGCCACATCCTTAGTTCAGATCTCCACAAAATCTTGCCTCATTATTTCAACACCTTTTCCCTTTCAACATCAAATAACTTTACCTCTAATCTTGCCTTCCTTTTGATCTTTCTTGGACACTGAGACAAGAATAATCTTCCCAAAGCACAAATTTGATCATGTCATTCACCTGCTTAAAATTTTTAATGGCCATTTAGTGACTATAATGGACTTTAATGGAAACCCTGATAGCATAGTGGTTAAGAGCTATGGCTGCTAATCAAAAGGTCAGTAGTTCAAATTCACCAGGTGCTCTTTGGAAACTGTATGAGGCAGTTCTACTCTGTCCTGTAGGCTCGCTATGAGAATCAACTCGATGGCAACAGGTTTTTTTTAATGGCCTTTAATAGAATATAAAAGTCCAAATTATTTAACTTTGCTAAGAGACCTGGGGAAACCCTGGTGGCATAATGGTTAAGTGTTACAGCTGCTAACCAAAGGGTTCGCAGTTCGAATCCGCCAGGCACTTCTTGGAAACTCTATGGGGCAGTTCTACTCTGTCCTTTAGGATTGCTATGAGCTGGAATCAACTCGACTGTACTGGGTTTGGTTTTTTTGGTTTGAAGAGCCCTGGTGGCACAGTAGTTAAGTGTTAGGCTGCTAACCAAAAGGTCAGCAGTTCAAATCCACCAGCCACTCCTTGAAAACTCTGTGGGGCAGTTCTACTCTGTACTATAGGGTCTCTATAAGTCATTGATTTGATGGCAATCGGTTTGGTGTTTTGGTTGAGTCTATAAAATTAACTTCTATTTCTTTGCAGTGTTAATTTCTTGCCACTTCCCTCTCTCACAATCAGCTTCAACAACACTGAACTACTTTCATTTCCTTAAAATGGATCCAGGTCTTTGCACGCACTGCCCCTTAGCTTGAAATACTTCCCCCTCCCTTCCCTCTTCCTCCCATTGCTCATTTAATTAATGCCTACTCAGCTTTTAGGTTTCAGGGGAAATATCATATGGCCTGGGAAGTTTTTTTGATCCCCAAGATTGAGTAGTGGTCATCCATACCCACCGTACTTACATAATTAAAAAAAAAATTTTTATGTGTTTTGTTGTTGAGAATATACACAGCAAAACATATACCAATTCAACAGTTTGTACACATACAGTTCGATGACACTGATGACATTCTTCGAGTTGTGCAACCATTCTCACATTCCTTTTCTGAGCTGATCTTCCCCCATTAACATAAACTCTTTGTCTTCTAAAGTTCCTATATAATCTTTTGAGTTGCCGTTGTCAATCTAATCCCATCTAGGTAGTTGTTAAAAGAGCATAATGCTCAAGACAGATATTTTTTACTAATTACATTAAACTATTGTTTGGTTGTAAGATTTCAGGGAATTTTTTATTTTAAGGTTTAAAAATCTCAGAGCAATAGTTTCTGGGCTTTATCCAGCCTCTGTGGCTCCAGAAAGTCTGGAGTCCACGAGAATTTGAAATTCCGTTCTACATTTTTCTGCCTTTATGAGTATTCCTCTATAGAATCCTTGATCAAAATGTTCAGTAATGGTAGCCAGGCACCATCCAGTTCTTCTGGTCTCATGGCAAAGGAGGCAGTTGTTCATGGAGGCAATTAGCCACACATTCCATTTCCTTCTCCTGTTCCTGACTCTCCTTCTTCCTCTGTTGCTTCAGGTGAATAGAGATCAACTGTTGTGCCTTGGATGGCTGCTTGCAAACTTTTCTTTTTTTTTTTACCCCAGGCACTACACAGTAAACTAGGAGATAGAACAGAAACGCTAAACATGTCATTAGACCAATTAACTGGGATGTCCCATGAAACCATGAACCAAAACCTCCAAACCGAGGGACCAAATCCCATAAGGTTTTTAGTTGTACATAAGCAGCCTCAGAAGCTATTCTTTTTGTGTGTGTAAATATATCTGTCACACAATTTTTGCCAATTCAACTTTTTACAGGTGTATAACTTACTGACAGCATTTGCAATAATCACCACCAGTGTGAATTTTCCACACCATTAACCGAAACTCAGTATTCCCTAAACAATAACCACCTCTTTCCCTCTCTGTCCTGCCCCTGATAACCACGAATACATTTTGGTCTCTATAAATTTGCCTTTTCATGGAGCCCTGGCACAGTGATGAAGAGTTCAGGCTGCTAACCAAAAGGTCATCAGTTTTCGAATCTACCAGCCACTCCTTGGAAACCTTATGGTGCAGTTCTACTCTGTCCTATAGGGTCGCTATGAGTTGGAATTGACTTGATGGCAATGGGTTTGTCTTTTTATAAAAATAAGATCATATAATATTTGTCATTTTGTGATTGACTTATTTTGCTAAGCGTAATGTTTTCAAGTCCTGTCCATGTTGTAGCATGTATCAAGACTTCATTTCTCCTGCTGGCTGAGTAGTATTCCATTGTATGTATGTACCACATTTTGTTCATCTATTTGTCAGTTGTATACTTAAATTTTATTGTAACATTTGCTACCTTGTATTATTTATGTCTTTGAATCTCCCATCAGACCATAAGCTTTCCAATACTAAAAAAACCAAACTCATTCCTGTTTAGTCAGTTCCACTCATAGTGATCCCATGTGTTACAGAGTAGAACTGCTCCATAAAGTTTTCTTGGGTGTAATCTTTACAGTGTTCTGGAATTCTCATTTTTCTCACTTAATTCCAGAACACTTAATTATGCTCATGCCGAACCAGTACATTGGCTAAGAGGCAGTTTTTGGAACAGAACAAGAGGATACTGCATGGTTTAAAATCAGGAAAGGTGTGCATCACCACACTTATCCAATCTGTATGCTGAGCAAGTAATCTGAGAAGCTGGGCTATATACATGAAGAAGAATGGGGCATCAGGATTGGAGGAAGACTCATTAACAAACCTTGATATGCAGATAACACAACCTTGCTTGCTGAAAGAGAAGAGGGCTTGAAGCACTTACTGATGAAGATCATTAGACCACAGCCTTCAGTATGGATTACACCTCAATATAAAGAAAACAAAAATCCTCACAACTGGACCAATAAGCAACATCATGAAAAATGGAGAAAAGATTGCAGCTGTCAAGGATTTCATTTTTCCTGGATTCACAATCAATACCCACGGAAGCAGCAGTCAAGAAATCAAGAGATGCATTGCATTGGGCAAATCTGCAGCAAAAGACCTATTTAAAGTGTTCAAAAGCAAAGATGTCACTCTGAGGACTAAGGTAAGCCTGACCCAAGCCATGGTATTTTCAATGGCCTCATATGCATGTGAAAGCTGGACAATGAATAAGGAAGACAGAAGAAGAATTGATGCATTTGAAATATGGTGTTGATGTACCATAGGTGGAATCTATTTTCACTCATAGGGACCCCATATGACAGAGTAGAACTGCCCCATAGGGCTTTCTAGGCTGTAGATCTCCAGGTCTTTCTCCTGAAAAGCCACTGAGTGGATTTGAACTACCAAACTTTTGGTTAGTAGCTGAGCACTTAACCTTTGTGCTACAGGGCTCCTTCCAATACCACTACTCCCAATACCACTAGCACCTAGCAAAATTTACAAATATTCACTGAAAGAATAAATAAATGAATCAAGTGTTTTTCTATTCTTTCTATTAAAATTTTCACTATCCTTCATAATTTAATTTTAAAAAGTGGCTGTGCACTTTTTTCACATACACTTTTCCCGTGGGCTTAAGAAGTAAGATTAAATGGAATATAAACAGCATAAAATTGACTGAGAACTTTACCAGGGGTAACTTACATCATTAGACTTAATCTCTTGCATTCACTATTTAGGAAAAATAGTTTAAATTCCGTATGTAGATTTTTAGCCATTTAACAACCTCATTCTACATTCTTTATATTTAAAAAAAATGTGTTATATTTTTATGACAATAGTGCATCACAATGCTGAGCACACCTCCTCTTGAACATTTATCTCCCTGGTAGCCTTGAATTTTATGTGATATCATAATAATTACAATTTAGAACTTTATAGGGACTCATAAAGAGCAGCAAATTGATAATGGTGTTCTGGAATGATAATAGCCCCTTCTTCAGGAAAGAGTCTTTAATATCATTGCAATAATATGTGCACACAAAGATTTCCTGACATCCTTGGAGCAAAACCCCTTTGCATCTTGACCTAATTAACATCTCTTTCTCAATAGTGATCATTCAGATTTTACTAAAAGAAATAAAAAAATAAATACAGAACCTGCTAGAACATCATGGAAACAGGTAGGCTATATAGTAATGGTGGCTAAGGTCATAGGTTTTGGATTCAGACACTTGCGTTCAATTTCTTGTTCTGTTTTTACCCTCTCTAAGCTTCAGTCTCTTCATGTATGGTAGGGATAATATCTAGCACATCAGATTGTTGCGGAAATTAAATAAAATCTGGTATGTAGAGTTCCTAGCACATAGCCCACACTTATGGGAGCTATCACTGATGAGCTCCTAGACACCTGGAACAATAAGGCAATCTGGTCAAAGAGCTTTAGGAGCCAGAATATCAGGATAGATGAGTAGAGGAGTAAGAGGGAATGGGAAGAAGTGAGAGGAGTGTAGCCATTTTCTCCAAAGTAGTTTTTATTGAAGAACAGCTTCCAGTTGGGATCTGGAACACTAGGCAATATCCTCGGAGCCAGCAATGCAGAAATAAATTGCGATAAGCCTAGTTATGTTCTGGAAAACATTCTCAACGAACTGCAGGGGAGACATAGCAGAGAGATCCATGGCTAATAAACTGCCTTTAAAGGACTTTTGTAATCCAATGGGACACACAGGAATGTTTTTTTTTTTTTCTTTTGCCTAATCATAAACAGATAATAAACACCGTGACTCACTTGTCAGGTGAAAAACTTGACTAATTTTTTTCTAGAAATAAACATCATCATAGCTAATCCTACATATCCTTAATGTAAGCCTGGAGTAAACTGGAGGTTAATTTAGCATTAATTCGTTTCCATTATCACATGGTTAAAAAAAAAAAATTGTCATGTATGGAATAAGTCAAATGGGCTTTAGAACTTTCCCTGATGTACGAATTACAAAACTGCATACCCATAAGTAAAATATATGAACACATTTCTTATGCTAACATATTAAAGTTGAAATGGTCAATATGCAATCCGTACTTCATCATCCTCAAAACACTTTTATATCCAATCCTTTATGCGTACCACTTAACAGATACCATTAGGTGGGCAGGGAAGGTAATATGATGCTCATATTAAAGATGAGGGACTTTAGTTTCTAGAAATCATTTTTTTTTTTTGTGTAGCTAAATAAAAGAACAAAAACTAGACCATGTCCTATGCCTCATAACCAAGAAGCATCCACAATGGACCACACTGACTCGCGGGTCATATATGCTCACAATCCCAAAAATTTCAGTGTCTACAAGGCCATTTTAAACATAAGTGTTTAGCAATCAATGCTCCAGTCTGTGACTACAGATAACAGCCACATGCTCAGGCATCTCACAGATATTTCCCTGATTTGACACATGAATGGAGTGCAAGTGTAACTGGGAAAATGAGTACCTGTTTGCTCCTTGGAACCCACTCTTCATCCTTCTCCATCCAACTTTGTGCTCTGGGAGCTGACCTTATGAACTGCGTCAATGGGTGTCTTAGGCTGGGTTCTCTAGTAATGCGTATAAATATATATAGATTTATATTAAAGGAACTGCTCACGCGATTGTAAGGGTTGAAACATCCCAAGTTCTTGAATCAGGATGGAGTCTTTTCCCAATTCACGGAGCCGCAGAAGCTGGTGAAGCCAAGATGAGTAGGTTGGAGAGCAGGGATCCTGCTCACAGGTTGTGATGGTCAAGAAATCCCCAAGGTTGGCAGGCAAGGCCGCAAGGTTTCTCCTGAGTCACTTAGCTGCAGGGGCTGGTGAACCAAAGATAGGCAGGTTGGGTAGCAGGACTCTTGCTTGCAGACCATGAAGATTGGCAAATCCCAAGATAGACAGGTAAGTTGCTAGCTCAAGTCCTAAGAGCCAGAGGTCAGACAAGAGACAGCTACTGGATCCAGGACAAGCCGACAACGTTTGCAAAGTGAGCAGGAAGGAAGTAGGTGATGGAAGGCAGAGAGATGAAGGCTGAGGTGGCAGTGAGTCGCCACAGGCCCCATCCCTGCCGGTACCACTCAGCAGATTCCATCATGGGGGTGATCACATCAAATTTCGACAGGGCAGTGATCGTAACTTTATACAACTGCCAAAACAATAAGAATCATGGCCTAGCCAAGTTGACACACAATCTTAACCATCACAGTGAGCTTCCTGCCTCTGGCTTCCTAGTGGTTCATCCAATAAGGAGCTCCTGCAGAAAATTGGAGAGAGAAAAGAAGCATGAGATTTTGATATTTGTTCCCCATTTTCACCTTTCATCTTAAGGGGAAGCCTCAGCCCAGCTGCACCTTTCTGTCCGGCAGCCCTCTCCAGGCAGTCCTTTCTGCCTCTGGGTTTTGGTAACCACTCCCTCCCCTTGTCCCTTCAGGGCCAGAGGAGCCAGGGTGCCCAGATGTCACTATCCCCAGGGTGCAGCACCAGCCCTGTGGTGTCCTTACACCCTGCCCATGTCTTTGTGAATGTCTCTTTATCAAACTCTCCTCAGGTTGTCTGCATTTGGGTTGCCCTCTATTGACTGCCAGCATGCTATCTGACATATTGTCTTCCAGAACGAACATTGTCAAAGGTGTCAATTCTCTGTGCGAAGAAGTCTAACCCTCCTCACCCCAGCCTAGAATTGACTATATTGCAGACTGTCTGTCTGGTGTCACAGGTGTATATGGACCATGCAGCCTAGAAAGAGACTCAGTAGTCACAGAAGAAAATTGGTCTTTATAGCCCTGTCTCCTTTTCTTCCTTTGAGTAACAGAGTCCTGGTTTTTCTTTGGGGAACTGGTCTCTCTTCTCCCTTTAGTCTCTGAAGTTAGGGTGGGGCTGACCCCCACATTCTAGGGGTAGGTGTGGGATCCAGCCCTGGCTTTTGAGAAAACCATACACTCCTTGCCATAGTGATTGGTTTAAAGATGAAAACGAGGCCAGGGAGACCAGAATTAGTTCCACGAAATATCGGGAAAAAGGCTCTGTCTCCCCATTCTATTTTCTAAGCTGTGGAACTTAACCTGGAGATGCTGGTAGGTCTCTTTGATGTCATATAAGAACTTGCCTGAAAATAAAGCCAAAACAGCAAAAGGTGGAGCTAAGAGATGGTGAAAAATATCTTCCTGACAATATCAGCTCAGTATTTGAATTCAGTCATAACTGAAACTGCCCTCAGGATTTTTCTTACAACAAATATATATATATATTTGTTTTTTTTTTCCCCTCAGTCACTTTGATCTGTTGCCTACAACTGGAAGAGTCCTGCAATAATGAGAAAACTCTTGGTCTGGGAGACTTAAAACTCCAGTCTTTGTCATTTAGAAGCTGTGTGACTTTTGGCTAATTAATTTGACTCTCTGAACTCAGGCTCCTATAAAATGAGGATTTTGTATTGGTTTGTCTCTAAATGCCTTACTAGAGCTGAATATGGAACATGATAACAAATGATTAATCTTTTAGCTGAGGTAGGACCAAGGGAAAATTTCTGTCTCATAGTGAGCTCATTCTGTTTCCAGTGTGTTCACCATAGCAGAGAGCTGCCACGCTGCCCACCCAATTAATACCTCTGTTGTTAGTTGCTGATGAGTCCATCTCAGCTCATGGCAACTCCATGTGTGCAGAGTAGAACTGCTTCACAGGGTTTTCAAAGCTGTGACCTTTCGGAAGCAGATAGCCAGGCCTGTCTTCTGAGGTGCATTGGATGGGTTCTAACTGCCAACCTTTCAGCTAAGAGTCCAGTGCTTAACTGTTTGCTCCACTCAGGGGCTCCTCCAATAAACACTACCACACATAATGACCACACCCAGCCCTTGTGGCCCCTTTGGGATTTCTAGAAGATCTCAGCTCGTCTTCCTCACTTCAATTCAATCAATCCAATTACACCATGTAATTTTCATATCTCTCTTCAAATCAAATCAGTACATCAAACGAGTAAATGAATATTCAATGCATGTCCTATGTAAGATGCATTGCTAGGTATTGTGATTATTAGCATTCTGTCCATATGCATTGGAAGAAATGAAATTCCTTTTCATCCATAGAACGACAGAAACAAATGAGTTTTGAAGTGAAGGTGAACCAAAACTTTGAAGAGTACTTAATCCTCTTCATTATCCATCTTCCCATTCTCCTAGCCCCCAGTAACCAGGACATTGTTTATGGGGTGTTTGCAAAGGCAACGTTTTCTGCCATCGTTTTCCAGTAAATGAAAATTTAGCTTAAATGAACTAGGCGTATGTAAAATGGAAAACCCTGGTGGCGCAGAGGTTAAGTGCTAAGGCTGCTAACCAAGAGGTCAGCAGTTCAAATCCACCAGGCACTCCTTGGAAACTCTGTGGGGCAGTTCTACTCTGTCCTATAGGGTCACTATGAGTCGGGATCAACTTGACGGCAGTGGGTTTGGTTTTGGGGTATGTAAAATAGGAAGTCCCTGGGTATTGCAAACGGTTAAGCACTTGGCTACTAACCGAAAGGTTGGCAGTTTCAATCTACCCAGAGATACCTCAGAAGAAAGGCCTAACAATCTGCTTCTAAAAGAGCACAGCCAATTGAAAATCCTATAGAGCACAGTTCTATTCTGACACACATGGTGTCGCCATGAGTCAGAATTGACTTGATAGCAACTTTTTTAATGAGAAATGAGTGAAACACCATAATCCTGCACAATTTTCCAGACATTTGTTGAGTTGAGAGATCACGTAGTTACACACTACATTTAGATGTGGGAAAGAAACTACTGTCATCTTGCTCTGAAAACACTGATGTGGGAAAAACAACCCTAATCTTGCATGTGGAAAGTATTTCAGTCTCTGCTGGTCTAAAAAGTCCTTTAAAAGACTAGTTCAGTGTCTTCTGGATAGTCAAACTCAAGTTTCGTATTCCCTCTTAGTACAGTTTCTCTTCTTAGATATTCACCACCGCCCCTCCTCCCTCCACAGGATGGCACCTGGTGGAGGGGAAAGTTTACCTGTCTTCTTCACAGTGAGGAAAGAGGTGAAGTCTACCTGGTGGTCTTGGTGCTGTCCTCTGGGTCCTCTGCATCCTTTGAGAAGATGTCCTGCCTGTCCACTGTGCATTCTGCTGTTAGACGCTGCGGTTGTCCACAGGCAGTGTGACTTGTGGTCTGGTGGCCTGGCTGGGGTCCAGCGTTTCACCCTTTGGTTGTGTTCTCTTACCTTGGTTCTCACTAGTGCTGTGATCCTCTGCATCTCAGCTACCTTCTCCATCCCTCCATTGGCGTAGGTTGTACACCCTGCACCTCTACCACAGACTCCTGTTTCCCTCCCATAGTCATCCACGGTAGGTCCACTGGCCTCCTCTGTTTCTCCTTTCACCCCTGGCAGCTTGTGAGAATGTCTGGATACCTTCCTTGCCCCATGGGAGCTGACTTATCCAGGGCTGCTATTTCAGATCACTTTCCTTTTAAGCAGACAGCATTCTACTATGTCTATTTTTCTGATCTGTTGTATATATACAACCACGAACTTTAGCCCTTTCTTATCTGTAGTTTCGCTTTCAATGGTTTCAGTTATCCACAGTCAACTGAGGTACCAAATGTTAAATAAGTAGCGTGATGAGAGAGAGAGATCACTTTCACATAACTTTAATTACACTATATAGTTATAGTTGTTCTATTTTATTTTAAGTTATTGTTGTTGTTGTTTTTTTGTTGTTAGTCTCTTACTGTGCCTAATTTATGAATTAAGCTTTATCACAGGTATATACACATAGAGCAAAACATAGCATATATAGGGTTAGGTACTAACCATGGTTTCAAGCATCAGTTGAGGGTCTTGGAACATATCCCCCTGTGATAAGGGGGGCCTACTGAATATAAAAAATGTCTTATTGGTTCTGTTTCTCTGGAAAACCCTGACCGAGACATATACCATTCTTATTTTTTAAATTAATTTTCATTATGCTTTAAGTGAAAGTTTACAAATCAGGTCAGTCTCTCATACAAAAATTTACATACACCTTGCCATACACCTCTAATTGCTGCCCCTCTAATGAGATAGCACAGTTCTTCCCTCCACTCTCCTCATGTCCATTCAGGTAGCTTCTGGCCCCCCCTGCCCTCTCTTCTCCCCTCCAGACAGGAGATGCCCAAATAGTCTCATGTGTCTACTTGATCCAAGAAGCTCATTCTTCACCATTACCATTTTCCATCCCATATTCCAGTCCAAACCCTATCTGAAGAGTTGGTTTTGCGAACGGTTCCTGGCTTGGGATAACAGAAGGTCTGGGGTCGATGGCCTCCGGGGTCCCTCTAGTCCCTGTCTGACCATTAAGTCTGATCTTTTTACAAGAATTTGAGGTCTGCATCCCACTGCTCTCCTTCTCTTTCAGGGGTTCTCTGTTGAGTTGCCTGTCAGGGTAGTTGTCGGTTGTGGCCGGGTACCATCTAGTTCTTCTGGTCTCAGGCTGATGTAGTCTCTGGTTTTTGTGGTCCTATCTATCTCTTAGGCTCGTAACTACCTTGTGTCTTTGGTGTTCTTCATTCTTCCTTGCTCCAGGTGGGTTGAGACCAATTGATGCATCTTAGATGGTGCTTGCTAGTGTTTAAGACCCCAGATGCCACTCTCCAAAGTGGGATGCAGGATGTTTTCTTAATAGATTTTATTATGCCAATTGACCTAGATGTCCCTGAAACCATGGTCCACAAACCCTGGGCCCTGCTACTCTGGCTTTTGAACCATTCGGTTCATTCAGGAAACTTCTTTACTTTTGGTTTGGTCCAGTTGTGTTGACCCTTCCTGTATGGTGTGTTGTCTTTCCCTTCACCTAAAGTAAAATTTCTCTACTATCTAATTAGTGAATACCCCCCCCCGCCTCTCCCTCCCTCCATCTCCCCTCTTGTAACCATCAAAAAATATTTTTTCACTGTTTGAACTATTTCTCCAGTTCTTGTAATAGTGGTCTTATACAGTATTTTGTCCTTTTGCAACTGACTAATTTCGCTCAGCATAATGCCTTCCAGATTTCTCCATGTTATGAAATGTTTCATGGATTCATCGCTGTCCTTTATCAATGCATAGTATTCCATTGTGTGAATATACCATAATTTATTTATCCATTCATCCGTTGATGGGCACCCTGGTTGCATCCATCTTTTTGCTATTGCAAACAACGCTGCAATGAACATGGACGTGCGTATATCTGTTCATGTAAAGGCTCTTATTTCTCTAGGATATATTCCATTTTATTTTTGACAATTTCCAATCTTCCTAGATTCATACTAGGATATATTCCATTTTATTTTTGACAATTTCCAATCTTCCTCGATTCATAGTTTGTACATTCCAGGTTCCGATTATTAATGGATGTTTGCAGCTGCTTCTTCTCATTTTGAGTCATGCCACATCAGCAAATGAAGGTCCCGAAAGCTTTACTCCACCCATGTCATTAAGGTTGACTTTATTTTTTTACTTTGAGGAGGCAGCTCTTCCCCAGTCATCTTTTGAGTGCCTTCCAACCTGGGGGGCTCATCTTCCAGAACTATATCAGACAATGTTCCTCTGCTATTCATAAGGTTTTCACTGGCTAATGCTTTTCAGAAGTAGACTGCCAGGTCCTTCTTCCTAGTCCGTCTTAGTCTGGAAGCTCAGCTGAAACCTGTCCTCCATGGGTGACCGTGTTGGTATCTAAATACCAGTGGCATAGCTTCCAGCATCACGGCAACACACAAGCCCCCACAGTACAACAAACTGTGAGACACATGGGTTCATGTATCTGTTAGCCGCCTGAGTGTCTTCATTAGTGAAGCACCTGTTCATATCCTTCAGTAATTTTTTAGTTGGGTTATTTGTCTTTTCGTGGTTGAGTTTTAGCAGAATCATGTAGATTTTAGAGATGAGGCGCTGATCAGAAACGTCATAGCTAAAAACTTTTTCACAGTCTATAGGTAGTTGCTCTTTCAGCGAAGTCTTTGGATGGGCATAGGTGTTTGATTTTTAGGAGCTCCCAGTTATCCGGTTTCTCTTCTGCATTTTTGGTAATGTTTGTATATTCTTTATGCCATGTACTAGGGCTTCTAACATTGTCCCTGTTTTTTCTTCCATTATCTTTATCCTTTCACGCTTTATGTTTAGGTCTTTGATCCATTTTGGGTTAGTTTTTGTGCATGGTGTGAGGTATGGGTCTTGTTTCTCTTTTTTGCAGATGGATATCCAGTTATGCCAGCACCATTTGTTAAAAAGACTGTCTGTTCCCCAATTAACTGACTTTGGGGCTTTGTCAAATATCAGCTGCTCATATGTGGATAGATTTATGTCTGGATTCTCAATTCTGTTCCACTGGTCTACGTATCTGTTGTTGTACCAGTACCAGGCTGTTTTGACTACTGTGGCTGCATAGTAGGTTCTAAAATCACGTAGAGTGAGGCCTCCCACTTTGTTCTATTTCAGTAATGCTTTACTTATCCGGATTCTCTTGCCCTTCCATATGAAGTTGGTGATTTGTTTTTCCATCTCATTAAAAAATGTCGTTGGAATTTGGATCGAATTGTATTGTATCTATAGATGGCTTTTGGTAGAATAGACATTTTTACAATGTTAAGTCTTCCTGTCCATGAGCAAGGTATATTTTTCCACTTATATAGTTCTTTTTTGGTTTCTTGCAGTAGTATCTTGTAGTTTTCTTTGTATAGGTCTTTTAAGTCTCTGGTAAGATTTATTCCTAAGTATTTTATCTTCTTGGGGGCTACTGTGAATGGTATTGGTTTGGTGATTTCCTCTTCAACGTTCTTTTTGTTGATGTAGAGGAATCTAAGTGATTTTTGTATGTTTGTCTTGTAACCTGAAACTCTGCCGAACTCTTCTATTAGTTTCAGTAGTTTTCTGGAGGATCCCTTAGGGTTTTCTGTGTATAAGATCATGTCATCTGCAAATAGAGATAATTTTACTTCTTTCTTGCCAATCCAGATGTCCTTTATTTCTTTGTCTAGCCTAATTGGTCTGGCTAGGACCTCTAGCACAATGTTGAATAAGAGGTGTGATAAAGGGCATCCTTGTCTGGTTCTCATTCTCAAGGGAAATGCTTTCAGGCTCTCTCCGTTTAGAATGATGTTGGCTGTTGGCTTTGTATAAAAAAAAAAAAAATTTATAAATTTTGCTGATAGTTTTTATCATAAATGGGTGTTGGACTTTGTCAAATGCCTTTTCTGCATCAATTGATAAGATCATGTGGTTTTTGTCTTTTGTTTTATTTGTATGGTGGATTACATTAATGGTTTTTCTGATATTGAACCAACCTTGCATACCTGGTATAAATCCCACTTGGTCGTGGTGGATTATTTTTTTGATATGTTGTTGAATTCTATTGGCTAGAATTTTGTTGAGGATTTTTGCATCTATGTTCATGAGGGATATAGGTCTGTAATTTTCTTTTTTTGTGATGTCTTTACCTGGTTTTGGTATCAGGGATATGCTGGCTTCATAAAATGAGCTTGAGAGTATTCTACCTTTTCTACGCTCTGGAATACCTTTAGTAGTAGTTGTGTTACGTCTTTTCTGAAAGTCTGGTAGAACTCTGCAGTGAAGCCATCAGGGCCAAGGCTTTTTTGTTGTTGTTGTTGGGAGTTTTTTGATTACCTTTTCAATCTCTTTTTTTGTTATGGGTCTATGTAGTTGTTCTACGTCTGTGTTAGTTTAGGTAAGTAGTGTGTTTATAGGAATTCATCCATTTCTTCTAGTTTTTCACATTTGTTAGAGTACGATTATTCGTAGTAATCTGATATGATTCTTTTAATTTCAGTTGGGTCTGTTGTGATATCGCCCATCTCTTTCTTATTTGGGTTGTTTTTCTTTTGTCGTTCTGGCCAATGGTTTATCAATTTTGTTAATGTTTTCAAAGAACCAGCTTTTGGTCTTGTTAACTCTTTCAATTGTTTTTCTGTTCTCTAATTCATTTAATTCTGCTCTAATTTTTATTATTTGTTTTCTTCGCTGCCTGAGGGTTTCTTTTGTTGCTCTCTTTCTGTTTGTTCAAGTTGTAGGACAGTTCTTTGATTTTGGCACTTTCTTCTTTTTGTATTTGTGCATTTATTGATATAAATCGACCTCTGAGCAATGCTTTTGCTGTGTCCCAAAGGTTCTGATAGGAAGTATTTTCGTTCTCATTGGATTCTATGAATTTCTTTATTCCATCCTTAATGTCCTCTATAACCCAGTCTTTTTTGAGCAGGGTATTGTTCAGTTTCCAAGTATTTGATTTCTTTTCCCTGCTTTTTCTGTTATTGATTTCTACTTTTATGGTCTTATAGTCTGAGAAGATGCTTTTTAATATTTCCATGTTTTAGATTCTGGAAAGGCTTGCTTTATGACCTAATATGTGGTCTATTCTAGAGAATGTTCCATGTGCACTAGAAAAGAAAGTATACGTGGCTGCTATCGGGTGGAGTGTTCTGTATATATCTATGAGGTCAAGTTGTTTGATTGTGGTATTTAGATCTTCCGTGTCTTTATTGAGCTTCTTACTGGATGTCCCGTCCTTCACTGAAAGTGGTATGTTGAAGTCTCCTACTATAATTGTGGAGCTGTCTATCTCACTTTTCAATGCTGTTAGAGTTTGTTTTATGTAACTTGCAGCCCTGTCATTGGGTACCTAAATATTTAATATGGTTATATCTTCCTGGTAAATTGTCTCTTTAATCATTATATAGTGTCCTTCTTCATCCTTTGTGGTAGATTTAACTTAAAGTCTATTTTGTCAGATATTAATATTGCCACTCCTGCTCATTTTTGATTGTTATTTGCTTGAAATATTTTTTCCATCCTTTGAGTTTGAGTTTGTTTGTGTCTCTAAGTCTAAGGTGTGTCTCTTGTAGGCAGCATATAGCTGGATTATGTTTTTTTTTTTTTTTTTAAATCCAATCTGCAACTCTGTCTCTTTACTGGTGCATTTAGTCCATTTACATTCAGAGTGATTATAGACAGGTATGAGCTTAGTGCTGTCATTTTGATGCCTTTTTTTGTGTGTTGTTGACAATTTCATTTTTCCACTTACTTTTTTGTGCTGAGTTTTTCTTTGTAAATTGTGTGTTCCTCTTTTTCGTTGCAGTTGAGTTTGTTTTTACTGAGTTTATATTGGTTTTTATATTGAAGCATGGGATTGTTAGTTTTCTTTGTGGGTACCTTAATATTTACTCCTATTTTCCTAAGTATAAACCTAACTTGCATCTCCCTATATTGCCTTGATTTCCTCTCCATATGGAAGATCTATGGCTCTTGTATTTAGTCCCTCTTTATTGATTATTTTTATCTTTTACATAATGACATGAGTGATTCCCTGTTTTGAGCATTTTTAAAAAATTTATCTGATTTTATTTTTTTGATTTCTCTATCTGAGTTGATATCAGGATGCTCTGTTCTCTGTCCTTGTGTTGTGTTGATATCCGATATTATTGATTTTCTAACCAAAGAATTTCCTTTAGTAATTCTTGTAGCTTTAGTTTGGTTTGTGCAAAATCTCTAAGCTTGTGTTTATCTGTAAATGACTCAATTTCACCTTCATATTTGAGAGAGGGTTTTGCTGGATATATGATTCTTGCCTGGCAATTTTTCTCCTTCAATGCTCTATATATGTCATCCCATTGCCTTCTTGCCTGCATGGTTTCTGCCAAGTAGTCTGAACTTATTCTTATTGATTCTCCTTTGTAGGTGACTTTTCATTTATCTGTGGCTGCTTTTAAAATTTTGTCTTTGAGAGATTGGAACACTTATACACTGCTGGTGGGGATGTAAAATGGAACAACCACTTTGGAAATCAATTTGGCTCTTCCTTAAAAAGCTAGAAAGAGAACTACGATAAGACCCAGCAATCCCACCCCTTGGACTATATCCTAGAGAAATAACAGCATTTACACAAACAGATATATGCACACCCATGTTTATTGCAGCACAGTTTACAATAGCAAAAAGATGGAAGCAACAAAGGTGCCCATCAACAGATGAATGGATAAATAAATTATGGTATATTCACACAATGGAATACTACGCATTGATAAAGAACAGTGATGAATCAGTGAAACATTTCATAACATGGAGGAACCCGGAAGGCATTATGCTGAGTGAAATTAGTCAGTTGCAAAAGGACAGATATTGTATAGGACCACTATTATAAGAACTTGAGAAATAGTTTAAACTGAGAAGAAAACACTCTTTGGTGGTTACGAGAGGGGGGAGGGAGGGTGGAAGAGGGATATTCACTAATTAGATAGTAGGTAAGAACTACTTTAGGTGAAAGGAAAGACAGCACACAATACAGGGGAGGTCAGCACAATTGGACTAAACCAAAAGCAAAGAAGTTTCCTGAATAAACTGAATGCTTTGAAGGCCCCCGTAGCAGGGGCAGGGATTTGGGGACCATGGTTTCAGGGGACATCTAAGTCAACTGGCATAATAAAATCTATTAAGAAAACATTCTGCATCCCACTTTGAAGAGTGGTGTCTGGGGTCTTAAAAGATAGCAAGCGGCCATCTAAGAGGCATCAATGAGTCTCAACCCACCTGGATCAAAGGAAAATGAAGAACACCAAAGACACAAGGCGATTACAAGCCCAAGAGACAGAAAGGGCCACATGAACCAGAGACTACACCATCGTGAGACCAGAAGAACTAGATGGTGCCTGGCTACAACCAATGACTGCTCTGACAGGGAACACAACAGAGAACCCTTGAGGGAGCAGGAGAGCAGTGGGATGCAGACCCCAAATTCTCATAAAAAGACCAGACTTAATGGTCTGACTGAGACTGGAAGGACCTTGGTGGTCACGGCCCACAGGTCTTCTGTTGGCCCAGGACAGGAACCATTCCCAAAGCCAACTCTTCAGACATGGATTGGACTGGACAATGGGTTGGAGAGAGATGCTGGTGAAGAGTGAGCTTCTTGAGTCAGGCGGACACTTGAGACTATGTTGGTATCTCCTGCTGGAGTGGAGATGAGAAGGTAGAGGGGGTTAGAAGCTGGCAAAATGGATATGAAAAGAGAGTGGAGGGAGGGAGTGGGCTGTATCATTAGGGGGAGAGTAATTGGGAGTATGTAGCAAGGTGTATACAAGTTTTTATGTGAGAGACTGACTTAATTTGTAAACTTTCATTTAAAGCACAATAAAAATTATTTAAAAAAATTTGTCTTTGGTTTTGGCAAATTTGATGATAATATGTGTTGGTGATTTTCTCTTGGAATCTTCCTTGTATGGGGCTCGATGAGCATATTGGATAGATATCCTTTCATCTTTCACAATGTCAGGCAAGTTTTCTGCCAACAAATCTTCGACAATTCTTTCTGTATTTTCTGTTATCCTTCCCTGTTCTGGAATTCCAATCACGTGCAAGTTATTCTAGATGGAGTCCTGCATGATTCTTAGGGTTTCTTCATTTTTTAAAATTCTTTTATCTGATTTTTCTTCAAATATATTGGTGCCAATTGCCTTATCCTCCATCTCCCCAATTCTGCATTCCAGTTCCTCAATTCCGCTCCTCTGACCTCCTATTCAGTTGTCTATTTCTGTAATTTTATTGTTAATCTTCTGAATTCTGAATGCTGTCTCTCTATGGATTCTTGAAGCTTATTAAATTTTTCATTATGTTCTTGAATAATCTTTTTAATTTCTTGAACTGCTTTATCTATGTGTTCCTTGGCTTTTCTGTACATTGCCTGATTTCATTTCTGATGTCATCCCTGATGCCTTGAAGCATTCTGTATATTAACCTTTTGTATTCTACATCTGGCAATTCCAGGAATACATCTTCATCCGGGAAAGAGCTTGATTTTCTGTTTGAGGGGTTTGTAGAAACAATCATGGTCTGCTTCTTTATGTGATTTGATATTGACTGCTGTTTCCGAGCCATCTATTAGTTATTATAATAATTTATTTTATGTTTGCTCACTGTGTCCTATCTTCTTGTTTTTTGTTTCAATATACCCAGATGGGCTACTAGAGTGTGCTAACTTGATTATTGGAGCCTTTGAAGCACTAATGTCCTGTTACCAGATGGTTAGAGCTGTTACCACATATATGAGCCTATGAGTCCATTCACTATTCTTGAATAGGATCAACTCAGGTGGCCTGATAGTTGGTCACCTAGTGTGTGGTGTAGGCTCTCACCTACTACCTTAGAGTAGTAGTGGTGATGGTTGTATGCACTGGTTTCTGGTAGTGGCAGGGGGTCACACTCTGAGGAGGGCAACGTGCTGACAGCCTACCCCAAAGACATGCACCATTCTTAGTTCATTCCACTAATTAACATTATGTACTCACTCAATAGACAATTCTGGATACCAGTGAGGAGATCCTTAATGATAGTCTTCTTGGTGGTCAAAACAAGACTTGCAGAGTGAGAAAGAGAATCTCTGCTTGTTCCTAACCCTACTCTGCCTTGACAATCCTTTCAAGCGAGAAGGACTGGAAAAGTGCTCAAATGCATTAGGTCATCCAGTTCTATAGTCCTTTTGAAAACAGGGGGTCACACTTCCCCTCCTTGGGTGAATTTCCAGAGGAGCACTGAAAGCAGTGCCTCCCTCAGCATCTCCCCTTAATATCAGCAAGTGCAAGTTCCATGGGTGGGTAGGTGGTGGGGAAGAGGATTTTTTTCATTATATGTATATTAAACAAACAAACAAACACTAATAAAGACTATTAGACTCAGCACCCATTGTGTGCCTGCTCAAAAGTTTCACAGTAGATCTCTCTGTGACATTTCTACAAAGGCAATTTCAGTCTTTGATATGGTTCATTTAATTGTCAGAGGAAGCCAGGATTTGAGAAATTAAGTCATTTTTCCAAGTTAAATCAATAGTACCAATAGTCTTGGGACCAATACCAGAAATGTTACAGTAATTCTGAAAAAGATTCTTTTAGAAGGATGTTTACAAGCTCAATCAAAAAATCTAAGAACTATTGTTGAAATAGTAAGACTTGAAGTTAATGCTTTTCATGGTATTGACAAGTCAGGTCATTGTACAGTAAGGTTCTCAGTTGTTTTTGGTTTGAAATTAATTGATCACACATTGGCTAGATAACAGAATTTATGTTTTTATTCTAGAGCTCACACTGAACAATAATCCTGAGACTTCCCTAGCTCATTCCTCTACTTATGTAGATTACTTGCTTTTTGAACGTCTCATTGCAACTTTGTTTGAGCAATCACAACCCATTTTTTTTTTATTGCAACATTGTTTGAGCAATCACAACCCATTTTTTTTTAATGTATAGAAATCCACAGGTGGTTCTTAAATGGCTGGAGAAAATTATAGTCAGGAGAAAAATTGATTACAGTCCATTATCTGTTTAATGCTATGCAAATGCTATTAAATTAAAACATGACTGTTATTTGGGGAGAACAGATTTAAACAGTTGAAAAGAACAGATGTAATGTTTTAGTGCTGAGATCTAATAATACCGATGTAGAAATGAAAAATCAGACATATATTAAATTACATCTTGACTTCCATAGATAAAAATTATAGTAGATAATAAATGCAAACGGCTTATAACTTAAATGCTCTGTATTTCTGTTAATGTGAATGTTGTTAGGTGCCTTTGAGTTGGTTCCAACTCATAGCGACCCTATATACAACAGAACAAAACACTGCTGGGTCCTGCGCCATTCTCACGATCATTGTTACGTTTGAGCGTGTTGTTGCAGCCACTGTGCCAATCCGTCTCATTGAGGGTCTTCCTCTTTTTGCTGACCCTCTACCAAGCATGATGTCCTTCTTCAGAGACTGGTCCTTCCTGATAACATGTCCAAAGTACGTACTGTGAGACAAAGTCTCATTATCCTGCTTCCAAAGGGCACTCTGGCTTTACTTACATAAATGGTAGTCTGTATTTTCTTATATAAGACAATTGGACAAGGACAATTTATCAATGTTATAGCCACAATCTTGCAGAAATCCCTCAACTTAGCCTGTATTCTCTTACATGTGGCCTGACCAATTTTAACCAGCTGAAAAAAAAAAAAAAAGGATTGGAATAACATATCGATTTAAATCAAGTGAACTGTCTGATGATTATTGAGCTATTCAGGTAACAGAGAAATAAAAGCTTCAAAGAGAATTTTAACATTTTTTTCCTATTCATTTCCAGTTCGTAGAAGGTATTTTTGTTTCTTGCAAAATAAAACACTATCCTAGTCTACTTTCGGAAACCCTGCTCTTTTGGGAGTGGCAGCTGGCCCAAACAACACAGGTCCCCGATAGAGCACTATCGCCACCTAGTGGCCACACGCAGGACTCCCCCCCCCGTGTTGTTTTTCTTGGCCAGCAACAAGTGGAGCAGCAGGAAAATGTCTTCAGGAATCTTAACGCCCCCATCACTTCTCCCTTGCCTGCCCTCTTTTGTCATTTTCATGTTTTCATGCAAACAAGGGGTATTCAGCTGATGTAATTAATATTACAAAGCGAGTCCCGCTGTGCTCTATCTTTAAGCTGTTTGAAACGCCAAACAATAAAAGACAAAAGCTATAGTGGGCATTTTTTTTTTTTTTTTTTGCTTAAATAGATTAGGTGTTTGTACTATGGACACGGAATAATTCTAAAACGGTACATTCCTGTTTTCTTTTAATTTAACTTTCTGCTATTTTCCTCAAAGGTATTTACCCAGGGGAGGTAAATGAAAGAAAACATCTCCGTCTGAACTGGATTTTTCCCGGAAGAGTACAGTAATAGCAACGATAGTGAGGATGGTGCAGGACCGGGCAGTGTTGCCTGCTGTTGTACAGGGTCTCAAGGAGTCGGAACCGACTCGATGGCACCGAACAACAACCACACAGTACAGTAATGAAAAAATGCAGATGTCAGAACTCGGCAGCCAGTTTTGGGTGGAAGAGGAAGAAGGAAGAAGGGACAGGGAGGGCGAACCTTAATAACGAACTCCTGGCTGCAGATGTAGTAAACAAGAAAAAGAAAACATCCAGATGGGGAGTTATGTCAGAAGTTAAGGAGTTACTGGGTTTTCTACTAAGTTGGTGTTGCACACTTCACAAAACAATAGGAGAACATGCTAAAAGGGGCAAGGGATTTTTGTTAGTTTTTGTGAGATGGGGGCAGGTCGTTTGTGTGCATCTACAAACATGTATTACGTGTGTCTCTGAATATGTGTTCAGTGTGTCTGTGTGCGTATCTGGGTATATGTGTTATGTGTGTCTGAGTGTATGTGCTGTATGTGTTGTGTGTGTGAATGTGTGTTACATATGTCTGGGAATATGTGTTATGTGTAACTGTAAACGTGATGTGTGTGTGTGTCTGCGAATGTGTGTTATGTGTATCTGGGAATGTGTGTTATGTGTGTCTGTGTGTGTCTGTTGGAGGAACAGGCTTCTGGTTCCATGACAAGGTCACCTGATGGACCTAGACAAAGAAATCTGTTATCACAAAGGCCTTCCTGGGTCAGGGTATTATAGTAACTGTCATGTTTCTATAGCAACCTGTAGATGGGCTAGCCAGAAAAGAACAGGAGCCTCATACATGGATGACAAAATGGTGACAGAAATCACTGGGGAAAAAGCACAGAGCAATGTAAATTGTTGGCAAAAGCAAATGCCTATATGTGATGCATCACAGAATGTATTTTAAAATCAGTATCATCTAATTAAAAAGAAATAAATTAACAAAGTCAACAGAGACAATTGATAATTTTTTTTTTTTTTAATTTGATCATAAAATTGAAGAATAGAAACCTAAACTGTTGGGAGACCTGTTAGCTTGAAATAAAGTATCAGTTTGGGTAAGCAGATTTGCTTAAGGGGTGGCTGCGGAGACGATGCTTTATAATTTGAACAACAACAACATGGTCTAAATATCGAACCAGTTGCCTCGGAGTCAGTGTGCCACTGACGCTCAATAGGGTTTTCAATGGGCTATGGTCTTCTGGAAGTTGATCACTAGGCCTTTCTTCCAAGGTACCTCTGAGTAGATTTGAACCGCTAAACTTTATAGTTAGTAGCAAAGCACTTAACCATTTGCACCACCCCCAACTCCATAGCAAAAAATCCAAAACCCATTGCCATTGAGTCGATTCCAACTCACAATGACCCTATAGGACAGAGTAGAACTTGCCCAACAACGTTTCCAGGGTTGTCATCTTTACAGACGCAGACTGCCACATCTTTCCATGAGGAGGGACTAGTGGGTTCGAACTGCTGACCTTTCAGTTAGCAGTGAAGCATTTAACCACTGCACCATCAGGGCTCCTAGGGACTCCATCCCCAAAACCAAACCCAACCCAGTGCCGTCGAGTCGATTCTGACTCATAGCAACCCTATAGGACAGAGTAGAAGTGCCCCATAGAGTTTCCAAGGAGCGCCTGGTGGATATGAACTGCCGACCCTTGGGTTAGCACCTGTAGCACTTAACCACTACCCCACCAGGGTTTCCAGGGACTCCATAAAGGTGGTTGTATTTGATGTCTCTTGAATTTTCCTTCATCCATGAGGACTGCTCAGACTAGGGAGGGGAGGTGGGGGACTTTAAAAACTATAGTCCATCCCTTTACTATCCTATCCAACACTTCTAACTTGAGTTCCTTAAATTAAATAATAACATCCTGAATAACAAAAAGTGTTCACAGAGCTCATGTACTTTCTATCATGGAAGAGGCCTCCAGATACTTGCTCAGAGCCTATTAATTTTTCCCTTATATAGAAGTCTTAAAGCTTGATAACTAGGTTTCCTAACCGACATAAGCTTCAGGAGGCCTAAGGCCATCTTTTTTTAACGTCAATACTTATCACACAACCTAGTACATGGAGACGGCTCAATAAACATTTGTTAATGAATGAGAGAACCCTGAAAGCAGTGTTTAATCATTGGAGTTATTGGAGATGGGTATGTACAGTGGGGAGAAGTGACAACTGATCGCCTGAAATCCATAGAAAGCCTGAGAAAAAGAATGCAAATCGGACACAAAGGTCACTGATTTAAAGATACACAATTCTACACACTTTACTAACCTCTGAGGTGCAAAGCACAGATGCAGACAATTGCCATTAGTAAAAATGACTGTGAGTCATTAGGAAAATATGAAATTTATTTAATACACCTCATTTAACAAAAGTCAGGGAGCTGTACCCACACACTTTGGAAATATTTCCATTGGAGAGGGATAAATATTCACTCAACCGGACCCCTTAGATCCCATCCCCTTCTAAAGTTCTTTTGCAACATGTAGGCAGTGGTGGGTTGAGTCTTGGTGGTATAATACTGTGTGCCTTAAAATCAAAGCAAAAATAAATCTTCTTGGTCTATTCCAAGACCTCTAATTCCACAGTATCTTTTGTAGACATGGAAAGTAAACTTTTCCTTTGTCTTTGTGATTTATTAAACTTCCCTGTCCAGAATTTTAATACATTCCACATGTCAGACCTCCCTGTTTCGGTTACAAAACAGTACAGAATTGGATCGGCAATGCAATTTAAACTTGTTAATGCGACCGTGATTCTATATATTTTATAAGTCTGCTTCCAAGACTTGTGGACAAAGGGCCCCTCATCCAAGCTCACATCATGCTCTAAAACGCTGCGAATCACCAGCATCACGTGGAAGGGTGTGAAGCACAAGATAAAAGTCAGCGTGATGCTAGCCAGGAGCTTTATGATTCTCTTCTTTTCTCTGTCTTCTGTGGCTCGATTGTGCTGCACAGCTTTGTAGACTTGCCGGTTGCAAAGCATTATGATAACCAAAGGGATCGCATAGCCCGTACACGTCCTAAACAAGTTGAGACGAATTTGCCATTTTTCCAAAGGGTACTTGTCATAGCACAAAGTAAAATTAGACTTTTCGGCATCACAATACTCAATAGAGATTTCATCTTCCCACAACATGACTGCATTGAAGATGGTTTCCGATACCCAAACGGAGAGGCTGGCCAGGAATGCAAACTTTCTTGTCCTTAGATAAAAAAACTTCAGGGGGTAGACAACTGCTAAGTATCGATCGAGAGCGATGCAGGTGAGGAAAGCCGTACTGCTGTAGAAGTTCATGTACATCAAGAAAGCTGTCCCTTTGCACAAAGCAGGTGAGAAAGTCCAGTTGTCTCTGTTCCAAGTATAGTTAATCCACAGAGGGAGAGTTAATGAATAGAGCAAATCGGAGAGGGATAAACTGAAAAGGTAAATTCCTAGTTCATTATCCTTCTTTGCTTGCAGAAAAGACACACACAGAGATCCAACGTTGGCTGGGATGCTGATGACAACCACAAAGATGTAAACAACGGGGAACAGATAGTGGTCTAGGGTGTGCTGTCCTTCGATGCATGTGCTGTTCATTTTTTCTTTTCTTTTGAAGTGGCAGCTATGTCAGTTCTTTGCAACTAAGTGGAAAAGTAAGTCTTGCCTCATTGTAGCTGGTTTTCAACATAAAATGCTCTTTTGCTAAGATTTTTTTTTCAATTTTTCTTTATTTTCAAAAGTTCTGATTAATTCACCAGTGCCTGTAAGGGCTGGATGTAGACTAATTTGCACACAGGTCCCAATGGGTGGAAGTCAGGATCCAGGCTCCTAGCAGGTAGCTAAAGTGGTCAGCTGAGTTTAATGGGCAGAAGGCCATGTTCTCATCACCACAGAATGCTGCCCAAGAGCCCTCGAGGATCCACAGGGTTGTCTCTTAGGCTTCATAGAGTGTTGTCGCCAGTTTGTTCTTCTTCATTAATTTCAGAGGAGATTGGTACAAACATGAACATACAAGGTCTTAGTTCCACAGAGACTGACCTCTCTTTGTAAAAGGCCTTTGTTTCTGTAATGAAAGAGGAACTAGGATAGTTGAGATGTTTAAAAGATACATGACCTCATTACCGTTGTTTTGAAACAATCTCCTCTTTTTTTTTTTAATCTTGTTTATCCAAGGTAAATAAAAAGAAGGAAGATATTGGAAGTACATTGAATTACAAGAGGGTATTAACATAATATTATCTAATCGATTTTGGTAAACAAAACCAAGCAGAGATAGCTTAGCTATTTCAAATAAAGGTTATTCACAAGTGGTTAGATTTGAAGGAATTATGTTTCTCACTGGGCATGACCTAAGAACACAAAACTATCGTTCAAAAGTCATTTTAAATGGAAAAAAATAAATAAACCTGTTGCTGTCGAGTCAATTCAACTCATAGCCACCCTACAGGACAGAGTAGAACTGCCCCACAGAGTTTCCAAGGAGTGCCTGGTGGATTCAAACTGCCAGCCCTTTGGTTAGCAGCTGTAGCTCTTAACCACTACACCACCAGGGTTTCCAAAAAGTCATTTTAGCAGCTGATAAAATGACAGCAAATTCGATGATTTGTTTACAATCAGGAAACATCTTTGTGTGTGATAAACTTCATGGTTACACAATTTAAAATTTAAAATTCCACATGTAAGCTAGGTATAAGGTCTGTTCATAATTAGTTTATTAGCTAAGGAAATATTGTTGCAATAAATATTATTAAACTGTAGAATTCTAAAATGTAGTGGCTTTCTGAACATTTTAAAATAATCAGACAAGTCTACCTCTTCTGTTTTCCTTTCTGCTTTCTTTGTGGCCAACCCTTTTTATCTTTTTTTATACTCTTATAAACAAGAGAGCAGAATGTTCTCAATTCTTGGTATAATATTGTGACCATCAATTTCACCTTTATACCTGATTGTTTATTAGTTCGGCTTATTTTTTAAAACGTCATAGATTCACATGGATTAGAGATTCCATCTTTCTCCATACACTGGAGTAGAGAAATACTTCTATATTCCCTTGTTGGTGAGGCCTATTAGTGGTTTGGATAATTTACCTGATGACACCTTCACAAATAAAACAAAATGACAAAACCCACCTATGGTAGCAGATAGGAGAGAAAATTGACAAGTTCTCTGCTTCAGCTTTATCCCTGGAAGAAACTATAATAAAAATTCTTTCCTGAGTATTCTTGAGCTTTGGCTGGTACTCACCTGCGTATAGGGACAGAATCTACATTATTAGTTTGGTCCCACAAATCTCAAGCCAACGATGAGTTAAAACTGGACCTAGGTGCTCGACTTCTTCAGTCATCAGAGAAATACAAACCAAAACCATAGTGAGATAACACTACACACCTACAAGAATAAATAAAATAAAAAAGACAAAAAATACCAAGTGATAGTGAGCACACAGAGCTCCTAGGACTCTTGTTTATTATTATATGGAAAACAGTTCAGCACTATCTACTATAGGTGGACAAGCATACTCCCGACGATGTAATTAAGAAAGCAGCAGTCAAGAAATCAAACAACACATTTCACTGGGTAAATCTTTCGCAAAAGAACTCTTTAAAGTGTTAAAAAAAAAAAAAAAAGGCAAACATGTCAACTTGAAGACTAAGGTATGCCTGACCCAAGCCATGGTATTTTCAATCACATCATATGCATGTGAAAGTTGGACAATGAATAAGGAAGACTGAAGAAGAATTGATGCCTTTGAATTACAGTGTTGGTGAAGAATATTGTATATACCATGGACTGCCAGAAGACCAAACAAATCTATCTTGGAAGAAGTACAGCCAGAATGCTTGTTAGAAGTCAGGATAGTGAGATCTTGTTTCATATGCCTTGGACATGTTATCAGGAGGGACCAGTCCCCAGAGGAGGACATCATTCTTGGTAAAGAAGAAGGTCAGCTAAAAAGAGGAAGACTCTCAATGAGATGAATTGACACGGTGGCTGCAACAATGGGCTCGAGCATAACAACGATTGTGAGGAGTATACAGGTCTGGGCAGTGTTTCGTTCTGTTGCACATAGAGTCACTATGAGTCGGAACTGACTCGATGGCACCTAACAAGAACAACAATAATGATGTAGTGGTTCTACTTATAGGTATATAGTTGACAGAAATGTGTATATATGTTTATCAAAAGGCACGTGCTGGAACGTTCATGCTAGCACTATTTGTGATGGCCCCCAATTAGAATGCCCAATCAGTGGTAGAATAGTACAACAGCGATCACTATATCAATGAAAATGAACAAGTGATTGCTACATGAATGACATAGTTGATGTTCATAAACATAATGTTGAGTGATTAAAAAAAAAGACAGGTACAAAAGAGTACATCATACTATCTGATCAAAAAGACGAAGAAACAAACAAAACAGGCAAAGTTGCTCTGTGCTATTGAAAGTCAAACCAAAAAAAAAAAAAACCCATTGCCGTCAAGTCAATTCTGACTCATAGCGACCTTATAGGACAGAGTAGAACTGCCCCATACAGTTTCCAAGGAGCACCGTTAGCAGCTATAGTGCTTAGCCACTACGCCACCAGGGTTTCCCGTTGAAAGTCAGGGTAAGGCTTATCTTTGGAGATGGGCCAGGAAATGACTGGAAGAGGGCATTAAGGGGACTTCTGAGATTTTGCCATTGTTGTGTTTCTTGTGATGGGTGCTGACTACATGAATGTGTTCAGTTTGTAAAAAATTATCAGTCTGTACTCTTGGGATATGTGGATATTTCTGTGTGTATGTTATACTGCATTTAAAAAATTAAAGAGCAGACTCAAAAGGTTGTGTGAAATGGAATCAACAGTAATTTGCAAATTCAATATTTGAAATTATATGATTTTACTGCTCTTGCTGCATAAAAAGTAACTCAAAGAAACAAGCAAGACCATTTAAAAGAATATGAAAATCAATTCAACAAAAATAAAAGTTTGCTATATTAAATTAATTAATCTCAGGCATCTAGAAGAAGCAAACACAAATTCTTCTTTGAGAAAAGCACCCTCAACCCAGCGCTTAAAAAATTGCGGTTAGAATTTTAACAAATATAAACTCGTTAAAACGCACGCACACATGAGAACAAGTCACTATATGAGATTCTGCAGAAATAAGAAGTGACAAAACCAAACCCACAGAAAATTTAGAGATTAGGGTTAACTCTTACAGAATATGAAATAGGTGTGTTTAATATGTTTATAGGATTAACGGAAAGAATCTGAATACACAGTAATGACCAAGAAACTATAAAAATGATGAGCATATTTTTACAAAGAAAGAGTTTCTAGAAATGAAAAATATAATTTAAATTTAAAAAGTCAATTCAAGGACTAATCAGCTGATTGAAAACAGCTGAAGAGAGAATTAGTGGACTGCAAGATCGTTCTAAAGAAATAACACAAAACCAGCAGAGTGTTAAAAAGATGAGAAATTATCAAAGGGAGGCTAAGAGACATGGCGAATGAAGTGATTTGGTTAGCATATGCGTAATTGGAGTTCCCTAAGAATAGAAGATAATTAATGGGGAAAAGGGCAATATTCAAAAAGATAACAGGTGAGAACTTTCTAGAACTGACGAAGGACATGGAATTCTCAGATTTATAAAGTCCAGTGAATCCCTGGTAGGATAAAAAAAAAAAAAGGAAATCTATACTTAGACACATTGCAATCAAACTGCAGCTCACCAAAGACCATGAAAAACAAACAAACTAAGGTGGATTACTTACCAAGGTTGAATTAATATTCCCAAAATGCTAAGAGAAAGTATCTGTCATTCTGTAATTATACACCCAAGAAAATCAAACTTCGAGAACAAGGGTAAATACAAAGACATTTTCAGATAAATTAATACAGACATAATTTGCCCCCAAGACCTTCATTAAAGAGTTTTCTAGAGGATATACGACCTTGAGTGTATCCCACCTGAATTTAGAGACCATCAAAAAAACAGATTTGATGACTGAACATTAATGACTGAAGAACAGACAAGTTGTGCGATGACATTAAGGACATCATATATGAAGAAAGCAAAAGGTCGTTAAAAATACAGGAAAGAAAGAAAAGACCAAAATGGATGTCAGAAGAGACTCCGAAACTTGCTCTTGAATGTCAAGTAGCTATAGGGTAGCTAAAGCGAATGGAGTAAATGCTGACGTAAAAGACCTGAACAGAAGATTTCAAAGGGTAGTTCAAGAAGACAAAGTATTCTAATGAAATGTACAAAGACCTGGAGTTAGAAAACCAAAAGGGAAGAATACACTCAGTATTTCTCAAACTGAAAGAACCGAAGAGAAAATTCAGAACTCAAATTGCAATATTAAAGAATTCTACGGGCAAAATGGGAACCCTGTGGCATAGAGGTTAAGTGCTATGACTGCTAACCAAAAGGTTGGCAGTTCAAATCCGCCAGGTGCTCCTTGGAAACTCTATGGGGGCAGTTCTGCTCTGTCCTGTGGGGTCAATATGCGTCAGAATCAATTTGACGGCAAGAGATTCTGGGCAAAATACTGAATGACACAGGAAGCATCAAAAGAAATTGGAATGAGTATCCAGAATCACGGTACCAAAAAGAATTGGTCCAAGCTCGATCGTTTCAGGAGGTAGCATATGATCAGGAACCAATGGTATTGAAGAAGAAGTCCAAGCTAAACTGAAGCCATTGGCAAAAAACAAAATCTCAGAAATTGACAGAATACCAGTTTAGATGTTTCAACAAATGAATACAGCACTGAAGGTGCTCACTCATCTATGCCAAGAAATTTGGAAGACAGCTACCTGGCCAGCTGACAAGAAAGATCTGTATTTGTGCCTAATCCAAAGAAAGGGGATTCACCAGAATGTAGAAATTATTGAACAGTATCATTAATAGCACACACGAGTAAAATTTTTCTGAAGATAATTCAAAAACAGTTACAGCAATACATCAATAGGGAACTGCCGGAAATTCTAGCCAGATGTAGAAGAGGATGTGGAAAGAGGTAGATGACTGCTGATGTGAGACAGATCTTGGCTGAAAGCAGAGAATACCAGAAAGATGTTTACCTGTGTTTTATTTCACTATGCGAAGGCATTTGACTGTATGGATCATAACAAGTTATGAATACCATTGCAAAGAATGGGAATTCCAGAACACTTAATTGGGCTTATCAGGAACCTGTACGTAGACTAAAAGGCAGTTGTTTGAACAGAACAAGGGGATACTGTGTGGTTTAAATCAGAAAAGGTGTGCGTGACGGTTGTATCCTTTCCCTGTACTTATTCCATCTATATGCTGAGCAAATAATCTGAGAAGCTGGACAATATGTAGAAGAATATGGCATCAGGATTGGAGGAAGAATCCTTAACAACCTGCTATATGCAAATGACACAACCTCACCTGCTGAAAGGGAAGAGGACTTGAAGTACTTACTGATGACAATCAAAGACCACAGCCTTCAGTATGGATTACACCTCAACATAAAGAAGACAAAAATCCTCACAACTGGACCAATAACCAACATCATGATAAACAGAGAAAATATTGAATCTGCCACGGATTTCACTTTACTTGGATCCACAATCAACATTCATGGAAGCAGCAGTCAAGAAATCAAATGGCATATTGCATTGGACAAATCTGCAACAAAAAACCTCTTTAAAGTTTAAAATGCCAAGATGTCACCTTGAGGACTAAGGTGCACCTAACCCAAGCCATGGTGTTTCCAGTTGCCTTGTACGCATGCAAAAGCTGGACAATGAATACGGAAGACCAGGGAAGAACTGATGCCTTTGAATCACGGTCTTGGTGAAGAATATTGAATATAACTGAACTGCCAGAAGAACTAACAAATCTGTCTTGGAAGTACAGCCAGAGTACTCCTTAGAGTCAAGGAAGGCAAGACTTCTTCTCATGTACCTTGAACATGTTATCAGGAGGGACCAGTCCCTGGAAACAGACATCATGCTTGGTAAATAGAGGGTCAGTTAAAGAGGGGAAGACTTTCATCAACATGGATTGACACAGTGACTGCAATGATGAGTTCAAGCATAGCAGCGATTGCAAGGATGACGCAGACTGGCAGTGTTTCATGCTACTGTACACAAGGTCTCTGTGA
Organism: Elephas maximus indicus; assembly: GCF_024166365.1. NCBI lineage: Eukaryota > Metazoa > Chordata > Mammalia > Proboscidea > Elephantidae > Elephas > Elephas maximus. The sequence continues at coordinate 101,687,317 of NC_064828.1, read as the reverse complement.
GTCGGAACCAACTGGATGGCACCTAACAACAACACCAACAATAGAGGCTATAGTTGGTGAAGGGAAATGCCATTAGAACAAAGGTCTGAGATGTATGAAGGATTGAATAAGCTACTGAAAATGGGGCTGTGAGGGATACATAGCATCCCACTCATCGCTAGGCTCATAAGTCTGAGGGACAACACCTGAACCATGCACATCTCCTGCCTGGGGACCTGGACAAAGAGCGCAAGGGCATGGGCAGCGGGTGCCACTTCCTCCTATGTGCCTGATGCTCAGTAAGTGCACATCTTTCTTCTTACAAACAATAGATAAGATGGAAAAATGATTTTGGGAGGATTTACAAAGTTCTGAATTTCTCTGTCTAAAAGCACTTCCTGTCTTGACTAAAACAACCACAAGATGGGATGGTTATGATGAAGCAGATTCTAGATCTCTTCTTTGTTGGGCAATGGAGGCAGTACAGCCTGTGGTCATGACTGAGGGTTCTGGAGACAGCTTGGCAGTCTTCCAAAAGCCCTCAGGGGATCTGTGACACTGTGTGTCTTCCCCTAAGTTTGAGTTTTCACATGTGTAAATTACTCCTCTCTTCATTGGGTTGTTGTAAGGATTAAATGAGATCACACATAAAGCAGACAGCCTAGCAGTTAGTCACATTTCAGTCTACCTTAACCCCTTGCTGTGGAGTCGATTCTGAGTCATACTGACCCTATAGGATAGAGTAGAACTGCCCCATATGGTTTCCAAGAAGCGGTTTGTGGATTTGAACTGCCGACCTTTTGATTAGCAGCCGATCTCTTAATCACTGCCACCAGAGCTCCACAGTCTACCTGAGCTAATACTATTTTAAAGACACGCACTGGTAGTCTGCAGGTATCCTTGGTGCTGTTCTCTATATTTCCTTTAGGAAAGCATCTTTGGGCCATCTAGGAAGAGCATAGGAGAGAAGCCAAATAAAGGCACTTAGTTTGTAATTTGTACAATAACGTTTCACATATGACACGAGGTGTGCAGATCCCTGTGGCCATTGAGTTGATTCCAATTCATAGTGACCCTATAGCAGCCTTACAAGACAGAGTAGAACTGCCCCAATAGGGTTTCCAAGGCTGTAATCTTTATGGAAGTAGACTGCCACATCTTTCTCCCTCAGTGGGGCTGGTGGGTTCGAACCACCAAATTTTAGGTTAGCAGCCAAGGGCTTTAACCGCTGTGCCATCAGTTTTCCTCTATGATCCAGAGTAATGAGTGCCCAGGGGCAATCTCTAAGTTTGTACTCCCCGCCCCTTGTCAGCCTCGGCAATGGTGAGGAGTGAGAGGGGGGCTGTGATTAGCTGGCCAGCCTCGTCTGGCTCCTCCTTGGACTTGGAGCCCAGGGGCAAATGGCCCCATCTAAACCCCCTCACTACACCTGACTAAGGTCTGCAGGTAACAGTTGCTAATTTCACTTGTGTGAATATGAGATTTTAGTGGAATACATCATTCTTATTATTCATACTTTTTCTTTTTTTCCAGGTATCTTTTGGCTACTTGGAAACCCTGGTGGTGTAGTGGTTAAGATCTATAACTGCTAACCAAAAGTTCAGCAGTTCAAATCCACCAGACGCTCCTTGGAAACCTATGGGGCAGTTCTACCCTGACCTATAGGGTCGCTATGAGTCAAAATCGACTCCATGGCAATGGGTTTTGGTTTTTTTTTTTTGGCTTCTTGATCAAATTTTGGGAAAATCCTTTTTAGAACGAGTGCCAAGAAATTTGGATACATTTTTTATTTTTGCCAAATGCCAATCAACTCCTAAAACACTCCTAAAGTACAAATCGTTGATGACATGACCAAAAAATGAAATGTTTTCTTACGTATTATAGTATACGCTTGCCTCCATTAGTCAGCTTAATAGCTATTTATTTATTATTTAAGACCACGTGTCAGACTCTGTGCTAGTTACTTCCTAACATGACATATTTATTAATATTGGATACACTATGTCCAGACTTCACATTATTTCTGAGGGCTGTAAAAAGTATCACTGGACCATTTTATAGGAAATGGTGCCAGACAGCTCTCTGGCCAGTAGCTGGTAGATGTCTTCCTAAACAGTGAATTCAGTTTGCCAATACACTGTTTTCTGAAGAGGAAACGGAGTGTAAGCCTTTCTTGTTTGTGTGTGGATTGAGGGTTTTACCTGACTAGTTCTAAGTTTAAATTTTGACATCTCTTAACCACTCTCCCTAGTAGGGGAAACCATATGTCTTCCTCATTTCTCCCTCTTGTAATGTTCCACATTACCACATTTATACAGCCTAAGCCAGAAAAAAAAAAAATCACAAATATTACCAACAATCATGCAACAGTATGTTATCTACTTAAAGTCTTAATTGATATTTTAATATTTTGCTTACCTGTGTTTCTTGGGAGGATGGTTTTGTTGACCGAGGAGCTGACAAATCTCTCTGTCTCAAGAAGAGAAACCAACACTGTTGAGGCGACGGGAAATTGCACTCGTATTTCATCATAAACCAATGAGGAAGCAGCCTCTTAACGAGACAGAGGTAGGTTGTCCCAGTTTGAACAAAAGAAGTGGCATACTTTAAAAGATGATTTCATTTATTATTTATTGTAGAATTGTTTTTATAACTTGCTTTTCTCTTTGCGTCTTAATCACAATTATATAATGAGATTATATATGCTTTACTTGATAGAATATCTACTAGAATTTTATTCATTCATTAACTCATTCATTCTGTCAACACATACATGTGCTATATTCTTAAAGCTCTGCGTTGGGAGGTGAATAAACCAAAAACCAAATTCCTTGCCACAGTGTTGGCTCTGACTTGTGGCAACTCCACGTGGTTCAGAATAGAGCTGTGCCCCGTAGGGTTTTCTTGGCTGTCATCTGTGGAAGCAGATCACCAGGGCTTCCTTTTGGAGCATCACTGGATGGATCTGAACCACCAAGCTTTCAGTTAGCAGCTAAGAACAAACGGGTTGTGCCCCCTAGGGGCCTGTGTGTTGCCCTTAAGGAGTTTATCACCTAGTGAAGAAGAAAGACATGTTCAAAAATAATCACGGTACAGTGGCAAAAATGGATACACACTCTGAGAGAGGGACAAAGGAGGTCGAATCAGTTGTTCGAATGTTTGAAATAGGAGAGAATACTGTAGACACACTCAGGGAGACTACATCTCTGGGAGCAAAACAGTAGACAGAGAATGTGCAGAAGCGTTTTTAGGAGGGTTGGTGGGTGTTGCGTAATTTCGTGGCAATGATGGATGGAGCTAAGTGAGTAAACTTTGGGACTCTGTAAAGTCTTTTATTTATTTATTTAGTTTTTAAGAGTTTTTAATGGAATATACCACATGCAAAAAAAAATTTTTTTTTTTTTTCAGTTTGTCATAGTGTGGTACAACGCTGTTTAAAGTGTTTAACACTCTTTAAAGTGTTAAAAAGCAAAGATGTCACTTTAAGGACTGAGATGCCCCTGACCCAAGCCATGATGTTTTCAGTCGCCTCATATGCATGCAAAAGCTGGACAGCGAATAAGGAGGACTGAAGAAGAATTGATGCCTTTGAATTATGGTGTTGGTGAAGAATATTGACTATACCATGGCCTGCCAGAAGAACAAACAAATCTGTCTTGGAAGAAGTACAGCCAGAATGCTCATTAGAAGCAAGGAAGGTGAGACTTCATCTCAGATACTTTGGACATGTTATCAGGAGGGGCCAGTCTCTGGAGAAGGACATCTTGGTAAAGTAGAGGGCCAGTGAAAAAGAGGAAGACCCTCAGTGAGAAGGGGTTGACACAGTGGCTGCAACAATGAGCTCGAGCATAATAACGATTAGGAGGACGGCGCAGGACAGAGCAGTGTTTTGCTCTGTTGTACACAGGGTCGCTATGAGTTGGAACTGACTCCATGGCACCTAACGACAATAACAACAATGAGATTACATGTATAGGATTTGGCTGGAGAACCATTTTCTTTTAGATTCTCAGCTTGGAATAGAAGACAGAGATTGCTAAAACCAGTTCAACTAACTGGCCAACCAAGTAAATAATTTTGTGAAATGTGAAAATTTGTTTGAAAAATATGTAGACTGTTAGGAAAACTCACATAGTACTTTATGCAAGTTACTGCCAAATATATCAGTGGTTTAGTATGAAGTGAAATTAGCTCCTAGAACTTTCTACTCTTGAGATATAAAAAAAAGTCAGCAACACTGCTTTTGAATCTTGCCCTCTTGAACTTTCATCAGAAATGAAGGTAATAATATTATTTTATAAGGAAGGAATTGATTTTGGATGAAAACTTTAATTCAATTTTAGAAACTGCATCCAGGGAAACCTGTGCCTGTTTTTGCAAAAGGATATTAAGGGTTGCTGTTCATGATTTTTTTTCCTATTCAGAGATAGAAAAGATAATTTTGCAACATAACCAAGACTTTTAATCTTTAAATAGTGGGGTTAATAATGATGTGTCAGGATGTAAAAGTTGTCTAGACTTCCTCTGGAGAAATTTCATTGAGACTAATAAAAGTAATATATGGTATTTATGAAATGACAGTTTGCAAAACAGTGTAGCATACGGTAAATTAGAAGTTCAGAATACTTGATTTTTTTTTTACTGAAAAAAAAAATTCAAGTACAATGTTAAAAATGAGTAATAAAACCCTTAAACCTTTAAAATAACACCAAGATGAAAGTCATGGTTCCAGCAGACTTGTGACTCTAATCCAAAATTCTCATTTTTGCTTGGTTTTGCACATCCGCTTATCTGTGGTTTCAATACATGGATATTTCATGACTTTCACAATGTCTTATTTTACCTAAACAGATTATACTTCTGCTTTTAGAAGAAGGAAATTTTCTAGTCCATATTAAACAGCATGTGTATTTTGCTCTTCAAAAACGAAAGCAATCAAACTTTCACTTCTCTTGATGAAACAGGAGAAGAGGTAACTGTGGATGACCTGAGCTAAAACCTTGCCAACTCTACAAAATAAGAGATTTAACAATTTTTAATAAATTTGCCTCTTATTTGGGCCCAACTGTATGGCACTACTGTGTGTACAATCATAGGGCTATCTAATGAAGAACTGGAAAGGATCGAGTCATTGTGGTATTTTTAACAAGATAAAAATATGAAAAGCAGCAATCTAGAACATTGATCTTAGATGGTTGGTGTTCTGATGAGTAGTCAGTTGTCTGAACTCTGGAGGCCACAGACTGGCCAGTAGTTGGGCACTTGGGCAGCCCACAGCAGAAAGAGGAAGAGATGGGTAGATTTGCCCATTCTAGCTTCTTTATGGGCCAGACCTTGTAAGAACCCGTTTGGCTACTGAAGGATCCTTTGCGAAGCCACATGGTCTGTTTGGTGGAGTTTCACTAGTTATAACAGTAACTAAATATGGCAGGATAAGGTTTTGAAACACTGATATATTTTCTCAGCCGTATTTTCTTTTCCACCCAGACTTATCCATGCACTCAACTATCCATTTTGCATTTATTGCCTCAGTGAAAGGATTCTTGGCAGAAAGTAGGAAAAAAGAAGGAGAAGGAAGAGGAAAGAGAGAAGGAGAAGGAGACAATCTTAGGTTTTTAGTCTCAAAAGATTTAGGCAACATAAGGGAATAGAGGAGTCCCTGAGGGGGTCAAAACAGGTAATGAACTTGTCTGCTAACTGAAAGGTTGGAGGTTAAAGTCCGTTCAGAGGTGCCTCAGGAGAAAGGCCTGGTGATCTAATTCCAAAAGATCACAGCCATTTAAAATACACATGGGGTCACCATGAGTTGGGGTCTACTCTATGGCAACTTTTTTTTTTTAGGGAAATGATGGAAAAGACTGAGGCAGATACAATCTGCTGGTGGAAATATCTGTTGAGGTAAAGCTAAACTTCCTGCCCCCAGAACCAGAAAAAAGTTTTCCTGTCTGGTGGATATGGGGCCCCCAAGGGGCATAGTGAGAGAGGAAGTAGTGAGAGCTTAGATGTGGTGAGTACCCATGAAAAGGGCCTTGCATCTGCCCTGAGGTGGGAGTGGGGTGACAAATACCCAATGAGTTGTATGATCTGGGGAGGAGAGTAGAGCAGTGACTCATTTCCAGTGTGAAGTCTAGAGAGGTGGCAAGACCTGAGAGTATGTATATAAAAGGTCTGAGCCAGCCTCACCTGGTTCCCCTGCGCCCAGCGTAGATAGCACCAAACCAAAAACCAAACCTATTGCTATCAAGTCGATTCTGACTCATAGCAACCCTATAGGTCAGAGTAGAATGGCCCCATGGAGTTTCCAAGGGGCACCTGGTAGATTCGGACTGGCAACCTTTTGGTTAGCAGACGTAGCTCTTAACCACTATGCCACCAGGGTTTCCATAGATAGCACAGGAGGAGTAAAATAGTTTCTGGGAAGCCACGAATGGCACAAAGTGATGGAAGCCTCACCCTGTGTCACGGTGCTTCCAGTGGCCCAGTGGCACAGAAACAGCTTGGCAGCAACCAGTGGGAGTCAACTCAGGTGAGTCCTGCACAGGGTAACTACTGAAGACTAGAGTGAATGAGGCCATCTCAGGAGTTGCCAACATTGACAGAGGGCAGCACTGAGAATCACTGGTCGAGTTGCCCCCATTGGCAAAATGTAAACTCCCAGGAATTGAGACGGAAACCTGAGGAAGGAGAAGTGGGACCCATGACTGAGATTATATTTCCACCACCTTGGCAAAAGGGGAGAATGAAACAGAATTTTAGCTGAGTTACCAGAAGATAAAGAAAGTTGTATTTCTTGCATCAGTGACTTTGACCTCAGATTGGAATCCACAGCCAAGACCACATGTTTGATCCAAGGTGTGTAATTCAACAAACCTTAGTTGGCTGCTCCCATATGCAAAGTTCCTTGGGACTGGTTTACATCAGTGGTTCTCAAAGTGTATTCTTGGACTAGCAGCATCAGTGCCCCTGGGAACTTGTTGTTTTCGAAGTAGACTTACAGAAGATTATTGCCAGGTCTTTTTTCTTCAGAGCTGTTGGGTGGGTCCGAACTGACAAACTTTCGGTTAGCAAATTCTTAGGCCCCACTCCAGGACCGATGAGTCAAAAACTTTGGGGATGGGGTCCAGCCATCTATGTTTTAACAAACCCTCCACGTGGTTCTCTACTCCAAAGTTTGAGAACTCCTGTTTCCCAGGATGGGTGTCAGAGTAAGGGAGTAGAAAGGAGGGAGAAAGGGAGTTCTGAAAAGGGAAGAGGGTGAAAACACATTTTCTGTTCAAGTTCTTGCCTGGGTTGGGTGTTGCTGCTGTTAGTAGCCGTTGAGTTGGTTCGACTTATGGTGACCTTGTTAGGTGCCCACGAGTCTGTTCCCACTAATAGGAACCCTATGTCAGGGGCAGATTAACCAGTGAACACAGTACGCATCAATTCACAGTAAGCAAGGTACGCATGGGTTTAATTGTGTTTACTTACTAATCTGTAGTGCACAATTTCGCAGGCCTTTCATCACATCTTTTATTGGGTAATCTGTCCCTGCCTTATGTACAACAGAAGGAAACACTGCCCTGTTGTGTGCCATCTTCACAATCGTTGCTGTTTGAACCCATTGTTGTAGCCACTGTATTATGCCATCCCATTGACAGTCTCATCTTTTCCACTGACCATCTACTTTACCAACCATGATGTCATTCTCCGGGGATTGGTCTCTCCTGATAACATGTCTGAAGTACATAAGATGAAGTCTCACTATCCTCGCTTCTAAGGAGCATTCTGGCTATACTTCTTTCAAGACAGATTTTTGTCTTCTTTGTAATCCACACCCAAGGCTGTAGTCTTTGATCTTCATCAGTAAGTGCTTTCAGTCCTCTTTGCCGCCCATAAGCAAGGTTGTTAATGAATCTGGTATCTCATGCTGTTAATGAGTCCTCCAACCTGGATGCCATGTTCTTCTTCATATTGTCCAGCTTGGATTGTTTGCTCAGCATACAGATTGAATAAATATGGTGAAAGGTTATAACCAGGACACACACCATTCCTGACTTTAAACCATGAAATATCCCCTTGTTCTGTTCAAACAACTGCCTCATGGTCTATGTACAGGTTCTCATGAGAACAATTAAATGTTCTGTAATTCCCATTCTTTGCAATATTATCCGTAATGTGTTATGATTCAAACAGTCTAATGCTTTTACATAGTCAATAAAACACAGGTTAACATGCTTCTGGTATTCTCTGCTTTCAGCCAAGTTGCATCTGACGTCAGCAATGATGTCCCTCATTCCACATTCGCTTCCGCATCAGTCTTGAATTTCTGGCAGTTCCCTCTTGATGTATGGTGACCTTATGTATAACAAAATGAAACATTGATCCGTCCTGCACCAACTTCATGATCATGGGTACATTTGTGAGGTCTACAAGATTAGGTACTGTCTTAAGCCAATCTCTGCTGATATAAATGAGAGAAGCCAGAGCCAGCAGTGTAGGAACCTCAAGCCCAAAGGACAAGCTCTGCTTCTGGCATGGCTTTCTTAGTGGGAACCTCATACCACCAAGAAAGTGGTGCCAGGAGCAGAGCTTGTCCTTTGGACTTGAGGTTCCTACACTGAGATGCTCCCAGACCAAGGGAAGACTGATGACAAGGACCTTGCTCCAGAGCTGACACAGAGAGAAAGCCTTCCCCTGGAGCTGAATTCAGACTTCTAGCCTACTGGACTGTGAGAGAATAAACTTCTCTTTGTTAAAGCCATCCACTTGTGCTATTTCTGTTATAGAAGCACTAGATGACTAAGACAGTGAGTAAACGGTTTGTTGTCCAAATTCTTCTCTCTTGGTGTGGGGGAACGGAGAGTGAATGGGGAAGACAGCGTATCAGCCCTTCAAGGTTCCATGAGGCCAGAAAAGAGGAAGGAATCTCCTATCCAAAGCTGCTGGTGTCAAAATCAATTGAACAAAGTGGGGAGCTGGAGCTGCTAAGGCAGCCTCTTAACCCAGGTGAAGGGCCAAAAACCAATGTTGAAAGCCTGAGTACGAATTAGTGATCTGAAGTCTAGGGGTCAAGATCAGAGAGCAGCAAACATGGAGCAAAGGCTGGCAAGAGGTTCTTGGCAAATAGGCACCAGTGCACACAAGAGGTTTATTTGTTAGCTGTAGGCTGGTACATTGGATGACTGGCCACATTAAAAAGGACAGAAATGGGGTGGACAGTTGGGGGTTCCAGGCATTCAGGCCATTGAAAGCAGGACTCCAGGTGGCAGCTGGAGAAAGGAGAATCTGGCCTGGCCTCTGGGGAGTGGGCAGGAACCAGGAAGTATGTCTGGGCCTTAAGCAAATGTGCTGAAGTTTAGCTAAACTGTAAGGACAGCCTTGGCCTCTGGAATGACAAACAGAGATAAAGGCTCAGGACCAGGCTAAGTCAGCAGGAATTAGACCAGAGTCATTTTCAACAGCTCATTTCCACATGATCTTTGTTCTGAACAGGGTCGACTCTGAGTGCAATGAGGAAATAGATTAAACCTGCCAGGTCTGTTTGGTTTTTCTACTTCATCCCTGCCTTGCTCAGATGCCCTGGACCTTCTTGCTCTATTCCTTCCTTCCCCAACCCAAACTTGATCTCTTACAAGTTTCTGGGGATAACTCATACTAAGGTATAAAATGCATTTTAATGCCATTTTAAGGAGATGGGCTGAATTCCATAAGGTAGAATTTTTGCTAGGTTAAAATAGGTATTATTTTGAACCTCAGAATTAAACATTCATTCAACACATCTTTATTATGTATGTACTATGTCATTCATTCCATAAATATTTATTCAATAAATACTCATTAGGTATCTATTATGAACAAACACTGAGCCATAGCATAGCCCTGTGCCATTGTGATGGACATCATGGTGACTTAACCTTAATTCAGCTTCAGATTCTATTAAAGACAATACATGAAAGGTTAGAGAGAGGTAAGTTTATTTACCAGATGAATAAAGGGAAATTTAAGAAGGAGGTAGCTTTGAGGTGTATCTTAAAGAATGGAACTACTTTAAACATTTAGAGATGGGGTGTATGACGTTCCCTGACTATGAGAACGGCATGGACTAAACTGTGGAGGAGAGTACTTATTAGGTGTGCCCAGGGAAGAACAAGTGGTTACATTCAACATAACCTGTTGCTGTCGCATCAATTCCAAGTCATTCAACATAGAGTCCATAAAAAGAAATGCAGAACTATTTTTTTCTACCTCCAGTTCTGACTATGCATGCACCATTTTGAACCATCAAAACATACAGCAGAATTGTGTTTATGCTAAAGACTATCCCTTGAACACAAGTGTGGATTTAAACTTTTTGAAAAAAACAAAAACCTAAATGTTTCTGATGACTCTGAATGCAAGTTTACCTATTGAGGATCAACCATATATCAAGAGTGTGCTATCCTAGAGAAATGGGATAAATGATACTTAACTGTAGTTAGATATTGAGTGGATATTCTTCATCCTAATCCTCAGAAGCCAGGGGTGGATATCCGATGAGTGTGCCTACCTCAGAGCCTGGCATATACTAGATTGGCAGGAACCAATACAGGTGCCACTGGCCACATGCGGCTATTGTGCACTTGAAATGTGGCTAAATCAGAACTGAGATGTGCTGTAAGTGTTTTGAAAATTTAGTACATGAGATACAGGAAACAAAGAGAACATAAAATATTTTATTAATATATCTTTATATTGATCATGTTGCAATGAAAATACTTTTGGTATTTTGGGTTACAAAAAATATGTCATTAAAATTAATTTCACTTGTTTTTTACTTTAACGTGACTACTAGAGAATTTCCAAGTGCATATGTGGTTTGTATTATATTTCTGTTGGACAGCACTGTATGAGATGCTCCAAAAATCATTGGACTGGTAGGAACTTCTTGCACTGTCCTTTTCCTCACATCTATGAACTGGAGCTAGATCGACTGTTAAAAGCTTTCCCTTGGCAGGAGTGCAGAAAAATGGATATTGGCAATCCAAGAAGAATAGGCATATCACAGATGTACCGTAAGAGGACAGCCTAACTTCCTGGAGTTCCTGTATTTATGGTTTTTTTTGGAGGGGGTGGTGGGGAGTGGAGAAATCCATGCAGTAACAGTTACCAACAAAAAAACTACCAATGATGATGGTAGATTTTAAAGCGGGGAAATGGAGACACGTTGTCGTTGTTAGGTGCCTTCGAGTTGGTTCTGACTCACGGCCACCCCGTGTGAAACAAAATGAAACACTGCCCGGTCCTGCGCCATCCACACAATTATCACTATGCTTGGGCCCATCATTGCAGCCACTGTGTTGATCTGTCTTCTTGAGGGTCTTCCTCTTTTTAACTGACCTTCCACTTTACCAAGGATAATCTCCTTCTGCAGGGACAGGTCCCTTTTGATAACATGTCCAAAGTAAGTGAAACAAAGCCCCTTGATTCTTGCTTCTAAGGAGCATTCTGGTTGTACTTCTTCCAAGACAGATTTGTTTGTTGTCCTTGCAGTCCATGGTATATTCAATATTCTTGCCAACACGATAATTCAAAGGCCTCAATTCTCCTTTGCCTTCCTTATTTATTTTCCAGCTTTCACATGTGTATGAGGTGAGTAAAAATACCATGGCTTGGGTCAGGCACACCTTAGTCCTCAAAGTGACATCTTTGCTTTTTAACACTTTAAATAGGTCTTTTGCTGCAGATTTGCCCAGTGCAATACATACTTTGATTCCTTGACTGCTGCTTGCATGGGTGTTGATTGTGGATCCAAGAAAAATGAAATCTTTGACAACTTCAATCTTTTCTCCATTTTTCATGATGTTGCTTATTGGTCCATTTGTGAGGATTTTTGTTTTCTTTATGTTGAGGTATAATCCATACTGAAGGTTGTAGTCTTTGATCTTTATCAGTAAGTACTTCAAGTCCTCTTCACTTCCAGCAAGCAAGGTTAGGTTGTGTCACCTGTGTATGGCAGGTTGTCAAGGATTCTTCCTCCAACCCTGATACCATGTTCTTCTTCTTCATATAGCCCAGCTTCTCAGATTATTTGCTCAGCATACAGTTTGAATAAGTGTGGTGAAAGGATACAACCCTGACACACACCTTTCCTGATTTAAACCACACAGTATCTCCTTGTTCTGTTCAAATGACTGGCTCTTGTTCTATGTACACGTTCCTCATGGGCACAATTAAATGTTCTAGAATTCCTATTCTTCATAATGTTATCCATTATTTGTTATGATCCACACAGTTGAATGCCTTTGCATAGCCAATAAAACACAGGTAAACATTTTTCTGGTATTCTCTGCTTTCAGCCAAGATCCATCTGACATCAGCAGCGATAGCCCTCTTCTGAATCTGGCTTGAATTTCTGGCAGTTCCCTGTTGATGTACTGCTGCAACGTTTTTGAATTATCTTCAGCAAAATTCTACTTGAGTGTGATATTGTTCAATAATTTCTGCTTTTTGTTGGATCGCTTTCTTTGGAATGGGCACAAATATGGATCTCTTCCAGTCAGTTGGCCAGGCAGCAGTCTCCCAGATTTCTTGATATAGAGGAATGAGTGCTTCCAGCATTGCACCTGTTTGTTGAAACATCTCAATTGGTATTCCGTCAATTCCTGGAGCCTTGTTTTTTCCAAAGCCTGCAGTGCAGCTTGAACTTCTTCCTACAATACCTTTGGTTCTTGATCATATGCTACCTTCTGAAACGATCAAACTTGGACCAATTCTTTTTCGTACAGTGACTCTTTGTATTCCTTCCATCTTCTTTTGATGCTTCCTGGGTTGTTCAATATTTTGCCCATAGATTCCTTCAATTGAATTTTTTCTTCTATTCTTACAGCTTGAGAAATTCTGAGCATTTTGTTTTTCAGGTTTTTGCATATTTCATTAGAATACTTTACTTTGTCTTCTTGTGCCACCCTTTGAAATCTTCCATTCAGCTTATTTACTTCATTATTTTTTTCCTTTCACTTTAGCTACTCTATGTTCAAGAACAAGTTTCAGAGTCTTTTCTGACATCCATTTTGGTCTTTTCTTTCTTTCCTGTCTTTTTAATGACGTCTTGCTTTCTTCATGTATGATGTCCTTGATGTCATCCCATAGCTCATCTGCTCTTCGGTCATCAGTGCTAAATATGTAAAATCTATTCTTGAGATGGTTTCTAAATTCAGGTGGGATATACTCAAGGTCATACTTTGTTTTAATTTTCTTCTGCTTCAGCTTGAACTTACATATGAGCAACTGATGGCCTGTTCTGTAGTTGGCCCCCGGCTACCATTTTTTCCACAGATGTAGTCAATTTGATTCCTGCGTATTCCATCTGGTGAGGTCCACATGTGCAGTCATCATTTATGTTGTTGAAAAATATTTGCAATGAAGAAGTCATTGGTCTCTCAAAATTCTATCATGAGATCTCTGGCATCATTTCTATCACCAAGGCCATATTTTCCAACTACTGATCCTTCTTTGTTTCCAACATTTGCATTCCAATCACCAGTAATTATTAATGCATCTTGATTGCATGTTTGATTACTTTTAGACTGCAGAAGTTGGTAAGAATTTTCAGTTTCTTTGTCTTTGGCTTTAGTGGTTGGTGTGTAAATTTGAATAATATATTAACTGGTCTTCCTTGTAGGCATATAGATATTATTCTATCACTGACAGTGTTGTACTCCAGGGTAGGTTTTTAAATGTTCCTTTTGACAATGGATGTGACATCACTCCTCCTCACTTTGTCATTCCCGGCATAGTAGACCATATGATTGTCTCATTGAAAATGTCCTATACCAGTCCATTTCAGCTCACCAATGCCTAAGGCATCAATGTTTATGTGTTCCATTTCATTTTTAACAATTTCCCATTTTCTTAGATTCAGACTTCGTACATTCCACGTTCCAATTATTAACGGAAGTTTGAAGCCGTTTCTTCTCATTTTGAGTTGTGCCACATCAGCAGATGAAGGTCCCAGGAGCTTTACTCCACCCACGTCATCAAGGTTAACCCTACTCTGAGGAGGCCGCTCTTCCCCAGTGGTATTTTGAGTGCCTTCCAACCTGAGGGGCTCATTTTCCTGCACTATATCAGACGATGTCCTGCTGCTATTCAAAAGGTTTTCACTGGCCCATCTCTTAGAAGTAGATCACCAGGTCCTTCTTCCTAATCTTTTAGTCTGGAGGCTCCACTTAAACCCGTCCACCATGGGTGACCCTGCTGGTATTTGAAATATCAGTGGCATAGCTTCCAGCATGACAGGAATACACAAGCCACCACAGTACAACAAACTGACAGACAAGTGAGCCAGCAGTCTGTTGCCTGATCTGCCAGTTCTAGGTTTGTCAGCCCCTGCAACCATGTGAGACAGGATGTCTTAGACTGGGTTTTCAAGAAAAGCAAAACCAGTAAAGCATATAAATATATACATAGAGAGATTTACGTCAAGGAAGTGGCTCACATAATTGTACAGGCTGGACTGTCCTAAGTCCATGGATCAGGATAGAGGTGTCTCCTAATTCACATAGCCGAGGGGGTGACAAACTCAAGATCGGTAGGTTGGAGGCCAGGGCTCTTGTTTACAGGCTGTGAAGATCGATGAATCTGAAGATCTGCAGGCAAGACTGCAAGGCTTCTCTTGATTAACATAGCTGCAGGGGCTAAGAATCCAAGATTGGCAGGTTGGAGAGCAGGGCTCTTGCTTACTGGCTGTGAAGACTGACGAATCCTAAGATCAGCAGGGAAACTGCTAGCAGAAGTCCTGAGAAACTGGAGGTCAAACAGGAGGCAGCAGCAGGATCCAGAGCAGGCAAAAGCCAGAACATCAACTTACATTCAGATGCAGGTCACACGCCCAAGCAAACTCCCTTTCAACTGACTGGCTACTCAGATCAGATCCCATCATGGGGGTCATCACATATAATTATACACCGAGAATCATGGCCCAGCCAAGTTGACACATAATCTTAACCATCACACAGGAGAAGCCTCCAACTGATGCCTGACCCATGGACTTTGGGATTTGCCAGCCTCCACAACGATGTGAGCAATTTCCTTGAGATAAATCTCTCTCCCTCTCTTATTTTCTCTCTCTCTCTCTATATATAAACCCTGGTAGTGCAGTGGTTAAAGCAATTGACTGCTAACTGAAAGCTTGGCGGTTTGAAACCACCTGCAGGAGGAAGATGTGGCAGTCTGCTTCCATAGAGATTTACAGCCTTGGAAACCGTATGGGGTTACTATGAGTCCAAATTGACTCGACGGCAGTGGGTATATATACATATATATGTGTCACTAGTTTTGTTTCTGTAGAGAAATCAGCCTATTTGGTACTGAGAGTTGTTCTAGAGAAATGAAATTATAAGCATGAGTTTTCTCAATTGGTTCTCAAGTTTGACTAGTCTTGAAAGCACTGATGGCTCTACCTCCAGTAGCAAACAGGGTGCTGCTAATCCATAGAATGAGGAGGCGATATTAATACACAAAACATCACCACCAATAGATCAAGTATTGGTGAGAGGCGAGTCTCTGGGTGAGTGCATGTGTCATGGATTGAATTGTGTCCCCCCAAAAATATGTATCAACTTGGTTAGGCCATGATTCCCAGTATTGTGTGGTTGTCCTCCATTTTGTGATTGTAACTTTATGTTAAGATGATTAGAGTGGGATTGTAATGCCACCCTTACTCGGGTTACCTCCCTGATCCAGTGTAAAGGCAGTTTCTCTGGGGTGTGGCCTGCATCACCTTTTATCTCTCAAGAGATAAAAGGAAAGGGAAGCAAGCAGGGAGTTGGGACCTCATACCCCCAAGAAAACAGCACCAGGAGCAGAGTGTGTCCTTTGGGCCCAGGGACCCTGTGCCTGAGAAGCTCCTTGACCAGGGGGAGATTGAGGACAAGGACCTTCTTCCAGAGGCAACAGAGAGAGAAAGCCTTCCCTTGGAGCCGACACCCTGAATTTGGACTTGTAAACTACTAGACTGTGAGAAAATAAATTTCTCTTTGTTAAAACCATCCACTTGTGGTATTTGTTA
Source organism: Elephas maximus indicus (assembly GCF_024166365.1). Taxonomy (NCBI): domain Eukaryota; kingdom Metazoa; phylum Chordata; class Mammalia; order Proboscidea; family Elephantidae; genus Elephas; species Elephas maximus. The sequence continues at coordinate 101,671,308 of NC_064828.1, read as the reverse complement.
CGGCAGCACTAGATGACTAAGACAGCATGTCTAGTACTTTTCGACAATTTTGTCAGAATGAGAAGTATAGGGAAGATGGTTGATTGGTCTTACTTTCAGTAGACAAAGTAGTGAAAGAAACAGATAAGCTCAGGCGTCAGAGCCACAGACCAGGTGCTTCATTAAGACCTCAAAGTTTCCATCTGTGCTCTGAAAGAAAGCCTTATGTCTTGTAGCAGCAGAACAGCTTTGCTGAAAACCAAACCCAGAGTCTTATTGCAACAGTGGCTGAATTACAATGCCTATTGAATTCCCAACCTTGAATGGTGTCTAAAATTAAAGTGAGTGCATTGATTGGGAAGAAATGGGATCCAGAAACTTGAGATGGGGATGGGGATATATAGGCAGATAATCATGAAGCTGAGGACACTGAGCCCCTAAATTCTGTTGAATCACTCTACAGAGACATAAAAAAAAAAAAAATTTTTTTTTTTTTTTTTTAGAGACATAGGAGCTGAGAATTCTTTGTGATGGTAACCACAGCCACTGCAGGCAACAGAAACCATTGGTGGCTAGCCTGAGTAAAAATGAACTAAAAAGAAATGAAGATACCTCACATATAGATGCTCAGGCTAAAGTACTAGGCTTGCAGAATGGGCTAGAGCCAAGGGACCAGAAGGACAGCTCAGGTCACCCTGTCTGAGAAGTCAGGTTAGGACGGCACTGCTGACCCCACTATTCTAGGGACTTAGGGTAATTTCTGATGGAGCTTTTATATCACTGCCTTCTGGGCTCTGACATGGCTCCTGTGTGATTTTCCAACGTTGGCCCATCTAGTAACTCCTCCAACATGGTAGTTGAAGGTTCAGTGAACTGGTTAAGGGACCCTGGTCACTACCAGAGCCTGCAGACAAGAAGAGGGAGGGTCTGGCTCCTTCGCACCTGAAGGAGGCAGTGTTCTGTCTTAACAAGGCTTACCCCATGGAGAATTAGCCTAACTGGACATGGTGTGGATGCTCATAACCCGTTGCTGTTGAGTTGATTCCCACTCATAACAACTCTATAGGACAGAGAACTGCCCCATAGGGTTTCCAAGGAGCAGCTGGTGGATTCAAATCGCTGACTTTTTGTTCAGCAGCCAAACTCTTAACCACTGTGTACCAAAGCTCCTTTGATTCTTACAGACAGGAAAAAAAAATTCAGACCAGTACAAAAACAGGAATAATCCTTTTTTTCCCCAAGGTTGTCCTAGCTTTCGGGTGGAGTGATAAACTCAAAAGTTACCTTATAGTTAAATATCTATGTCATTTAAGTTTTTATTTGTATAATAAATACATTTATCAAGTCGTATGTGCTGATTGGTCTTGTAAGTGCTGTATGAGTGTTAACTTAGTAAAATATCAACTCATTATCATCATCACCTCCATTTTATGAATGGGTGAACTAAAGCCAAAGAAGCTAAGTAACTTGCTCAAAATCACATGGCTAGTAGTTGGTAGGTGTTTGATGATTTGAAGCCAAGCACTCTGGGGCTTCAGGGCTGATCTTTTAAGCACTATACCACATTGCTCCTTGCTATATTTAGCACTTGTTAACTGCAATTCTGCTTAAGAAACCACTAATTGTCAGTTTGTCGTACTATGGTGGTTTACATGTTGCTGTGATGCTGGAAGCTATGCCACTGGCATTTCAAATGCCAGCAGGGTCACCTATGGTGAACAGGTTCCAGACCAAGACAAACTAGGAAGAAAAGCCTGGCAATCTACTTACAAAAATTAGCCAGTGAAAACCTTATGGATAAGAACAGAACATTGATATAGTGCTAGAAGATGAGCCCTTCAGGTGGGACGGCACTATGGATTGACACAATAGCCTTGGCAATGAGCTCAAACATATCAAAGATCAGGGAGATGGCAAACGACTGGCAATGTTTCTTTCTGTTATAGATAAGGTTGCAACGAGTTGGAGCCTACCTGACAGCAACTAACAACAACATCAACATACTTAAGAAAGTGTTTAGTAAGCAATAATCGATTCCATTGTGTGGATCCTGTCCTCTTATTTTCATTGTCTTCATATAAAGTCCTGAGTACAGAGAACCTTTTCACAAGATAACTCAAGAACAGAACATACTTCATATCCTTTTATGCCCATGGGGCTACTACTTTAAGATTACTGTTTCCAACTCCTTTTGTAAACAATCCCTTTTTGTCCTCCTTATGTGATCATCCAGTGATTTAATTTTTTTTTAGTTCAGCACAACTACCGTTTATTGAGTATCTACTATGGGTTGGACACTGTGTTCAGAAAGTACAAAGAAGAAAAAGACTTAATGTTTGCCCTTGAATTTCTCACAGCCTAATTCAGATTTCTAAAAGTAAAGCCATTTTCTAAGCGGAGACAACAGACTGCTACCGAACTTTTAGTCAACTTCCATTAATAGAAAGAATCTCATCTTTTTCAAGAGATCAGCTCATTTTGATCATGTTTTCACTTTTGCACAAGGAGAGCTTTGCCATGGTCGAAATATCAGTATCACTGTGATACTCAGAAACATTGATGAGATGAAAATTGTCCTTACTTTCTGGTCTGTGAGAATTGGCACTTTCTCCCCTAATGCCTTGTTTGTTTCACTGTCCCTGAGACCACAGATGCAAGAGAAGCCAAACACATCACATGTCTGATAACTGCTATTTCCTTTATCTCACATCTTGAACAACTTTGAGTGCCACATCCAGCAGTCCAGTGATCTCTCTTTCTCAGCTTGCATGTCTTGTTAGAAACTTTCTTGTCTAATGGTCTCCTGAGTAGGGACTAGAAACTAGTAACGCTGAAATATATTCTCTGGTAAGTAATTACATTGGTATACGAACTAATAGGAAGTAGGCTACCTTTTCTGTTAAATTTTTCACACATTGCACAAATATTAGTAGTGTGCCTTCCAAGTACAAGATGTAATGATAAACCACATGATGATGTGTACTGAGTACTGGTTTCGGCTTCCAAATTTTACACGTATTTTCCTCTGTTGGAACCTTGTAGTCACATTATTATGTGGTTCTTATGCGTATATGTCTATCACAGGTGTAAAATCTCAGGGTTGGTGGAAAGGTTAACAGTCACTTGATTTATCATCAATGGGTTGCACACAGCTGCAGCTCAAGCTTAGAACATTGTGTTAGAGCTGATGGATCAGCATGAGTTCTGAGAAGGTAAATCCACAGAACTTGGAGAGATGCTGTCTTGTACCATAGAATGATGGTGATAGTTGGAGGCAGAGAGTTCAAATAAGTGCTGCAATGGGATAAGAAGAAACAGAAGAAAACAAATGGCTCCAATATGGAGGACTATATAACTTACCACCCAAACTGGAAGAACACTTTTGAGGTGAAAGCTGGCTGCTATTAACAATTATGTTGGAACAGTAGACATAAACTAGGACTGTCCTTGAGAAACCAGAATAAACCCGGCATAATTTAAAACAAAGAGGACCAGGAAGCGTAACTACTGTCCATTAAGATCCTGGGGATATCAGAAGGGCTTGATGAAGGTGCTTGCTCACTGCCGAGAAAGAAATATGACCTGGTAGTATCATCATTATACTTGTGGTCCTGAAACCTAAATTTAGGTCTGAGGTTAAGGCGCAAAATAATCAGATTCCACATAGGACCTTGCAGGCAAAGCCCCTCATGTCTTATAGCTTTGGGGTCTTCTTGCTATCTCATGTTTCCTTGACATTTTGGTTTCCCTGCTGCTTTTGCGGACACTGATAACCAACCCCATGGCTCTGCCAACAACAGCTTTGTAATCAGAAAAGCTTTCTTCACAAGCCTCTTAAGAGTCTCCTCAAGTTACTCCAATACCAAAGGAATGAGGAACCTCAGGACAATGCTGGTCATGGCAGAAACCTCAGGACGATTCACTACCTTCTACCAATCTAGGGTTATCTCCTGGAATCATTTCAACGTGCAGAAGGTAGTTTCTGGTGCTAAGAGCCCTGGTTTACAGTGTGGTCACCAGAATGGAGGATCTTCTCAGTTGACACCTGCCAAATATATAACACATTTAATTACATGTATTAAGTACCTGTTATCCTTCTTTTAATAGTATGTCCCCCACTTGGCTGCCCTTCTTGTCTAGTTTTTCATAAGAGTAAATTTAGGAACAGAGTCAAGTGACTCCACCAAGGTGATAGCTGAACTGAGGCTTGGCTAGAGCCTCGAAGTCGGGTCCTCCTTCTCGCTTTGCCACCCACTGCCACGTGGTAGACGCGTCCTGAGACGCTGGGGTCAGACAAGAAAAGGCTCGCTCTGCCGCCTCAACACAACTCCGGCTCCGCTGGCTGCCCGTAGCCCGCACTCAAGATGGCGGCGGCAGCGTCAGCGGCCTCCTGCCCTTCTCCATCGTGGCGGCGGCCGGACCCGCCTCCCTGGGCGCCAGAGTCATGTGACCCACACAATGGCTGAGAGCCTACTAGAGGCTTCCAGGCAACGCCGAGCGAAAGCGATGACAGCCGCCGCGGGTTCGGCGGGCCGAGCCGCGGTGCCCTTGCTGCTATGCGCGCTGCTAGCGCCCGGCGGCGCGTACGTGCTCGACGACTTCGACGGCCTGGGCCGGGAGTTCGACGGCATCGGCGCGGTCAGCGGCGGCGGGGTGAGCAGCGAGCATCAGGGATGCGCGGGGGGCTCTGGGGGTCGCCTCGGTCGCGCCCCACAAGTCCCCGCGGCACGGCAACGCGTTTCGAAGCACCCTGGCCGCGTCTCTTCTCCCCACCGGCGTCCCGCTGCTGGTGGTCGGGGCGCGCCCGCTAGGGGTCTGCAGACCGGTTCTTGCTCCTTTGAAACGAACTTAAGGGGCAGGTGTGAAAGTAGAGGACACAGAGATCCAGCGACTAAGTGACAGGTCTCGATACTGACACGGCCGAGGCGCGAACCCTCACCCCGGGTACCAGGGCCTGGCTTTCCTCGTTGTGGAGACGACACTTAGGGAGGATCGCTTCCAGAAACGGCCAGAGAGCCGGGGCCGTCGGTGTGCAGAAGAGGACATCCCACTGGGATGCTGCCGCTGGGCCTCTCACTTTTTCGGGCGTGGGTGTGTCGGGGGTTTGGAAATCCGTGGCCGCTAGGGCTCTTTCAGAGGAGCGAGTGCTGGGCAGGGTCTCTGTTTGGAGGCACGATAGGTGCCTGGAGGTCTCTTTAGAAAGGTAAGAGGCCTGAAACTAGGACCCTTTTTTTTTTTTTTTTCTTGTGGTAAGTATTCCTATCACCCGATAGCCTAGGATTGTTTACTGTTGGGGGGGGCGGGGAATGTGTTGTCCCGCGGCAGGTCAAGGCCTAGGAGGGCCATTTCCCTCTGAGAGGGCTCGTGCCTTGTTGGTGGCTGTTTCTCTGTGCAAAAACTCGTTGCCTTGGAGTTGATTCCGACTCCTAAAGGTGGAAAACATTGGGCTAACAGCTCAGACAGTGGCTCTCCATCTTTAGGATGCGTAAGAAACCAACGCCACCATCTGGTATGCCGTTAAAATGCAGGCTGTGTCCCTCTGGGTCTCCTTTTTAAGGATGCATGAGGAACCGCCTGGTATACTTGATAAAATGTACGTTCTGCCCCCCGCCCCTTGTAATTATGGGGTGGGGCTTGAGCATCTTCATTTTAACAAATAACACCAGTTGATTCTGATACTAGGTTTTGAGAGACCTTGTGTCCCGGTTCTAGGCTCATGGGAGTAGGCAATGAGGACTTTTTTTTTTTTTTTAAATCCCTTTAATTTTTTATTGTAGAATAATTTCGGATTTACAGAAACGTTGTAAAGATAGTACTGTGAGTTCTCACATAACCTACACCCAGTTTCCCCTATTATAAACATCCCACATTCGTATGACACCTTGGTCACAACCAAAGTTGATGTATTATTAAGTAAAATCATGTAATTCAGATTTCCTTAATTTTTATCTGATGCCACATTTCTGTTCCAGGAGCTCATCCGGGATACCACATTACATTTAATTATCATGTCTTCTCTGGCCTTTCTTGACTGTGGCAATTGGGATGAGTTCTTTTTCTGTGGGCATTCCATCCCAAAACCCACGGCAGTCAAGTCAGTTCTGACTCATACAGACCCATAGGGCTTCCAAGGCTGTAAATCTCTATGGAAGCACACTGCCACATCTTTCTTCTGAGGAGCTGCTGGTGGTTTCGAACCACCAACCTTTCGGTTAGCTGTCAGCATTTTTACCACTGGGGCACCAGGGCTCCTTGGGTATTCCATACATGAGGACAGTTCCAGCTTTGTGCAAAATTGTCAGTGGGCACAGCTCTTCATTTCCTTAGCTCCTTGATAACCCAAGAGCTTTCTTCACTAGCATAATTGTTCTTAACTCCTAAGGAAATTTACTTGCTCCCTGTTGTTGTTGTTGTTAGGTGCTGTCCAGTCAGTTCTGACTCTTAGCAACCCTATGCAGAACAGAATGAAACACTGCCTGGTCCTTTGCCATCCTGACAATCATTGCTACGCTTGAGCCCATTGTTGCAGCCACTGTGTCAGTCCACCTCATTGAGGGTCTTCCTCTTTTCTGCTGACCCTGTACTTTACCAAGCATGATGTCCTTCTCCAGGGACTGATCCCTCCTGACAACGTGTCCAAAGTATGTAAGATGCAGTCTTACCATCCTTGCTCCTAAGGAGCATCCTGGTTGTACTTCTTCCAAGAGAGATTTTTTGTTCTTTTGGCAGTCCGTGGTATGTTCAGTATTCTTCACCAACACCACGATTCAAAGGCAACAATTATTCTTTGGTCTTCCTTATTCATTGTCTATCTTTCACATGCATATGATATGATTGAAAATGTCATGGCTTGGTCAGGGGCACCTTAGTCTTCAAGGTGACACCTTTGCTTTTCAATACTTTAAAGAGGTCCTTTGCAGCAGATTTACCTGATGAAATGTGTCTTTTGATTTCTTTTTTTTTAATTAATTTTTATTAAGCTTCAAGTGAACATTTACCATTCCAATCAGTCTGTCACATGTAAGTTTACATACATCTTACTCCCTTCTCCCACTTGCTCTCCCCCTATTGAGTCAGCCCTTTCAGTCTCTCGTTTCGTGCCAATTTTGCCATCTTCCCTCTCTCTCTATCTTCCCATCCCCCCTCCAGTCAAGAGTTGCCAACACACTCTCCAGTGTCCACCTGATTTAATTAGCTCACTCTTTATCAGCATCTCTCTCCCCCCCGCTGACCAGTCATTTTCATGCCTGATGAGTTGTCTTCGGGGATGGTTCCTGTCCTGTGCCATCAGAAGTTCTAGGGAGCATTGTCTCTGGGATTCCTCTAGTCGCAGTCATACCGTTAGGTATGGTCTTTTTATGAGAATTTGGGGTCTGTATCCCATTGGTCTCCTGCTCCCTCAGGAGTTGTCTGTTGTGCTCCCTGACAGGGCAGACATCGATTGTGGCTGGGCACCAACTAGTTCTTCTGGTCTCAGGATAATGTAGGTCTCTGGTTCATGTGGCCCTTTCTGTCTCTTGGGTTCTTAGTTGTCGTGTGACCTTGGTGTTCCTCCTTTGCCTTTGCTCCAGGTGGGTTGAGACCAAATGATGTATCTTAGATGGCCGCTTGTTGGCATTTAGGGCCCCAGACGCCACAATTCAAAGTGGGATGCAGAATGTTTTCATAATAGAATTATTTTGCCCATTGAGTTAGAAGTCCCCTCAAACCATGTTCCCCAGACCCCAGCCCCTGCTCCTCTGACCTTTGAAGCTTTCATTTTATCCCAGAAACCTCTTTGCTTTTAGTCCAGTCCGATTAGGCTGACCTTCCTTGTATTGAGTGTTGTCTTTCCCTTTGCCCAAAGCAGTTCTTATTTACTGATTGATCAATAAAAAACCCTCTCCCTCCCTCCCTCCCTCCCCCCTTTGTAACCACAAAAGTATGTGTTCTTCTCCGTTTTTTCTATATCTCAAGATCTTATAATAGTGGTCTTATACAATATTTGTCCTTTTGCCTCTGACTCATTTCGCTCAGCATAATGCCTTCCAGATTCCTCCATGTTATGAAATGTTTCAGAGATTCGTCACTGTTCTTTATTGATGCGTAGTATTCCATTGTGTGAATATACCACAATTTATTTACCCATTCATCCGTTGACGGACATCTTGGTTGCTTCCAGCTTTTTGCTATTGTAAACAGAGCTGCAGTAAACATGGGTGTGCATATATCTGTTTGTGTGAAGGCTCTTGTATCTCTAGGGTATATTCCGAGGAGTGGGATTTATGGGTTGTATGGTAGTTCTATTTCTAACTGTTTAAGATAACGCCAGATGGATTTCCAAAGTGGTTGTACCATTTTACAATCCCACCAGCAGTGTATGAGAGTTCCGATCTCTCCGCAGCCTCTCCAACATTTATTATTTTGTGTTTTTTGGATTAATGCCAGTCTAGTTGGTGTGAGATGGAATCTCATCGTAGTTTTAATTTGCATTTCTCTGATGGCTAATGATCGGGAGCATTTTCTCATGTATCTGTTGGCTGCCTGAATATCTTCTTTAGTGAAATATGTGTTCATATCCTTTGCCCACTTCTTGATTGGGTTGTTTGTCTTTTTGTGGTTGAGTTTTGACAGAATCATGTAGATTTTAGAGATCAAGCGCTGGTCTGAGATGTCATAGCTGAAAATTCTTTCCCAGTCTGTAGGTGGTCTTTTTACTCTTTTGGTGAAGTCTTTAGATGAGCATAGGTGTTTGATTTTTAGGAGCTCCCAGTTATCTGGTTTCTCTTCATCATTTTTAGTAATGTTTTGTATTCTGTTTATGCCCTGTATTAGGGCTCCTAGGGTTGTCCCTATTTTTTCTTCCATGATCTTTATCGTTTTAGTCTTTATGTTTAGGTCTTTGATCCACTTGGAGTTAATTTTTGTGCATGGTGTGAGGTATGGGTCCTGTTTCATTCTTTTGCAAATGGATATCCAGTTATGCCAGCACCATTTGTTAAAAAGACTATCATTTCCCCAATTGACTGACACTGGTCCTTTGTCAAATATCAGCTGCTCATATGTGGATGGATTTATATCTGGGTTCTCAATTCTGTTCCATTGGTCTATATGCCTGTTGTACCAGCACCAGGCTGTTTTGACTACTGTGGCTGTATAATAGGTTCTGAAATCAGGTAGAGTGAGGCCTCCCACTTTCTTCTTCTTTTTCAGTAATGCTTTGCTTATCCGGGGGTTCTTTCCCTTCCATATGAAATTAGTGATTTGTTTCTCTATCCCCTTAAAATATGACATTGGTATTTGGATTGGAAGTGCGTTAAATGTATAGATGGCTTTTGGTAGAATAGACATTTTTACTATGTTAAGTCTTCCTATCCATGAGCAGGGTATGTTTTTCCACTTAAGTATGTCCTTTTGAATTTCTTGTAGCAGAGTTTTATAGTTTTCTTTGTATAGGTCTTTTACATCCTTGGTAAGATTTATTCCTAAGTATTTTATCTTCTTGGGGGCTACTGTGAATGGTGTTGGTTTGGTTATTTCCTCTTCGGTGTTCTTTTTGTTGATGTAGAGGAATCCAAGTGATTTTTGTATGTTTATTTTATAACCTGAGACTCTTCCAAACTCTTCTATTAGTTTCAGTAGTTTTCTGGAGGATTCCTTAGAGTTTTCCATGTATACGATCATGTTATCTGCAAATAGTGATAACTTTACTTCCTCCTTGCCAATCTGGATACCCTTTATTTCTTTGTCTAGTCTAATTGCCCTGGCTAGGACTTCAAATACGATGTTGAATAAGAGCGGTGATAAAGGGCATCCTTGTGTGGTTCCCGTTCTCAAGGGAAATGCTTTCAGGTTCTTTCCATTTAGAGTGATATTGGCTGTTGGCTTTGCATAGATGCCCTTTATTATGTTGAGGAATTTTCCTTCAATTCCTATTTTGGTAAGAGTTTTTATCATAAATGGGTGTTGAACTTTGTCAAATGTCTTTTCTGCATCTATTGATAAGATCATGTGGTTTTTATCTTTTGTTTTATTTATGTGATGGATTACTTTCATGGTTTTTCTGATATTAAACCAGCCTTGCATACCTGGTATAAATCCCACTTGATCGTGGTGAATTATTTTTTTGATATGTTGTTGGATTCTATTGGCTAGAATTTTGTTGAGGATTTTTGCATCTATGTTCATGAGTGGTACAGGTCTATAATTTTCTTTTTTTGTAATGTCTTTACCTGGTTTTGGTATCAGGGAGATGGTAGCTTCCTAAAATGAGTTGGGTAGTATTCCATCTCTTTCTATGCTTTGAAATACCTTCAGTAGTAGTGGTGTTAAGTCTTCCCTGAAGGTTTGGTAGAACTCTGCAGTGAAGCCGTCTGGGCCAGGACTTTTTTTTGTTGGAAGTTTTTTGATTACCGTTTCAATCTCTTTTTTTGTTATGGGTCTATTTAGTTGTTCTACTTCTGAATGTGTTAGTTTAGGTAGGTAGTATTTTTCCAAGAATTTATCCATTTCTTCTAGGTTTTCAAATTCGTTAGAGTACAATTTTACGTAGTAATCTGAAATGATTCTTTTAATTTCATTTGGCTCTGTTGTGATGTGGTCCTTCTCGTTTCTTATTCAGGTTATTTGTTTGCTTTCCTGTTTTTCTTTAGTCAGTCTAGCCAATGGTTTATCAATTTTGTTAATTTTTTCAAAGAACCAGCTTTTGCCTTTGTTAATTCTTTCAATTGTTTTTCTGTTCTCTAATTCATTTAGTTTTTTATTATTTGTTTTCTTCTGGTGCCTGATGGGTTCTTTTGTTGCTTACTTTCTATTTGTTCAAGTTGTCGGGACAGTTTTCTGATTTTGGCTCTTTCTTCTTTTTGTATGTGTGCATTTATCGATATAAATTGGCCTCTGAGCACTGCTTTTGCTGTGTCCTAGAGGTTTTGATAGGAAGTATTTTCATTCTCGTTGCTTTCTAAGAATTTCCTTATTCCCTCCTTGATGTCTTCTATAACCTAGTCTTTTTTCAGGAGGGTATTGTTCATTTTCCAAGTATTTGATTTCTTTTCCCTAATTTTTCTGTTATTGATTTCTAGCTTCATTGCCTTGTGGTCTGAGAAGATGCTTTGTAATATTTCGATGTTTTGGATTTTGCAAAGATTTGTTTTATGACCTAATATGTGGTCTATTCTAGAGAATGTTCCATGTGCGCTAGAAAAAAAAGTATATTTTGCAGCAGTTGGGTGGAGAGTTCTGTATAAGTCAATGAGGTCAAGTTGATTGATTGTTTTAAGTAGGTCTTCCGTGTCCCTATTGAGCTTCTTACTGGATGTCCTGTCCTTCTCTGAAAGTGGTGTGTTGAAGTCTCCTACTATAAATGTGGAGGTGTCTATCTCACTTTTCAATTCTGTTAAAATTTGATTTATGTATCTTGCAGCCCTGTCATTGGGTGCGTAAATATTTAATATGGTTATGTCTTCCTGATCAATTGTCCCTTTTATCATTATATAGTGTCCTTCTTTATCCTTTGTGGCAGATTTAAGTCTAAAGTCTATTTTGTCAGAAATTAATATTGCTACTCCTCTTCTTTTTTGCTTATTATTTGCTTGATATATTTTTTTCCATCCTTTGAGTTTTAGTTTTTTTGTGTCTCTAAGTCTAAGGTGTGTCTCTTGTAGGCAGCATATAGATGGATCGTGTTTCTTTATCCAGTCCGTGACTCTCTGTCTGTTTATTGGTGCATTTAGTCCATTTACATTCAGCGTAATTATAGATAAATAAGTTATTAGTGCTGTCATTTTGATGCCTTTTCATGTGGGTTGTTGGCCATTTCATTTTTCCACATACTTTTTTGTGCTGAGACGTTTTTCTTAGTAGATTGTGAGATCCTTATTTTCCTAATGTTTAACTTTATGTTAGTTGAGTCGTTATGTTTTTCTTGGCTTTTTTCTTGAGTTATGGAATTGATATTCCTTTTTGTGGTTACCTTATTATTTTTTTCTGAGTAAAAACCTAACTTGTATCGTTCTATATCGCCTTGTATCACTCTCCATCTGGCAGTTCAATGCCTCCTATATTTAGTCCCTCTTTTTGATTATTGTGATCGTTTATCTATTGATTTCCATGATTCCCTGTTATGTGTATTATTTTGTTTATTTATTTATTTTTTAGAATTAATCTTAATTTGTTTGTTTTTGTGCTTTCCCTATTTGAGTTGCGTTGATATCAGGACGTTCTGTTTTGTGACCTTGTATTGTGCTGGAACCTGATATTATTGGTCGTCAGGCCAAACAGTCTCCTTTAGCATTTCTTGCAGTCTTGGTTTAGTTTTTGCAAATTCTCTAAACTTGTGTTTACCTGTAAATATCTGAATTTCTCCTTCATATTTCAGAGAGAGTTTTGCTGGATATATGATCCTTGGTTGGCAGTTTTTCTCCTTCAGTGCTCTGTATACGTCGTCCCATTCCCTTCTTGCCTGCATGGTTTCTGCTGAGTAGTCTGAACTTATTCTTATTGATTCTTCCTTGAAGGAAACCTTTCTTTTCTCCCTGGCTGCTTTTAAAATTTTCTGTTTGTCTTTGGTTTTGGCAAGTTTGATGATAATATGTCTTGGTGTTTTTCTTTTTGGATCAATCTTAAATGGGGTTCGATGAGCATCTTGGATAGATATCCTTTCGTCTTTCATGATTTCAGGGAAGTTTTGTGTCAGGAGTTCTTCAACTATTTTCTCTGTGTTTTCTGTCCCCCCTCCCTGTTCTGGGACTCCAATCACTCGCAACTTATCCTTCTTGATAGAGTCCCACATGATTCTTAGGGTTTCTTCATTTTTTTAAATTCTTTTATCTGATTTTTTTTCAGCTATGTTGGTGTTGATTCCCTGGTCCTCCAGAAGTCCCAGTCTATATTCTAATTGCTCGAGTCTGCTCCTCCCACTTCCTATTGCGTTGTCTAATTCTGTAATTTTATTGTTTATCTTTTGGATTTCTACATGCTGTCTCTCTATGGATTCTTGCAACTGATTAATTTTTCCACTATGTTCTTGAATAATCTTTTTGAGTTCTTCAACAGTTTTATCAGTGTGTTCCTTGGCTTTTTCTGCAGTTATCCTAATTTCATTTGTGATATCTTTAAGCATTCTGTAAATTAGTTTTTTATATTCTGTATCTGATAATTCCAAGATTGTATCTTCATTTGGGAAAGATTTTGATTCTTTTGTTTGGGGGGTTGGAGAAGCTGTCATGGTCTGTTTCTTTATGTGGTTTGATAGGGACTGCTGTCTCCGAGCCATCACTGGGAAACTAGTTTTTCCAGGTAATCAGCTAAAAAAAAATGCAGTCAGATCCCTATCTGAATTCTCCTTCTGGCTCAGGGTTTTCGGATGTTAATGGAGCTGCCTGGGGAGGGTGGGGGGGGGGATCAGAGAGCTAGGAGTGTAGCACCACAGAATATAGAGCTGATCCCCACGTTCACGCTCCGCCCGCGTCCGCCAAAAACCCGGCGGGACGGGTCCCCGGCTGGGACGCTACTCTCCCCTCTCCAAGACCAGTCACTTCCTCTCGGGGACTTCTCCCTCTGGCGCGCCACTCCGCTCGCGTGAACTGGGTGGGTGTCGCCCGCACGAACGGGTGCGCCCGCCCCCGGGGTCTATTCAGGGGAATATAACTGGACCCCACGCTCACGCTCCGCCCGCTTTGGCCAAAATCCCAGCGGGACGGCTCCCCGGCTGGGACGCTGCTCTCCCCGCTCCAAGACCAGCCACTTCCTCCCGGAGACTTCTCCCTCCGGAGCGCTGCGCTGCATGCGTGAACTGGGTGGGCGTCCCCCGCACGAATGTCTGGGCCCCCCCCGGGGTCGCTTCAGGGAAATATAGCTGATCCCCACGCTCGCGCCACGCCCGCTTCCCCCCAAGCTCCCGGTGGGCCGGCTCCCCGGCTGGGATGCTGCTCTCCCCGCTCCAAGATCAGTCACTGCCTCCCGGGTGCTTCTCCCTCCGGCTGCGCCGCTACGCTGCCGGCGCCAACCAGCTAGACTCCCTACCGGGATGGGTTCGGGGGGGGTAGGGCTGGGCCCCTTGTCTGTGCCGTCTGCCCCCCTGGGCTCTGCCCCAGATCGGGCTCCGAAGGTCACCTGCCTGGTACGCTGGCTCCTAGTTCTGAAAACGATCGCTGTCTGCCCGTATTTGTTCGTTCTCCGTCTCTAAGTCTGTGTTTGTTGTTCAGAGTTTGTAGATTGTTATGTATGTGATCGATTCACTTGTTTTTCCAAGTCTTTGTTGCAAGAGGGATCCGCGGTAGCGTCCACCTAGTCCGTCATCTTGGCCCCGCCTCCCGTCTTTTGATTTCTTGACTGTTGCTCCCATGGGTGTTGATTGTGGATCCAAGTAAAATGAAATCCTTGACAACTTCAATCTTTTCTTCGTTTATCATGGTGTTGCTTATTGGTCCAGTTGTGAGGGTTTTTGTTTTATGTTGAGGTGTAATCCGTACTGAAGGCTGTGGTCTTTGATATTTGTCAGTGCATGCTTCAAGTCCTCTGCAACTTTCAGCAAGCGAGGTTGTGTCATCTGCATATCACAGGTTGTTAATGAGTCTTCCTCCAATCTTGATGCCCCATTCTTCTTCATATAGTCCAGCTTCTCAGATTATTTGCTCAGCTTACAGATTGAATAGGTATAGTGAAAGGGTACAACACTGATGCACACCTTTCCTGATTTTAAACCTCTCAGTATCCCCTTGTTCTGTCTGAACAACTGCCTCATGATCTATGTACAGGTTCCTCATGAGCACAATTAAGTGTTCTGGAATTCCCATTCTTTGCAATGTTGTCCATAATTTGTCATGAGCCTCCTGCCCCTTGATTTTTGTGGTCTTTGTCTTGTCTTTGTTTTGTCCCCCTCTGTATTTGATCTGTGGGTCTGTGGGGTTTATGGTGACAGACCTTTGGGAGAAGGTTTTTGTTGTACCCCAGATCACATCTAGAGCTAATTTTATTTGAAAATGTCAAAGCTGGACTCTTGAATGGGTTGTATGTTGAGTGGCTTTACAAACCTCCCTCAGAACTAACTTGAATGCTTGCTTGCTTGTGGGTGACCCAGCCTATAGCCTATTCACTTTCAGCCTCATATGAACTTCTGCTGGGGGTGGGAGGGGCAAAGATCATTTCTCTAACCCAACTGATCCTTCCTGATTATTATACGTCTATTATATAAATGTATCAGATAGGGAAGGCAGTATGGTGCAGAATTTAAGAGGAGATTGACAGGGGCCTAGCCTAGGCCTTGGCGCTCGCTGTATGGCCTTGGGTAGGTTATTTAATCTCTGTACCTCAGTTTCTTTCCTGAGATAAAATGATACCTGCCTGGTAGGAGCATTATAAGGAGCCCTGGTGGCTCAGTGGTTAAGTGCTCAGCTGCTAACCGAAAGATCAGAGGTTTGAACCCACCATCTGCTCCGCAGGAGAAAGATGTGGCAGTCTGCTTCTGTAAAGATTTACAGCCTTGGAAACCCTGTCGGGCAGTTCTGACCTGTCCTATAGGGTGGCTGTGAGTTGAAATTGATTTGATGACAATGGTTTGGTTTTTAGTTTAGGAGTATCGTGAGAATTAGGTGTAAATGCATGGAATATTGTCTGGCAGATAACTAACGTTGGTTAATACCCTGTTTCAGGGATTAGGGAGGAGGAGGTTATCCTAAGGCCTTTGGATGAAGAAATGTTGTTCCCAAGGCTTCTCCCTGGGTTTGTTGTAAACAGCTCCAGACCTTATTCAGGCTGTGTGGTGTCTTTAGTTATCTAGCTAGCACTGCTGTAACAGAAATAGCACAAGGGGATGGCTTAACAAAGAGAAGTTTATTTCCTCATGGTAAAGGAGGCTAAAAGTCCAAATTCAGGATGTCCAAATTCAGGCTTTCTCTCTCTGTTGGCCTTCTTATCAATCTTCTCCCAGACTAGGAGCTTCTCCTGGCAGGGACCCTGAATCCAAACGATGCGCTCTGCTCCTGGCACTGCTTTCTTGGTGGTATAAGGTTGTGACCCTAATAACTCCCTGGCATGTTTTCTGCTTTTCAAAGTAGGCGACTGAGAGCTTGATGTAACTAACACCCTGATGAACCTATAAGTTTTTCTCCTTCCTCTGCCTGCCTCCTCCGTCCCATACCTTTGTTAAAGACTTTATTTTTATCTAATGCGAATGACTTTGTTCTTTGTTTTGATCTGATGCAAATAACTTCGTTTAGTTCTGTCTGACCACCTGTGATTTATAATCCCTCACAGGGAAATTAGAGCCTAGAGTCTGACATGTATATCTTTAGCCTGAAAAAGAGATGTCTGGCATGTATCTCTTTAGTCTGATAAAGAGTCTCTTGTCACTATATTATAATGAATAACTCCCCTGGCCATGCTATCTTTGGGCTACGAAGACACTTGTAACCCTTGTAAAAATTCTACATAAGCTGTAATGAAAAATTGCTTTTTGGGACTCCATAGAGACAGTCAGGGTTACTATTGGATCCCCGGTAGTGTCATTTCCTAAATTAACCTTCTCACTCTTTCTGACTTCGAGTACGTTTCATTAGCTCGACTGCTCTAGGGCATGGACCCTAATCAGGTGACAAGGTCCCCCTGTCTCTCTGTGCACTTCTGTGTTTTATAGCTCAAGAGATTGCCTCAAGACACAATCCAGTCTTGTAGATTGAGTCCTGCCTCACTTTCACTAACATAACTGCCACCCATCCTCCCTCATTAACATCATAGAGGCAGGATTTACAATGCACGGGAAAATCACGCAACACCTGGAACCATGGCCCAGCCAAATTGATACACACATTTTTGGGGGGACATAATTCAATCCAGGACATATGGTTAGTAATCTGGTAATTGGTTATTGTTTGATGGTACATTTCAACATTAGACTTATACTGACTATTGCCATTGACTAACACTTGCATTGAGTATGATTGCAGGCTTGCAATAGCATAATGGTATGTACTTGCCTAAAGCTGGCACGCTGTGTGTTAAGGTTAGGAGCGTATGCAGGGAAAAATAACCCAGAAGTAGCAAAATACAGTTTTAATGGCGTCATGCAGGGCAGGAAGCTTTGTTAACCTGGGGTCAGGGATTTGTTTGTGTACATATACCGTATTCATTCACTTAAAGAGTGTCTACATTAATACTGTGAGACTTTGCTAAAATGTAAGTGTTACAGGGCAAGGCTTCCCAGCTTGGGACTAAGCCCTGCCTAGGTTCTTAAATTCTTCTGATCAAGGATGACCAGGAGAGGCTCAGAGATTCCACACAAACAAAGGTTTATTAGTGATAGAAAGAAAGTAAAAAGGCTCACGAGGGAGAGATGGAGAGGGGTTTCTGCCTACACTAGTCTCCAGTCTCTCCTGAACTAAGGATTTCTTAGGGCTTATAAAAAGGCATTATCTTTATTCATTAAAAAAAAAAAAAAAAGATGGGTGGAAATTTGCAGGAGAAGAGGAGGGATTATGAAAGTCAAGTGCGCCCACATTTGGAATTCAAGATGGATTTCCTTGCAGAGGTTGTTGGAACTAAGATGGAGTCTGTCACAGAGGCTGCTGGGATGTCAAACAGGACTTATTCTGGGATGTTGCGTATGCCCGATGTCTCTGGATCCTGGTTCAAGTCCTGGCAAGGGATCTTTGGTCATGATTATCTCATGTAGAAGGTCATTCATAGGTTACCTTGATTTTTACTGTGCATGCTCTGCACCTGGTGGGGGACTTGAAAAACAACTCAGGATGGTTATCAGTAATTTATAGCTGGTCAAGCGTGTAGGGTTAGGAAATATGGGCCCTTGTCTAAGCACCTAGTTTGTTAGTCACAAGTAGTCCTCGAGTGCCAGCAGTAAAAGTTATATGGTGGTCTGTACTTAGGTTTAGATTCCAAGGATATTAAATCAGAGGTTATTTAATTATAGCCAGTCTGATCTCTTGCCTGTCTCATAAGCTCTTTGAGAATAATACTTTTTTTTTTTTAATTTGTTCTATATAATGCTTGCCATTTTATTACATGCCAGGTACTGTGCTAAGTCTTTTACGAACATCATCTTATTTTAATTTTGCTATAGCTGAGTGGTTTTGGTATAGCTGAGTGAATAAGATATCCTACTTTACAATAATTTGCCCAAGGTCACACAGCTTATAAGTGATGGAATCAGGATGCAAACTCCATGTGACTCAAAACCTCCTACATTGTGTTGCCTGTACCTGTGCTACCAAAGATAACACCAAACGTATTAAATAAATGTTTATTGAATAAAAGAATGCATGGGAATATGAGTTTGAATAAGACCTGTCCCTGTCCTCAAGGAGCTTAGAGGTGAAACAGTTAAGTAAACTAGTGATTAGGGCCCAGGGTTAGAAGTGTTATGGTAGAGATATGGACCTGGTGCCAAGAAAGCCCAAAGGAGAGGTACTTACATCAGACCAATAGGGAGGAGTAGAAGGCATCCTTCTTGAAAGAGATGGTGTTTGACCCAAAAGCCAAAGGGCGAATTAGAGTTGGCTAAATGAGGATGTGGGCGTATTCCAGGCAGAAGGAAGAGAAAAAGTAGTTTGGTATATTTACGTAGAAGCTGTGAGAGTGATATGAAGTGAAATATCAGAGTTAGGGTAAAATAAGTAAGGGCTTTTTTTTTTCAGGTACCAAGCTGGACAATTTGAACTTTATTCTAAAAATTGTTGGGGAAGAGGAGACTTAGCAAGTTTAAAAAGTCATTTTATATTTAGATTTGTGCTTTGAGAAGATTAATCTGTTAATTAGTGTGGAGGATAGAATAAAAAAAAAACAAAACCCAGTGCCGTCGAGTCGATTCCAACTCATAGGAGGGTAGAATTATAGGAAGGCATATGGGAGACCCTAATATCATTTGACTATTCTGATAAATGAGGGCCTAGGTTAAGGCAGTGAGGTTTAAGAGAAGGGGGTGGATTTGAATGCTATTAAAGAGGTCTTGGTGACTGTAGATAGATGGAAATTTGATGAAATGGTGGCCCCAAGTTTAATGTTTAGGAGAATATCATTCTTTTCTAAGATAGCAAAGACAAAGGAAGGCCCAGATTTAGGAAAAAGTGCTGTTTGGTTTGGGATGCATTGAGTTTGAGGTGGCTAGAAAGCAGCTCTGTGGGCATGCAGCTCAGCAGTAGAGCCTGGCGTGGCCCTCAGTATGAGGGAAATAGATATGTGAACCACCAGAATGTCAGTGGTGGCGTATATCAGGGTGTAGAAAAAAGAGTTGAGCCTCATAAAAGTCAAATATCTTGCCCTGTCACACACCTGGCAAGATGTCAGTGGTTTGAACCTAGGGCTATCTGGGTTCCAGGCCTAGGGACATTCTGCTATTCCATTCTGAAAACATACCTCTTTTATTCCCCTTGTTTATATTTTCCCTGAAGGATAGATTATTGGCCGATTATTGTTTTGTAATTTCTTTTATCAAGCAATCATCAGTCATAGTCCAGGTATGATTATCAGTTATGTCTTTTCATGCATTCTGATGCCAATCTTGGGTGAGGTTTTCTTAGTACAGCCTGGCCTGGTGATTATTGTGTAAAAAAAACCTACTGCCGTCGAGTTGATTCTGACATTTTCGTGTAGTCATTCGTAATTCTTAATCTGTTCATAAAACTTATAAATTCCTAAAAAGGCTGAGGAAACTAGTGCTTTCTGTCAGCATTCCTGCTTGTAATATATATAAAAAAAATATATAGAGGGGAAAAATTAGCTGAGATTTGTCCATCGCTTCCCAGCATCCAGATACTATTGTTGACAAATGGTCTTAAGATAGAAAACCAAAATTTCATTTCTTCTAATAACTATTCTATTACTTAAGATCCTAAGAAGTTTGTGGAGGCGGAGCCAACATGGCGCTATAGACAGAAGCACCACACTGTCCCTGCACGGCAAAGACCCAAAAAACTAAGTAAAACAGAGACAAATGCCAATACTAGAACCCTAAGCATCAATGAAGAGATAAAGAACTAAACCAAGCACCAAATGGAAAAGAAACTGACAGAGAACAGAGAGCAAGGAGAGATAAAATCAAAACATGAGCTACACAACTCAAAAAAAATAGAAAGAGAACAGCAAAAGAAGCCCACAGCCACCAGAAGAGAGGAAATAATAAAGACTAGAGCAGAAATAAATGAAATAGAGAATAGAAAAACAATAGAAAGAATTAACAAAACCAAAAGTTGGTCATTTGAAAAGATCAACTAAATTGACAAACCACTGGCCAGATTGACAAAAGAAAAACAGGAGAGAATGCAGATAACCCAAATAAGAAATGAAATGGGGGACATTACAACAGACCAACTGAAATAAAAAGGATCATAACAGAGTATTATGAAAAACTATGCTCCAAGAAATTTGAAAACGTAGAGAAAATGGATGAGTTTCTAGAAACACACTACCTACCCAAACTAAAAATGATGTCGAAAATCTGAACAGACCCATAAAAACAAAAGAGATTTAAAAGGTAATAAAAAAAAAAAACTCACAATAACAAAAAAAAGCCTTGGCCCAGATGGCTTTACTGGAGAATTCTACTAAACATTCAGAGAATAGCTTACAGTAGTACTACTCAAAGTATTTCAGAACATAGAAAAAGAAAGGATACTTTCAGATTCATTCTGTGAAGCCAGCATAACCCTGATACAAAAACCAAGCAAAGACGCTGCAAAAAAAAAAAAAGAAAATTACAGACCAATATCTCTCAGAAATACAGATGCAAAAATTCTCAACAGAATTCTAGCCAATAGAATTCAGTATCGTATCAAAGAAGTAATACACCACGACCAAGTAGGATTCATACCAGATATGCAGGGATGGTTTGGCATTAGAAAATCAATCAACATAATCCACCACATAAATAAAAGAATCATATGATCATCTCAATCAATGCAGAAAAGGCATTCAACAAAGTCCAATACCCATTCCTGATAAAAATTCTCAATAAAATAGGTATAGAAGGGAAATTCCTCAACATGATAAAGGACATCTATAAAAACCAACGGTCAGCATCATTTTTAATGGAGAGAGGCCGAAAGCATTCCCCTAGAGAACAGGAACAAGACAAGGATGCCCTTTATCACCACTCCTGTTTAACATTGTGCTGGAAATCTCAGCTAGAGCAATAAGGCAAGAAGAAGAAGTAAAGGGCATCCAAATTGGTGATGAAGAAGTTAAACTCTCCCTTGTTGCAGATGATATGATACTATACATAGAAAAGCCAGAAGACTCCAGGAGAACATTACTGGAACTAATAGAAACATTCAGCAAATTAGCAGAATACTAGATAAACATACAAAAGTCAGTTGGATTCCTATACAGCAATAAAGAGAATGACAAGAAGGAAGTCAGGAAAACAATACCATTTGTAACAGTCCACAAAAAAAAAAAAAAATAAATAAAAAATTTAGGAATAAATCTAACCAGTGATATAAAAGACCTATACAAAGAAAACAATAAACACTACTGCAAAAAACCAGAAGAGATCTACATAAATGGAAAAACATACCATGCTCATGGATAGGTAGACTCAACATTGTGAAAATGACAATTCTATCCAAAGCAATCTACAAATACAGTGCAATGCCGATCCAAATACCAAGAACATTCTTTAAAGACATGGAAAAACTAATCATTAACTTTATATGGAAAAGGAAGAGGCCCCGGATAAGTAAAGTACTACTGAAGAAGAAGAAGAAAAAGGACAGCTCACGCTACCTGACTTCAAAACCTACTATACAGCTACGGTAGTCAAAACAGCCTGGTACTGGTACAATGACAGATACATTGACCAGTGCAACAGATTTGAGAACCCAGATGTAAATCCACCTAAAGTTGCCTGATCTTTGACGAGGGCCCAAAGTCCATCAAATGGGGAGAAGAGTCTTTTTAACAAATGATGCTGGCAAAACTGGATACATCTGCAAAAAATTGAAACAGAACCCCTGCCTCACATCATACACAAAAAGTAATTCAAAATGGATCAAAGACCTAAATATAAAACCAAAAACTATGAAGATCTTAGAAGAAAAAATAAGATCAACACTAGAGGCCCTAATGCATGGCATAAACAGGATACAAACCGTAACTAACAACACACAAACTCCAGAAGATAAGCTAGATAACTGCAGTCTTTTAAAAATGAAACACTTTTGCTCATCAAAAGACTTCACCAAAAGAGTGAAAAGAGAACCTTCAAACTGGCAAAAAATTTTTGACTATTACAAATCCAGGAAAGCTCTAACCTCTCAAATCTACAGGAAAATCTAACAACTCTACAACAAGAAGGCAAATAATCCAACTAAAAAGTGGGCAAAGGAGCAAACACTTCACTAAAGAAGACATGCAAGCAGCTAATGGACACATGAGGAAATGCTCACTATCATTAGCCATCAGAGAAATGCAAATCAAAACTACAATGAGATACCATTTCATCCCGGCATTACTGGCACGAATCAAAAAAACAGAAAATAACAAATATTGTAGAGGCTGTGGGGAGATGGGAACTCTTATGCACTACTGGTGGAGAACAATATGTGGCTTCCTTAGAAAGCTAGAAATAGAAATACCATATGATCCAGCAATCCCAACTCCTAGAACTATATCCTAGAGGAATAAGGGCCATCACACAAATAGACAAACGTACACCCATGTTCATTGCAGCATTGTTCCCAATAGCAAAAAGATGGAAACAACCTAGATGTCCACCAACAGATGAGTGAATAAATATACTATGGTACATACACACAATGGAATACTACACAGTGATAAAGAACAATGATGAGTCTGCAAAGCATCTCACAACATGGATGACTCTGGAGGGCATTATGCTGAAATAAGTCAATCACAGAAGGACAAATATTGTATGAGACCACTACTATAAAAACTCATGAAAAGGTTTACACACAAAAGGAGCCATCTATGATGGGCACAAGGGAGGAGAGGAATGGGGATGGAAAAACACTAAATACACAATAGACAAGTGGTAACTTTGGTGAGAAGGGTAAGACATTATACGATACTGGGGAATCCAGCACAACTTGTGCAGGGCAAGGTCATGGAAGCTGCATAGACACATCCAAACTCCCTGAGGGACCGAATTGCTGGGCTGAGGGCTGTGGGAACCATGGTCTCAGGGAACATCCAGCTCAATTGGTATAACATAGTTCATAAAGAAAATGTTCTACATTCTACTTTGGTGAGTAGCATCTGGGGTCTTAAAAGCCTGTGGGTAGCCATCTAAGATACTGCACTGGTGTCACCCCTTCAGGGGCAAGAGAGAATGAAGAAAGCTAAAGACACAAAGGAAAGATTAGTCCAAAGGACTAATGAACCACATATACCATGGCCTCTACCAGCCTGAGTCTAGTACAACTAGATGATGCCTGTCTGCCACCATTGACTGCTCTGCAGGGATCACCATAGAGGGTCTCAGACAGAGCTGAAGAGAAATGTAGAACAAATTCTAACTCATGAAAAAAAGACAAGACTTACTGGCCTGACAGAGACTGGAAAAAACCCGATAGTATGGCCCCCAGACACCCTTTTAGCTCAGTAATGAAGTCACTCCTGAGGTTCACCGTTCAGCCAAAGATTAGACAGGCCCATAAAACAAAATGAGACTAAAGGGGCACAGCAGCCCAGGGACAAGGGCTAGAAGGCAGGAGGAGACAGGAAAGCTGGTAATAGGGAACCCAAGGTTGAGAAGGGGGAGTGTCGACAGGTCTTGGGGGTGTTAACTAATGTCATAAAACAATATGTCTATGAACTGTTTAATGAGAAGCTAGTTTGTTCTGTAAACCCTCATCTAAAGTACAATAAGAAAAAATTAAAACGCTTAAAAAAAAAAAGGTAAGTTTGCATTCATGTATTTGTCAATGGTATCAAACTTACCTCCCTGCCAACCCTCACTCCAGCAGAAGTGAAACTTGCTTGTTGCTCAGAACCTGCCCTTTAGCTATTGGACAAACAATAGCTGTACTTTTCCAGTGATGGCAGAAGAAAAGCAGACAAGCAAGCAACCGAGGGAGTAACTTTCCACAGCTCAGCCTTTCCCAGGGGTTGGCTCAATGTGCATATGGGGTGGGATGGTTGATCATTATGAAAAAGTATTCATGACTGGACTTGTTTTATTCATACTCCTGAAAACATTTTTTTTTTTCTTCAGGCAACCTCCCGACTTCTAGTAAATTACCAAGAGCCCTATCGTTCTCAAATATTGGATTTTCTCTTTAAGGTAATAAAAAAATAATCATTGAATGGTAATTGTGATATCTTAGAAATTATATGGAGAATTTCATCAGTAAAATCTGTCAGCTTCACAATTCTAATTAAAAAAAAAAAAAGGCAAGTTACTGTTGGAAGAAGTTGCTATCTGAAGTTTTGCTTTGGTTTTCTCATCTGCAAAACCAAAGGAAGGGATTCTTAATTGTCTTCAAGTGCTATGTTCTTCAAATAATGAAGCACGGTGTTAATACTGTTACTTCTTTCCCCAGCCAAACTTCGGTGCCTCTTTGCATATTTTAAAAGTCGAAATAGGTGGTGATGGGCAGTCAACAGGTAGGAGTTTTTGGGGTATGGGATGGTTCCTCCCCAACATTTTAATCTTTACTTAACCCCATAGACTGTGATTTCAAAATATAAATACTAAAAGTGGTGACTTTTGATACTGATTGTTGGTTAGTAGATTGTTCCTTACTATTCCTTTTTTAAATGTAACTCTATATAAAAAATTTATATCAAAATATGAATTATCCATCAAAAATGGCATTCTGACTTTAGATTGCTTGTTTAGTTGAAGTAATCAGGATAAATAAACCTGTAGCTTCTAAAGACTGTACTAGGCAGAGCATAAAGACAGCTTGGAATTTTATAGGGAAGTTAAAAAAATTTTATTATGTATAAAGTGTTGTCAACATCAAATAAAATTGTGGTAACAGTACAAGTGATCAGTATTTCAGTTTTTTTCTTTTAAAAACAAAATTACTTTTAACTACCAAATCATCAATTTTCATTGTCACTGTTTAGATTGGCTTTGTGTAGAATGTGTTATCAATTATTAGTTTAATGGCCTCTGGGTCTGAGTAAGAAGAGATAATTTAATTCTGTCAATGATTATGTAAAGCTTATTATTTACAGGTCAGATTCTGTGATAGTGAACTCTAGAGTATTGTCTATATACTTGTGTTCCTTTTAGTGCTTTGAAGATAATTCTTGTTAAATAGAGACAATTGCGTAGTTGTATTAGTGTTTAATTTGTGTCAAAAGAAAAAATGCCAAAAAAAAAGCAAAAACAACCCAAAATCTCTACACAAAAACTTTCCCCAAGCTATTGTAAGAGGACATGTGTTTTATTGTCACCACATTTTAGGCAGAATTGATGATTACTGGCCAGCTTCATTTGCTGAAGCTAAATAAGAGGCAGAGATGTAGAAGCAGGTAGTTTTTGTGAATTCTGATGTTTACCCATAAGAAGAAATGGGCAGTGGCCCCCTCCTTTTTTTTTTTTAAGTTGTGTTTTAAGTGAAAGTTCACAGTTCAAGTTAGTTTCTCATACAAAAATTTATATATGCATTGTTATGTGACCCTAGTTGGTCTACCTATAATGTGACAGCATACTGCTCCTTTCCACCCCGAATTTCTTTGTCTTTTCAACCAGGTCCTGTCCCTTTTTGCCTTCTCATGTCACCTCTGGACAGGAGCTGCCCATTTAGTCTCATGTATCTACTTGAGCTAAGAAGCACTCTCTTCACGAGTATCATTTTATATCTTATAGTCCAGTCTATGTCTGAAGAGTTGGCTTCGGGAATAGTTTCAGTTCTGGGCTAACAGAGAGACCTGGAGCCATGTCTTCTAGGGTCCTTCCAATCTCAGTCAGACCATTAAGTCTGGTCTTTTTACTAGAATTTGAGTTCTGCATCCCACTCTTTTCCTGGTCCGTCAGGGACTCTCTGTTGTGTTCTCTGTCAGGGAGGTCATTGATGTCAGCTGGTCATTTAGTTCTTCTGGTCTCAGGCTGATCGAGTCTCTGGTTTATGTAGCAGCGCCTCTTCTTCTGAGGTCCTACTTAACAAGGGCAGGCATTTGTGCCTGTGTAATTTTTTTTTTTTTTTTTTTAATCAAGACTTTGATGTCAGTTACCTACCTTGAGACACTAAGAAGTTAGTATAGAGTTTTGTTATAGTGAGAATGTGTGCTCAATCCTTTGTCCTCAAAAGTATTTTCTGGCAATAGTGCGGTACATTATAGGTTCCAGGTATAGAACATGAGAATTGGGGCTCAGGAGCCCAGGGATTCACTGCCAGGATCAGAAAGCTGGAAGTTGAGGTGATGTGAACTTAAAATTGAACATGGTGATTTCAGAACTCCTGAGAGACCAAAAGCCCAGGAGAATGTAGTCCTTGGAATTTTCAATTATGTAAGGTTGCAAGATATAGAATCACCTTGCAAAAAGCAATTTGGCTTTTCGTTCTTGGTTCTTTTGAGATGTATCAACACCTGAGGCTGATGAATGAGGCTGAGCAGACCAAGAGTGACCATCTGGGGGCCTGATGCTGACTAAGCCTCATGAGGGTGGTGTAACTATAATGGCCGTGGTGAGGCCAATGAAACCTCTGAAGATCAGATGGAGCTTCCTGGTTGGTGATCACCCATGGGAGAGAGTAACATGTCCCTCCTTGGGACATGAAAGCTTTGCGCTGTGACTCCTTCCAAACTTCCCCTTATGGGTTTCTTTGTATCCTCTCTGGCTGTAATAAATCTTAGTAAGTATGGTATGTTGTTGTTAGGTGTCATTAAGTTGTTTTTGACACACAGCAACCCCATGTGACAGGGTCATATTGCCCTGTAGGGTTTTCTAGGCTGTAATTTTTGCAGGAGCAGATTGCCAGGTCTTTT
The DNA here is from genome assembly GCF_024166365.1 of Elephas maximus indicus. NCBI lineage: Eukaryota > Metazoa > Chordata > Mammalia > Proboscidea > Elephantidae > Elephas > Elephas maximus. The sequence continues at coordinate 101,644,440 of NC_064828.1, read as the reverse complement.
CTCCAGTGGAGCAGCTGATGCGTTTGAACCACCAACTTTGTGATTAGCAGCTGAGTTCTTAACTGTTGTGCCGCCAGGGCTCCTCAAGTGTGGTATGCTTTGTGAATCCTGTGAGTCCTCCTAGGGTATTAACAAACCCACAGGGGCAGTGAGAGCCAGCAGGGACTGGCATCTGCCTGTTTGGCAGTCTGAAGGTAGGTGTCCTTCCAACGAGTGGCTAGGGTTTGAGAAATGCTGTATGGGCAGCTGGAGTGAAAGACAGTGTCCATCTAACTTGTGAGCTCTGACTCAGCTCTGGATGACTGGGGCTGAGAGAGAGAGAGAGAGTATGCCCTGTGAGTGGCTGGTAACAAGGGTGGAGAAGTGGGAAGGTGAGGACGGTTGCCATTTCCTGGTGGGAACTGGATTCATGCTGATCCTTACCATGCAATTAGCAGTGAAGGTGGGGTGTGCCCATTGTGCCCCTTGCTTTGTGTAGAAGTGATAAAACTTCTTTTAACACTGCTTATAATAGGGTCACTATGGGTGGGAATCGACTCAATGGCAGTGGGTTCTTTTTTTAAATATATGATAGAAAGTTGCAGTTAGTTAGATTATTTAGGACCTTTATAATGCTTCTAAACCAAACCAAACCCAGTGCCATCGAGTCGATTCCGACTCATAGTGACCCTATAGAACAGAATAGAACTGCCCCATAGAGTTTCCAAGGACCACCTGGCGGATTCAAACTGCCGACCCTTTGGTTAGCAGCCGTAGCACTTAACCACTACACCACCAGGGTTTCCTTTATGATCCTTCCAAAAAAACCAAACCCAGTGCCGTCGAGTCGATTCCGACTCATAGCGACCCTACAGGACAGAGTAGAACTGCCCCGTAGAGTTTCCAAGGAGTGCCTGGCAGATTCGAACTGCCAACCATTTGGTTAGCAGCCGTAGCACTTAACCACTATGCCACCAGGGTTTCCTTATGATGCTTAGGGTAGTGAAAAATGATAAAATAATATGCTTGGATCATCCAACCTCTAATTATATAAGATTATTCTTATTTGCCCAACTTCAGGATTGGAAATGGAATACTGTTCTGTGAAGTGTGTGTGTGTGGGGAGGGGGAGGGGGCGAAGGGGGGTGGCCATAGGAATCCCATTAACAGATTATTTCTTTCCTCTTTTGCTCTCCCCCATCCAGATGGCACTGAGCCCTCCCACATGCACTATGCGCTAGATGAGAATTATTTCCGAGGATATGAGTGGTGGTTAATGAAGGAAGCTAAGAAGAGGAACCCTAATATTACACTCGTGGGTAAGAAATGAAGTTTGCAATGCTTCTGCAGTCTGTTTTACCTTTACTTTTAAATTCTGAGTCCTTTCGTTACTGAAGTACTAATAATAATGTTAGTGCTACCAGCAGTAAAGCATGAACCAGGCATGATCCTTTCTTTTGCTGGGCAATTTACTTCTGAAAGATCACAGCCATTGAAAACCCTGTGGAGTGCAATTCTACTCTGAAACACATGGGGTTGCTATGAGTCAGAATCAACTCCGTGGCAACTGGTAAAAATTATTATCTACCTATTTTTTTTTCCTTTTTTCTTCTGGATATCTATCATCTATCAGTCATCTATCAGCTATGTATCTATCAATCATCTATCATCTATCTATCCATCTAATGTCTAATCTTAAAATAACTCTGGAGTAAGGTATTACTTTCCCCTCTACGGAAGGAACAGTGAGGGCTGAGGGGGCTTAAGCCACTGACCTGAGGCTACAGACCATCAGTAAACGGCAAAATCAGATTTAGAACTAATTTTGTTCTGCTTTTGTTACGTAACTCTAAACTACTTTCCTTAACAAAATCATCAAAACTTGTAAAAGAGTAGTACTATTCATAAAATTGTATATTATGTACAGTAGCACACCCCTACTACTTACAAAATTGTGGTACATGCAGTTATTGTTGTTAGCTACCATCAAGTTGGCCCCCCACTCATGGGGACCCCACGCCCAGCAGATTGAAATGCTGCCTGATCCTGTGCTATCCCTCTGATTGGTTGCAGATTGGGCCATTGTGGTTCATAGGGTTTTCCCTGGCTGATTTTTGGAAGTTGAGCTCTGGGCCTTTCTTCCTGGTCTGTCCTAGTGTGAAAGTGCCACTGAAACTTGCTCAGCCTCCTAGCAGCACACAAGCCTCCTCTGACATGTGGGTGGTAGCTGCACATGGGGTACATTGCTAGGAACCGAATCCAAGTCTCTTGTATGAGAGGCAAGAGTTCTACCGTTACGCGCAGTCGCAGACCCCATTTCTAGAAGAAGTGCATACAAAACTCGTCTGTTTTTTGAGCCTTGATGATACGCCAGTCACTGTTCCAGGCACTAGGGATACCGACAAATTGGTCCCAAATACCAGCCCTTGGGGTTCTTGGGGTCTAGGGACAGGATCATTGGCTGATTGCCCAAAGGGGACCATACGCATTTCACGGTTCTCCGTAGCAACGTGTACAGAGCTTGTGCAGTATTTCAGACATTCGCAGTGGTGGAATACTTTCATCACCTGAGATGAATTTCATTTTTTGAAACAGACTTACGTTCAGACTAAGTGAAATTAATCCATTTGAAAGATTTGATTTCAGGTTATTTTTAAAATCGTTTTAAACAATCGAAGGATAATAATTCTAAATTAAAAAAAAAGAGGAATGAGTGTGTTCTTTCTAAATGCACTTAGAACAAATTTCGGAAATGTTTTGAGCAGAAAAGTATAGAATTCAGCCCATACCCTCCCACTGGGCTGCTTCCAAGGTCAGCCCTCATTTAAATGTAGACAGTCTGGCACACAGAACCACTTCCTAACAAAGACTTACACATGGTGGGCATAGAGAATGTATTTGGCATTACAGTGTTTAAAAATGTTGCCTTATTTTAACATCATATTTCTTATGTTGTTACATTTCTGCTTTCTTCCTGAGTTTAGAAAAATAAAGAAGCATTTTGTCATTTCGAATTTGATGTTTTTCAGTGGTGAACTAGATTGATCATATATTGAAGAGCTATGGAAATTAACCGTTGAGCTTATGTTAATATGCTAGTAAGAGAATTAGGATTTAAGAATTGTAATTAGTGCTTCTCAGTCTTTTTTAAACTTGAGAATAATAATCAGGGTTATTGGAAGAATGTGCACTTATTTGTTCTTTTATCATTTAACAAAAGTATATTTTCCTTTTTAGCCATTGGCATTTATATTGATATAAAGACAGACTAGTTTTGTTAAATTTGATTACCTAATTAGTACTTTTTAAATAATTTATTTTTTGTTGCTGTTGAAAATGTACCCAGCAAAATATACCTGACTAATATTTTTGGTAGCCTTGAACTGTAAGAAGCTATGCTAGTGGATGAAGGATTTGTATCATACCTACCTTACAATATCACTAATATCACACGCAAGCAAAATTTTGCTGAAGGTCATTCAAAAATGGCTGCAGCATTATAGCGACAGGGAACTGCCAGAAATTCAGGCCCGTTTCAGAAGAAGGCATGGAACCAGGGATGTCATTGCTGATGTCAGATGGATCCTGGCTGAAAGCAGAGAATACCAGAAGGATGCTTACCTGTGTTTTATTGACTATGCAAAGGCATTCGATTGTGTGGATCATAACAAATTATGGATAACATTGCGAAGAATGGGAATTCTAGAATGCTTAATTGTGCTCATGAGGAACCTTTACATAGATGAAGAGGCAGTTGTTTGGACAGAACAAGGGTATACTGAGTGATTTAAAGTCAGGAAAGGTGTGCGTCAGGGTTGTATCCTTTCACTATACCCATTCAATCTGTGTGCTGAGCAAATAATCAGAGAAGCTGGACTCCATGAAGAAGAATGGGGCATGAGGATTGGAGGAAGACTTAATAACAACCTGCGTTATGCAGATGACACAACCTTGATTGCTGAAAGTGAAAAGGACTTGAAGCACTTACTAACGAAGATCAAAGACACAGCCTTCAGTATGGATTACACCTCAACATAAAGAAAACAAAAATCCTCACAACTGGACCAATGAGCAATGTCTCGATAAACGGAGATGAGATTGAAGTTGTCAAGGATTTCATTTTAAGTGAATCCACAATCAACACCTGTGGAAGCAGCAGTCAAGAAATCAAACGATGCATTGCATTGGGCAGATCTGCTGCAAAGGACCTCTTTAAAGTATTGAAAAGTAAAGATGTCACCTTGAAGACTAAGGTGCCCCTGACCCAAGCCATGGTATTTCCAATCACATCATATGCATGTGAAAGCTGGACAATGAACAAGGAAGACCGAAGAAGAATTGATGGCTTTGAATTGTGGTGTTGGCGAAGAATACTGAATATACCACGGACTGCTGAAAGAACGAACAAACCTGTCTTGGAAGAAGTACAACCAAGATGCTGCTTAGAAGCAAGGGTGGCGAGATTGCCATCTTACATACTTTGGACATGTTGTCAGGAAGGATCAGTCCCTGGAGAGGGACATCATGCTTGGCAAAGTACAGGGTCAGTGGAAAAGAGGAAGACCCTCAACAAGACGGATTGACACAGTGGCTGCAACAGTGAGCTCAAGCATAACCATTGTGAGGATGGCGCAGGACCAGGCAGTGTTTCATTCTTTTGTGCATAGGGTCGCTATGAGTCGGAACTGACTCGATGGCACCTAACAACAACAACAACACAGGCCTAGTTAAGGATAAGCTTTCCTGAACTCTTTGATTTGACCTCCAAGAACAGAAATTGTAGTGTTGAACATTCCCTACGGTGGGGAAGGGGTGTTAAATTGTATGATACGTTTCTTTCTGTGATATGTGTCTTTGAGAGAGATGTTTTTGTTATTCTTATTTTTTCTTGGAAGAGCATTTGGGATTATGGAACCTGACTCTAGGGGTCACTAAGGAATTATGGTGTCTGTATAGGGTCGCTATGAGTCAGAATCTACTTGACGGCAGTGGCTTTTAGTGGGTGGGTAGTCTGGAAGGGGTTTTGAGAAATTGTGTGTGATGTACAATCTTTCCTTTAGTCAGGTATGTATTGGAATTTTGCTTAGCTGAGTGTCCTTTTTGTTTTGTTTTGAATGAGCTAGCACTGTTATCCCATTCCATCTTTGCCTCTTCCCTTCTCTCTACAGGGTTGCCATGGTCATTCCCTGGATGGCTGGGGAAAGGTTTCAACTGGCCTTATGTAAATATTCAGCTGACTGCCTATTATGTCGTGGCCTGGATTGTGGGCGCCAAGCATTATCATAATTTGGACATTGATTATATTGGGGTTGGTAACATGCTTAAAATGTAATTAATTTTTGGACATGCATTTGTAATTTTTTAAAGTAATTTGATTCTGTGACACTTTGTTGACTAACCATTTTGTGTCAGGCTAATTTGCCCTATTGGTGTCTAAAAATAACACAGATTAACAACATGTGACCTTTTATTCCTCCTCTTTGCCCATTCAGATTCTTCCCACTTTTGACAACCGTACTAAGTGTATGGTTTTTGTGTGTGTGTGTGTGTGTTTGTGCCACCTCAGCTGAAACCCTTGTGTAAAGCTTTTCCTAGTGTCTCTAGTCGTTACAATAATACTGTGTCTACTGGAGTTTAATGATAAATTTTGTTTTTCTCTATGAGCCACCTATTATTATCCTAATCCAGGGGTTGGACAACCATTTCCTTAAAAGGTCAGAGAGTAAATATTTTAGGTTTTGTGGGTAAAGAAACAAAATCGAGGATATCAGGTAGGTACTTACATAACCATTTAAAATGTAACCATTTGAAACACTAAGAACCATTTTTAGCTGTCAGGCTGTGGAAATACGGTGGGCTAGATTTGGCCGTCATCTCCCTTACCCCTATCCTAAAATGCTATTTAACACTTTTTAATGATTAAAAAGCGTAAAGCACAATATTCTGTCTCCCCAGCTGGTCTGTTGGCAGGCTGGAGGCATGCTTCACATGACATTCCACCCCATAGAGTCATGCTAACATACTTAATAAAAATTTGCTTATTAATATGCTATTTGTCGAAAGTTTTCATGCAATAAGCAAGCACTTACTGAGCTCCTGCTGTGTTGAAGGCACTGTAACTATGTTCTAGAATTAGCAAGATTCATAAGCTCTGGAGGGCTTCAGGGAAAGGGTTCGACACTGGAATAGATAAATTGCAGTATCACAGGTTGATATACTACATGGTTGTCAACCAAGAGCTGCAGGAAGCTGGAGATAAGAATATGCTTGTTTCTGTTACCGTTTTCCAAATTATAACTGAAAATTAATTTGCATTTGAGGGCTTTCTTAAATGGCAGGGTATTTTTAACCCACAGTGAAGCTAAATGCAGGTTTGGGTCTAGTAGCTTTCTATTATGGTAATGTCACATTTAGGAAATGTTTCTGGCAAGTAAGGGGTGATTGAAATCTCTTTTAGACTCTTGATAATCACATGGTATGGTGAGGAGCTTCTTAGATCAGAGACTCTTTCCTGTGTAAGTAGAATAGGAAGATCTTTTGGAGTTACAGCACCTGGGTCTTAGATCCATCTCTGTTACTAACAGTTTTCTTAGCTGCAAAATGAAAGTCTTCGTGATTCTAAATCTAAGAGATTTGTTCCTTTTATCTTTCCTCATTAAGAGTTTGCTTTTGTGATCTAACACATCTTTGATTGTGTGCACTTAAAAAATTATTCCTGTACAGTGTATTTATGAATGCTGCTCTTCCAGCTGTGACTTTGGAGTCCTCTCCTAATTATTACAACAGCCTCCGTGTCTGTTAGTCCTCAAGTGCTTAGCATAGTGTCTCGCACACACTACACCGTCGATATTTGTTGAGTGAGTGAATGAATATTCCACTGTCATAGAAATCTCTGGAATAAATTACTTTTTGAAAAATACCCACCAAATATTTTAATTAAAAAAAATTTGCATGTTATTTTATAAATAGCTATAAATTCCCTGATAGGTCATTTCATAAAGTAAGAAAAATGGCGTATCAGATGATATGAAAGATGATGGGAGAAGTGGTTATCTTAATGGTAGTGTCTACTTTTTGACACTTAAAACTTTCATCTCAGACTTCTTTGACTTCTTCTTTTGTAGATTTGGAATGAGAGAACATTTGACATCAGTTACATCAAGGTCTGTACAACTTTAAAATCTTTTTTATCTTCAAATTATTAGTGAATAATTCTTTTATAGAATTTAAATTTAGTCTTGCTATTTACGTTGTATTTATGGCTTACTCTGGTTTTCAGTATATTCTCCCAGTTTTTAAATTGTGTCTGTAGAATCCCAGTTAGGTTCTGAGGGCAGTGGATGGAAATGCATGTATGAGTCCTGGGACCCTCACTCAGTTCAACCAGGACAGCTTCTCTTTCATTTGTCCTGTTTAGGGCTTCCATCCAAACCATTTTTACTCCTTGTGGTTTTTTGTTTTTTTTTACATGCCCACGAAGTAGATTACCTTAAAGATAATGCATTTGTTTTCCACAGGAGGTACATTTGTAATGAGAAATAGTATTAAAACTATCTTCCAGGATGCTGGTTTTTGAAGATACTTTAGCTATCTTTGTCATAATTCAACAGCTAAAAATGTATTTGTAACCTTTCCTATGTATTCTCTTTACCTCTCTGAAAGATGTTAAGAAAAATGCTGAACCATCAAGGTCTCGAGCGGGTGAAAATCATAGCAAGTGATAATCTCTGGGAGCCCATTTCTGCTTCTATGCTGCTTGACTCTGAACTCTTGAAAGTGATTGATGTTATAGGGTAAGGATGTTTTAGTTTGAAAACTAGCAGTTTCTGTGTACTTGCTCTGTGTATCAGCTGTGCCTTTGTTTTTGCCTTCCCCTCCACATTTCATTATACTTTGAGAAGGCAGCTTTCTGGTATTTACTTACCCAAAGTATGTATAGCTGAGTGTTCATTACTTTCTCTTTGAAATGTATGAATTTTGGAGTCTTCCTATGACAATGAAATGCATTTGTAAGTTTTAAAATCTTACATAAATGTTTGGAGTGTACTAAAAAAGGGCTTTATTTAGATTAAGGGGTGGAATAATATTTGCTTTTAGATACTATAAAGGCAGTGTCTTGAAATTAGTTCCTAACTCTCAGGCTTCCTGTGGCTGGCAGTTCTCAGCATGAACACTTACACGAATGGTGTATTGCAAAGCTCAGGAGTCCTTAAGACTACCCTTACTTCTGACATCAACTGTAAGTTTGGGGGTCCCCAAGATCACCATCAGGTTCTTTAATTTGCTAGAATAACTCGTTCAATTCCCTGAAAATTGTTATACTCATGGTTACAGTTTACTTCAGCAAAAGGATAGAGATTAAAATCAGCCAAGGCAAGAGGTATGTGGAAAGGGTCCAGGAGAGTTCCAGGCATGAAGCTTTTGGTTATCCTCTTTTAGTGGAGTTGTGCAGACAGCACCTATTTCTCCCAGCAACAATGTGTGACGATATACATGGGGTATTGCCAACTGTGGCAATACCTGAGCCTTGGTGTCCAGAGTTATTATTGGATATCAGTCACTTAAATAGGTTTGACTACCTGCATGGCTGATCTTAGTCTTCAGCCCATCCAGAGGTTGAGCTGATACTATATGGCCCAAAGCCCTCACCATAAATAACATTGTTAGCATAGACTATCTGGCGTGGACCAAGACCCCCAGACCTAGAGGTAAACAAAGACATTTCTATCAGTCTGGACATTCCAAAGGCATAGAGATTACCTTCCAGAAGCTGGGGGCTATGGCTGGACTTCTGTTTTGGGCAAAGTTAATCTTTTACTGTGTGGGTATGATCACTATGACTTTTATCACGTCTCCTTAGCAGTACAGCTTTAATCCTACTCCTTATTCCAGTTCTGCCTTTTAGCCCTCTGGAACTTGACTTCATTGGGCACCAGCAATGTATATATTTTTAAATGAATTTGAAATTTAGTCATCATAACAGCATGTATAACCATTTGAAAGCTGGGATGCATATATGTGTGGAACTTGTTCTTTATTCAATTTGAGGACTCTGCTTGACCTACATATATGTTTAAAAAATTTTTTTATTATGAATAATTTTAAACATACACAAAAGTAGGCAGGGTAATATAATGAATACCCATGTTCCTAACACTCAGCCTATGTAACTATCTGTCCACGGCTAGTTCCCACCCATTGTGCATATTCGCTCTTCTCCCTGTCCTTCTCATATTATTTGGAAAAAAATCCCAGATGTTAGATTATTTCATTTATAAAAATCTTATCGTTTATCTCTAAAATGGAGTCTTTTTCTTTTAACTGTAAACAATACCACTGTCACAGCTAGAAAACAAGTAATAGTTTATTGATATAAAATATCTCTTATTATTGTGTTATAGTTTTTTTTTTAATTGAATCTAGGTCTTATTAAGATCCATACATTGTCATTGATTTGTTAATAGTTCCCTAAAATCTCTTCTAATCTTTAGGTATCTGTTCCTTCTTTTTTTTTTTAAGTCATCACAATTTGTTGAAAAAACTGGTTTGTTTGCCTGATAGGGTTTCCCACAATCTGAATTTTACTAATTTCATCCTTGCAGTTTAGTTTAACATGTTCATTTATCCTGTTTCTTGTTGGAAATTCACTCCTCATTTTCTCTTTCTAAAACTAAATTTAGGTTTGATTTTTTTTGTTTTGGGGCAAAAATTGTAAGATATTTGTGCATTTATATTTAAATATTTCATAAATGAAAATTACGATTAAATTTTTGCCTACACTGTTAAAATTTTCATAAATAAACCTTCAGGGAACACAAAGTTGAATATATTTAGTTAGGAAAGTTGAATATTATTTAGGAAAAATTTACTGTATCTTCATGAAAAATTTGGCTACTTAATTCAATTTATTTTTATTGATCCAGGTATTTAGTGCAATGAGTTTTCTTTTGTCTGAACGCTGCTTTAGTTTTATCTCAGACTATATGTTGTGTTTTTGTTATCATACATTTCTAGTAATTTACTTGAGTTGTTTTGTAGTTCCCTTTTGATCCAGTAGAGTTTTTTCAATTTCCAGGTGGCAAGACCTTTTTGATTTTTGATTGTTTAATTAATATTTATTTTTATTGCGTTGTGGTTATTTAATGCTAAATGTATCATGTAATTTTTTTTGTTATTTTATTCTGAATTATTATAGCAAGATGTTTTCTCTGTAGGATACAGAATCGAGTGTATCCTATTTACCTTATTAATTGTTTTGTTTAGATTTCTGTATCCTGATTATTTTGTCACTTGAACTGTCTAGGCCTACCAAGAGTGTTAGTTTCCTCTTATAGTGTGTCTCTAAGGGGCCCTGGTGGCTCAGTGGTTAAGTGCTCAGCTGCTAACCAAAAGGTCGGCAATTGAACCTGCCAGCCATTCCACAGGAGAAAGATGTGGCAGTCTGCTTCTGTAAAGATTAAAAAACCAAAACCAAGCTCATTGCTGTTGAGTCGATTTCAACTCACAGTAACCCTGTTGGACAGAGTAGAACTGCCCCATAGGGTTCCAAGGCTGTAATCTTTACAGAAGCAGACTGCCACATCTTTCTCCTTTGGAGCAGCTGGTGGGTTCAAACCACTGACCTTTTGCTTAGCAGCCGAGTGCTTAACCACTGCGCCTAGGAAACCCTGTGGGAGTAGTTCTAGTCTACCTTGTGAGTCGAAAATGACTCAGTGGCAGTGGAAGTGTGTTTCCATTTCTCTTTTCAATCTCATGCAGTTTCTGCTTTACAAAAGTTTTGTGCATAGATAGTAATGATTGTTTTCTCTTCATTGTGATTTCTAACTGTTGTCATTAAAAAATGCCATTCTTTCTCCCATTTAATTCTTCTTGGACTAAATTTAGTTTTGTGTGTGACTCTTGCTTCCCTTTTATTTGCATATGCTTGGTATATCTGTGCCTATCCTTTTCTTCTTGCCCTTTCAAGGGCGCTTGTTTTAGGTCTGTTGCTTACTCACGGCATTGAGTTGGATTTTCTTTTTTTAGCCAGTTTAAAGATCTTCATATTTTAATGAGTGAGTTAAGCTCATTTGTAATTATTGGTTTAACTGATGTATTTGTTCTCTATTCTATCATATCGTCTTTTGTATTTAGAGATTAATATTATGTATGAGGCATGGCAGGTACAATGGTAGGATTCCCGCCTTATGTGTGGGAGAAAAAAAAAAAAAACGGAGACGTAGGTTCAATTCCTGGCCAGTGTATCTCATGTCCAGTCACCACCTACCTGTCAGCAATGGACTGTGTGTTGCTATGTTGCTGAACGGGCTTCAGCAGACCTTTTAGACTAAGACAGACTAGGAAGAAAGGTCTGGTGATCTGCTTCTGACAATTAGCTAGTGAAAACCCTATGGATCACAATGGTCTGATCCACAACTGATCGTGGAGATGATACAGGACCAGGCAGTGTTTTGATCCATTGTTTATAATGTTTTGTAACCATCCACTGTCTAGTTCCAAAACATTTTTACCGTGCCAAAAAGAAACCATGTACTCACTATACGGCACTCCCCATTCCATCTTTCTCTCAGCCCCTGGCGACCTCTAAACTGCTTTTTTTGTCTCTATGGATTTCCCAACTTTGGATATTTCATATAAATGGAATCATACAGTATGTGGCCTTTTGTGTCTGGTGTCTTTCACTCAGTGTAATATTCTCAAGGTTCATCCATGTTGTAGCATGTGTCAGTATTTCATTCTTTTTTATGGCTGATTAATATTTCATTGTGGGCTTTCTTAAACATTACACAACAGAATTTGACCAGGACAGTCGGATGATTTCAGTTCGCGAAGCCAGAGCCATTCTGAGGCGTGGTGGTATTGAATGGAGAAACAAATACAACTGTATTATTTAATTGTATAGAAGAACCTTTTGATGGATAAAATATAGCCAGAGCTGTGCATGTAAAGTTGAAGTTTGATACGATCAAGGATGTCATGGCACAGATTAAAAAACAAGAGAGATTTGAACAGTATACTACCTTTAAGAGCTGCCATCCTGAAAAGATAACTGGCCTCTGTTCTTAATAAATTCTTCTGAGAAATAAAGAACAATAGTAACACAATGCATTTTGTTTACCTCTATTATGGCTTATTCTCATTTTCATGTTTTATTTTTAAAAGGACCTACTTACATAAAGATTACATATTTTATTATGACATTTCTTAATAAAACTCTTTGATTAAAAAATTTTGTTTTTATTTAGCTTCAGTAGCACACAAAAACTCTGCTCCTCTGCTCCTACACAGCACCATCCACCCCATCTCTATGTTGTTCTTATTACATTTGTTTATCAATGCATTTGTTGATGGACATTTTGGTTGTTTCCTTCTTTTGGCTATTGTGAATAGCACTGCTATGAAATCTGTGTACAAGTTTTTCTTTGAATATCTGTTTTTAATTATTTTGGGTATATACCCACTAATGGAATATCTGGCTCATATGGTCATTCTGGAAACCCTGGTGGCATAGTGGTTAATTACTACAGCTGCTAACCAAGAGGTCGACAGTTTGAATCCACCAGCCGCTCCTCGGAAACTCTGTGGGGCAGTTCTACTCTGTCCTATAGGGTTGCTATGAGTCGGAATCGACTCGACGGCAGTGGGTTTTTCTTTTTATGGTCATTCTGATGGCACTGGGTTTGTTTTTTGTTTTTTTTTATGCTTAGTTTATTGAGGAACTGCTAAAACGTTTTCCAAAGTTGCTGTACCATTTTATAGCCCTTCCAGCAATGTATGAAGCTTTCAGTATCTCTGTATCTTCACCAGTACTTGTTATTGTCTGCCTCTTTGATTGTAGCTTGCCCAGTGGATGTGAAGTAGTACCTCATTGTGGTTTTGATTTGCATTTCCTTATTGACTAATGAAGGAGCCCTGGTGGCTGCTAACTGAAAGATCAGCAGGTTGAATTCACCAGCTACTGTGTGGGAGAAAACACCTGGCTATCTGCTCCTGTAAAGATTACAGCCTCGGCCTGTATGGGGTAGTTCTACTCTGTCCTGTAAGGTTGCTGTGAGTTGGAAGTGACTCAGTGGCATACAACATCAGCAGCATTTGAATAATGATGTTGAGCGTCTTTTCATGTGCTTGTTGGCCATTTGTATATCTTCTATGGAGAACTGTCCATTCAAATCCTCTGCCCATTTTCTAAATGTTTTTCTCTTTGTTGTTAAGTTGTGAGAGTTCTTTATGTATTCTGATACCAGATTCTTACCAGATGTATTATTTGCAAAAATTTTCTCCCATTCTGTGGGTTGTCTTTTCACTTCGTTGATAGTGTACTTTGATGTACAAATGTTTTTAATTTTGATGAAGTCCAGTTTATCTGTTTTTTCTTTTGTTGCTTGTGCTTTTGGTGTTGTATCTAAGAAACCATTGCCTAATCCAATATTATGAATATTTACCCCTGTGTTTTCTTCTAAGAGCTTTATGTCTTAACTCTTATATTTAGATCTTTGATCCATTTTGAGTTACTTTCTGTATATGGTGTGAGATAAGAGTCCAGCTTTATTCTTCTGCCTGTGGATTTCCACTTGTTCCAGCACCTACCGAGAATAATTGAAGAGACTGTTATTTCCCCCACTGGATGTTCTTGGCATCCTTTTCAGAAATCAATTGACTACAGATGTATTTTTTTTTTTTTTCTTTTTTTCTGGACTCTCAATTTACTTCCATTGATCTACATACCTGTCCTTGTGCCAGTACTACACTGTTTTGATTACTGTAGCTTTGAAGTAAGTTATGAAATCGGGAAGGGTGTCTTCTAACTTTGTTTTTTTCCAAGATTATTTTGGTTATTCAGGGTCCCTGGCAATTCTACATAAATTTTAGGATTAGCTTTTCCACTCCTCCAAAACAGGAATTTTGATAGAAATTGCTTTGGGTGGGATACCATTTTAACAAGTTATTTTCGTAGCAGTTACCCAGGACATTGCAATTAACATCCCAAGTTGATAGCAATCTATTTGTTGTAATTTAGCTTCAGTAGCATACGAAAACTCTGCTTCTATACATACACAGCTCCGTGTACCCTTACTGTATTGTTTTTATCACAGATTACATCTTTATATGTTGTGTACCCTTAACATGGGTTTATAATTATTGTTTTATGCTGGTGAAGGTTGGGTTCTGCAGTTTGCACAGCCAGTCATTAGTCCCCTTTCATTTCTCAGTTGTTCTGTCTACTGCTCTCAGGCCAGTTCTGACTCTCTGCAGCTCCTGGGGATTCCCTGACCCCTAGTTTCAATGAGGATGTTATCTATGAGTATTTCCTTTCCCTCAACTGGCTGATCTGTTTGGTTTCAGTAGGTGTTTCAGAAACTGGGCTGCTGCTATGATCCACCTTCTCCAGAAGGTCTGGTTTTTCTTTGATACAAATATGTTGTTTTGTTAAGATAAACTCTAAAGTTGCTTTGTTTTCAGTGATACTAATTTTAATTTTGTCATTTGCAGTTTTGGAAAATCTTGCTGTGAAGTGATAGAGAAGTTTAGCATGGTTATGTACATTAAAAAAATTATGTCCTTAAAAAGCCTTTACGTTCTGTTGAACTAGCAGTGGATTTGGATACTGGGAGAGCCCAATTTTAGCATTAGTTCTGCTCTTCTTTGCTCGGATCATTTTAGCAAATCACTTGGGTTTTGAATGTAATGTAAAACAGTTTTGCCATTTTCTGAATGAGGGTATACTACCTACTTCCATAACTTCAATGGAGATATTTTTTCAGATTATGGAAAATAATAGATACTCGATATAAAGAATTTGGGAAATGTAGAAAACTATAAAGATGGAATTCAATTTACTTATAATAATATTTGAAGATCATTAGTGACATGATAGTATACTACTTACAAGAGTGTTTTTTTTTCTTATTTAAATATATTTAACTGGAGATATAGCAAACATGTATTTGGCTAAATTACAACCAGATCAGTATTAAATGTAATATTTGTCTGAGGCCGAAGCTGAATATCACCATTCTACAATGAAGTTCTGGGATATAAGAATAAATCTAAAATTTAAAAATTTGTTGAAATTGTACTATTAAAAAAATTATAGTTAGATTTTCCAAGTTGGGCATTCTAATGCTGGAACACTGATTTCTTAACCCCTTTTGCTAGATTACTCCCAGGGTCTCTCTAGTGCATATTTACAATACTGAATAGATGCTTGCTTTTAACTGAGTTCAGTGACTAAACAAAATCTTGGTGAAACCTAAGTTTTTCTAATACTTCCTTCATGTTCTTTATAGACTTTATTATGTCTGGGTTGAAGATGATATACCATGCCCGTTTTACCTGATTTTTAACCTTTTCCTCCTAATGAAATTCTGAGAAACCAAAGTGATGTGTCCTAATTCATCTTCACGAGGCATAAAGAATTCCCAAATAGGACTTTTTTCTTAAGAGTCAAGACCCAAATGGAATTAAATAACTAAAAACAAAGACAGATCTTCACAATAATTCTTTTGATACTATGAATATTGTTATGCTAGTCAGCCTTCATTATTCTGCTTGTAATATTATTAAAATGTTTGCAAATACTTTTTGGCCTAAAAAGTGTGTACTCTTTTTCCTAAAGTTATTTAGCTGATATACTCTCTTACTGGAGTCAGAATCGACTCGATGGCACTGGGACTCTCTTACTGTATTAACTACCAACCTGTTTTCTGTTTTACACTTGAAATTTCTTAATTGTTCTTATTTATAAAATCACTAGCGTCCACAGTCATCTTTATGGCGGTATTTTACTCGCACTACAAAAAAAAAAGAAAAAAAATTTTTTTTTTTTTTATAATAGATATGCATTTTTATGTCAACCGACTAACTCCCTGCAAGTGCTGGAATGGTCCGTTACTACTCAGGGTTTTTCAGCCTCCACACCAGTGACATTTTAGACTGGATAATTCATTGTCGTTGGGGCTCTTCTGTGCATTGTAGGGTGTTCAGCAGCATTCCTGGCCTCTACCCACTAGATGCTAGTAGCACCCCTTCCAGCCTCAGGTGTGACAATTGAAAATGTCTACAGACATTGCCAAATGTCCCCTGGGGGGCACAATCTCCCAGGTTGGCAACCACTGCTCTGGAGTAATAACTTCTAATTCTCCCAGGTAGATTACTGTTTTTCTTCAGGAAAGAACCCTCTGATTTTTATTTTTTGGTTGGCAGTAAATGCCAAGCTGTCTTTCTCTTAGTGGCAGGAGTAGGGGAAAGAGTACTGCTTTACATGGTAGACAGACTTTCATTAGTCTTATTGGTAGCCTCCTTCTTAATCTTACCCTTCCTTCCTACTCTTCCAAGTTCTTTGGCTTCCTCTGTAAAGTCTGACTCAAGTGTCTACTGGGTCTCCTCCTGGAGTGTTCTGGAGCCGCTAGCTCCATTCATCCCCAGGCTTCCATACATCTTATGGCTTCCAGAAACAGATTGAAATCCCTCATCCACTGATAATCTTTCCTGTTCTATGTGCTGTTGTAGGTTTATCCCCTTTTGTTTTCTTTGCTGTCGTTTTAACGGGATCTTGGGAAGAAGGATGAGAGGCAGATCACCTGTATTCAGTATGTCATCTATCTGGACTCTGCCCAGTGCTTTAAAATAGAAAACCTTGGAGAGGACATGTATTTCTATTCATGGAACAAGTATACACAAGTGCCACATTCTGACCTTTCTCCATTTCTTTTCACCCTTTCTTTTCCAGAGCTCATTATCCTGGGACCTATTCAGTAAAGGACGCAAAGCTGACTGAGAAGAAACTTTGGTCTTCTGAAGATTTTAGCACTTTGAATGACGACGTGGGTGCAGGCTGCTGGGCTCGTATACTGAATCAGAATTATATTAACGGCTACATGACTTCGTAGGTTATTAAAATCTTTTTAAGCTCTTTATTATAAAAATTTTCAAAAGCACAAATAAGTAGGAACAAGTACAATGGTCGTCTATATTCGCACAACGTAGGTTCAGAAATTTTAAGCATTTTACTTATTTGCTTCACTTGTACCTATGACTATACCTATGCTAGTTGCTGTCACATCTGTTCTGACTCATGAGAGCCCCATGTGTACCAGAGTAGAACTTAGTTTTATAGGTTTTCAGTGGCTGATTTTTTGGAGTAGATTGCCAGGCCTTTCTTCCAAAGTGCTTCTGGGTGGACTTGAATTTCCAACCTTTAGGTTAACAGCTGAGTGCGTTAACTGTTTGCACCACCCAAGGACTCCTACACCTATGTATGATCTATATCTATCTTTCTGTATATATAGCCAGGTTTACTGAAGTATAATGTATAGATAATAAAAGTCACGCAGTTGTATAATTTTTTTTTTCAATAACTTTTATTAAGCTTCAAGTGAACGTTTACAAATCCAATCAGTCTGTCACATATAAGTTTACATACATCTCACTCCCTACTCCCACTTGCTCTCCCCCTAATGAGTCAGCCCTTCCAGTCTCTCCTTTCGTGACCATTTTGCCAGCTTCCCTCTCTCTCTATCCTCCCATCCCCCCTCCAGACAAGAGTTGCCAACACCATCTCAAGTGTCCACCTGATATAATTAGCTCACTCTTCATCAGCGTCTCTCTCCCACCCACTGTCCAGTCCCTTTCATGTCTGATGAGTTGTCTTCAGGGATGGTTCCTGTCCTGTGCCAACAGAAGGTCTGGGGACCATGGCCGCCGGGATTCCTCTAGTCTCAGTCAGACCATTAAGTTTGGTCTTTTTATGAGAATTTGGGGTCTGTATCCCACTGATCTCCTACTCCCTCAGGGGTCCTCTGCTGTGCTCCCTGTCAGGGCAGTCAGTTGTATAATTTTTGACAAGCTGTAGTATTTCCACGAGTTGGAATCGACTCAGTGGCAACTAACAATAACAATATATATTTCTAATGAATAGTTATAAATTACAGATGTCATGACACTTCACCCCTACGTATTTTATCGTGCATCTCCAAAAATAAAGACAGTCTCCTACGTGATCACAGTATCATTTTCTTACATAACACTATTTTTTAATATTTGGGAGACCTGGTCTATATTCATATTTTCCCAGTTGTCCCCAAAAATATCATCTGTAGCTTTTTTTTTTCCTTTTTAACCAAGATCCAGGCAAGCAGTACACACTGCATATAGCTATTATGTCTTTTGAGCCTTTTAAAATCTAGACTAGTTCTTTTCCTTCCCCATTTTTTATGACCGATTTTTCTCCTAAAGGACCAGGCCTCAAGTCCCAATCTGCCTGATTGATTCCTTAAGGCATCACTTGTGTAACTGTCTAAACAGGTTCATAAGGTTGAATACGGTTCTGTTTACTCCTAAGGGAAACATTTCTTTAATGGTTTGAAAACACTTGAATTGTAATGAGCATCAAATTACCAGTCTACAACGATGATAAACAGAACCAAAGCAAGGCAACATACTTTAGCAATATTGATCCAGTTGATACATTCTTCTGCCAGCCTTTAATTGTTCTTCCTCTCTTTTTGAAAGAGAAGATGCTTGTCATGGAGAATTTGGTTTAATGAGTTAAATTAGTTGCATGAGTAATTCATATTTATGGCAGAGAAGTTAGAAATGGCAGGTAAGTACAAAGAAGGAAACAGAATTACCCATAATTTTGTCATCCAGAAATAGCACCCTTAAGGATTTTGATGTGTGTCTTTGAAATTTATATTTACATGTATAATTTTTAATACAAAATTGATATTGTCACACACAGTCTGTTTAGTTTGCTGTTTTTCACTTAACAAGGCAGGATGAACATTTTTTCATGTTTAAGTATATCTCTACATCATCGTTTTAATGCTTTACGTATATTCTGTGACATAGAACAGTCATTCCCAAACTTGCCTTATTGCCCAAACTCTTAATGAGTACATGAGGCCCTTGTACTGACTCCTTGGCAGCAGCCTAGACCTGCTGACTCAGACATACAAGGGAGGCCCCTAGGACTCCTGTCTGTCCAGTCAGCGTGCTAGGTGATTCTGATACCACGTGAGTTTGGAAACACTGATACGGAAACTATCATCTGCCTCATTGACTGGACCCTCTTCCTAGAAATGGAAGTTGTTTTTATTTTTTAGTAACAGCTTGGACAAACTGAAATGAAACAATTGTATACAGATATCTTTGTACACATCTGTTACTATTGCCTTAAAAAGCATACTCTTATAAATTGAATGGCCAGGTCAGAAGTATATATATTTTTGAAAGCTTTTAATACGTATTAACAAAATACCCTCCAGAAAGCTTGTATCAATTTATACTCTTATCACTAGCGAGAGAGGACACCTGTTTCCAGGCAGTTAGCAAACTGGGTAAAATCCTGAGAAAGGTTTTTTAAAATTCTCACTGATAATAAGGTTTTCTGAAAATTGGGACTATTTTTCTACTCTGTGTTGACAGAATTAAAAGGCTTGGGTTTTCTCACAATGTGATTCGGTCATTTTTTGATGGATAAGAACTCGATAAGAAAAATTTCTGTGGGTAAGCTCGAGCTTTTTTAGCTGTGAGGAGGCTAGCGGTAGCAGGTCCCAGAACTCCCCTTTTGCCCAGATGAACTCATGGCCGCCTTTGGGATTTTCGTGAGAACCACAAAGTATAATCTTAGGGTTCAGGCAACTGCTGTGGACTCTTAGGGCCTGGCCATCTGAAAGAACAGCCAAAGGAGCCAGACGAGCATGCTGGAACCAATTAATACCCGAAAATGAAGCAGAATAATAGTTACTACAGTGCAGTACTTATTCTATACTCTTCTCTGTTTTAATACATTTAGTCCTCACAACAATCACATGAGCTAGGTACAATTACTATCCTCATTTTACAGATGAGGAAACTGAGGTCCAGAGAGGTTAAGTGGTGGAGCCATGATTTGAACCCAGGCAGTCTGACTCTAAGACCTGAGTTCTCAATTGTAAAAGTTTGGAACAGTTCAGAGTCAAGTTCATAAAATTATGTCATGAAACTGGGGCATTAAGAAGGCTGACTGTCGAAAGGAAAGCAGGTATGGATAAAGCCTTTATTTGTATTTGACTCAAATTTGTGACATGTTCATGACTGGTAGGGCATGTGTCATCTTCTGGCTACACCATTGTTTCAATAAAAAATTTGCATAACTCATACGTATGCATTGTTTTATTATGTGATTCACCATTAAAAGTATCTAGATGCATCTAACACTGGAATTTTCAAAATGTGAGTGAACTTGGGCAACTTATATTTTCTTGTGTTGAGTGGTCATTTTGTGGTCGTTTACATAGCTATCATAAGGTCTTTTTACTACAGGCTTTTAGACTTACTTTTTTATCACAAGTTGGTGTTTCTCTTTTATCAAACAAATCTTTTAGCACAATTGCTTGGAATTTGGTGGCTAGTTACTATGAACAGTTACCTTATGGGGGATGTGGATTGATGACTGCTCAGGAGCCGTGGAGTGGGCACTATGAAGTAGAACCTCCTATCTGGATATCAGGTATCGTTCAGATTCCTCCTCTAGTTCCCTAAATTCCTTTCTAAGAGACAGCAAGAAACACTAAGAGGGGAGTCACCCAAACTTAGTGTATGTGTGTGTGCACGCATATATGTGTGCTTACGTGTGCATATGTGTGTGTATTTCTCTGTTTTAAGTAAGTTGAGTCATAGTGTTTTATAAGAATCGTTTGGGTAATTGGAGCCCTGGTGGCATAGTAGTTAAGATCTTGGCTGCTAACCAAAAGGTTGGCAGTTCGAATCCACCAGGCGCTCCTTGGAAACCCTGTGGGGCAGTTATGCTCTGCCCTGTATGGTCGCTATGAGTCGGAATCATTGGCAATGGGTTTCAGTTCTTTTTGGGTAGTCAGACTACCTTTTGTATTCCATTATTGATTTTTAGGCTAAGACCTGGCTCTTAGAAAAAAATAGCAAAGGAGGAACGTATATTTTATTACCTGGCTAATGTCCATCAGCAGTTAATGTTTCAATAACGTTTAGTTTTTGTGTAAGTGTTTTTGGGTGTCCACTGCATACTGACACTGTGCTAGGTCCTGGACTTCCAGTGGTGAGTGGAAACAGACATGGTCTCCTCACTGAACTCTCTGAGGGAGAAGCAAATAATCTAAATATGTACTTACAGATTATGATAAGTGTTAATAAAATGATGTATTTGAAAAAACTCATTACAATTGAGAGTATCTAAAGGCGATTTAAAATTAATCATGGGGGCACTTTACTCTTTCACACTAGTGTAGCTTTATCGATAAGACTAGCGTGCTAACAAAATCAAAGGTGAGTCTATAGCACTCATTAGGTGATTAACAAATACTGTATTTATTGAATTATTAAATGGATAAGTACATGTAAAAGTTATATGATATATCATGGTTTCAGGTTGCGCCTTAAACCTACAGATGTGTGTTGTTAAAAGATCATTTTCAGAAAAAGGAAAAGTTATGACTTATACAGATGTAAAAATGAACACGTTAAACAATATCTATTACTCAAAAGATGTGGCAGAACCAACCAGGTGTTATAACTAGCTCAAAGGAAAAGCACAAATTTATATGGAATAAAGGAATTTGAGATGAATGGCAAATAGAAACAATACTGGTTTTCCCACAGCAGAGGAAGTCAATTAAAACCTTACCTGACAGTACGTAATTTACTTATCTGTCGGTTACCTACAACATATGGAGAGCTGCAGAATAGCTCAGAGATACTAAATGGGGTTATAGATGATGCATGCTTTTCCCCTGAAACACAACAGTTGTGATGCAGACAGTGGGTGGCATGGTATAATTTTTTTTTTCCCAAAAGGATAAAGGTAGCCATATTGATAATGAATATAATTTAAACAGAAATTCCTTGTTGAATTACCTTGAAGTTATTTTCTACAGTTTTTTTCTAAAAAAGACTAAACATGACCTTTTTGTTTTACCATCATAACCACAGTTCCTTTTTAAAAATCAGTTCCCTCAGAGGTAAGATGCTTTCATAGGACGATTAGGAATTTGAGGTGAATTTGTTTTAACCTTCAACCCCTATTGTGGTGCTTTTTAGCTGATGTATTTTCCTCAAAGAG
This sequence comes from Elephas maximus indicus, assembly GCF_024166365.1. NCBI lineage: Eukaryota > Metazoa > Chordata > Mammalia > Proboscidea > Elephantidae > Elephas > Elephas maximus. Next base: position 101,622,386 of record NC_064828.1, on the reverse strand, counting down.
ATTTATAATCATGTCAGTGAATTTGATTACTAGAATAAACTCCGTAGATTGTTCTTCTAAAATATGGAAAGTTAAGATGAACTTGTACGTCCTTGTTTGTTAACCCTTTAAATGCTGAAGTTGCTGGCCCCATATTATCTAGGTGAACTAATACACTCTGCTCATTTTGTGACTGTCTCATTTTGGGAGAGTGGAGACATGGGATAATTGCAGTGTATATTTTCAGGGCCATCTTTGGAGGTGCTAAGTAAATGTATATTATGGAAATAAACTTGTCTGAAACCATAAGACTTACGGTTTTGAAATGCATGAACATTTTAACTTCAGGTCTTGTAGTTGTATTATGGTGGGTACAGCAGAAATGAACAAAGGTTGGCATGGAAAACTTTTACTGTTGGGAGAAAAAAAGACTAACATTCTTGAATTCTTGGTGGATTCTTGATTCACAGAGTGTGGTTCATTTATTTTTACCAGTCTTTCTAAGATTCTTCCTGAAATGCTACCATTTAAGTGGATTAATTATTTAAAAGTTGAAAATGAGGTCAGTAGATATTTTCTTCCAAAACAGAAAGTGCTTAGCTTGTCAGACTCAAACCATGTTATGAATCAGTAGACAGTCCCCACCCCTCACACCCCCCTCCCCTTTTTTTCCCTAAAGAATCCTTATCATTGCCCTTTTTATCTTATTTGGGTCTTTCTCTGCTTTTCTGTAGCTCATACCACTCAATTTACGCAACCAGGTTGGTACTACCTGAAGACAGTTGGACATTTAGAGAAAGGAGGAAGCTACGTAGCTCTGACTGATGGTTTAGGCAACCTCACCATCATCATTGAAACTATGGTAAAGTTTTGTTGCTATTGGATTAACTACTTCTTTAGGATTGGAAATACGGCATAACACAAAACTGAATACATTTTTTTTAACCAGCTTTACTGAGGTATAATTGATGTGTAATGGTACATTTTAAATGATATGAAGTGCACAATTTCATAAGTTTTAATATGTGTATACACTCGAGAGACCATTACCACAATTAAGATAGTGAATTTACTTCTTGCTCCCCCAAAGAATGCTTATATCCCTTTATAATCCCTTGTTCCATCTCTTCCCGACACACCTGTGGCTTCCCAAGCAACCACTGATCATTGCTTTAGGAAGCCTCTGATGTTTCTTTTCAGAGGGTGTAGCCTTGGCATTGTGCACAATCCGTAAAGAGAACAGTGGTTTTCCCTGGGCTCTCTTGGACTGTTCCCTTTCTTCCTGTATCACACCTACTTGTTGCTGGTTGATTGCTATATAGTTTTTAACAATGTCCTGGGGCTCAAATTGCTCCGCAGTCTCCAAAGTGAATTCTGACTGACTTGTAGGAATGTTTTTGAGGTCACTGAGATTTGTTCTGACCCCAGGAAGAATTGTCTTAGCTGTCTCTGATTTTCTCTGGTAAACTAGCCAGGCTAAGGTTTAGTTTATATCTCAATGAAGCCACTAGTTTCTTCTTCTTTTTTTATTGTGCTTCTTTTTTTTTTTTGTGCCTTTTTTTTTGTTGTGAAACTTTACAGTTCAAGTTAGTTTCTCATGCAAAACTTTATACACACGTTGTTATGTGACCCTAGTTGCTCTCCTTATAATGTGACAGCACACTCCTCCCGTCCACCTTGGATTTCCCGTGTCCATTCAACTTTTTATTCAACTAGTTCTTGTCCCTTTCTGCCTTTTCATCTCACCTCTGGACAGGAGCTGCCCATTTAGTCTCATGTATCTACTTGAGCTAAGAAGCTACTCTTCACGAGTATCATTTTATGTCTTATAGACCAGTCTAATCTTTGTCTGAAGAGTTGGCTTCAGGAATGGTTTTAGTTTGGGGCTAACAGAGAGTCTGGGGGCCATGTCTTCTGGGCACCAGTCTCTTCTTAATTGGTTTTCTTAAAACCTTTATTATTTTTGAGAACATCTTTTGGTTTGAGCTTCACACTGTTTTGAATATGAGCAGTTCAATCAGTTCCTTTGGGGGAGAGTTTTGGAGCCCTCTGTTTTACTGCTCTGGTGGTGCAGTAGTTAAAAAGCTCAACTGCTAATCTAAAGGCTGGCGGTTTGAACCCATCAGCCGTTCCTTGGGAGAAAGATGTGGCAGTCTGCTTCTTTAAAGATTATAGCCTAGGAGCCCTTATAGGGCAGTTCTTCTCTGTTCTATAGGGTCTCTGTGAGTCAGAACCAACTTGATGGCAATGAACAGGTTTTATGGCCTGCCTCTCCTCCTGGACTAACTTTCTGAGCCAAGTCTCTGGATCTTGAAATGGGGACAGGGGCACACTTCTCTCTCAGTGACACCTCGATGAGCAGGGACTGGGTGGGTGGGGGGCAGTAGCCTCGGGTCTTTTCATTTCCCCTCTCCCTGTCTGGAACTGCTGCCCTATAAACGAGCCAGGGTGAGGGTGATTGGGTAGGGTGCCAGTATTTTCAGTATACCATGCTCAAGGTGGAGCCTCTGTTCACAAGTGGGTGCTGTGCAATAAAGGGAATCCTGTTCACAGCTGCCCTTGCTGGCACTTAACCTTTGCGTTAGGTACCTGGAGTAGGGTGGGATAAGAAATGCTGACATCTTGCCCCTACCAGGTGCCCCTGTCTCTCTCGACTTGGAGTAGAGTTTCTGTCAAACTGTGCTGGGAGGGAGGGCTGAGAGACTGAGAGACAGAGAGTGTGGGTCATGGTTCATATGCTATAGACTCTTGCTGTTCTTACTGAATTTTAGTAGATTTTCTTGAATGAATGTTCTCATTTGCTGTATGTTCTTATGTTTGTTTCCAGAGACTTAATATTTTAAAATTTTCACCAGTTTTTCTTGGATATGGGTCCATGGAGCACATCATGTTGCTATCCTGGAGATGGAACTCTCCCTCAATTCTTAGGCATGGCTTTCGTTAGTTCTTTGAACATTTTTTGTCTAGTAAGTCTAATGTTTGGTTTTCCTCAGAGAGAGTTTCTGTTGACTTTTTATTTTCCCTGTGTATGGGCCATTTTTTCCTGTTTCATTGTATGGTTCATAATTTTTTGTTGAAAAGTGAACATTTTAAGTAATGTATTCCTTTGTATGTTTCATAATTTTTTGTTGAAAAGTGGACATTTTAAGTAATATGTCAACTCTGGAAATAAGATTTTCCCATTTCTCCAGCATTTGTTGTTGGTGTTTGCTGTTGTTGTTGCTGCTGCTGCTATTTGATGTTGTGTCTTTCCTGAATTAATTCTGTAAAGTCTGTAAGCTTTGTTATGTGTGGCCCCTGATGTCTCTCCTTGATTAGTTTTGTGGGCAGCTCATGACTGTACAGAGATTTCCTTAAATGTTTGAAACGAGCATGTCTCCCAGCCTTTGACAATGAACTCTATGTGCATGTTGGGACATACCTTCAACACTCAGTCAGTTTACAACTCTGGTATAGCCTTTGCTTCCTGCTTGTGCACATGTCAAAGTGAGTTTGAGGTAAGAGCTTGGGGCCTTCCCAGGTCTTTTCTGGGCATGTGCAAAACCCTATACATGGGCATGGCCTTCTAGATTCTGAGGAATATGTCAGAGCTTTTTAAAGCCCCTTACGAATCTTATTCCCCAGCTTTCCCTTTAATTTTTTGGTCAGCTTGTTGTTTGTTCCAAATGCTATTGCCACCTCAGGCAGCTGCAATGTTAAGAAATTGCCACTAATTCTTTCTAATAAATGCCTCCAGGGAAAAGGCTGTTCTTGTGGGGCAAGTTCTTCATCAAGTCAAATAAAGATAAACCCCTGAGTGGGGTCTTCCAAACTACCAGACAGGTCAGATAATGGTAGTTCTCTGGGAATTGGGCTTTGGAGCAGCTCCACCCCTGTTCTGCCCTCTCTAGTGGTTGCTAGGCTGCTGGTTTTCACCAGGATTGTGGGGGTCCTGGTTTTCACGACAACTGAGGAGCTAGAGAGGGGGAGATGCCAGTAGTGCAAGTTTAAACATCATAAAGCTCACTGTTCTTAGTGATATTTAGCCATTTTTTTAAAATAAATAACCTCAAATTGTTGCAAGCCTTTAGTTAATTTCCAGTATTCTGAAAAAGTTGATTTTGACAGTCTTTGCCAGTATTCTTGTTGCTTTTATGGAGAAGATATTAAGAGGTTCTTACTTTGCCTTCTTTCTGATGTGTCCCACTGATTAATTTTTGAATATTAAACCAACCCTGCATTCCTATCATACACCACTTGTCAATGATGTATTAATCTTTTACTGTATTGTTGGATTCAGTTTGCTGAAATTTTGTTTAGAATTTTAGCATTTATATTCATCAAGGATATTGGTTTATGATATAATGCCTGCCTGGTTTTAGCATCAAGGTAACGTTGGCCTTAGAATAAATTGGGAAGTATTCCTTCTTCTATTTTTTTGAAGAGTTTTTGTAGAACTGGTATTATTTAAAAATTTCTGGTAGGATTTCCTGGTAAAGCCATCTGGGCCTACAGTTTTCCTTATGGGAAAAAAATTTTTAACTGTAATTTTAATTTTCTTTGTAGAGATTGTGCTCTTCAGGTTACCCATTTCTTCTTCAGTGATCTTTTAGTTTTTGTATCTTTCAGGAAATTTGTCAATTTCATCTAAGTTGTTGAATTTATAGATATAAAGTTAATCACACTCTTATTATCCCCTCAATATCTGTAGGATCTGTAGTGATGCCACCTTTCTTATTCTTGATAACGGTGTTTTGTGTTTTCTCTCTTTTTTCCCTGATCATTCTGGCTAGAAAGTTATCATTTTTTTTGATCTTCCCAAAGCTTTAGTTTTTTAATCTTTGTCTCTTGTTTTCTTGGTTTCTATTTAACTGGGTTCTGCTTTGACCTTTATTGTTTCCTTTGCTTACTTAGGTTTTAATTTGATTTTTTTTTCTGATAACTTAAGGTGGATGCTAAAGTCTCATGTCCTTTCTTCTTTTCTGATCTGGGCATTTAGTGGTGTGAATTTCTCCCTCAGTACTGCATTAGTGGCATCACACAAATTTTGATGTGTTGTGTTTTCATTTTCATAAATTCAAAATTCTAATTTCCCTTTTAATTTTGATTTTTTCTGTGAACCATGAATTATTTAGAAATTGGGAATTTTCCAGAGATTGATTTATATCTTTTTGCTGCTTTTCTGTCTAGTTGTACTAGCAATTACTGAGAGTGGGGTATTGAAATCTCTAATTGTAATTGCAGTTTTCTTTCCCCAACAAAGTGTGTCACAGAACATTGTACTGAGTGCTCTGTGATTGTTGAATCTCCTAAGGTAAAGATTATGTCTCATACCTTTTTATCCTACCTATATTAGTGGTTTTTTAGTAAAAAAAAAAAGATGTTGACAAGGTGAAAACTATTTGTAATATGTATTTAGGTGATCACAGTTTGTATTTGAAGGTGATAGCTAGATGATGTGCTTTTTTAGTGAAAAAAATTCCAAACTTTTGCTTTTAATTTCATGTATTTTTCTTTGAAACAGAGTTGTAATTTAAAAATTAATCCATGTGCCATAAAATATCTCTGAAAATTAGCTTTGAATTTAAAGTTTGATTCAGTCAAAATACCATTGGATTTTACTTTGACTAGGTATTCAGAGGAATCCTTGGGTGGTGCAAATGGTTATTAACATGCTCGGTTGCTAACTGAAAGCTTAGAGGTTCTAGTCTACCCAGATATGCCTTGGAAGCAAGAAGGCCTGGCAGTCAACTTCAGAAAAATCAGCTATTGAAAACCCTGTGGAGCACAGTTCTACTCTAACACACGTGGGGTTGCCAAAAGAGTCCGAATTGACTTGACAGCAGCTGGTATTTTAAGTACACAGGATAAACATTTTAATAAATGTTATGTTAGAAGAAAGCCTTTGTATAATTAATTAATTAACTTATTTTTTGAAATAAACTCATATTTATTACCATTTCTGTTAATATTGTGGCATTAACTACTGACTTTTTTTTCTAAGACACCTTAACTTATGTGATTTTTTTTTTCCCTCCTTAGAGCCATAAATATTCAATGTGTGTACGACCCTTTCTTCCTTATTTCAACGTGTCACGACAAGTTGCTACCTTCACCCTTAAGGGATCTTTTGTAAGTAAATATGTAGGATTTTTATTTTCGTTTTAATTTGAGAATTTATGGAACCCTGGTGGTGAAGTGGTTAAGAACTTGACAGCTAACCAAAAGGTCAGTGGTTTGAATCCACCAGCCGTTCCTTAGAAACCCTATGGAACAGTTCTGCTCTGTCCTGTAGGGTTGCTTTGAGTTGGAATCAACTTGATGGTGATAGATTTGGTTTTTGGTTATCACAGTGTAGCAGTTTTTAAGTGAAGTCTCATAAGCTCTTTAACAGTTTGTAGGAAACTCAAACCCAAACCCATTGCCACTGAGTCGATTCCAAATCATAGCGACCCTATAGGACAGAGTAGAACAGCCTCATACGGTTTCCAAGCAGTGGCAGGTATATTCAAACTGCCGACCTTTGGTTAGCAGCTGAGCTCTTAACCACTGCATCACCAGGGCTCCATAGGAATGTACAAATGTCATGGTGTCTTCTATATAGAAAATGTAAGGCCCTTTCTGACTACTAGTGGTATAAGGATTGTGTTTTAATACCAGAGAATTCTTATAAACCTTTTTATACAGGTACAATAATGAGTATTTTTGAAGCAAGGGCTAAAAAGGCACTAAAATTGTTTTTAAAATTTGCCAAAATTCTTTGGTATTCATAGAAAATAAAGTACCTGCTTGAGTAATGTTTTCTTACTTTCAGAAATGTTACTGTTTAAATTTGAGATGGGTTTTTGTGAATAGAAAAGGAATCATTGGACCATTCTTGCTGCTACTGATTTTGGAAATCTTAGAGGATATGATAAATCACTCAACCATGCTTTTTTTGTGTTTCCTCCCCAGAGCCAAATACCAGAACTACAAGTGTGGTATACCAAACTTGGAAAACCATCTAAGAAATTTCTTTTTAAACAACTGGATCCTATATGGGTAGTTTTAAAATAAATTCCTATATTTTGGGCTTTGCAACAATAAAAGGGAACAGAAATTGGATTATTGAATTAAGAATTTTTAATCTTTTTTTTTTTTTTTTTTTAGCCAAAGCATAGTAGAGATAAAGTTGTCTCCAATTTTTTATATTATAGAAATCTTCAAAGCAGTAAAGAAGTTTATGTGTTTATAGGTGTGTTTGCCCTTAGGTACTTAGTTTGCCTTGGTGAATGGTGCCATTAACACCTGTCTGCTCAGGTGAAACGCCCATAAGAAATTTGAATCTCATTTGGTCTCTGTGTAATTCTCTCTCACCCTCTACATCTTATCAGTGATCCAGTATAGAGGATTCTATCATCCACGCATTTCTTCTAACCATTCCCACTGCTACTGCTTATTTCAGTTCCTCAACATCTCTCTTGTGGATTTCTGAATCTACCTCCTAACTCTAGTCTCTCTCCAGTCCACTCACCACACTGCTGCCAGAATGATCTGGAAAAATGCAAATGTGATTTTTGTCAGTCCCTTGCTCGTAGCACCTCAGTGATTTTTTCTTTAAAGTTTATACCCCTTTGCGTAGTACGTGACTGTCACTATCTCCTCTTGAGGTAAAAGACTGCCCTCTTCACTAGCTGCATGCCCTGCTAAGCTGGCCTCTCTTGACAGACTAAACTTATATTTTTCAGAGCATTGCAAGGTGCCATACTTGCCTCTGAATTTACACATGCTTTTTCCTTGTCTCAGAATGCCGTTTTCTTACTTCTTTGTCATCCTTCAAGACTCGGCCCAAGTGTCACTTCCTTTGGAGCTGTCCGATGAGCCCTTGTTCCCCTCCCCAAGCCTTAGCTCCATGGCTGCCTAGGACTGTGTGCTTATCTAGTTGAACACTTTCCCACTGGACTAGACACCTTGAGAATTGGGGCCTTGCTTTATTCAGTTAGCTTTATATCTTAGGTACCTTCTCTGGTGCTTGGCACTAGTGGTTTCTCAGGAAATGTTTCAGAGAATGAATTGGGCCACACAAGTGCATTGCTTCACCTAATTGACACAAATCTGCTACTTCTTTTAGAAATTATTATTGTTCTTTGATCAGCTAGTCACTATCAGTGATTCAGTGTCCACTTATGTATTAAGTTCTGAGAAGGGATAGTCTCTACTTTTTGTACAACGCATTGTTACAAATAGCATAATAAAATTGATCTTCCCCACAGGAAAAACAGTATCGTTTGGAATTATTCCTGAGCCAGAGTATGGCATCAGATGTTTCAAAGAACTGACCAAAATTTCCTATTAAAACAAAGATAAATGATATAAACTACAATTAGAAAAACAAAGCTGCTGAAAGTTTCATACAAAGAGTATACATTTAATGCCTACGTTTATTACACCAGAGATTCTGATGCCTTCAAAACAATATAACAGCTATGGTATAGGGAGTATTTCACTTTGTAAACATTATCTTGTTTAATCCTCACAGCAGCTCTCTGAGCTATTTTTTTCTTCCTTTTGTAGATGTGGAGGTTGTAGTTTTTAAGTCATAAGATCATAAATATGACATAAACCTAACATGCTAATTGAAATATGTATTGAACCTATAATAAGCAAGATTTTCCTTTCTTAAAAGGTTTCTTGGGTCAACAGTGAGATTTTATGGATTTTTCTACCTTAAGAAAGTTTTAAAAAATAAACAGGGAGGTCTTTGAGTTACATGTAATGAATATGCACAAGCTTTGAAGGAGTTTACAATCTAGTGGAAAAGAATGAGCTAATAGAAATAGATTTTGAGATGATCTAATCCTTCCCTCCATGAAGTGAAATTCTTTTTAAATCCTGTCTAAAAAGTATAGATTTATAGTCTTAAAATCCTTAAAAAAGATTCCCAGGGCCTTGATACGGGTGTGTCTTTCATAGGTGGTTCGGTAGTTCTAGCAGGAATGAGTTCGGTTTTTCTTTAAGCTTCTGTTTTTCAGTATTGTTTTGCCCAAGTGAGATGAGCCACAGGACTTGGCCTTGAATAGAAGGTTGTCTTCTCTTTCAGATCCTTGACCTTGACGGCCGCTTCACGCTGGAGCTGGAGGCGGATGAGCTCTTCACACTCACCACCCTCACTACGGGCCAGAAGGGCAGCTACCCACTGCCTCCAGAGTCCCAGCCCTTCCCACCTGTCTATAAGGATGATTTCAACATCCGTGAGTGTTGTTTCACTAAAACTTAACTCGGTCTCCATCTCCAGATAGCTAGATTTCTCCCTGTCAAACTGTGTGCATGCTCTCTCTCTATGGTAAAAGGAAACCTAATTTTCTTGTTACATCAAGGTAAACCTCAACTTCAGGATCCTTTATTTGTTTAGGGTTATTTTCAGAATAAAAGCTATAATTCTAACTTGATTTTGGTTGAAACTTAAGATTTGAGACTCGTGAAAGCCATTATTGACACTTTACTTTTGTGTGGCAGTTAATGCCTGTTATTTATTTTCTGTGTTTTCCCATGGTGCTAGTGAACAGAGTTCTTACGATGAGTTACACTGTGCTTGAGTAATCCAGCTCATTATCTACCCTCTAGCTGTACCTAGGAGTTTTACATTTGTGCTCTTCTGGTGTTCTGTAAGTATGCGTCCTAAAACTATTTGAAAAGGCTTTGATTATAGGTACTTTAGGAGAACCATTTGAAAAGTTAGAAGATGTGGCCATTGTTGTCATATTCCAAGAGAACAGAAAGCCACAAAACCCGTTGACTAGTAGATGGTGTTATATAGGATTATGGGCCTCACAGACGGGGTCGGGTGGCTCTGTGACCTGCTCCTAAAATCTGAAGCTGTAGGAGCGTATTAGGGAGCAAGACTAGACGGTGTTGCTCAAGAGTGACTTGAACCTCTGGTTGCTGTAGAGTTGCTTGTTCCACCAATGATGGAGACTCCTTCCACCCACTCCTGGTCACTTCTGCAGGGTCTCAGCTCCCTTTCTCAGGAAATGATCTCCTTGGTTGGTTGGAATACAAGGCCCTTTGGATTGTGTCCTTGAGTCCCTTCAGTTATTTGGACAATAGAAACAAGACCGACCCTCATGGGAGCTTGGTAGTTTGTTTTCCAGCAACTCCCTGAAGGCGTCTGTTAGACGAGTCCTTCAGTTTTGCCAGCCGTGAATGTCTTAGCACATCTGTTGCTCAGTTCTCTGTTGACAAAAGTAACTTTTTTGTTTTTTACCTTAAGTAGGTGGGGAATTCGTGTAGAGTATGGGCTAGTTAATGAGGTTAAAGAGCTTTTGCCAACGTCAAAACTGTTTGTTCTGTGACTGAAGACTGAAAGGCAATTCTAAATCTTCAAATCTAAAAAGTAATGCTGAATTAGCCATGAAAGTTCAAAAGTAAAGCCAGACTTTGAGTTACTCAATATTGAATTCTTAATATCTCAAATGAGGTAATGAGCGTGAGAACACTTGGGAAAGCAAGGAGTGTGAAATAGCCGTAAGATATTATGATTAAAATTCTGTAACCTTCATCGTTGTAAGACTAAAATTTAATAAAACTAAAAAGGGATTGACAGGTAGCTTAGGCCCAAAACTTGTTTTTGCTTCATTTTAGAGGTAGAAAATATGTAAATTTCGCACTTGATATAGTAAGCCTTTTCTAATGCTTGGGTGCTGGCTCTGCCCAGTGATTTAGAAAGTGGTTTGACAGATAATAGAAATAATAAAACTGTCCTTTATTTAGCTCTTGCTAGATGCTGATGTGGAGCCCTGGTGGCGCAGTGGTTAAGAGCTCGGCTGTTAACCAAAGGTCGGCAGTTTGAATCCAGCAGCTGCTCCTTGGAAGCCCTATGGGGCAGCTCTGCTGTGTCCTATAGGGTCATTCTGAGTTGGAATTGACTCGACGGCAGCGGGTTTGGGTTTTGGTTTAGATGCTACTGTATATACATACTTTATATATGTTGTTCTATTTAATCCTCCTGTCCCTTTGCCCAGTTAGAAATGAGGAAACTTGAGACTTAGGGCAGTAAGTCAGTCAGTATTCTAAGACCGAATTAGAATTTGAACCCAGGTGTGCCCTACTCAAAACTCATCCTCTTTCTTCTTAACCACAAATGCATGGATTAAGTATTATGCAAAGCCTATATATCAGACTCGTCATGCGGGTATTTAATGATGATGATATAAAAGTCACTATGTATCTCTTTATTAGCTGTAAATCCTAAATTTTGACTGGTTGTAAGTGTTACTTTTTAAAACTTTTCAAAGGTGTTTCAAAATGTGCCATGAAGCATCAGAGAGGAGAGATTCTCTAAAGACTTGGTATTAAGTGGAAAATTTATTGTCTTCTGAACAGATTACCCACCTTTTAGTGAAGCTCCGAATTTTGCTGATCAGACGGGTGTATTTGAATACTTTATAAATAGGGATGACCCTGGAGAGCATCGCTTCACACTCCGTCAAGTTCTAAATCAACGACCCATCACTTGGGCTGCTGATGCATCCAACACCATCAGTATTATAGGAGATTATGAGTGGTATGTGAATTGATGTCTGGCAGAAATAACCTTGTCACGGTGTCCAGGGAATTCTGAAGTGACACATTTTCCACAGTTCTTCCTGTCCACGGACCTAATAGTGTGTAATAATTGTTGAATATCATGGTGACTGCGAAATAGCAAATTGCTTTTTTTGCTGCCTCAGCATCCTTCCCTCAGATATTCCCAGTTTAATAGTCGTTAATTATTGCAGAAGTAGGTTTTTTTTTTTAATATGAAAATTTAGGACTTTGGAACTCAATTATAACTTAATATTTCTAAATCGACCTTGTGATTTCTGTATTGTTTTTGTTTTACTGGAGACTTCATTTGCTGATCTGATGTTGCCACCTTCTGGGAAGTACTAGAATTACACTGTCTTAGCCTCCGTAGAAAACCCCTTTACCAGGTGACCCAACCCAGTGCTGTCTAGATGGCAATTGTAAAAAGCAAATCAGCTTCGAGTTGGCTAGTGAATTCAGCTCCTGTCTTTTCTTTAGGCACCTGGTATAGCGATAAGTTGTATTTCTTCTTCACTTAAAACTGAACAACCAAAACAATCTCCCCTTCCCTTTTAAGCCTATTATAGAATTCCTGTGTGCTGACTTTCTGTACCTGCTTTAGATGTTTCTTTTCTAGTTTTCCCTTTAAAAAGTATAATTCCACTGTGAAAAAACCCACAAGCCTTCCAGGTTTACTGATAGTAACTAGTAATGCTAAGCCTCCAAACAGCCATGTCTCTAGCTTAGAAGTCGGACAGGGAAGGGAGGATAATTCTGAGAAGAGCCTTGACTTGCTCATCTGTGGAATGCTGAAGGACATAGTTGTCTCTTCTTTATTGTCTTACTCTTCTTGTGAATCCTGACTCCAGGCCCAGGTTCTGATAGAAATCTTGAGAAGCTTTCAGTTATCTAGAGCTCTCTAAACCCTTACAGTGCCATGGAGAGTTACTGGGCAGAAGTGAAGAATTTTTGACTAATTTAGGATAATTAGGTCGGCTGTCTTTTTACACAATAAAAATGCTGCTTATTGCCATCATCTCTGAAATGAGCACTTTGCAGTATTTTCTGATTGTGGCAGTGGGGTCTGTGACTTTCTCATTTGTGACTAATGGTCTTATTGTAAGACAAGTGGCTGGGTTTAAGTATCCAAGGGATGGGCCCCATAATCTTGATCACAAGTTTGAAAGCCAGCCACTATAGGACATCTTTAACTTTTCTGTCACAGTCCCATGCCCCCATGCCTCCATGCCTCCATGCCCCCATGCCCCCATGCCCCCATGCCCCCATGCCCCCATGCCCCCATGCCCCCATGCCCCCATGCCCCCATGCCCCCATGTCCCCATGTCCCCATGCCCCCATGCCCCCATGCCCGCATGCCCCCATGACCCCATGCCCCTGGATACTACAGAGGACTCTAAACTTATACTCTCTTATTTTTGGTTGGAACGCCAGCAAAATTGAGAGCCTTCTTAATTGTAGTAGAGTTGAGATAGATAGAGTACCTTCCTAAGGTTAACCAGTACTCCTCACAAATTTTAAGATTTGCAGTAGTTAAATGAAAATATTCAGACCTAACCAGGATCTATTGCAGTGGGTCAGGAGGTAGGGAAGAGGGGGATGGGGAAGAGTGAGGGGAGAGAAAGAGAAAGAGGACACATTTGGAAAGAAAAGGAACCAGGGACTAGCCATTAGGCATGTGAGGGAAGGACTGCTAACTGAAAGGTTGGCAGTTGGAATCCACCAGCCGCTCTGCAGGAGAAAGGTGGCAGTCTCTTCCATAAAGATTACAGCCTTGGACTCCCTCTGGGGCAGTTCTACTCTGTCCTGTAGTGTTGATGTGAGTCAGAATCCACTCAACAGCAGTAGGTTCATAGTGCTACTATAGATAGTACACTAGAATTGTGTACTAGAATTGTGCTTTGCAGTAGAACTTCCTTGTTGTTAGTTGCTATCAAGTTGATCCCGACTCACGGTGTCCCCCTGTGTGCATGGTAGAACTGCTTCATGGGGTTTTCAAGACTATGACCTTTTGGAAGCAGATCGCCATGCCTTACTTCCAGGGTGCCTGGAACCTCCATCCTTTCAGTTAGTAGTTGTTGTGGATTGAATTGTGTCCTCCAAGAATCTGTATCAATTTGGCAAGGCCATGGTTCCCAGTATTGTGTGATTGTCCACCATTTTGTCATCTGATACAGTTTTCCTATGTGTTGTAAATCCTACCTCTATGATGTTAATGAGGTGCGATTAGTGGCAGTTATGTTAATGAGGCAAGACTCAATCTACAAGGTTAGATTGTGTTTTAAGTCAATCTCTTTTAAGATATAAAAGAGAGAAGTGGGCAGAGAGAGATGGGAACCTCATACCACAAAGAAACAAGAGCCAGGAGAATAGTGCGTCCTTTGGACCCAGGGTCCCTGCATTGAGAAGCTCTTAGTCCAGAGGAAGATTGATGGCAAGGACCTTCCTCTATAGCCATTAGAGAGAGAAAGCTTTCCCCGGGAGCTGGCACTGTGAATGTGGACTTCTAGCCTACTAGATTGTGAGAAAATAAATTTCTCTTTGTTAAAGCCATCCGCTTGTGGTATTTCTGTTAGAGCAGCACTAGATGACTAAGACAGTAGTCCAGCACTTAACCATTTGTACCCAGGGACTGTTTTCTCAGATTTAGTAAAGTACCAGCCCGGTAATTTGACTATAAGGGATAGACTTACCCAAGCTATGTAAAACTTTCCATCTTGTTAGTAAGCTTTGGCTGGGATTGTAAGGCAACCACAAAATTGGCTTTCACTGCATATATCTCAACTCTGCTTCCTTTTTATCAAATTTGCTTAATACATTGGCTGGTTTTTGTTCTCTCAGCACTACTGAGAGACTGTGGTTATGGACAAATAAACTGCACTTTTATTCTATTTCATTCATTATCTACAAAATTACCTAACAAGTTCTCTTGCAAGGATCATTTATTCTGAAATGTGATGTATAAAGAAGTATAAAGTTTGATTTTCTCTTGCTCCAACTCTAAATCAAGTAGTGGGATGGTGCTGACAGCATCTATCACACTGTTAACTTTCGGTGCACACGAGGAAGGAGGTAGGAGTGTGAGAACAGTGTGGATCAGAGCTGGTTTCATGCTGGTGGTATTCTGCAAAGGGAAAAGAATCCCTCTAACACTGGGACGCGGCAGAGAGACTCAACTTCAGCCGCTTAGCTTTTGATCTTCCTGTGAAGGCAGGTAGCCCAGCTCAGGTTATATGATTAAATGTGGATTTTCCCGATTGTGTACTTGTTTTAGATGTTTCTTTTTATATTTCTCTTTAAATAATATAATTCCGATGTGAAAAATTCACTGAGGAGAATAAACTCTGAGAAATGGAAAAGTCACATAATTCTAGAGCAGATTTCCTCTCCATTTCCAGATATATTTCTTGGCGGTTTTAGTTTTCCAATTCAGACAGGTTGCTTGCTTTATTACTTGGTTGCATACAAGCTTTCTTTTTTCTTCTCAGTTGCAAGTAGTCAGTGAGTAGGAAGTGAATTATTTTCAGAGATAACATTGGTTAAGGTTGTTATTGTTGTTGTTAGATGCCGCTGAGTTGGTTCTGACTCACAGGCACCCTCTGTACAACAGAACGAAACACTGCCCAGTCCTGTGCCATCCTCACAGTCTTGTTATGCTCGAAGCCATCGTCGCAGCCAGTGTGTCAGTCTGTCTTGTTGAGGGTCTTCCTCTTTTTGCTGACCCTGTGTTTTGCTGATCATGATGTCCTTCTCCAAGGACCGGTCCCTCCTGATAACATGTCCAAAGAATGTTAGACGAAGCCTTGCCATCCTTGCTTCCAAGGAGCATTCTGGCTGTACTGCTTCCAAGACGGATTTGTTTGTTCTTCTGGCAGTCCATGGTATAGTCAGTGTTCTTCGCCACCACCATACTTCAAAGTCGTCAATTCTTTTTCAGTCTTCCTTATTCATTTTCCAACTCTCACATGCATATGAGACGATTGAAAATACCATGGTTTGAGTCAGGTGCACCTTAGTCCTCAAGGTGATATCTTTGCTTTTTTTTTTTTTTTTAGCACTTTAAAGAGGTCTTTTGCAGCACAGTTGTCCAGTGCAGTGCGTTTTTTGATTTCTTAACTGCTGCTTCCATGGGTATTGATTGTGGATCCAAGTAAAATGAAGTTATTTACAGCTTCAGTATTTTCTCTATCATGATGTTGTTTATTGGTCCAGTTGTTAGGATTTTTGTTTTCTTTATGTTGAGGTGTAATCCATACTGAAGGCTGTAGTGTTTGATTTTCATCAGTAAGTGCTTCAAGTCCCCTTCACTTTCATTAAGGAAGGTTGTGTCATCTGCATAGGACAGGTTGTTGATCAGTCTTCCTCCAATCCCGATGCAGCATTCTTCTTCGTATAGTCCAGCTTCTTGAAATAATTTGCTCAGCATACAGATTGAATAAGTATGGTGAGAGGGCACAACCCTGATACATGCCTTTCCTAACTTTAAACCATGCAGTATCCCCTTGTTCTGTTCAAATGACTACCCCTTGGTCTATGTACAGGTTTGTCATGAGCACAATTAAGTGTTCCGGAATTCCCGTTCTTTGAACTGTTATCCATAATTTGTTATGATCCACACAGTCGAATGCCTTTCATAGTCAATAGAACCCAGGTAAACATCTTTCTGGTATTCTCTGCTTTCAGCCAAGATCCATCTGACATCAGCAGTGATATCCCTGGTTCCACGTCCTCCTCCGAATCTTGGTTGATTTCTGGTAGTTCTCTGTCAAAGTACTGCTATAAGTGTTGAATGATCTTCAGCAAAATTTTGCTTACATGTGATAATAATGATATTGTTCGATAATTTCTGTATCCTTTTGGATCACCTGTCTTTGGAATGGGCATATATATGAATCTCTTCCAGTAAGTTGGCCAGGTAGCTGTCCTCCAAATTTCTTGGCACAGACGAGTGAGAAACATCTTAATTGGTATTCCATCAATTGCTGGAGCCTTGTTTTTACCAATGCCTTCAGTGCAGCTTGGACGTCTTTCTTCAATACCATTGGTACTTGATAATATGCTACCTCCTGAAATAGTTGAACATTGACCAATTGTTTTTGGTACAGTGACTCTGTGTATTCTTCTTTTGTTGCTGACTGCGTCGTTGGATATTTTCCCTGTAGGATCCCTCAGTGTTGCAACTTGAGGCATGAATTTTTTTCTTCAGTTCTTCCAGCTTGAGAAATGCCAAGAGTGTTCTACACTTTTGGTTTTCTAACTCCAGGTCTTTACACATTTCATTATAATGCTTTGTCTTCTT
The DNA here is from genome assembly GCF_024166365.1 of Elephas maximus indicus. NCBI lineage: Eukaryota > Metazoa > Chordata > Mammalia > Proboscidea > Elephantidae > Elephas > Elephas maximus. The sequence goes on along the minus strand of NC_064828.1, from coordinate 101,605,567 downwards.
GAGCTGCACTTTGAAACCTTCTGTTCAGCTCTTTTACTTCCTTATTCCTTCTGTCCTGGATTGAATTGTGTCTCCCCAAAATATGTGTCAACTTGGCTAGGCCATGATTCCCAGTACTGTGATTGTCCACCATTTTGTTATTTGATGTGATTTTCCTGTGGGTTGTAAATCCTATCTCTATGATGTTAATAAGGTGGGATTAGAGGCAGTTATGTTAATGATGCAGGACTCAGTCTACAAGATTAGATTGTATCTTAAGCGAATCTCTTTTGAAATATTAAAGAGGGAAGTGAACAGAGAGACATGGGGACCTCACACCACCAAGAAAGCAATGCTGGGGCCAGAGCGTGTCCTTTGGACCTGAGGTTCCTGCTGAGAAGCTCCTAGACCAGGGGAAGATTAGTAACAAGAACCTTCCCACAGAACCAACAGAGAGAGGAAGCCTCCCCCTGGAGATGGCACTCTAATTTGGAGTTCTAGCCTCCTAGACTGTGAGAGAATAAACTTATCTTTGTTAAAGCCATCCACTTGTGATATTTCTGTTATAGCAGCACTAGATCGCTAACACACCTTCCTTTCGCTTTAGCAATCTACCTTCAAGAGCAAGTTTCAGAGTCTCTTCTGGCATTCATTCTGGTCTTTTCTTTCTTTCTTTCCTGTCTTTTTAATGACCTCTTGCTTTCTTCATTTATGATGTTCTTAATGTCATTCCATAACTCACCCGGTCTTTGGTCATTAGTGTTCAATGCATCAAATCTATTCTTGAGATGGTCTCTAAATTCAGGTGGGATATACTCAGTGTTGTGCTTTGCTCTAATTTTCTTTAGCTTCTGCTTGAATTTGCATATGAGTAACTGATGGTCTGTTCTGTAGTTGGCCCCTGGCCTCGTTCTGACTGATGATATTGAGCTTCTCCATCATCTTTTTCCACAGATGTAGTTAATTTGATTCCTGTGTATCCCCTCTGGCAAGGTCTGCATGTATAGTTGCTGTTTATGTTGTTGAAAAAAGGTATTTGCAATAAAGACGTCGTTCGTCTTGCAAAATTCTACCATGTGACCTCTGGCAGTGTTTCTGTCACCAAGGCCATGTTTTCCAACTACTGATCCTTCTTTGTTTCCAGCTTTCGAATTCCAGTCACAAGTAATTTTCAATGCCTCTTGATTCCATGTTTGATCAATTTCAGACTGCATAAGCTTGTAAAAATCTTCAGTTTCTTCATCTTTGGCTTTAGTGGTTGGAGGGCAAATTTGACTAATAGTCTTATTAACCATTCTTCCTTGTAGGCATATGAATGTTTTCCTATCACTGAAAGCATTGTATTTCAGGATAGATCTTGAAATGTTCTTTTCGGTAGTGAATGTGACACCATTCCTCGTCATTTTGTCATTCCTTGCATAGTAGAGCATATGATTGTTCAATTTAAAATGGCTGTATGTCCATCTCAGCTCACTTGTGCCTAGGATATTGATGTTTATGTATTCATTTCATTTTTGACGATTTCCAGTTTTCTAGATTCGTATTTTGTACATTCCATTTCCAATTATTAATGGATATTTACAACTGTTTCTTCTCATTTTGAATCGTGTTGTATCAACAAATGAAGGTTCTGAAAGCTTTAAGGCCAGCTGTACTTTGAGGAGGCAGCTCTTGCTCACTTCTCTTTTGAGCGCCTTCCAACCTGAGAGGCTCATCTTCTGGCACTATATCAGACACTGTTCCACTTCTATTTTTAAGGTTTTCAGTGGCCAGTTTTTTCAGAGGTAGATGACCAGGTCCTTCTTCCTAGACCCTGCTGGTATTTGAAATACCAGTGGCGAAGCTTCCAGTGTCACAGCTACATGCAAACCACCACGGTATGACAAACTGACAGACACGTCGTGTTGTGGTTAGTTGGAGTAATCACCAAAGGGAAGTGCTGTATTTAGTAGCATTTTTAAAAGGCAGCTTGGAGGAGAGTTTATTGTAAAACCTGTAGGTGTTTCTGGCATCCAAATCTTTTCTCTTCTTTGGTGTACTCCTCAAGATTGGTGACCCTAGAACCGGGGTTTTACTGTCTCTGTATAAATCAGGATGTACTGCAGGCTGTTGTTTCTCCAAGTGGGATCCCTGGACTAGCAGTATCAGCATCGCCTGGGAACTTGTTGCCATCAATTCGATTCCGACTCATAGTGACCCTATAGGACAGAGTAGAACTGCTCCATAGGGTTTCCAAGGAGTGGCTGGTGAATTCCAACTGCTGACCTTTTGGTTAGCAGCGAAGCTTTTAACCACTGTGGTATGACTGAGTCCACCAGCCGCTCCTTGGAAACCCTGTGGGGCAGTTCTACTCTGTCCTATAGGGTCACTATGAGTCGGAATTGACTTGATCCCTGTGAGTTTTTTTTTTTTTGAGAACTTGTGAGATATGCAAATTCAAGAGTCTACCCCAGACCCTCTGTGTTATGTGGCTTCTGTAACAAGTGACCGCAAACTTGGTGTCATAAAACAACACACATTTAGTTGTTACAGTTCTGGAGTCTAGAAGTTCAATATCAGTTTTACTGAGCCTTGCCTCTTCCAGCTTCTGGTGGCTGCTAGCATTCCTTGGCTTGTGGCAGCATGTCTCTGCCTCCGTGGTCACATTGCCCTCTTCTCTTCTGTGTCTAATCTCTCTCTGCCTCTCTCTAAAGGATATGTATGATTACATTTAAGGCCTACTCAGATAATCCAGGATAATCTCCTCATCTCAAGATCCTAATCTTAATCACATCTGCGAGCCCCTTTTTGCTGTATGAGGTAATATTCACAGGTTCTAGGAATTAGGATATGGATTTCTTTGAGGGGACATTATTCAGCCTAAAACACCTGCTGGATCAAAAACTGTGGGTGTGGGGCCCAGCAATCGGAGTTTAATGAGCCCTCCAGGTGATTTCTATGCTGGTCAACTTTGAGAAACACTACTGAAGAGTCAACATAGAGTTGACTCTTTCTTTGCAGAGAGACACTTTTAGATCTTTCTTCTAGAATTTGAGTCTTATTAGGTTTAAATATAAAAATTAGCCCAAAGCAGTTTGTTCCCAGAGACTCCTAGCATTGTCTTCATTGCTTCTCTTTGCTGATGGGAATTTGATTAAGTTTTATTCAGAATTGTGTGGGAAGTTTTTTTACCTTTTATGTCCATAGTAAAAGTGGCTTGTTTTTGTATTATGTTCGTAGGATGAAAAGTTGTTTTATTATAAAGAGACAAGAAACATCCTCTTAAGAAACTTTAAACCATAAATATTATTTTCCAGAAGCCCTTTAAAAGAGATAATGAAATGACTTGATTTGAATCATGTTAGACTTTCTTTACAAAACTGTTATCGTGAAGATTCTTGAAGCCCATGCCCATTACAAGCGCAGATTTAGCAAATCTGATTCTACCCTAAATAGAAGTTTGGGAGCTTGTGGCTGTGAAATGCCATGTCCGTGCTAGATTAGGAATGCTGTAGTTAAAGAGTACTAATCACCAGTTTCATTCTGCAGGAGCAATCTGACTATAACATGTGATGTTTACATAGAGACCCCTGACAGGGGAGGTGTGTTCATCGCGGGAAGAGTAAATAAAGGTGGAATTTTGATTAGAAGTGCCAGAGGAGTTTTCTTCTGGATTTTTGCAGATGGAACCTACAGAGTTACAGGTGATATAGGTAAGTGACTTCTTTTATAGCACGTGACCCAAAAACATTTACCGGGGGCTTGCTGTCTGATCTGTTATTTTGAGCATCTGCTTGTAGCTTGTGGGAGCAACAAAAGAATTTGACCTTGGAGCACTTGGACATCTAATGAGGAAGGGATTCAACACATGCAAAGCAAATACCAAACAATTCAAGATTCCAGAGTTACTGAATTAGTACAGAGTAGAGCAGCTTAGTAAAAGCTAAAATAACTGAGCAAAACTTTTTAGGTTATTGTAGAGCTAGGTGGGTTATAAGGGTGGAATTTGCATACACTTTGGGGAGGTGGTGGTGGGGAGAAAATGCTAAGGAAACACCTTAAATAAAAGTAAGACTATAAGAATGTTTCTAGTGTGTTTATCGAAATACAGAGAGAATGACTGACCTGCTTAAAATGGAGAAATCCTATTTTCTAACTTAGTTAATAACTTGAAAACTGATAGAGTTGTCTTAGTCATCTTAACAGCCCTTGTCTTAGTTAAAACAGTTGCCACCCAATTGATTCTAATTCATGTGTCTCAGGTAGGATGTGTTTTATCCAGAATAGGTACTTAGAATACATATTCATGTTGAATTTTGTTCCACACTGCTTGTCTTAGGCTGGGTTCTCTAGAGAAGCAAAACCAGTAAAGTGTATAAATATATATATATATATAGAGAGAGAGAGAGAGAGAGAGATTTATATCAAAGAAATGGTTCATGTCATTGTAGAGGCTAGGATTTCTAAAGTCCATGGATTAGGATAGAGGCTTCTCCTGATTCATGTAGACGCAGGGGCTGGCTAACCCAAGATCAGCAGGTCTGAGAGCAGGGCTCTGCTCACAGGCTGTGAAGATCCACGAATCCCAAGATAGGCAGATAAGCTGATAGCTCAAGTCCCAAGAACTACAGGTCAGATGAACAAAAGGCAGCTGCAGGATCCAGAGCAAGCAAAAAGCCAGAATGTCTGCTTACATTTGGATGCAGGCCACACCCCCAAGGAAACTCCCCTTCAACTGATGGGCTACACACAGTGGATTCCATCATGGGGGCGATCACATATAAACACTGAGAGTCATGGCCCAGCCAAGTTGACACACTGTCTTAACCATCACACTGCTGCTTTGAAGATAAACCTTATTGGTGGTGACTTTTCTTGGTTCTCACTTTCTTGAATTTCCTCGTGCATTAATAATTTTATCTCTTCTACCGTTTACTGCTCATTGCCTCTTTCTGAGCGTAAAGAGGCTCTGTAAGTAACGGTTCCAGTGTATTAAAAAGGGAACAGGTAGTAAGGGCTTTAGAATAGGAGTTGCAAAATGATAGTATAACTGATCTGAAAGGTACCTCCCGATCTTTCCAAAGCAGAACAGACAGCCAGGGTTAATTGATTTATCTAAGGTAAAAAAAAAAAAAAAAAAATTTTATTGAAACTAATTAGTGGCAAAACTGGAACTAGGAATTTAAATCTGTATCTCCAGTCCCCATTGTTCCATATTTTAAACTGTATTTTATCTCATCCCGGTTTTCTCACAAGCATTCAAATGCAGTAAATACAAAAACGAAGTCACCATCTTCCCCTAATTCTCAGTTAGTGCCATTTCTGCATAACCAGTTACACTCGCTGGAAGTCTTACAGTAGACTTTGCCTACTCCTTCTTATCCTCTACGTTCGTTCCCATCAGGTATAAATATACATCGGAACTATAGGCTCTAAGGCATCATACTGTGGTTGGTTTGTGAGTTTACCTCACCCATTCTGTTATGAGCTCACCCATTGTATGTGGCTCAGAGTAGGATCTCAATACATGCTTGTTCAACATGCCTGGCAATAAAGAGACATGGTTCATTGTTAGGATGGACTTTACTACACACAGATGCCACCTGAGTGCTTCCCACTAGGTTATGTGATTCTGTGGTTAGCTTTTTAAAAAATCTCAATGAGGATAATCTTTTTGTTTTACAGCTGGATGGATCATTTATCACTTAGGACATGTTGATGTTACAGCAAAGAAATGGTATACACTTAGTTTAACTATTCAGGTAAGTCTCACTGGTCAGTTTGCCTGGAGGTAAAATGCTCTTTTCTTGTGCCTCATTAGCATTTTCTGTTATCAGCAGGGAGGGAGGAGAGTATAACAAGTAATGGAAAGAGGCAGGGAACCTACCATGGCACCAGCAGGCCACCCATCCCTAGGATGATAGTGTTGTCAGGGTTACCCACATGAGAACCATCGGTGGTTGGCTTTACCAGACAGAGCACTATTATTTTTAAATTCTAGTTTTTTAAACTGAGGAGTAATTGGTAGATAAAGTCAGTAATTGAACCATTTTTTCAAGCTTGCTTGAACTGAGACTATAATTGGAACTTAGAGGTATAAGCAAGTCATAAACAAAACAAAACAAAAAACCATTGCTGTTGAATTGATTCCGACTAATGGCAACCCTATAGGATGGCTACCAGTAGAACTATCCTATAGGATTTCCAAGGAACAGCTGGTGAATTTGAACTGCTGACCTTTTGGCTAGCAGTTGAGTGCTTAACCATTGTGCCACCAAGGCTCATTAGGGCAGTTTTAGGATTACAGAAGAATTAAACAGAAAGTGCTGAGAACTCCCATATATCCCCTCTCCCCACTCCCACACACAGTTTCTACTATTATCAACATCATGCATTAGTTTGGTGCATTTGTTACAATTGAACAAATATTGATACGATATTTTAAAAAATAATTTGAAGTGCATAGTTTACATTCGGGTTTACACTTTGTCACGTACAGTTCTGTGAGTTTTGACAAATGTGTAATGCCATGTATCCACCATTACAGTGTTCTGCAGAGTATCTTCACTGGCCTTAAATTACCCTGTACTTTACCTATTCATTCTTCCCACCCTCCCCCAAACCACTGATCAGCCATGGCAACCACTGATATTACTTCTCTGTAGTTTTGCCTTTTCTAGAACGTCATATTGTTGGAAACAACTATATTTTTTTATAGTTTTGCCTTTTCTAGAATGTCGTATTGTTGGAATCAGATAGTATGTAGCTTTTCCAACCAGCTTCTTTCACTTAAAAGAAAAAAAAAAAAAAGACCAAACCCATTGCCATCAAGTCGATTCTGACTCATAGTGAACCTATAGGACAGAGTAGAAGTGCCCCATAGGGTTTCCAAGAAGCGCCTGGTGGATTTGAACTGCAGACCTTTTGGTTAGTAGCCAAACTCTTAACCACTAAGCCACCAGGGTTTCCTCTTTGACTTAGCAATATGCATTTAAGGTTTCTCCATATCTTTTTGTGGCTTGATAGCTCATTTTATTTATTGCTGAATAATGTTCCATTGTATGCATGTACCATGGTTTGTTTCTTGAAGAACATCTTGGTTGTTTTCAGTTTTTGGCAATTATGTGTAAAACTACTATAAACATTCGTGTGCAGGTTTTTACATGGACATAATATGTCTTTCAACTCATTTGGGTGAATACTCAGGAGCACGATTGCTGGGTCAAGTATAAGACTATAGCTTTGTACAAATTATTTATTTATTTAAAATCTTGACAGAGATTGCAGTGGAAGACAATGTTGTTTATTTTTTATTGTGATGAAAATACACACAACAAAACATTCACCAATTCAGCAGTTTCTACGTGTTTAATTTAGTGACATTGATTATATTCTTCATGTTGTACAACTATTATCATTATCCTTTTCCAGATTATTCCACCACCATTAACGTAAAGTCAGTGCTCCCTCAGCAAAACTTTCTCTTTTCCCCTCCCTCCCATCCCTGGTAAGCACTAATGATCTTTTGTTTTTATATGTTTTCTTATTTCAGGTAAGTGAGGTCATATAGTATTTGTTTTTTTGTGACTGACCGTTTTCATTCAGCATAATGTTTTCAAGGTGCGTCCATATTGTGGCATGCATCAGGACTTGGTTTCTCTTTATGGCTTGAGTACTATTCCACTGTATGTGTATACCATATTTTGTTTAGCCATTTATTTGTTGATGGGCATTTTGTTTTTTTCTACCTTTTGGCTTTGTGGAAAGTGCAGCAGTGAACATTGATGTACAGATTTCTGTTTGTGTTCCTGCTTTCACTTCTGGCTATATACCTGGGATTGGAATTGCTGGATCATATGGTAGTTCTGGAAACCCTGGTGGCGTAGTGGTGAAGTGCTACGGCTGCTAACTAAGAGGTCGGCAGTTCAAGTCCGCCAGGTGCTCCTTGGAAACTCTATGGGGCAGTTCTACTCTGTCCTATAGGGTCGCTATGAGTCGGAATCAACTCGACGGCAGTGGGTAGTGGTGTGGTAGTTGTATGTTCAACTTTCTGAGGAACTGCCAAACTGTTTTCCATGGTAGCTGTACGATTTTACATTCGTACGAGCACTGGACAAAGGTTCCAGTGTCTTCACAACTTGGCCAACATCTGTTGTTTTCATTTTTTTTTGATCATTGCCATTCTAATGAGCGTGAGGTGGTGTCTCCTGCTCTGCTGCTAACCAAGGCCTCAGCAGTTTGAGTCCACCAGCTGCTCCTTGGAAACCCTATGGGGCAGTTCTGCTTTGTCCTGTAGGGTCGCTATGAGTTGGAATCGACTTGAAGGCAATAAGTTTGGTTTGGATTTTTGGTAATGGCTAATGACTTTGAGCATCTTTTCGTGTGCTTGTTGGCCATTTGAATATTCTCTGGTAAAATGTCCAAATCCTTTGCCTATTTTTTAATTGAGTTGTTTGTCTTTTTATTGTTAAGTTGTGAAAGTTTTTTTTTTTTTGTATATTTTGGATAATTTTGGTTCCCAGAAATTTTTACCGATTTGTAGTCTTTACATTTTTTTGATAAAGTCCTTTGACGAACAAATTTATTTATCTATTCTTTTGTTGACTATTGCAGAGATTTTTGTTTAGCTTATGTTTTTTTTTTTTTACAATAATAATAGCTCACAATTGTTGAGCTACATATTTTTATTGTGCTTTAGGTGAAAGTTTACAGAGCAAATTAGTTTCTCCTTAAACAATTAATACACAGATTGTTTTGTGACATTGGTTGCCAACACTCTCCGCTTCTCCACCCTGGGTTTCCCATTTCCATTTATCCAGTTTTCCTGCCCCTTCTTGCCTTCTTGTCTTTTTTTTTTTTTGCTGGTATGTCTATTTAGTCTTGTATACATAATCGAACTATGAAACATGTTCCTCATATTTGTTATTGTTTGTTTTATGGTACTGTCTAATCTTTGGCTGAAGGGTGAACTTAAGGAGAAACTTCAGTACTGATTTAAAAGGGTGTCTGGGGGCCATACTCTAGGGGTTTCTCCAGTCTCTGTCAGACTAGTTAAGTCTGGTCATTTTTTTGTGAATTTGAATTTGGTCTACATTTTTTTTCCCCTCTGACCAGGACTCTCTATTGTGATCCCTGTGGGAGCAGTTGGTGGTGGTAGCCAGGCACCATCTAGTTGTTCTGGGCTCAGTGTGGTGGAAGCTGTGGTAGTTGTGGTCCATTAGTCCTTTGGACTAATCTTTCCCTTGTGTCTTTGGTTTTCTTCATCCTCTTTTGCTCCAGATGGCGGGGGGACCAGTATTTTAGATGGCCCTCAGAGGCTTTTAAGACCGTACTACTCCCCACAGTCAACTGTAGAACACTTTCTTTATAAACTATTTTATGCCCTATGAGAGCTAGATGTCCTATGAGACTGTGGTCCCCAGCCCTCAGCCTAGTAACTTGGTCCCACAGGGAGTTTGGATGTATCTGTGAAGCTTCTATGACTTTGCCTTGGTCAAGTTGTGCTGACTTCCTCAGCATTGTGTACTGTCTCACCCTTCACCAGAGTTACCATTTATCTATTGTTTAGTTAGTGCTTTCCTTCCCCTCCCTCCCCACCCCTCCTCTCTCTTGTAATCATGTTTCTTTCTGTGTATAAACCTTTTCTCCAGTTTTTATAATAGTGGTCTCATACAATCTTTGTCCTTTTGTGATTGACTAATTTCTCTCAACAAAATGCCCTCAGATTCATCCATGTGTGTGAGGTGTTTCACAGATTCTTCATTGTTCTTTATCATTGCATAGTACTTCATTGTGTGTATGTACTGTAGTTTGTTTATCTGTTGATAGGCACATAGGTTGTTTCCATCTTTTTGCTATTGTGAATAATGCTGCAATGTATATGGGTGTGCATATGTTTATTCATGTGACTCCTCTTATTTCTCTGGGATATTTTCCTAGGAGTGGGATTGCTGGATCATATGGTAGTTCTGTTTCTAGTTTTTAAAGGAATAGCTGTATTGTTTTCCAAAATGGTTGTACCATTCTGCATTCCCACCAGCAGTGCATAAGAGTTCCAGTCTCTTGCAGCTTCTCTAACATTTGTCATTTTCTGTTTTTTTGATTAGTGCCAGTAATGTCAGGGTGAGATGGTATCTCATTGTAGTTTTGTTTCTCTAATGGTTAATGATCATGAACATTTCCTCGTGTGTCTGTTAGCTGCCTGAATGTCGTCTTTGGTGAAATGTCTGTTCATTTCCTTTGCCCATTTTTAATTGGATTATTTGTCTTTTTGTTGTAGAGGTGTTGGATTTTCTTATAGATTTTAGGGATTAGACCTTTGTTGGATATGTCATAGCCAAAATTTTTTTCGCAATCTGTAGGTTATCTTTTTACTTTTTTGGTGAAGTCTTTTGATGAGCATAATTGTTCAGTTTTTAGAAGATTTCAGTTATCTAGTTTATCTTCTGGTGTTTGTGTATTGTTAGTTATGGTTTGTACCCTATTTATGCCATGTAGCAGGGTCCCTAGCATTGACCCTATTTTTTCTGCCATGACCTTTATAGCTTTTGGTTTTATATTTAGGCCTTTGATCCGTTTTGAATTAGTTTTTGTGTATGGTGTGAGGTATGGGTCCTGTTTCATTGTTTTACAAGTGGACATCAGTTTTGCCAGCACCATTTGTTAAAAAGACTGTCTTTTCCCCATTTAGGAGCCCTGGTGTCACAGTGGTTAAAGGAATCAACTGCTAACCAAAAGGCCAGTGGTTTGAAACCACTAGTGGCTCCCTGGCAGAAGGATGTGGCAATCTGTTTCCATAGAGATTTGCATCCTCAGAAACCACTTGAAGGCAATGGGTTTTGGTGGGTTTTCCCCATTTAATGGAATTTGGGCCTTTGTCCAAAGATCAGGTGACTGTAGGTGGATGGATTTACATCTGGGTTCTCGATTCTGTTGCGTTGGTTAATGTGTCTGTCTTTGTGCCAGTACCAGGCTCTTTTGACTTCTGTAGCTGAATAGTGAGGTTAGACAGTGTGAAGCCTCATATTTTGTTCTTCTTCTTCAATAATACTTCATTTATCCAGGGTCTCTTTCCTTTCTATATAAAGTTAATGACTAGTTTTCCCATCTTGTTAAAGGATGCCATTTTTATTTGGATAGGGATTGTATTGTATTTGTAGATTGCTTTTTTTTTTTTGGGTAGGATTGACATTTTTACAGTGTTGAGTCTACCTATCCATGAACATGGTATGTTTTTCCATTTGTGTAGGCCTCCTTTGGTTTCTTGCAATAGCATTTTGTATTTTTCTTTGCATAGGTCTTTTACGTCCCTGCTTAGATTTATTCCTAAGTATTTTGTTTTTTTAGGGGCTATTATAAATGGTATTGCTTTCCTGATGTCTTTTTTAGGTTCTTTTCATTGGTATAAATTTAATTTTGATGGTTGAAAGTAATTTGGTTTTCAACTATTAGTGCAGTTTTTAAAATTTTTTTACTACTGCAAAATAATTTTAGGGTTTGGTTCCCAGGAATATTTTTTGTCAGAGAAGATACCAAATTGATTGTAATATAACATGAATTTAAAAAATATTTTTTAGAGTTGCTGCTTGATCATGCATTATAGATGGTGCTTATGGTAGATGCAGCATATGGAAATTCTCCTGTAAAATATAATTCTCTTAAAACAGCCCTACCATGATTTTGTTTAGGTTGAGGTAGAGATTAAAAATGGAATTCAGATAACTTTTTGAACTTAGGTCTCTCTTCTGCCAGCCAACCACCAAAATGACAATATAGGTAGTCCTCGACTTAGGATGGGGTTCCTTTCTGATGACTGACTACTCTGTTGCAAGTCAAATATGTCATTTTTTTTTTTTTTCTTTTTAGCTTTCATTATTATTGCTTTTTATTATCAGTATCTTTGTAAATCCGATCTTCGTCTTTGAGGGTTGGAAACATTACCTCTAAGAATGATAATATCAGCAAATTATGCGCTACAACACTGTATGTAGTACATATCACTGATGATAAGATGTACCCCCCCCCCAAAAAAAAAAACCCTGGTCGAAAGTGTGGTTCATTGTAACTAGAATACCTTGTAAGGCGGGGACTACCTGAACTGATTTTTCAGAGATTAACAATGTGTCTTGAAGATCTTTCCATGTCAGTAGGAATGGTTTCACCTCATTCTTTGAAACTGCTTTATAGCATTCCATGGTTTGGGTGTGATGGACATTACTTTGTCCCCAACCAGTTTTTCCCATTTATAGTGAACTGAGGCAGTAAGGGCTGGTTTTACTTGTACATGTATGGGGTGAATATGTGCTGTTGTTTGTTTAGGCAGATACTTAGAAGTGAAATTGGGTTGTAAATTTTAACAAATGCTGCCTTATTGCTAGCTAGACTGTACCAATTTTTACAGCTGTTATAGGAGTATTTGATATTATCAATTTTAAAGGTATTTTTTATACTAATTTATAGTCTTTGTATTTCCTTGATAATTAGGAAGGTTGTACATCTTATTATATGTATTGGTTATTTGTATTTTTTCTTTTCTGATGTTGCATATTCACATAACTTGCTCATTTTTCCATTGTATTGTTTGGCCTTTTCCAATAGATTTATATAAAATTATTATATTTATATTCTGGTGGTGGCTCTTATTTGTTATATATGTCACAAATATTTTCTCCCAGTCTGTCATGTGTATTTTAATTTTGGTTGTGGTATCTTTTGATGAATAGAAATTTAAAACTGGTACTGTCAAATATTTTCCCCTTTTATTTTTATTGCTTTTGTGTTTTGAGAAGTCCTTTCCCTTTCTCAAAGCTAGAAACTTTTTTTTTCCTAAAACTAGACAAAATTTGGGATTCTTTTTTTATATGTAAGTCTTTAATTGGCCTGGAATTTATTTGTGAAATATAAGAGGAGATACTCAGTATAATTTTTTTTTTTAAACAAATGGATAGCCATCACCATTTATTGCATAGTCTGTCCTTTTGTCCATGATTTAAAAGGCCCCTTTTTTTGATCTAACAAATCATCACATTGCATAGGGCTTTTTTTTCTGGACTTCTTTTTGTTCTTTATATTGCTCTGTTTGTGGTTGAGCTAATATCATACTTTAAATTGCATTAAAAAAAACTAATTAGCTTTTTTAAAATCTTTAATTATGTGATTTAATCCCAGTCTTAGCTGCTATAACAGAAATACCACAAATGATGACTGTAACAAACAGGAATTTATTTTCTTACAGTTAGGAGACTAGAAGTCCGAATTCAGGGTGCTGGCACTAGGGGAAGGCTTTCTTTCTGTCAGCTCTGGAGGAAGGCCCTTTTCATCAATCTTCCCCAGCTGAGGAGCTTCTCAGTGCAGGAACCCTGGGTTCAAAGGACTTGCTATTCTCCTGGCCCTTGTTTCTTGGTGATATGAGACCTTCCTGTTTCTCTGCTTGCTTTTCTCTTTTATATCTCAAGAGATTGATTTAAGACACAACCTGATCTTGTAGATTGAGCCCTGCCTCATTAACATAACTGCCTCTAGGCCTGCCTCATTAACATTATAGAGGCAGGATTTACAACATGTAGGAAAATCACATCAGATGACAAAATGGTGGACATTCATAATACTGGGAATCATGGCCTAGCCAAATTGAGAGATATTTTGGGGGGACATAATTCAGTCCATGACAGGTGACTTGAATTCAAGTCCTAGCTCTGCTGTTAAATCCGTGACTTGAGTTTTAATATTGGTATACCTTAGTGTCTCCATCCACAAAATAAAACAACTAAGTTAAGGCCTTTGCATAGAATTCTAAGAAAAAACATTTTAGTTTGATTCTTGACCTAGTGCTTTGGATCTTCAGCTCTTTACTCTTAGATTAAACCCAGTGCCGTTGAGTCAATTCCGACTCATAGCGACACTAGAGAACAGAGTAGAACTGCCCCCATAGAGTTTCCAAGGAGTGCCTGACAGATTTGACCTGCTGACCTTTTGGTTAGCAGCCGTATTAGCTAGTTTAAAATGGTTGGCTATAATTGATATGCGGTGGCTATCTACTCATAAATTGCCATAATAATCATACGAAGAGCTATTACTTCTTGTTCCCTGTGTGCCAGGCACTATGTTTAGTAGGAATGGCAATGCTCTGAAGAAACTATTATTTTTGTCTTTCTCTCTCAGTGAAAGAAGCCCTTTCTTGTGGACACTTCCTTTCTATCCCAGTCATCAGTTTAACTGATGGTTACTATTTTTCTAACTCAAGGTTAGGTGCTTCTGACATATAATAAGGCTTCGAAGTGCTCATCTGTACACAGGGACAGGACAGTGAAACTGTGGTTAATTAATTCTCATCTGGCTGAGCTAACGTTCCTTAGTGAGGACCTTAAATAAACAATGGGGTCTAGGCAGACCTTTTAGCTCCAGCACAATTGAGTCTGAAGAGCTGGTGGCAGGTAACTACAACACGTGGAAGTGGACTACTTATCAGTAAGAAATGCTTTTTATTTTAGTAGGCTTTTGTCTAAAACTTTATAATAATGTTATGAAAAGTTTTGCATTCGTTGATTTTAGGACATTTTAGTGGAGCAAAGGAAATACTGAAATACTCCTTTTACGTTGGAAACTATTTAAAGAGGTGCATAAGAATTTCATTTGAGAAAATGTTTTCTGTATTTCAAGCTTTTGCTACAACTTGTGGAATTGCATTTTGTCTTGAGTAAGAAGACATTTTCTTCATTAAGTAGATATGCTATATGTTATTAAGAAATAGATTTCAGAAGGTCATTTTCATATGTTTTCAAGGGATGTGTCTCTTTCCATTCCAGGGTAATTTCTGCTCTGGCACGTTGAATGGTAAACCTCTCTGGACAGATGTCCGTGTGAATTTCCCAAAGAATGGCTGGGCTGCAATTGGCACTTACTCCTTTGAATTTGCACAATTTGACAACTTTCAAGTGGAAGCCCAAAACTAATTCTTACTCAGCATCACAGAACACTCTGGATTTTCTTTTTTTTCCTGCTTTTCAGAGCCAGTTCGTGTTTTGATGGACCAAGATGTGAGCCTTTTGGAAGCTAAAGAGAATGAAGAGTAAATAGGGAGAAAAGTGTATTTTTTCTTAAACCTCTGGAAGATTTTGCTAGAACTAATTCCAAGGGGAGACTAGGCAACTCTTGAGCACTGCCTGATGTGTCCTCTAAAATTCGGACGATGTGTCGGGCCTATCCTGTGGAGTGGTCTAGGTGGTTCAGACCTTGAAGCCTTGGTCTTAATGTTGAGGTAGCTCTCTTCATCTTACTTGCAAGTGATCATGCAGATGTTGATAACTTGATCATCACCAGGACGTTTGTATGAATGCCGAGTGCTGACCACGTGTCTCAGTGAGCTGACGTGCTTGTCCTGATGCTACCATAAGAAGCTGAAGAACACTGGATGTGGTTTTTCCTGAAAACCACTGCTACATATTATCCTTTTACTCTAAAAAGCATTTTTTTTTTCCGTTTTAAGATGATGCTTCTGAATTGCAAGATGTGATGAGCGGGATGGTTTGAAAAATCCCTCACTAATCAGATACCTCTAGAGCTATTTCTGCAGTAATAAATATTAGCAGATTAATTTGGTCATCTGTATTCTGTAATTCTTTTGGATCTAACTTTTAGTCTTGTAATTCTTCTAATCTGTGAATGTTTTCCCAGATGGCTAGAAAAAGAAAGAAAACCCAGTATAGCCAATGCTATATCTGAGTCTGTAGACAAAGTTGTAGCAATTTTCGTGTGTCTCATTTCTTTGTGCCTTTTGTGGTCTGTCTTCCCATGAGCCACTGGTGGCAGATTAAAACCACCAATCAGTTCTTTTTATCTCTTTGTGTGTGGAAGAGGAGAACATTAGCCTTTTGCTAGCTCATAGTTTGGGTCACTGCTAATGTTTTGTGTGGTTAAAAACAAAACCAAACCAGTGCTGTCAAGTCGATTCCGACTCATAGCGACCCTATAGGACAGAGTAGAACCGCCCCATAGAGTTTCCAAGGAGCTCCTGGTGGATTCGAACTGCTGACCCTTTGGTTTACAGACGTAGCACTTAACCACTACGCCACCAAGGTTTCCTTTGTGTGGTTAAAAAAAAAAAAACCAAATCCAGTGCAATTTTTTTTTTCCCCTTAAGTACAAATCTGTTTATACTTAAATACAGGTTTTTCATGCCGTGTGTTTCTCATTGCAGTAGAATTTACATTAGCATTGGTGCACCTCTTATAAACAACTCATTCATGTGGATAAAGGAAATTCCGGAATGTTTAAAAACTTCAGTGAACTAATTCTACTATTTTGCATGTAGGCTATACACCACACACACACACACACACACATACCCCTACCCACCCACCCACCCTGGTGGTGTAGTGGTTGGACCTTGGCTGCTAACTAAAAAGTCGGCAGTTAAAGGCCACTAGCCACTCCTCGGAAAACTCTATGGGGCAGTTCTCCGTCCTAGAGGGTCACTTGCATGTGAAAGCTGGACAATGAATAAGGAAGACCGAAGAAGAATTGATGCCTTTGAATTGTGGTGTTGGCGAAGAATATTGAATATACCGTGGACTGCCAGAAGAACAAATAAATCTGTCTTGGAAGAAGTACAACCAGAATGCTCCTTGGAAGCAAGGATGGCGAGACTGCATCTTACATACTTTGGGCATGTTGTCAGGAGGGATCAGTCTCTGAAGAAGGACATTATGCTTGGCAAAGTACAGGGTCAGTGGAAAAGAGGAAGATCCTCCATGAGGTGGATTGACACAGTGACTGCAACAATGGGGTCAGGCATAACAACGATTGTAAGGATGGTGCAGGACCGGGCAGTGTTTCGTTCTGTTGTGCATAGGGTTGCTATGAGTCGGAACCGACTCAACAGCACCTAACAACAACAGAGGGTTACTGTGAGTTGAAACTGACTCGACAGCACCTAACAACAACAATGTAGGTGAAGCTGACACGAAATTTTGAATTGCTGTTGAAGATCAGAAGCTAATTATAAGAATAAATCAAATTATGGAGAACAAACTAAGTTAAAACTTGGGTCTCTGCATATTTTTTAAAATATTAACTTTACTGTGGTATAATTAACATACAATAAAGCGCTTCACTTGAAATGTGCAGTTCAGTGAGTTTTGATAAATGGGTGTACCCGTGTAACCAACCCTCCAGCCAAGATATGGGGCAGTTCCATCACCCCAGAAATTTCTCTCATAAACCTGTGCAGTCAGTCCTCCCTCCCTCCCACACTCCCTATCTTAGGTGCTGTCAATCAGATTTTTATCACGATAGTTTAGATTGCTTTGTTTCAAACATCATTAAAAGTGGTATCATACATTATGTACTCTTTTGTGAATAGTTTCTGTCATTTGGCACAATGCTTCTGAGATTTGTCCATGTTGTGGCGTCTGTCAGTAGATGACTCCTTATTGCTAAAGAGTATTCCATTGTATGACTGTACCACAGTTTGTCTCCTCTCCCTTCCCAGCCTTCCGTATTAAAAATAATGCTGCTATGAACATTTGTATGCAAGTCTTTGTGTGGGCATATATTTTTATTTCTTCAATGTAAATACGGAAGAGGAAAATTTCTGGGTCTTATGGTAAGTGTACCTTTATATGTAAGAAGCTGCCAAACTCTTTTACAAATGATTTTATAAATTTAATTTACATTCCCACTAGGAATGTTTGAGAGTTCCAGTTGTTCCACATTCTTATTAATACATCATATTATCATTCTTTCTAATTTTAACCATTCTTATTGGTGTGTACTAGAAAATAAATTTCTCTTTGTTAAAGCCTTTCATTTGTGGCATTTCTGTTACGGTAGCACTAG
This sequence comes from Elephas maximus indicus, assembly GCF_024166365.1. Classification (NCBI taxonomy): domain Eukaryota; kingdom Metazoa; phylum Chordata; class Mammalia; order Proboscidea; family Elephantidae; genus Elephas; species Elephas maximus. Next base: position 101,587,774 of record NC_064828.1, on the reverse strand, counting down.
ATAACTAAGACATATTTAATGAGACGATTATAAAATTTTTCTCTGTTCTGTTAATGTGGCGAGTCACATTGTTTTCAGATATTGAACCAACTTTCCATCCTTGAAATATATCATGACCAAGTGGAATTTATTACTGAGCTTATATATTGGTGGATTCGATTTGCCAATGTTTGATTAAAGGTTTTCATTTTTTTATTCCTACAGAATGTTGGACTGTAGTTTTCTTGTACTGTCTTTGTTTCGGGTATCAGAGTGATGTTCACAGGATAGGACCATCACAGGATGTGTGTATATACACATACATATTCTGCCGGTTCTGTTGCTCTAGTGGAACCCTGATGTGTATGTATGTATGTGTATGTATATCTGTTTGTTTCTGTATATTGACAGAGATTCATCACACTTCCTAACTGATTTTATGACTCACCACTCTGCTGCCAAAGCCGAAGACAGTACAAGAAAACTACAGTCCAACATTCTGTGTGAACAGAAAAAAACAAAAACCCTTAACCAAACACTCACAAATCAAATCCACCAATATATGAGCAGGGTAATAAACCCCACTTGGTCATGATGTATCCTGTATTCCGAAGATGGAAAGTTGGTTTAATATTTGAAAATTAAACAATGATTAACAAAACTTTGATAAAGGACATACTCCTACTGCTCTTTAAAAAATTTTTATTCTGCTTTAAGTGAAAGTTTACAAATCAAGTCAGCCTCTCACACAAAAACTTATATACACCTTGCTGCGTACTCCCAATTGCTCTCCCCTTAACGAGACGGCCTGCTCACTTCCTCCACTCTCTCTTTTTGTGTCCATTCCACCAGCTTCTAACCCCCTCTACCCTCTCATTGCCCCTCCAGACAAGAGATGCCAACATAGTCTCAAGTGTCCACCTGATCCAAGTGCTCATTCCTCACCAGCATCTCTCTCCATCCCATTGTCCAGTCTAATACCTGTCTGAAGAGTTACCTTTGGGAATGGTTCCTGTCCTGGGCAGAGAGAAGGTCTCGGGGCCATGACCACCGGGATCCTTCTAGTCTCAGTCAGACCATAAAGTCCGGTCTTTTTACGAGAATTTGGGGCCTGCATCCCACTGTTTTCCTGCTCCCTCATGGGTTCTCTGTTGTGTTCCCTGTCAGGAAAGTCATTGGTTCTAGCCGGGCACCACCTAGTTCTTCTGGTCTCAGGCTAATGGAGTGCCTGGTTTATGTGGCTCTTTCTGTCTCTTGGGCTCCTGATTACCTTGTGGCCTTGCGTTCTTCATTCTCCTTTGATCCAGGCGGATTGAGACCAATCGATGTATCTTAGGTGGCTGCTTGCTAGCATTTAAGACCTCGGATGCCACTGTCCAAAGTGGGTTGCAGCATGTTTTCTTAATAGATTTTATTTTGCCATTTGACTTAGTTGGCCCCTGAAACCATGGTCCCTGAACCCCCACCCCTGCTATGCTGGCCTTTGAAGCATTCAGTTTATTCAGGAAACTTATTTGCTTTTGTTTTAGTCCAGTTATGCTGACCTCTCCTGTATTGTGTTGTTTTTCCCTTCACCTAAAGTAGTTCTTATCTACTATCTAATTAGTAAATACCCCTCTTCCACTCTCCCTCCCTGCCCCTCTCATAACCATCAAAGAATATTTTCTTCTCTGTTTAAACTATTTCTTGAGTTCTTATAATAGTGATCTTATACAATATTTGTCCTTTTGCAACTGACTAATTTCAGTGTGTGAATATACCGTTATTTATCCATTCATCCATTGATGGGCACCTTGGTTGCTTCCATCTTTTTGCTATTGCAAACAGTACTGCAGTGAACATGGGTGTGCATATATCTGTTTGTGTAAAGGGTCTTATTTCTCTAGGGTATATTCCAAGGAGTGGAATTGCTGGATTGTATGGTAGTTCTATTTCTAGCTTTTTAAGGAAGCGCCAAATCGATTTCCGAAGTGGTTGTACCATTTTACATTCCCGCCAGCAGTGTGTAAGTGTTCCAGTCTCTCCACGACCTCTCCAACATTTATTATTTTGTATTTTTTGGATTATGCCAGCCTTGTTGGAGTGAGATGGAATCTCATTGCAGTTTTGATTTGCATTTCTCTCATGGCTAATCATGAGCATTTCCTCATGTATCTGTTAGCTACCTGAATGCCTTCTTTAGTGAAGTGTCTGTTCATATCTTTTGCCCATTTTTTAATTGGGTTATTTGTCTTTTTGTAGTTGAGTTTTTGCAGTATCATGTAGATTCTAGAGATCAGGAGCTGATCAGAAATGTCATCGCTAAAAACTTTTTCCCAGTCTGTAGGTAGTCTTTTTACTCATTTGGTGAAGTCTTTGGATGAGCATAGGTGTTTTTCCCCCAGTTATCTAGTTTTTCTTCTGCATTATTAGTAGTGTATACTGTTTATGCCATGTATTAGGGCTCCTAACGTCCCTATTTTTTCTTCCATGATCTTTATAGTTTTAGATTTTATATTAGGTCTTTGATCCATTTTGAGTTCTTTTTTGTGCATGGTGTGAGGTATGGGTCTTGTTTCATTTTTTTTTGCAGGTGGGTATCCAGTTATGCCAGCACCATTTGTTAAAAAGACTGTCTTTTCCCCATTTAATTGCTTTGGGGCCTTTGTCAAATATCAACTGGTCATATGTGGATGGATTTATGTCTGGATTCTCAATTCTGTTCCATTGGTCTGTGTATCTGTTGTTGTACCAGTACCAGGCTGTTTTGACTACTGTGGCGGTGTAATAGGTTCTAAAATCAGGCCTCCCACTTTGTTCTTTTTCAGTAATGCTTAACTTACCCAGGCCTCTTTCCCTTCCATATGAAGTTGGTGATTTGTTTCTCCACCTCATTAAAAAATGTCATTGGAATTTGGATCAGAATTGCATTAAATCTACAGATAGCTTTTGGTAGAATAGACATTTTTACAATGTTGAGTCTTCCTATCCATGAGCAAGGTATGTTTTTCCACTTATGTAGCTCTCTTTTGGTTTCTTGCGGAAGTTTTTATATAAGTCCTTTACATCTTTGGTAAGATTTATTCCTAAGTATTTTATCTTTTGGGGGCCTACTATAAATGGTATTGATTTGGTGATTTCCTCTCCGATGTTCTTTTTGTTGGTGTGGAGGAATCCAACTGATTTTTGTATGTTTATCTTCTATCCTGATACTCTGCTGAACTCTTCCCTTAGTTTCAATAGTTTTCTTGAGGATTCTTTAGGGTATTCTGTGTATAAGATCATGTCATCTGCAAGTAGAGATACTCTTCCTTGCCAGTCTGGATGCTCTTTATTTCTTTATCTAGCCTAATTGGTCTGGCTAGGACTTCCAGCACAATGTTGAATAAGAGTGGTGATAAAGGGTATCCTTGTCTGGTTCCTGATCTCAGGGGGAATGCTTTCAGGCTGTCTCCATTTAGGATGATGTTGGCTGTCGGCTTTGTATAAATGCCCTTTTTTATATAGAGGAAGTTTCCTTCTATTCCTATTTTGCTGAGAGTTTTTATCATGAATGGGTGTTGAACTTTGTCAAATGGCTTTTTTGCATCAATTGATAAAATCATGTAATTCTCGTCTTTTATTTATATGGTGGATTACATTAATTGTTTTTCTAATGTTGAACCATCCCTGTATACCTGCTATGAATCCCACTTGGTCATGGTGAATTATTTTTTTTGATATGTTGTTGAATTCTATTGTCTAGAATTTTGTTTAGGATTTTTGCATCTGCATTCATGAGGGATATAGGTCTGTAATCTTTTTTTTGTGGTGTCTTTACCTGGTTTTGTTATCAGGGATATGCTGGCTTCATAGAATGAGTTTGGGAGTATTCCGTTCTTTTCTATGCTCGGAAATACCTTTAATAGTAGGGGTGTTAACTCTTCTCTGAAAGTTTGGTAGAACTCTGCAGTGAAGGCATCCGGGCCAGGACTTTTTTTGTTGGGAGTTTTTGATTACCTTTTCAATCTCTTCTTTCATTATGGGTGTATTTAGTTGTTCTATCTCTGTTTGTGTTAGTTTAGGTAGGTAGTGTGTTTCTAGGAATTCATCCATTTCTTCTATGTTTTCAAATTTGTTAGAGTACAATTTTTCATAGTAGTCTGATATGATTCTTATAGTTTCAGTTGGGTCTGTTGTAATATCACCCATCTCATTTCTTATTTGGGTTATTTGCTTCCTCTCCTGTTTTGTTTTGTCAGTTTGGCCAATGGTTTATCGATTTTGTTAATGTTTTCAAAGAACTAACTTTTGGTCTTGTTAATTCTTTCAAATGTTTTTCTGTTTTCTATTTCATTTAGTTCTGCTCTAATTTTTATTATTTGTTTTCTCCTGGTGCCTGTGGGTTTCTTTTGTTGCTCTCTTTCTATTTGTTCAAGTTGTAGGGATAATTCTTTGATTTTGGCCCTTTCTTCTTTTTGGATGTGTGCATTTATTGATATAAATTGACCTCTGAGCACTGCTTTCACTGCATCCCAAAGGTTCTGATAGGAAGTGTTTTCATTCTCATTGGATTCTGTGAATTTCTTTATTCCATCCTTAATGTCTTCTATAACCCAGTCTTTTTTGAGCACGGTATTGTTTAGTTTCCAAGAGTTTGATTTCTTTTCCCTGCTTTTTTCTGTTATTGATTCCTACTTTTATGACCTTATAGTCAGAGAAGATGCTTTGTAATATTTCAATGTTTTGGATTCTGCTAAGGCTTGCTTCATGACCTAATATGTGGTCTATTCTAGAAAATGTCCCATGTGTACTAGAAAAGAAAGTATACTTGGCTGCTGTTGGGTGGAGTGTTCTGTATATGCCTATAAGGTCAAGTTGTTTGATTGTGGCATTTAGATCTTCCGTGTCTTTATTGTGCTTCTTTCTGGATGTCCTGTCCTTCACTGAAAGTGGTGTGTTGAGGTCTCCTACTATTATTGTGGAGCTGCCTATCTCGCTTTTCAATGCCAATAGAGTTTGTTTTATTTATCTTGCAGCCCTGTCATTGGGTGCATAAATATTTAATATGGTTATATCCTCCTGGTATATTGCCCCCTTAATCACTATATAGCATCCTTCCTTATCCTTTGTGGTGGATTTAACTTTAAAGTCTATTTTGTCAGAAATTAATATGGCATCTTCTGCTCTTTTTTGATTGTTGTTTGCTTGATATATTTTTTTCCATCCTTTGAGTTTTAGTTTGTGTCTCTAAGTCTAAGGTGTGTCTCTTGTAGGCAGCATATAGACAGATCTTGTTTTTTAATCCATTCTGCCACTCTCTGTCTCTTTATTGGTGCATTCAGTCCACTTACATTCAGTATAATTATGGATAGGTATGAATTTAGTTCTATTATTTTGATGTCTTTTTTTGTGTGTTGTTGACAGTTTCTCTTTCCCAGTTAATTTTATGTGCTCAGTAGATTATCTTTGTATGCTGTCTTTTCCTCATATTCGTTGTTGATTTTGTTTCTGCTGAGTCTATTTTTGTCTTGTATTTTATTTTGTTGAGTAGGATAGTTTGTCTCCTTTGTGGTTATCTTATTATTTACCCCTATTTTTCTAAATTTAAACATAACTTTTACTTCTTTGTATCGCCTTGTCTTCCTCTCCATATGGAAGATCTATGATTACATTTCTTAGTCCCTGTTTATTGTTTTAATGTTGTCTTCTTTTACATAATAACCTTGCTATTTCCCTGTTTTGAGCTTTTTTTTATCTTGATTTATTTTTATGATTTCCCTGTCTGGGTTGACTTCTGATTGCTCTGTTCAGTGTTCTAGTCTCGCATTGATACCTGGTACTATTGATTTTCTAACCAAAGAACTCCCTTTAGTATTTCTTGTAGTTTGGTTTGGTTTTTACAAATTCCCTAAACTTCTGTTTATCTGGAAATGTCGTGATTTCACCTTCATATTTGAGAGACGGTTTTGCTGGGTATATGATACTTGGCTGGCAATTTTTTCCTTCCATTTTTTATATAAGTCATCGCATTGCCTTCTTGCCTGCTGAGTAGTCCGAGCTTATTCTTATTGACTCTCCTTTGTAGGTGACTTTTCGTTTATCCTAGCTGCTCTTAAAATTCTCTCTTTAGTTTTGGTAAGTTTGATTATAATGTGTCTTGGTGACTTTCTTTTAAAATCTACCTTATGTGGAGTTCAATGAGCATCTTGGATAGATATCTCCTCATCTTTCTTTCTGTATTTTCTGTTATCCCTCCTTGTTCTGGTACTCCAACCACTTGTAGGTTATTTCTCTTGATAGAATCCCACATGATCTTAAGTTTTCTTCATTTTTTTAAAAATTCTTTTATCTGATTTTTCTAATATATGGGTGCCACGTGCTTTATCTTTAAGTTCAGAAATTCTGCCTTCCACTTGCTCAGTTCTGCGTCTCTGACTTTCTATTGAATTGTCTACTTCTGTAATTTTATTGTTAATCTTCTGAATTTCTGATTGCTGTCTGTCTAGGGATTTTTCCAGCTTATTAAATTTTTCATTATGTTCCTGAATAATCTTTTTAATTTCTTCAACTGCTTTATTTGTGTGTTCCTTGGCTTGTTCTGCATTATCACCTGACTTCCTTCCTGATGCCTTGAAGGGCTCTGTATTTTAATATTTTGTATTCTGCCTCTGGTAATTCCAGGAAGGCGCTTTCATCTAGAAGATCCCTCAGTTCTTTGTTTTGAGAGCTTGTTGAGATGATCATGCTCTGTTTATGTGACTTGATATTGACTGTTGTCTCTGAGCCATCTATAAGTTATTAGTTTATTTTATGTTTGCTTACTGTGTCGTAGGTTCTTGCTATGCCCAAATGGGTTGCTTGAGTGGGCTAACTTGATTATTTTATCCTTTGGAGCTCTGAAGTCCTGTGCCCAGATGGCTAGAGCTGTTATCAGGTTTACCAGTAGAGGAGTCGATTCACTTTTCTTGTATGAATTCAGCTCAGGTGCCCAGGTAGCTGATCATCAAGTGTGTGATACAGGCTGTGTCCTACAGTCTTAGAGGGGCAGAGGTGATTGGTGTAGGTACTGGTATCTGGTTGCAGCAGGGTGTCACGCTCTGAACAAGGCAGGGGGCTGAGAATCGTCCCCCAAGTGTTTCTGAGGAAAGTGTGTCCCTGTTCCCTAGAGTGTACAGGTGGGTGGGTTCTGCAGACTGACCATAGGCACCCGCTTTTGGTTGTAAGGAGCAGGAGGTACCAGTTATCCTTGGACCCCTGTCATGGGTGGCTGGGTGACCTGAGTGGATGCACTAGTCTTTAGGCCCCTGATGTGGGTAGGTGAAGACCCTGTTTAATAGACAAAGCAATGTCAAACATCAAACATGCACCTCTCCACCGCACAGCTGAAACAGTTGGAGCCTGCCAGCAAGGGCCTATTTTCCCGAAATAGGCCCACACAGGTCCATGCAGAAGGGAAAGGTGCTCAAGGTTCATGGACGGTTTATGCCTGGACAGGAGCCAGTTCTGTCCTGAGCTCCCCTGGTTAGTGGAGCTGGCAAATTATCTTTTCCCCCAATTGCAAATTTATTCCTTCTCCAAGGTCGGGAGGATGGCTCTAGGTGCTCAACAGGGCCTGTCTGAGGCCCAGGGAAATGAACAGCTGCTGAAACCGACTTGGGGGCAGGGGACATGGTAAAATATATGCAAGAACTTAGCTGTTGGTGACAGCACCGTTCTTCTCTGGTTCCGGAGGTGTGAATAGGCTGTGTGGCTGGCTGCTTCTCCCTGAGGAAACTGTGGCTGAATGCTAGTACCAGCCCAGTGCAGCTGCTCCCGGGAATGGTGCCTGAGGGCTCCCGATGACTCAGGTCTGGTAACTCCTCTCTGCTTCTGAACTGTCTCTTCCTCCCTCTACCCTTCAGTTCATTTTCTAAACTTGCCTTTGATATTTAGGGCTCCTAGCTTGTCATAAATATACTCATTTCACTTGCTTTTTCAGGTCTTTGTTGTAAGATGGCTTGCTGGAAGAGTCTGTCCATTCTGCCGTCTTGGCCCCGCCTCCCCCTACTTCTTTATTTTCTGAGTTTGTGAAGTTCTTAAGTTTTAGATAGAATCATGAGTTGAATCCATCAGTACCCATTCAAGAGAAAGAAACTACACTGGTAATCTGAACAGGAAAATTTTAATATAAAGAATTATTAACTAGGGATTAACTACTCTAAAGAAGGCAGGAATAGCAGATATACCAAAACGAAAAACCAAATTTGTTGCCACGAGTCGATTTCAACTCATAGGGACCTGTAGGACAGAGTAGAACTGCCCCATAGAGTTTCCAATGAGCAGCTGGTGGATTTGGACTGCTGACCTTTTGGTTAGCAGCCATAGCACTTAACCACTATGTCACCAGGGTTTCCAGCAAATATAGGGACTAGCCATTTCTTGACTAGCGTAGAGCACCTAAGGAAGGAAAAAAAATGGAAGAGGGCTTCTTTACAAGGCTGAGATTCAGATCTCATTAGAGACTGCAGCTATGGACTTGTGGGTGGCATAGAAAGTTGCTGAGATGTTGTGTGCTGCAGCTGGTTAGCAGGAAACCAGCTTCTGGGGATGTGATAAGACTCCTGGGGTGCTGCTGAAACTCACTAGGAAGCTACCTTTTGTCGTGCTGGCAAAGCGTGCTGGGAAATCACCTTTAGGGGTGTCAGTGAAATCGCTGGAGGTGTAAGTTCCATGGGGTGCTCCAGCCCCTATGGTAATGCTAGCAAAACTCACTGGAAGGTGAGCATCACTGGATGTCCCAAGTGCTGCCAATAGCTGCAACCTACAGGGGCAAGAAGAAAAAGCAGATTGAAACAAGGACTAGAAGCCCCTCCCTCCTGCCATGCACCTCCTACTCTCTACTGACAAAGCTTAACAGAGTGTCATCTGGCAAAAGAAACTACAGCACCCAGCCTGGCAGCATAAGCAGGGTAAAGAAGAGTGGATGGAGAATGAGAAGCTTTAACAGCTATAGGGCTTTACAAATTTGGTCAATTTTGGCAATTTGTGTCTTTCAAAGGAATTTGTCCACTTCCTCAGGTTTTTTTTTTTTTTTTTTTCAGGTTATTGTGTTGATTAGCATAAAACTGTTTACAATATTCCCTTATTTAGTACATTGCTGATATGACCAATTTGCATTTTCTCTCATTTTGTCTTCATTAGTTGGATTCAAGTTTATTCATCTTTTCAAAAATCTAGCTTCAGTATGGATTACACCTCAACATAAAGAAAACAAAAATTCTCTCAATTGGACCAATAAACAATGTGATAAATGGAGAAAATATTGAGATTGTAAAGGATTTCATTTTACTTGGATCTACAATCAATGCCCATGAAAGCAGCAATCAAAAAATCAAATGACACATTGCACTGGGCAAATCTGCTGCAAAAGGTCTCTTTGAAGTATTAAAAAGCAAAGATGTCACTTTGAGCCATGGTGTTTTCGATCACCTCATATGCATGTAAAAGATGGGCAATGACTAAGGAAGGCTGAAGAATTGATGCCTTTGAATTACGTTGGTGAAGAATATTGAATACACCACAGACTACCAGAGGAAGGAGAAAACCTGTCTTGGAGGAAGAAGTACAGCCAGAGTACTCCTTAGAAGAGAGGATGGTGAGACTTCATCTCACATACTTTGGACATGTTCTCAGGAGGGACCATTCCTTGCAGAATGACATTATTCTTGGTAGAGGGGTCAGTGAAGGAGAGAAAGACCCTCAACCAGATGGACTGACACAGTGGCTACAGCAACAGGCTCAGACATAACAATGATTGTGAGAATGGTGCAGGACTGGGCAGTGTTTTGTTCTGTTGTACGTAGCGTAGCTAGAGTCCAATTCGATGGTACCTAACAACAACAACAACAGCTTTGGTTTCTTTATTTTTTTGTATTACTTGTTTGTTTTCTATTTTATCGATAGCTTCTCTTCATTATTTCTACTTACTTTGGAGCTTCCTGGCTGCTGAAAACGGTTTGCACTCAACTACTAACCTAAAGGTTGGCAGTTTGGATTTAACTTGCTCTGCTTTTTCTAGCGTCTTAAGGTGTAAGCTTAGATCTTCGATTTTGGATCATTCTGTTTTTAAATATAAGCTTTTTAATGCTATAAAATCTTCTTCTGAGCGCTGCTATAGCTGCATCCCTCATATTTTGTTATCTGATGTTTTTAATTTCATTCATTCAGAATGTTCTCTAATTTCCTATGTAACTTTTTCACCTTTATGTTAATTAGAAATGTGTCATTTGATTTTCAAATATTTTAGGATTTCCAGATATATGTTTTTATTGAAGTCTAATCTAGCATTCTGTTGTGGTTGGAGAATATACATTGTTTGATTTCAGTTATTTTAAATGTATTTTGACTTGTTTTATGACCCAGTAGATGGCTTATCTTGGTTTGTGTAACCTTGAAAATAATATGCGTTCTGCTGTGATTGGCTATAGTGTTTTACAAATATCAACTAGGTCGCGTTAGCTGATAGTGTTATTTTAGACTTCTTTGTCCTTGCTGATTTTTTGCCTACTTGTTCTATTAATTATTTAGAGAGGTGTGTTGAGATCTCCAAATAAAAGCGTGTATTTTCTGCAGGACTTCGAGTCAGTTCTAACCTGTTTGATCATGGCCAACGAAGCGAAATTGGAACAGACCCAGATTTTTAAAATTTGGTTGATCTGGAACTATAGCCAGAATGGGAAAAATTAGGGGTCAAAGCCCTGGAATAGAAGACTCAGAAGAGGCGTCGTGAGCCCTTGTGTAAACCTAATGTGTGAGATTGGATTATTGGTAGAACTCAGGAGAGCGACACATTCCAAGCGTCAAGGTAGGCCGCCTTTATTTGAATGGGGCACTGCAGTTTCCGACTGTACAAAATCCACTTGGTAAGAGATTTGATTGTCTGCAACAGGTACACTGCCCTTGTTTTCTAAGAGGGAAATTAAGTTTCTAGCAGGGCTTCAGCCTGTAGTTTTTTGCATTTCAGTTATTGTTTTGATTCAGCCAAATTTTAGAAATTTAGGTTTGTTCCTGTTTTGTTTCCTCAGCCGTGACTGAACCGGAAGAACTGGTTTGAAGCCCTGGTTTTCTGTTTGTCCTTTCGGTTCTGACAATTTTTGCTTCATGTGTTTTGAAGCTGTTTTATAAAGTACGTAAACATTTAGGACTGTTTTGTCTCCTTGATGAATTATTCCCTATGTCATTACAAAAAGTCCTTTATTTCTGGTACTATTTCTTGCTCTGATGTATGCATTTTTTATGTTAAACCAGGTGCTTCAGCTCTTTTATGACTAGTGTTTTCATTGTGTAACTTTTTCTAACCTTTTGTTTTAACTTAACCTAACTCATATTTTGGAAACCCTGCTGGCATAGTGGTTAAGAGCTACAGCTGCTAACCAAAAGGTCAGCAGTTCAAATCCACCAGACGTTCCTTGGAAACGCTATGGGGCATTCTACTCTGTCCTGTAGGGTTGCTTTGAGTCGGAATCCACTTGATGGCAATGGGTTTGGCTTTTTTTTTTTTTTTTTCAATTCATATTTAAAGTAGGTTTCTTATAGACAGCATATGTTTTGGTTGGATTTTGCTGTTTTAAAGTTAAGACTGACATTCTCTACCTTTTATTTTGTATGTTTAGTTCATTTACACTTTATTTAATATTCTTATTGATTTGTTTGGGATTAAATCTACCATCTTGCTATTTGTTTCCTGCTTATCCCATTGATTCTTTGTTCCTTTTTCTATCTTCATTTGGATTAATTATATTAGTATTCCATTTAATCTCTTCTTCTATTGGCTTAGCAGCTGCACATCTTTCTTTTCTGTGTTCTTTAGGATTTACAATATGCATGTTTAAATCATCACAGTATGCCTTCAAATATTACTATACCTTTTTATGTATAATGAAAAAACCTTCGTATACTTCCATTTGCTCTCTTCTCATCCTTTGGTTATCACTAGCTTTCATTTTATTTACACACGTGTTATAATATTAAACGAATAATTTTTTTTCATAAGGATCAGCACAAAGCTGGTTGCTATGAGGTGGAGGTTAAAGATGTCTCAAGTGTCTAACTTTTCCAAGCTGCTGTACCACTTCATCATCCCTAACATCAACTACTCCCTCTTGCCTCAGTACTCTTCGTCCTGTCTATGGGTTCCCTAATTCCTTGCAACGTCTAACAGAACTCACCAACCACATAAAAGAAATGTCTTACCTGGTTTTGGAGGCTGGCAAGTCCCAAATTTGTGGATCAGGCGTGGACATTTCCTTGGCCCTCAGTCTCTGCCCAAAGGCACTCAGCTTTATTGCTCCGTAGGCTGGAAAGCCCACTCCTCTGTCTCCTGCAGTTCAAGTCCTCTTTACTTTCAGCGAGCAATGTCGTGTCATCTGCATATTGCAGGTTGTTAATGAGTCTTCCTCCAATCCCGATGCCCCGTTCTTCATATAGTTCAGTTCCTTGGCTTATTTGCTCAGCATACAGATTGAATAGGTATGGTGAAAAGATACAACCCTGACACACACCTATCCTGACTTTAAACCACTCAGTATTCCCTTGTTCTGTCTGAACAGCTGCCTCTTGATCTATGTACAGGTTCCTCATGAGCACAGGTAAGTGTTGTGGAATTCCCATGCTTCACAGTGTTATCCATAATTTGTTACGATCCACACAGTTGACTGTCTTTGTATAGTCAATAAAACACAGGTAAATATCTTTTTGATATTCTCTGCTTTCAGCCAGGATCTATCTGACATCAGCAATGATATCCCTGGTTCTATGTCCTCTTCTCAATCTGGCCTGCATTTCTGGCAGTTCCCTGTCAATATACTGCTACAACTGCTTTTGAATGATCTTCAGCAAAATTTTGCTTGTGTGTGATATTAATGCTATTGTTCAATAATTTCCGCATTTAGTTGGATCACCTTTCTTGGGAATAGGCATAAATATGGATCTCTTCCAGTCAGTTGGCCAGGAAGCTGTCTTCCGTATTTCTTGGCATAGACGAGTGAGCACCTCCAGTGCTGCATCCATTTGTTGAAACACCTCAACTGATATTCCATCAATTCCTGGAGCCTTGTTTTTCACCAATGCCTTCAGAGCAGCTTGGACTTCTTCCTTCAGTACCATCGGTTCCTGAAAATATGCTACCTCTTGAAATGGTTGAACTTCAACTAATCCTTTTTGGTATATTGACTCTTTGTACTCCTTCCATCTTCTTTTGATGCCTGCTATGTCATTTTTTTTGTCATTTAGTATTTTCCCCATAGAATCCTTCACTATTGCAACTCAAGGCTTGAATTTTTTCTTCAGTTCTTTCAGCTTAAGAAATGCCGAGTGTGTTCTTCCCTTTTGGTTTTCCATCTCCAGCTATTTGCATGTGTCATTATAATACTATAATACTTCTTGAGCCACCCTTTGAAATCTTCTATTCAGTTCTTTTACTTCATCAATTCTTCCTTTTGCTTTAGCTACTTGACATTCAAGAGCAAGTTTCAGAGTCTCCTCTGACATCCATTTTGGTCTTTTCTTTCTTTCCTGTCTTTTCAGCGAGCTCTTACTTTCTTCATGTATGATGTCCTTGATGTCATTCCACAACTCATCTGGTCTTTGGTCATTAGTGTTCAGCGTGTCAAATCTATTCTTGAGATGGTTTCTAAATTCAGATCATAGTTTGGCTCTCATGGACTTGGTCTGATTTTCTTCAGTTTCAACTTGAACTTGCATAGAGCAATTGATGGTCTGTTCCACAGTCGGCCCCTGGCCTTCTTCTGAGTGATGATATTGAGCTTTTCCATCGTCTCTTTCCACAGATTTAGTCAATTTGATTCCTGTATATTCTATCTGGTGAGGTCCATGTGTATAGTCACCGTTTATGTTGGTAAAAAGTTATTTACAATGAATAAGTCATTGGTCTTGCAGAATTCTATCATTAGATCTCCATCATTGTTTCTATCACCAAGGCCATATTTTCCAACTGTGGATACTTTGTTTCCAACGTTTGCATTCCAATTTAGCATTACAACACACAGATACAGCACTAGAGGTGCTCACTTGTCTATGCCAAGAGATTTGGAAGACAGCCGCCTGGCCAACTGACTGGAAGAGATCCATATTTATGCCTATTCCCAAGAAAGGTGATCCAATTGAATGCAGAAATTATTGAACAATATCATTAATATCACATGCAAGTAAGATTTTGCTGGAGATCATTCAAAAGTGGTTGCAACAGTACATCGACAGAGAACTACCCGAAATCAAGTGGGATTCAGAAGAGGACATGGAACCAAGGATATCATTGCTGATGTCAGATGGATCCTGGCTGAAAGCAGAGACTATCAGAAAGATGTTTACCTGTGTTTTGTTGACTATGCGAAGGCATTCGACTGTGTGGATTGTGACAAATTATGGATAACATTTTGAAGAATGGGAATTCCCGAACACTTAATTGTGCTCTTGAGGAATGTGTACATAGATCAAGAAACAGTCCTTTGAACAGAACAGGGGGATACTGAGTGGTTTAAAGTCAGGAAAGGTGTGCATCAGGGTTGTATTCTTTCACCATACCTATTCAATCTACATGCTGAGCAAATAATCTGTGAAACTGAACTGTATGAAGAAGAATGGGCATCAGGATTGGAGGAAGACTCATTAACAACCTGTGTCATGCAGATGACACAACATTGCTTGCTGAAAGTGAAGAGGGCTTGAAGCACTTACTGCTGAAGATCAAAGATCACAGTCTTCAGTATGAATTACATCTCAACATAAAGAAAACAAAAATCCTCACAACTGGACCAATAAGCAACACCATGATAAATGAAGAAAAGATTGAAGTTGTCAAGGATTTCATTTTACTTGGATCCACAATCAACACGCATGAAAGCATCAGTCAAGAAATGAAAAGATGCCTTGCACTGGGCAAATCTCTTGCAAAAGATCTCTTTGAAGTGTTCAAAAGCAAAGATGTCACCTTGAAGTCTAAGATGTGCCTGACCCAAGCCATGGCCTTTTCAATCACCTTATATGCGTGTGAAAGGTGGAGGATGAATAAAGAAGACCCAAGAAGAGTTGGCACCTTTGAATTGTGGTGTTGGCAAAGAATATTGAATATACCATGGACTGCTAAAGAATGAACAAATTTGTCTTGGAAGAAGTATAACTAGGGTGCTCCTTAGAGGTAAAGATGGCAAGACTTTGGACATGTTATCAGGAAGGATCAGTCCCTGGAGAAGGATATCATGCCTGGTAGGGTAGAGAAAGGGTCAGAGAAGAAGAGGAAGACCCTCAGTGAGTGGATTGACACAGTGGCTGCAACAGTGGGCTCAAGTATAGCAAGGATTGTGAAGATGGTACAGGACCAGGCACTGTTTTGTTTTGTTGTACCTAGGGTTACTATGAGTCAGAATCTACTAGATGGCACCTAACAACAACAGCAACGTGACAGACATTGAGTTCTTACTCCCAGGATTTAATTCCACGATTCTACATCTTTTCCAAAGGAAATGGTGAATTTGTGCAGGAGCAGAAGAGAGCAGTGAGCTGCAGGAACTGCCTCCGTGTCTTCTGTGCCTCAGGGACTGTTCATCTGACTTGTGTTGGAAAGAATTTGTGTGTTTTTGTGTACATGGGCTTTTTTGTTTTGTTTTGTTTTTCTCTTTAGCCTGAGGTATTAGGTGATGATGATGTGATCCTGTTTCTCAGACCCGTAAGGACAGATCCTAAGCTGTTCTGTCTGGGACAGAACCTCTAAAGCAGACTAGTGGTCTTGCTTTGGTCTTGGGCTCAATGTAGTCCCTGGGTGGTACGAACAGTTAAGTGATCTATTAGACGAAAGGTTGGTGGCTCAAACCCACCTAGAGGCTCCTTGGAAGATAGGCCTGGTGATCTGCTTCTGAAAGGTCACAGCCTTGAAAACCCTCTGGGGCAGTTATACTCTGCACACATGGGGTCCCCATGAGTCGAAATGGACTTGATGACAACTAACAACAAGAATAGAGCTCAAAAGTCTTTTGAGTGGTGAATGTGGGGTATTGACTGTACAGCTATATTCATTTAAAAGTTTTGTTTATTCCCCCTACATATTTCTACTGATTTTCCTACCCTGTGTTCACATTAGAATTGTCTGACCAAAAAAAACCAAACCGATTGCTGTCAAGTCAATTCTGACTCACGGTTTCTATGTCGAAGACTCTGATTTAATTGGGTTGGGGCTAAGTCTCAGGTGTTGGTATTTATTTTAAAAGCTCTCCAGGTAACTCTGATTGTAGTCAGGGCTGAGAACCACTCTTATAGCCCAGCAAGGCTCCTGTCCCAGCAACCTTTGCTTGTCTTTACTTTTTCCCCATCCTGTGTCCGCTCTCATCCACCATGAAGGCTTCTGCTTCTATTGGTAGCATCTCTAAGGACAGTCAAAGGTTCTTTATTAGAATGAGGAGGAGAGAAGGGAAGAGAAGACTTCTATGAAAAACAGAGTTAAGTATATATAGCAACTATTTTTATTGTTAATTTAAAATTAATGATTAACCCTAAGGAAAGAGACTAAAAACTAAAAGTAAATAAATAAACTAGAAAAGTTTTATAGTTTTTCTGTAATCAGTAAATCTGAATGCAGGTTATCTCCTGTTAAGTGACAAACTTAGGCTAAATGAATGCTTTTCTGAGAAAAAAAAAAAAAAACTTTAATAAAACCGACTCGAAAGGAATTGAAAAAAATGACAAGGACCAATTATCGTGGAAGAAATTGATCCAGTTGCCATCAAACATCAGGTCAAAACAGTTTCTGATTGGATAATTTTAAATTTTTGAGGATCAGATGGTTCTTAGGCTGTTTAAAAGTGCTCTGGAAAAGAGAAAGAGAAGTAAAGCTCAGTTATTGTTATGAAGCAAACACGCCATTGGTATCAAAAATGTTTAAGAATAGCACTTAAACAATTAGCAGCTAAGAAACTTAATCTTCATGAAGAATATTGATAGGAAAATTCCAAATAAAGTATTAGCAAATAGAATCTAGCAATGCATTAAAACACATTAGGGCTAATTGAGATTCATTTTAGCAAATCAAAGATGGGTCAATAATGGAAATCTGCTAATGTAATTCTCTATATCGATGAGTACAGGAGAGGAAAAAGTATGTTGATTTCAATAGATGTGGCCAAGGCATTTGATAAAAGTCAATATATGTTCCGGATAAACAAATCGGTAAAATAGTAATAGACCATATTAGGGAAAGTTTCTTGAGTTATTTCCATTATACCTGAGGTTATAAAACATTAGGAGCTTTTGTTTGTTTGTTTGTTTGTTTATAGTTAGAAATAGACAAGGATGCCCATGGCAATGTTGTTGTTAGGTGCCATGGAGTCAGTTCTGACTCATAGTGACCATAGTGTACAACAACACGAAACACTGCCTGATCTTGCATCATCCTTGCAATTGTTGCTATGTTTGAGCCCATCGTTGCAGCCACTGTGTCAATCCATTTTGCTGAGGGTCTTCCCCTTTTTCATTGACCCTTACCAAGCATGATGTCCTTCTCCAGGGACTGGTCCTTCCTGATAACATGTTCAAAGTATGTGAGACAAAGTCTCACCATCTTCCC
Source organism: Elephas maximus indicus (assembly GCF_024166365.1). NCBI lineage: Eukaryota > Metazoa > Chordata > Mammalia > Proboscidea > Elephantidae > Elephas > Elephas maximus. The sequence continues at coordinate 101,570,223 of NC_064828.1, read as the reverse complement.
TTCCAAAGAGCACTCTGGCTGTACTTCTTCCAAGACAGACTTGTTTTTCTGGCAGTCCATGCTATATTCAATATCCTTCACCAACACCGTAGTTCAAAGGTGTCAATTCTTTTTCGGTCATCCCTATTCATTGTCCAGCTTTCACATGCTTGTGAGTTGAATCTGTGCCATACTGAACCTCCAGGAAGAAAATGATAAAAGGAAAACTTGAATAAATGGAGAACAGAAGGCAGTATTGTAAAAATGACATTCTCTCTGAATTTATTTAGGAATTAATTTAAACCCCGATTATTATTCCAACCAAATTTTCTTAACTTGAAAAAATGATTTGAAAGGCCTTCTAGAAGAGTAGATACTCAAGAATAGCCGGAAAAATTATGTAAAGGAGTGTAATGAGAAAAGACTTAAAGTTGTAGTAATTCAGTGAACATGGTAATAGCTTAGGAAAAGAGAAGCAACTGGTTGGCCCAGAACAAGGTCAGCAAACTATGGCTTGCAGGCCAAGTATGGCCAACTCCATCTCCATTTACGTATTATCAATGGCTGCTTTTACACTACAATGGCAGAGTTAAGTAGTTGCAACAGAGACTATATGGTCCACAAAGCCAAAAAGATTTGATATCTAGCCCTTACCAGAGAAAGTTTGACAACCCCTGGATTAATTGTGATACTTTAGAAGTAGATCACCAGGCCTTTTTCCTAAGACACCCCTGGGTGGATTTGAATTACCAACCTCTTGGTTATTTTTTTTTGGTTAGTAGCTGAGTGCTTAACTGTTTGTACCACCCAGGGACTCTACAAAATATCATCCAGCTTTTAAAAACAATAACCTTGCTCCCAGAGGCAGAACCATGTGGTGGTTAAGTTCACAGTCTTTGAATTCAGACTGCTTGGATCTGAATCCTGATTCTACTACTTACTATCTATGGGATCTTGGAGCTTAATCTGTTGATGCCTCAGTTTTACTGTTTGTGAAATGGAGAAAATAACTGCCTACTTGGTTGGGGTGTTTTGATAACTGAGTTAATACAATGCCTCCTTTTTAGCTCTCAATGAATATTAGATGTCATTATATTTGCTGATAAAATAAAGGATCAGACTGTGACATTTAGAGTGATGGATTAAGGTCTCAAAATGTCAAGTATAGTAAGATCCCATTTTATATAAAAAAAAGTATACATATGAGTATGAGACAGCAACAGAATTTTCCAGAGTGTGTTCAAGACATTAACAGAGGTCCACTCTGAATGGAATTTCAGGTGATGGTACTGTTTTCACTGTGCTGTGTTTGCGTGTATATATGAATATGTGTTTACAATGTGTCATGTATTGTTTAAAAAAAGCTGTTAGAAAAAAGGCCAGACCTTAAATTCCTTCATTTTATTATTTTGACTAAAATAATACAGAGCACACTGACAGCAAAGACAGGACCCAAATTCCTTGAAGAGAAACTTCGAGTGTCAGCCCTGCTTGGAGACTCACTAGACCACAGCAGGAAGCCTGGGGTCTCCTGGCAGGAGTTAAGCACCTTCTTAGATCACCATGGCAACCATGATAGAAAGTTCAAAAAGTAGTTTTGAGGGAAGAAAGTGCCTTTCTTTATCATCAGGAGCATAAGAATCAGAAGCTTTTTATTTTTGTTTTTTGATGACAAACCTCTCTCCTTTACTACCAAAGTCCCCGAGTGAGAAGCCCACAAATTCCAATCCTTTGACCATAATCCCAAACAATTAATGAATGATTCGGTATATAAACTCTTTGTAAACAGTCCTCTTAGGCAGATTTTCCCTGTTCCAATGACCTGTGGGCTCTATGAAGAGTTTTAATAAACATGTTAGAAATGAGGCATCCAAATGAATGCCGCTATTGTTGTTGCTGTTTGGTGCTCTGACTCATGACGACCTTATGTATAACAGAACAAAATGTTGTCCCGTCCTGTGCCATTCTCGTTATTGTTGGTACGTTTGAGTCCATTGTGGCTAATGTGTCAGTTCTTTTCATTGATGGTGTTCCTTATTTCCATTGCCCCTCTACTTTACCAAACATGATGTCTTTCTCTAGCAATTGGTCTTGAATGATGATGTGTCCCAAGTAAGAAAGTTGAAGTTTCTCCATTCTTACTTCTAAGGAGCATTTGGTTGTATTGAGGGAACTCTGTGGATCACAACAAAAATAATGCTACCATCTTCAAAATGGAATTAGTAAACTTCTGGGTAATTTGGAAGGTGTTTCAGAGTCAGAAATATTGGGGAACTCCCACTCCTGCTGCTCCAACCAGAGATGGTTTAGCTTCTCTCTGACCTCTCCAGTGACTGGTGCCACTACTCATCCAGAGAGACATCTTCATTGTAGGAGAATTAAAATCATTAGAAATATTTGTTTTGATTACAAAATCTAACTTCCTAGAACTTCTACCAATTTATTCTAATTTTAGATCAGAACCAACCCTGAGAAAGTTTAACCCTTGTCCCACTTTAGACGCCTTCAAATAGATAAAGGTCACTGGCATGGACCATTTTGGGAAGTGACATTTATTGCCTATGGTAGGGTACTTTAGGAGTTCTTAGGTACTAGGGATACAAAGGGAAACCCCGGTGGCATAGTGGTTAAGTGCTATGGCTGCTAACCAAGAAGTTGGCAGTTGGAATCCGCCAGATGCTCCTTGGAAACTTTATGAAGCAGTTCTACTTTGTACCATAGGGTTGCTATGAGTCAGAATCGACTCAGCGGCAATGGATTTGATTTGTTTTGAATTAGACACACCACACTTTATAGTCTTGTTTGGAAAGCTGACGTAGTTTCTCCTCCCCCTCCCTGAATTTTCCTTTTGATGTAGTTATTCTTCAAAAATCAGGACCAATGTTATGCCACTGAGAGAGTTCTCTGGAGAGCTGCCTTTCTCTGTTGCTGCTTCTTTCCCCCTGTAATGTGATGGCTTGTTTTCAGATCTGTCTCTCCCATTAGAGTGACAGTCACTCTAGGGGTAGGAGTGAGGGGGAGCTCTTTATCACTGATTCCCAAGTGCCTGTCCTAGCCTGGGACTCAATAAATATTGGATGTACAGTGTGGCTGTTACAGAGGACAGGAGACAAGCCCCCTTTATCTGGGACCCCTGCTAGGGCAGCCTGAGATGGGTTCCTTTTGGTCTGCTAGTTGTTAGTAAGTGTGTGGCTCAGCTGTTGGCAGACGAGTCACCCTCTTTTACCAAGTGAGATGTCACAACATTGAAAGCTGCAGCAAGGACCATAGAGGGGTCCTCTCGTGGGCTTTACATGGCCTTTCAGCATGAGATTCTTGGGTCTTGATGCTTGCATTCAGCCTGGTCTTGATCTGTTAAAAAGAGTGTACCAGGATGGTGCTGGTTATGGAGTGGGATCACCTGTCTCCAGAATTGCCTGCAAAGCCCCGTAGCTGAGACCCAAAGGTGCTAAGGACCCCACACCCCAAGTTTAGAGATCTGTCATCAGTTGGGGCTCAGTCCCTCTCTGCAGGAATTTCTGAAACATACCTGTTCAAGAACTAACCTGACCTTCCTCATCCCAACTCTCTCCTGATCCAAGAGGGCTAGGGGCAAGGAGAGAAGTAGTCACTTTTGAGGGAGGGAGGATGATGCACTGTTGGTGAGACTATTCCTTTTGTTTTCTCTCTAAAATAAGGAGATCCCAAGCCCACTGAAGGTGCCTATTATGGATTGAATTGTGTCTCCCCACCCCCCCCAAATATGTATTGAAGTTCTAACCCCTGTACCTGGAAATATGACCACGTTTGGAAATAGGAGATTTCTTTTGTTAATTAAGCTATGCTTGAGTAAAGTGGGTCCTAAACCTAATCACTTCTAAGAGATTTAAAAATCACTTATAAAAAGAGCAGAATAGACTCAGACACACACACACACAGTGGGAGACACCGTATGAAAATGGAGGCAGAGGCATCCACAAGCTCAGGAACACCAAGGATTGCTAGCACCTACTAGAAGGGTCAGAACTGACTCGATGGCACCTAACAACAACACTAGAAGCTGAAAGAGACAAGGAAAGACCTTCCCCTAAAGCTGATATCCTGGTTTGAACTTCTAGTCTCCAAAACATAAGAAAATAAATTTCTGTTCTTTAAAGCCACCCACTTGTGGTATTTGTGTTATAGCAGCACTATGAAACTAAGAGAGTGCCTAAACCACCCCCTTCTCCACTGGCTTGGGGACTAGTGGTCATCTGTTGTCCAAAGGTTTCCAAACCTCTCCTCCATCCAGGGTCTGATGCTGCAGGAGTGCTGAAAGTGACTGGGAAGCGAAGGCAGAGCCTAGAGGTAGCCTAGTAAAGCCCCAGTGAACTACCACCATGGGTGTGAGAGGAACATGTTTATACCACCAGTGGGTTAAGACTCTCAGTGAATCCATTTCTTTGGGTATATTTGGAAACAAATGATGAGTCCACAGTACCTTGTGATGTCACCACTGCTTCCTTAGCTCCTGGTGACCTTCAGAAAGTGCCTGTCCAGTGGGCATGGCTGCCCTGTGCTGGTATTCCACAGTCTCTAATTCCCTATTCAGGCTGGAGGGATGCATGGTCTGCTTTCTCCCCTTTGCCCTTCTACCTCTATCTTAGGCCAAGCTTTTCCAATTCCCCTTAGCATATCAGAGACCCAGGAACCACGGAGAATAACTTAAAACTATCACTAATGTAGCTATTGGCAAAGCCCCGGGGCTGGACCTGTTCTCAGGGACACTTCCCTGCCTCCTCCTGGCCAGCCACTGTGTAGCAAAGAGAGACTGTTTACCCAGCACTGGGAATGCCTGGGCATCCCCCTTCCCCAGGATGAAGACAAATTTTTCTTAGCACCTAGAAAGAAGAACTTTTTGTTGTTGTTGTTGTTAGCCTCACCCTTAATCTGAAGTCCATGGTGCTCTGCGAAAAGGCATACCCAGTTTACATTACTAAATGTTAACAGTCTGGAACGTTAGCAGTCAGAGTACTCTACTACATACCGATCTTCTCCACAGGTAATGGGTGGGGACCTGCTAGCATGAGTGGGGGACTTTTGTGAAACCAAAATATGGGACGTGTTTTTTATGGGACGTGTTAAGTTGGAAACACTCATCAGACACCCAAGTGCACGTGTGTAGGCAGTTGGATATACTAGTCTGAGATTAAGAGGAAAAGTCTGGTGCTGTTGTTTTTAGTTGCCATCCAACTCATGGTGACTCCATGTACAAGAGAACAAAATGTTACACTGTTCTGCACTGTCTTCTCGATCATCTATATGTTTATGTTCACTGTTGTGGCTGTTGTGTATTTTGAGTGCCCTCCAACCTAGGGGACTCATCTTCCCGCACTATATTGGACAATATTCTGTTGTGGTCCATGGGATTTTCATTGGTTAATTTTTGGAATTAGACCACCAGGCCTTTCTTCTTAGTCTCTTAGTCTGGAAGCTCTGCTGAAACCTGTCCAACCATGGGTGACTCTATTGGAATTTGAAATACTGGTGGCATAGCTTCCAGCATCACAGCAACACTAAACCACCACAATATGACAAACTGATGGACAGGTGGTGGTAGAAGTCAGCTAGGAAGAACGGATGTACAAGACAGGTCTAAAGATTGAGAGCTGGATTTGGAGGTCAGGAAGAGGCAAAGCACCAGCCGAGGAGACTGAGAAGTAGTGGCTAGTGAGAAAGCCAAGGGAGAGTGTGGTTGGGGGAGAGTGTGATTGTGTGTCCAAGGCTGCTGGTGGGGTGACCAGGATGAGGACTGGAAATGTCTGCCTCCCAAAGCCTATGCTCTGGGGTTTCTGTGATTAGAGGCAAGAGGGAGAGCTCTTGGCATGTTCTCGTGGAACATGCATTTCATTTCCCACTGTGGTTCTCTGCCACTGCTTTCGGAGAACTCCAGGCCATCACTCTTCCCTGATCTCTTTATCGCCAGACAAGTTGCATTTTCTTTGTGACTTGGCAACTTGGCAGGGAAACCATACCTCCCAAATTGCTCATAATCCTTGGCTAAGTTGCTCCCTTTGTACTGAGAAAGGAAGCCAGCAGAGCCAGAGAGTGATTTCTGGAATGAAGAAGAGAATCTCTTGACAAAAATACAGGCTCATCGTATACCCTCCCTTCCTTGTTCCCTGGGGCAGAATGAAATCTCCTAGCCAAGATAGCATTTTCCTTTCACAGGGTAAAAATGCAGCTATCCCTGAGAAGTGTAGGAGGAATTTGGGATTTTGTACAGCTGGTCTTTCATAAATGTGTGTATATAAATGTGGGTTGAGGAGAAGGGTTGGCAGACGTGAGACAGAATGGCCTGAGGGCTCAAGGAGGCTAGCAGGAGGAGAAAAACCAATGCAGGAACAGTGGTGATGGAGGTGATGGACTTCTATTGTGAATGTCTTTGACCTAGAATTGGCCCAATGTTTAAGGTCATGGATTCAGGAAATAGGTCCTCTACCTCCTCTCTCCTCTCTTTGCCATAACAAAGATGACACGTGGTGCTCTGTGCTTGCATCTTCTGATGCCTTTGCTCTATTTTTTCCTCCTCTCTTCAATTTGGATATTTGGCACGATGGACTGAGGTTTGAAAGCAACACTCCAGCTGTCCCCTCTATGTCCACCCCTACTGAATTATCCTGAAATCCTTCCTGCTTGGCATGGCTTTCTTTAGTTCCCTGCTAAACAGAGTCTTAGGAAGGCTTCTGTTTTGACATGAAATGCACTTGGCACCCCTGTCAAGAGTCTTCTTGGATTATTGAACATCTGCCTTTTAGACTTCAAAACTTGTGGTTGCACAATGGAATACTACACATCTATAAAGAACAGTGAGGAATCTGTGAAACATTTCATAACATGGAGGAACCTGGAAGGCATTATGCTGAGTGAAATTAGTCAGTTGCAAAAGGACAGATATTGTATAGGACCACTATTATAAGAACTTGAGAAATAGTTTAAACTGAGAAAAAAACATTCTTTTGTGGTTATGAGAAGGGGGAGGGAAGGAGGTGGGAGGGGGTACTCACTAATTAGATAGTAGATAAGAGCTACTTTAGGTGAAGGGAAAGACAGCACACAATATAGGGGAGGTCAGCACAACTGGACTAAACCAAAAGCAAAGAAGTTTCCTGAATGAACTGAATGCTTTGAAGGCCAGTGTAGCAGGGACAGGGGTTTGGGGACCATGATTTCAGGGGACGTCTAAGTCAATTGGCATAATAAAATCTATTAACAAAACATTCTGCATCCCACTTTGAAGAGTGGCGCCTGGGTTCTTAAATGCTAGCAAGCACCATCTAAGATGCATCAATTGGTCTCAACCCACCTGGATCAAAGCAGAATGAAGAACACCAAGGAAACAAGGTAATTATGAGCCCAAGAGACAGAAAGGGCCACATGAACCAGAGACTACATCATTGTGAGACCAGAAGAACTAGATGGTGCCCGGGTACAACCAATGACTGCCCTGACAGGGAACACAACAGAGAACCCCTGAGGGAGCAGGAGAGCAGTGGGATGCAGACCCCAAATTCTCATAAAAAGACCAGACTTAATGGTCTGACTGAGACTGGAAGGACCCTAGTGGTCATGGCCACCAGACCTTCTGTTGGCCCAGGACAGGAACCATTCCCGAAGCTTACCCTTCAGACATGGATTGGACTGGACAATGGGTTGGAGAGGGATGCTGGTGAGGAATGATCTTCTTGGATCAGGTGGACACTTGAGACTATGTTGGCATCTCCTGCCTGGAGGGGAGATGAGAGGGTGGAGGGGGTTAGAAGCTGGTGAAATGGACACGAAAAGAGAGAGTGGCGGGAAAGAGCAGGTGGTCTCATTAGGGGGGAGAGTAACTGGGAGTATGTAGCAAGGTGTATATAAGTTTTTATGTGAGAGACTAACTTGATTTGTAAACTTCCACTTAAAGCACAATAAAAATTATTAAAAAACAAGCAAAAAAAACAACTTGTGGTTGGTGGTTGACCAGCTGTCCCTGAACAGAGCTGCATGCTAGTGGCCTTGATGAGGCCTCTAGATGGTTTGGGTTCTAAGCCACGAAATACGCAGGTACATCCTGTGTTTAACACAACTCAGGACTTGCAGAGTCCATTAGATTAGTGGGATAGCCATAAAGAGAGAATGAATTTTAAGAATTATTTAGTAATTCTCTTTGTTATCAGGCCTTATCAAATCCAGAATACAGCACTTGTTTACTGCCCTGGCGACCAGGAAGCAAGTCATGCAAAAAAGTAGGCAGGGAAGAGGTACGTAGGTGGTAGAAAAATATATTATTTTCACATCTCCTAATAGAATTCTTCCCAGGAAGGAGGCTATTTTAGGAAAATATCTTGACAAGCCATTTGGGGATGGGAGGGGGAGCACTAAGGGCTTGCTGAAGTCAAGACAATCAAAGGAATTTCAGAACTGCTGTGCATAAGATATTGAAGCATGGGAAGAAGGAGAAGAGAGGGTGCAGCTGGAGGGATGGGCAGAGCCCAGTGACCTACCCTGTTAAGGAGGTCAAAGGAATTTTATGAACATTGACCATGAATGCTCAATTTGACGTGGCTGCATTCCAGTGATGTAACCTCCACCAAATTTTCTAAAACCTTCAGTCAAGTATATTGTGCACACGAGTGTACGCCTTCTGTAAGTGGAGTGTGCATTTGTGTGAGTGTGCATGCAGTAGGTGTGCACGTATTGAGTGAGTACGTGTGTGCATATGTGTGAATATATGTGTGCATGTGTGGGTATGTGCATGTGTGTGCTTGTGCCGCATGTATATATATGTGTGTGTGTATGGTTTGTGTAGGTGGAAGAAATGATGAGAGTCCTTTCACAGTTGCTGCAGTGCAGAACAGGGATGATGGGATAACCCAGAGACTGAGCTAATTCAGCAGAACCAGAACTGTAAATCAAGTCAGCAGCAAGGCGTGATTACCTAGAAATCTTGTAGATGGTTGAAATGAACTGGCGGTTACAACCAGTCTTATCTAGATCATAAAGGGCCTGGTGACAACCAGTCTTATCTAGATCATGAAGGGCCTGGTGACAACCAGTCTTATCTAGATCATGAAGGGCATGGTGACTCCAGTGATGCTGGGTTCTGGCATATCCATCATCTCTTGGTAAAATACAAGAACCTGATGCTAAGAGACTTACAATCTGGCCATAATTGCCCGTCACTCTCTAACAAAGCAAGAGATCTGAAATGTTTTTCCACTTTTCTTTATATTCCTCTCTGGTACCATCTTTTGACAACTTTCCGTCTCCTCCTTTATCAAAAGCACTTATTAACTTTAGAAGAGAAAATTATTAGGGTTGAGGGTGTGGTTTTCTGCAAAGGCTTGGGATGCGGGATCCTTCAATAGGATTCTCATTCAGGCATTAGAAGTATAAATTCAATAAAAGCAACTTGATATACTTAGACTTCCAGGATATCAGTTGTGTAAGATGAATTATGCTTTCACACCAGGTTCTGAATGGCCAAAAGATAAAACATGACTATAATGTTTTGCTGAAGTCTTAAATGACTTTGCAGAAGTGAATTAACCTTATAACACAACAGGTCTTCTTTGGGGTGGGTCGACACTACCCCTTCCCTAGTCCACTGAAGTGTTACAGTGTCATTAGTATGTGTCACCTCCTGGGCTTGAGTCATCAAGTACTAATCAGATAAGAAATTTATTAGTGAGGAATCATATAAAATGTATTTTCAGAGTAAATATAAATGCAGTGCAAATTTAAAATTCACAGTGAAGCTATCACAGCTATTTAGGATGCAATAAAAGTCCATTTTAATAAAAATCACGTAGTTTACCTGGAGCCCATTAAATGCATTTTAGAGAGGCAAACTGAAAAGTATAATCTGTTTAAGCATTTTCCACTAATATAAATTACCCAGTGTGCTTACACTGCTAAATGAGGCAGAAAACTTTACTAAACTTTTATTTTACTTGTATTCCTTATGTCCTTATGTATTGGTGAAGAATATTGAATATACCATGGACTGGCAGAAGAACGAACAAATCTGCCTTGGAAGAAGTACAACCAGAATGCTCCTTAGAAGTGAGGATGACGAGACTTCGTCTCACATACTTTGGACGTGTTATCAGGAGGGGCCAGTCCCTGGAGAAAGACATCATCCTTGGTAAAGCAGAGGGTCAGCGGAAAAGAGGAAGCCCCTCAATGAGATGAACAGACATAGCAACTGCAACAATGGCCTCGGGGATAACAAGGACTGTGAGAATGGCACAGGACCATGCAGTGTTTTGTTCTGTCGTACACAGGGCCGCTGTGAGTCAGAACCAACTGGATGGCACCTAACAACCATGACCACCTTATGTACTTGGTTGTGTAGGGAATGAATTCTGAAATAGAAGTGAAAATTCCTCCATGGGCTTTGAAGGCCAAAGAGACCTCCCTCAGCTCTTCTTCTTGCTAGCTTTCTCATGTTGAACAAATCATCTAATTTTTCTGGTCTCAGTGGTTAAGAGCTGCTAACTAAAAGGTCGGCAGTTCAAATCCACCAGCTGCTCCTTGGAAACCCTATGGAGCAGTTCTACTCTGACCTGTAGGGTCACTATGAGTCGGAACTGACTCAATGCAATGGGTATGGGTAGGCTCCTTACGTGTAAAAATAGACTAGTTAATCCTATGAGTGTTCAGGTCAAATGAGATAGACAATGCATTCAAAGCCCTCAAGTCTGGCATATATTAAAATCAAGTACTCAGTGTTGTTGCTGGTTGCTGCCGAGTTGGCTCCTACTCATGGCAAACGGTATAACAGAATGAAATGTTGCCAGGTCCCGCACCATCTTCATGATTGCTGGTATACATAAGTCCACTGTTGTGGCTACAGTGTAGTGCCTTCCAACCTTCCAACCTAGGAGGCTCATCTTCCAGCGTTATATCAGACAATATTCTGTTGTGATTTATAAGGTTATTATTGACTATTTTTTGGAAGTGGCCTGGCCTTTCTTACTAGTCTGCCTTAGTCTGGAAGCTCCGCTGAAACCTGTCCACCATGGGTGACCTGCTGGAATTTGAAATACCTGTGGCATAGCTTCTAGCACCATGTTGTTGTTGTCAGGTGCCGTTGAGTTGGTTCCGACTCATAGCGACCCCATGCACAACAGAACTAAACACTGCCCAGTCCAGTGCCATCCTTACAACTGTTGTTATGCTTGAGCCCATTGTTGCAGCCACTGTGTCAGTCCACCTTTTGAAGGTCTTCCTCTTTTCTGCTGACTCTGTACTCTGTCAAGCACGATGTCCTTCTCCAGGGACTGATCCCTCCTGACAACGTGTCCAAAGTATGTAAGACACAGTCTCGCCATCCTTGCTTCTAAGGAGCATTCTGGTTATGCTTCTTCCGGGACAGATTTATTCGTTCTTCTGGCAGTCCATGGTATATTCAATATTCTTCGCCCACACCACAATTCAAAGGCATCAATTCTTCTTCGGTCTTCCTTATTCTTTGTCCAGCTTTCACATGCATATGATGTGACTGAAAATACCATGGCTTGGGTCAGGTGCACCTTAGTCTTCCAGGTGACATCTTTGCTCTTCAACACTTTAAAGAGGTCCTTTGCAGCAGATTTACCCAGTGCAACGCGTCTTTTGATTTCTTGACTGATGCTTGCATGGATGTTGATTGTGGAGCCAAGTAAAATGAAACCCTTGATGACTTCAGTCTTTTCTCCGTTTATCATGGTGTTGCTCATTGGTCCAGTTGTGAGGATTTTTGTTTTCTTTATGTTGAGGTGCAATCCATACTGAAGGATGTGGTCTTTGATCTTCATTAGTAAGTGCTTCAAATCCTCTTCACTTTCAGCAAGGAAGGTTGTGTCATCTGCATAACGCAGGTTGTTAACGAGTCTTCCTCCGATCCTGATGCCCTGTTCTTCTTCAAATAGTCCAGCTTCTTGGATTATTTCCTCAGCATACAGATTGAATAGGTATGGTGAAAGAATATAACCTTGATGCACACCTTTCCTGACTTTAAACCAATCAGTATCCCCTTGTTCTGTCTGAACAACTGCCTCTTGATCTATGTAAAGATTCCTCATGAGCACAATTAAGTGTTCTGGAATTCCCATTCTTTGCAAAGTTATCCATAATTTGTTATGAGCCACACAGTCGAATGCCTTTGCACAGTCAATAAAACACATGTAAACATCCTTCTGGTATTCTGTGCTTTCAGCCAGGATCTATCTGGCATCAGCAATGATATCCCTGGTTCCACGTCCTCTTCTGAAACCAGCCTCAATTTCTGGCAGTTCCCTGTCGATATACTGCTGCAGCCGTTTTTGAATGATCTTCAGCAACATTTTGCTTGTGTGTGATATTAATGATATTGTTCTATAATTTCCACATTTGGTTGGATCACCTTTCTTGGGAATAGGCATAAATATGGATCTCTTCCAGTCATTCGGCCAGGAAGCTGTCTTCCATATTTCTTGGCATAGACGAGTGAGCACCTCCAGTGCTGCATTCGTTTGTTGAAACATCTCAATTGATATTCCATCAATTCCTGGAGCCTTGTTTTCGCCAACGCCTTCAGAACAGCTTGGACTTCTTCCTTCAGTACCATCGGCTCCTGATCATATGCTACCTCTTGAAATGGTTGAACATCGACTAATTCTTTTTGGTATAATGACTGTGTATTCCTTCTGTCTTCTTTTGATGCTTCCTGCGTCATTTAATGTTTTCCCCATAGAATCCTTCACTATTGCAACTCGAGGCTTGAATTTTTTCTTCAGTTCTTTCAGCTTGAGAAACACTGAGTGTGTCCTTCCCTTTTGGTTTTCCATTTCCAGCTCTTTGCACATGTCATTATAATACTTTACTTTGTCTTCTCGAGCCGCCCTTTGAAATCTTCTGTTCAGTTCTTTTACTTCATCAATTCTTCCTTTTGCTTCAGCTGCTTGACGTTGGAGAGCAAGTTTCAGAGTCTCCTCCGACATCCATCTTGGTCATTTCTTTCTTTCCTGTCTTTTTAATGACCTCTTACCTTTCTTCATGTATGATGTCCTTGCACAACTCATCTGGTCTTCGGTCACCAGTGTTCAATGTGTCAAATCTATTCTTCTGATGGCCCTAAATTAAGGTGGGATATACTCAAGGTTGTATTTTGGCTTTCATGGACTTGCTCTGATTTTCTTCAGTTTCAGCTTGAACTTGCATATGAGCAATTGATGGTCTGTTTCACAGTTGGCCCCTAGCCTTGTTCTGACTGATGATATTGAGCTTTTCCATTGTCTCTTTCCACAGACGCAGTCAGTTTGATTTCTGTGTGTTCCATCTGGCGAGGTCCATGTGTATAGTCGCCGTTTATGTTGGCGAAAGAAGGTATTTGCAACGAGGAAGTCGTTGGTCTTGCAAAATTCTATCATTCGATCTCCAGCATCATTTCTATCACCAAGGCCATATTTTCCAACTACTGAAGCCTTCTTCTTTGTTTCCAACTTTCCTATTAAAATCACCAGTAATTATCAATGCATCTTGATTTTTTTTTTCTTGATGTGGCATGACTCAAAATGAGAAGAAACAGCTACAAACATCCAGTAATAATCGGAACCTGGAATGTGCAAAGTATGAATCTAGGAAAATTAGAAATCGTCAAAAATGAAATGGAACACATAAACATCGATATCCTAGGCATTAGTGAACTGAAGTGGACTGGTATTGGCCATTTTGAATTGGACAGTCATATAGTCTACTATGCTGGGAATGACAACTTGAAGAGGAATGGTGTTGCATTCATCGTCAAAAAGAACATTTGAAGATCTATCCTGAAGTACAACACTGTCAGTGATAGGATAATATCCATATGCCTACAAGGAACACCAGTTAATACGATTATTATTCAAATATATGCACCAACCATTAGGGCCAAAGACGAAGAAATAGAAGATTTTTATCAGCTGCTGTAGTCTGAAATTGATCAAACATGCAATCAAGATGCATTGATAATTACTGGTGATTGGAATGCAAAAGTTGGCCTAGCACCATAGCAACACACGATCCGTCACTGTACAACCGACAGATGGGTGGTAGGGGTGTGTAATAAATGACAGCTATTATTATAAGCTTGAAGTATTTAATTCAATACTACTATTTTCAGAGTCAGAAGTTGTGTTTATTTTAACCACTTAAAACGGAAACTTTAAATGCATAAATTACGCTCCTCTTGCTCGTTAAGCAGGAATTTTATTATAAAAACAAGTTATAACAACGCAAAGGAAATTAAGAAATAAAAATAACTCACACCATTGTTCTCATAGTCTTACAAAGCAGCTATTTTTCTCTGTCTGGATTCCCTTTCAGTGTTTGCCCATGTGTGGATATATTCTGACATCATTGTAATCAGTGTATGTATTCTGTACTTTTGTAAAATATAAATATTTTTTTGTTTTTTCAATATGGTCTCTGTAGTTGTAATTTTTGTGGCCATATACTATTCAGCTGAGTTGAGGAACCATGATATAACAGTCTCTATTTTTAGTCACTTCGATTGTTTCTAGCTTTTGTATACATGGCAGAGATGCCTGTCTTTTATAGGAGTCAGGGGTGGGTCCTTTTGCTTGGGGCTGGGAGAGAGAGGTTTGCAGCTGTGGTGTCTGGGGATGAGTGTTGAAGCTCCAGTAAGGTCCTGGAGAGTCAGCAGCAGTGGGGTGGGTCTGGGGGATCCCAAAGGAGAGGACCTGCACAGGGCGACTCATAGTTTACGAGGGAGCCTTTGTGGTTCCTTTCTGGATTGATCTACTTAGGTCACCAGGGAAGAAAAAACGAGGAATAGGTATAAAGTCCCTCCTAGCAGGCGAAGAAGAAGGGAGTCAACACTTTGGGATGGAACCCCTGCTTCTGCTATTTTATAACTGTCATCTCATTGAATCCAATAAAACTATTTATTCTATAAAGTCAATAATGTCCCACCTGGACAAGTGGGGAAACCAAAGCATAGAAAGGTTGAGTAAATTGTCCAGGTCAACAGCTGGTACCATGTGCAGCTCCTCAGCATTGTCCTGAGCTGAGCACTGTGGAACCCTAAAGGGTGGTGGTCTGGGTGCCTTTGGGAGTCTTGTTAATAGCCCTTCTACCAGTAAAGTGCAAGTTCAGCATTATAATTAAATTGAAAGTTTGCCTTCCCTGCCAGGTAAATTGGGACACTGCCAAGCAGAAATTAAAATGGCTGCCCACTTCTTTGGGCCCACTTCTTGGTGTTGAGTGGGACACCTTTAAGAGCATAGCAACCAGGTGTGTGTGTATAAAAGAGCTCTGCCCTTCAGAACCTCTGAAAGGCTGGAAGATTCCCTATAGAATGGGCTCTTTAGCAGTCTGTGGTAAGAGAAGCCATCTTTGCCACCATTCACAAACAATGACTGAGTCAGTCAAATTATTTTGGTGAGGAGTATTTGGACCCTGTATTGTTCCAGTTAATTAGAAATATTTTGAAAATGTCTGAGTTAATTTAACTAATAAAAAGACTGCATTTTGGAGCCTATCATCTTGGCCAATATATACATAAATATATACATATAATGTATATGTACATAATACATAATATTCTGTATATTATATATTATTTTATACATTTTCTTCAATGTATAAAATAATGAACCAAAGGCAAACCAAACCCATTGCCGTTAGTCAATTCTAACTTATATGACCTTATAGGACAGAGTAGAACTGCCCCATAGTGTTTCCAAGGAGCGGCTGGTGGATTTGAACTCCCAACCGTTTGGCTCACAGCCGAACGCTTAACCACTGTGCCATCAGGGCTCCATATAAAATAATATATATTATATATTTATGAATATTATATATATGGTTTTAGAAAATATTATGAAGGCTCCTAGACATTATGAAGGAAAAGTAAAGATTGGTACAAATATGTGTGTGCAGGCTCTTTATAGTAGTGAAAAATGATAAATTATTTAAATGTGCAATAACAGCAGAATGGGAAAAGAAACTATGTGCATCCATACTATGGAATCCTGAAACAAAACCCATTGGTGTCGAATTGAATTCTGATTTATAGCGAACTGCCCTATAGGGTTTCCAAGGCTGTACATTTTTCGGAAGCAGACGACTGTATCTTTCTCCCATGGAGCGGCTGATGGATTTGAACCACCGATCTTTCAGTTAGCAGCATGCTGCTTAACCATTGTGCCACCAGGCCTCCTTATACCTTGGAATAGGAACCTTTTTAAAAAATCATACTTGTAAGGAATATTTAATAACATGGGAAAATGCTCAGGATATAATATTAGGTTTTGAAAAAGCAGTACATAAAATAGTATTTGCAATATGGTTCCAGTTTTGAAAAAAAATTTCATTAAAAAAATAAAAAAAAACTGAAAATAAATCCATCAAAAGGTCAAAATGTACATGGTGATTATTTCTGGGAAGTCCAAGTAGGGGTTTTATATTCTTCTTTACATTTTACTGCCAAGTTTACACATTTTCTTCAGTGAGCATGACAAAGACACAGAGAAAAACATTTGTGCTTCGGAAGCCACCAGAGAACAACCATACTGTCTGTTTCCCCAGATTACCCCAATGTCCAAGTCCTATACTTTGTCAGACTACGTGATTTCGATTTTTGGCTGGGAAATATAGTGCTGTAGGAAGTTAAGCCAGTTACTATCGAGCTGATTCGGACTTACAGCAACCTTATGTGTGTCAGAGTAGAACTGTGTTCCACAGAGTTGTTAATGGCTGATTTTTTGGAAGTTGATTGCCAGGTCTTCCTTCCGAGGCACCTCTAGGTATACTTGAACCTCCAACCTTTTGGTTAGCAGCCGAGTGCTTAACCACCCAGGGGCTCCCTGTAGGAATTTAAGGAAGGGAAATTCAAGGTTTTTTCCGTAAAGAAGGTTTCTAATGAGAGCTCTCAAACAGATTGCTCTATAGAATACTAGTTCAGGTTGGTCAAATGGGCAGTGGAGGGCAGTCAGTCTAGAGAGGCTGGAGCACTGGACTGGGAGCCTCCAGGACAGGGGTTCCGGGAACTGAAGTTCGCATAGTATAGAGGAGCCAGATGGGGGTAAGTTCAAGTCCAAGTCCAAAGTTTCCTACATTGGCTTAATCTCATAAAATCTCAACAGAGTTGCAAAATGGAAGCAATAATGATTGCCTTGTAGGGTTGTTGGGAAGAGTTAATGGTATAATGTACATAAAAAGTGGTAGCAAAGGAGTCCAGCTTACATGGGGTATATAATAGCCCACATTTCAGTTATTGATCTTTCTTGGTTTACGTCTTTGCCTATCAATTCAAGGAACTGGAAGAGATGATCTCTAAATTCCCCTTTCTCTTTAAAACATCTATGTATGGTACTTAAACAGCCTTTAGCAAGGAGAATTTTATATTTCCTTTAGCTTTTATTTTTCCTCCTTTGGCAGAGAATGAGTTCTTGCAGCACACGTGTATACATTAAGGAGCCAAGTAGCAGTGTTTGTAATGTACCACTGAGTGTAGAGAGGCTTAAAGGAAGTGAGAAGTGGGACATAGTTCTCGAAGTGAGGGATGACGAGGGATCAGGGGAATTGTACAGGTGCCTTGGTCTCTTGCCCTTTCCTGAAAAGACTCTGATCATTACCAAAGGGCTCTGTGTTCTCTTTTCTCTAGAATAGTGGTTCTCAAGCTTTATTGCAAATTATAATCGCCTGGAGAGCATCAACAGTGTCTCAAGGCCCCAGCTGAACCCCATACCAATTAAATCTGGGTAGAACCCAGGCATTGGTAGTTTGGAAAGCTCCCCAGCTGATTCCAGTATGCACCCAAGGTTAACAGCCATGTCCTATAACCAGGCTCAGGAATGATTGCGAATCCCACATGTCAGCTCCACACCGCGTGGATTGAAGTGACTCTTTAAATCTTTCCTGAGAGCAGTAACTGCCTGATACCAACTGGGGAGGGCAAAGCTTGCGGTTGTTCCTTATGTTTATAATCCTGGCACAGGACCTGTGTTGCTCATAGGGTTGTTACACTCACATGTGATATATCTGAACATGCTTTTGAGTAAGGAGGTGCTGTAAACATCATCTAATTCCACTGCTCCCTTGGCAGGCTAAGAAGCAAGGTTCGGAGGTGTGAAATGACTTGTTTAGGCCCCAGAGCTTAGAAAGGCACCTGGATTCTCTGTTTCTCAGTCACTTTTGGTCCTCATCTCCGAGTGCTGCTATAACAGAAATGCCACAAGTAGGTGACTTTAAAAAGAGACATTTATTTTCTCACAGCCCAGGAGGCTAGAAGACCGGATTCGGGGAACAAGCTCTGGGAGAAGGTTCTGTCTCTGTCAGCTCTGGGGGAAGATCCTCGTCTCTCTTAGCTTCTGTAGCCCTTGGTTCCGTGGCAATTTTTACATAGCATCTCTCTTCCCCTGTTTGTGTCTGCGTGTCTCTGTCTATGTTGTGCATCTTATAACTCAGAAGTAATTAGGTTTACACAGGTGTTCTCAATATTGCAACAAAGAAAAGCTTATTCCCCAACAGGATCACATCCACAGGTATACAGGGCTTACAATTCTGACAGGTTTTTTTTTGTGAGGACACAATTCAATCCATGACACTTCCGTTACCTACTCAGAGCAATCTCGACACGGCAGCAACGCGCTTTCCCAAAGAGTAGCGTATTGGTCACACAGCAGTGCCCAAACTGTCTCAGGACAATACTAAAAAGAAAATAAAAGTGACCTGTCAATGTCTCAGTTTGAGGTCTACTTGCTTAAAAACACACCGTAAAACCAAAAACCAACACCATGGACTGAAACAAAAGCCAGGCTCTTGCAGGTTCAAGTGTGCTCCTTTCCAGGGGGGCACAGCTACTCTTGTGAGAAGCATCTCATTTTTAGACAAAAGCAGACGAAAGGAATTCTATTCTGCTCATTGAGTGTGCCTGCCACAGAGTCTGGTAGTACAGTGGTTAAGAGCTCGGCTGCTAACTGAAAGGTCAGCAATTCAAATCCACCAGCCGCTCCTTGAAAACCCTATGGGGGCAGTTCTACTCAGTCCCAGAGAGTCACTGTGAGTCGGAATCGACTGGATGGCAACGGGTTTGGTTTTGGTTTAAGACAGGAGAGAAAGCTAGAGTATACTCCGATGTACACTCAGAAAAATTCATAGCAGTATCTCGGAAATTAGTCTCCTAAAACAAACAAACAAACAAAAAATAGACGTCTGACATAAACCTTAGGACTTTGTATCCTTTTTTTCCAATTAAAGACGGAAGAACGTCAGTTCTAAGCGATATCCGCTGGGTGGCAGTATTATCCCGAGTAAACTGTCACACTGGCTCTTTTTTTTTTTTAAGCTTTTTATCATGTTCTTTCTAGTTTAATAATTAATGATTTGAGATCTTCAGATGACTCTTTAAGCCTCTGCTTTGACTGTGTGTGCCTGATCATTAAATTCTGCTCCTGAGTTCTGGTGGCATGGCAGTGTATCTGCTGGACTTGATTTTTGGCGAGGGGTGGAAAGAGGAGGAGTACCTGGTTGTCCGGCGATTGGGAGAATCAAAAGCCAAACCAGCGTTGTTACTGGTTGTTGTTGTTGTTAGGTGCCATGGAGTTGGTCGTGTCTCATAGTGACCCCACACACACCAGAATGAAACTTTGCCGGGTCCTGAGCCGTCCTCACAATCGTTGCTCTGTTTGAGCCCATTGTTGCAGCCACTGTGTCAATCCATCTCACTGAGGGTCTTCCTCTTCTTCACTGACCCTCTGCTTTACCAACCATGATGTCCTTCTTTAGGGATTAGTTCCTCCTGATGACATGTCCAAAGTAACTGACAAAGCCTTGCCACCCTCCAGCTTTCTGGCTGTACTTCATTGTTACCGGACAGTGTGAATTAAGCAGCAGGCATTTCCAGAGAGGAAACCTGAAAAGATCAGACCTACCTCCTGCTAGTAGCCTGAAAAAGGCCATTCGTGCTGCCCTGAGTGAGGCGAGAGAGAAATGCTCATTTATAACCCTGGCAGCGGGTGGTCTTCCTGTGCGCTGACTGCTAAAGAACCCCGAAATGTGAAAGGGAAAAGGCCATAATCTTATAAAATGGGCTTTCTGTTTCCAGCAACAAAAGCAAACAGACAAACAGAAAAAGAAAACCGCAAAAAAAAGTGTACCAGCAAAACCATGGCAGAGCGTGAGCCAACCCTGAGAAAGGGAGACAGGCTTTCCGGGGCCTGATTTTCCATAAAGAAACAGATGTATTTGGAAACTGGCAGCACCTTTTGACGTTTGCGAAGCGATTTTGGTGACTGACTTTTCAATTGCATTTCCGTTGTGAGCAAAAGGAGGCGGTGCCAAGAAAAAGCAATTTTCCCAACGGGATATAAAATCCTTCAGGCTCATGACATGTTTTCTCTGGTTTAGAGATAACAACCCGCTTTTGGATTTTATGCCTAATATTGATTCTTTGTGTATTTTTTATAGAAGCCTTGATGAAATTCAGTTAATTGTATTTTATTAGGTTGGGAGATTGTTTTAATATTCTACATTTCCTCTCGATTGGGGCTCTACTTCTCCCTATCAATAGTGTAACTTTGATGGATGGTTTGTGGCAGTTTAAAAAAAAGAAAAAGTCTCACTCTACCTCCTTGAACCTATTCTAGTTTGAGCAGTTGCAAAAACGCTGAAAAAGCCAAGCTCCTTTAAGCAGCAAGATGCTGGAAAAAAAAAAAAAAAAAAAAAAAAATCCTGGTAGGTTTCTGCATCCCACAATTTTAAGGTGAACCACTTTCTGAGATGGTTGGATAAATGCAGAAAATAAGATGAAAACGAGGTTCCAATGCTGCTTTTCCATCTACGGGTGCTGAGTTTATTTACAAACACTGTGAGTGTTAGGGTAAATTGTTAGGGTCTGCCTCCCTCTCCAAAGATGAGCTGGAAACATACTGTGGCAGGTTCTGGGAGTTAGCAGTTTGGTGGCTGGGTGGTAGGTGCTGTGTATTCCATCTTTTTGGCTGCTTGTGGTTCGTTTAGGGAAGGCGTTTTCTTGAGAAAACTGCTTTGTTATTGGGCAATAAGATGTCTTACTTCTTGGGATTGAGGCTCTCATAAAATAATTTGGACAAGAAGACCCTGTGCTTTATAGAAACTGTCATCTTTATTGAATGACCAGAAAGAGAAATTGCTTAAAGGACACAAAGGTTCAGTTTGACTTAAACACAGAACACTAAAGAATAATGAAAATGAACGGCAATAGAGAGACAGGATGTTGTCGTACGAATAGCTCTGCTCTAGCATTTAAAAGACTTGGATTTTAGTCTTGGGTTTTGTGACTTCGAAGCCGTGTATATATGTACTTGGCTAAGTCACTTAACTTCTCTGAGCCTCAGTTTTCTTATCTGTAAATCACAGTCAACAAACACCTGTTGGGGGCTTATTCTGGTTTAGGTTAAGAACTTCATATGTGTTACATAACTTAATACTCTCAAGAGCCTTATAAGGCATTAATATGGGAAATGGAGGAACATGGAAGATTGGTAACTTTCCCAAGTCAGTGACAGGTAGAATTGGACCCAGGCAGTCTGAAACCAGAGTCTATAACCAGTCTACCATACAGCTACCTCGGAGAGAGAATCCTTGCCTTGCTTACATAATTGTTGTATGGACCAAATGAGTTCATATGTGTGAAAAGTGTTCTGTAAAATACCAATTCATGTGCAAACGTAAGGTGTTGTTACCAGTTTACTACTAATAGGCTCTTTCATGTTAGATGTGGTGAGCATGTCTACCCAAGGTTGTAGACTCAAGTGCTATGAGGCTGTTTGGCACAGTGGTTAATTAAGCACAAGGATGAAATATGGGGTCAGGCACATGGAGTTCAAATCCACTCCTCCACTGTTTACTAGTTCAAATGGCTGTATTAGTTTCCTATTGGTGCTGTAACAAATTATCACAAACTCCGTGGCTTAAAACAATACACATTTTCTTCTTACTGTTTTGGAGATCGGAAGTCCAGAATGGGTCTTATTGGGCTAAAATCAAGGTATCAGCAGGGCTACGACCCTTGTGCAGGCTCCAGGGGAAAATCCGTTTCCTTGCCTTTTCTACCTTCTAGAAGCCATCTGCATTTCTTGGCTTGTGGCCCCTTCCTTCGTCTTCAAGTCCAGCATAATATCATTTTCAAATCCAGCAGCATAGCATCTTTAAACTTCTCTCTGAATCTCCTCTGACCTTCTGCCTTCCTCTTGTATCATGTTGGACCCTATGATTACTTTGGGACCACCTGTACACTGCAGGGTAATCTCCTCATCTCAAAATCCTTAACTTGATCGCATTTGCCAAGTCCCTTTTGCCAGGTAAGGTAACGTATTCATAGGTCTTGGGGGTTAGGACATGGGCATCTCTGGGGGCTATCATTCTGCCTACCACAGTGACTGTCCCAAGCACCCTCTGTAAGTCAGGAACCCCAGTGGTTTTATCTCATAGGGTTGTCGAGAGGGTTAAAGGATGTCACTCTTGCGTATGTAGCACTTGGCATAGTGCCTGGCACAGAGCAACAACTCATTACATGTTAGCTATCAATATGAATACTGTTCTCATCCATGTAATGTTTTAATGCAAGGGTCTCTTTTTAAGTCCTCTTAAACCATCAGTAAGGAGCCCTGGTGGTGCAGTGGTTAAGTGCTTGGCTGCTAACTGAAAATCAGCATTTCAAACCCATCAGCTGCTCCGCGGGAGAAGCCTGTGACAGTCTGCTTCTGTAAAGATTTACAGCCTTGGAAACTCTATGGAGCATTTCCACTCCATCGTATAGGGTTGCTATGAGTTGAAGTTGACTCGATGGCAATGGGTTTGGTTTGGTTTGGTAAACCACCAGTTGCCATCGAGTTGATTCCAACTCATGGTGACCCCATGTATGCAGAGTAGAACTGCCCTCCATAGGGTTTTCAAGGCTGTGAACTTTTGGAAGCAGATCGTTGGGACTTTCTTCCAAGGTGCATCTGTGTGGGTTCGAAGCACTAACCTTTAGGTTAGTAGTTGAGTACGAACTGTTTGTGTCACCCATGGACCTAAACAAGTTGCCATCAAGCTGATTCCGACTCATGGCGGCTCCAAGTATGCAGAGTAGACCTGCTCCATAGGGTTTTCAGGGCTGTGACCTCTTGAAAGCAGATTGCCAGGCCTTTCTTCTGAGGTGCCTCTGGGTATGTTTGAACTGCCAACCTTTCAGTTAGTGGTCGAGTCCTTAACTGTTTGCGCCACCCAGGGACTCCTAAATCCTCTTACATGTTGCCATTGAGAAAATTCGGACTCACAGCGACCCTAGAGTAGAACTGCCCCACAGGGCTTCCAAGGAGCAGCTGGTGGATTCGAACTACCAACCTTTTGGTTAGCAGCCTGGGCACTTAACCACAGTGCCATCAGGCCTCCAAATCCTCTTAAATGGTGGGGAAATCTGTGCAAATGTTTTTGCTGTTTGTGTGAATCCAAAGGAAAGCAAAGATGTTCTGTTTTCTGAGTAAGCAGAGGGCAACACGTATCTAGCAGAGTAGGGCTTGCACACCGTTTCTGTTGTCCACATTTCAGCCCGTTTATTGCACTGTTCAATCAACTGGCGATTACAAGATATCATGGTTGGGAAAACAGCCAGTTTAATTTGGCAATCTCAATACTTTCAAATACTCCATTTTTTGGTTTCTTAATGTTTAAGACATTTTAATGGCCAGTGTAACACTTACTTTGTTACCTCCCAATCCCCAGCCTACATTTAAATCATTTTAGAGTGTTTAATGTATCTTATATAAGCAGCCTACAGCCACACCAATAGAGTGGAATTATAAAATTATTGTTTTTTATAAATACAATAACAATTTAAAGATAACATTGCAAAGAATGGGAATTCCAGAACACTTAACTGTGCTCATGAGGAACCTGTACATAGACCAAGAGGCAGTCATTTGAACAGAACAAGGGGTTACTGCATGGTTTGAAATCAGGAAAGGTGTGTGTCAGGGTTGTATCTTTTCACCATACTTATTCAGTCTGTAGGCTGAGCAAATAATCTGAGAAGCTGGACTATATGAAGAAGATTAGAGGAAGACTCATTAACAACCTGAGTTATGCAGATGATACATTCTTGCTTGCTGAAAGTGAAGATGACTTGAATCACTTACTGATGAAGATCGAAGACCACAGCCTTTAGCATGGACTACTACCCGACACAAAGAAAACAAAAGTCCTCACAACTGGACCAATAAAAAACATCATGATAAATGGAGAAAATATTGAAATTGTCAAGGATTTCAACTTACTTGGATCGACAATCAATGCCCATGGAAGCAGCAGTCATTAGGCAAATCTGCTGCAAAAGACCTCTTTAAAGTATTAAAAAATCAAAGATGTCACTTTGAGGACTAAAGTGTGCCTGGCCCAAGCCATGCCTCATATGCATGGGAAAGCTGGACAATGAAAAAGGAAGACCAAAGAAGAACTGGTACCTTTGAATTATGGTGTTGGCAAAAAATAATGAATATACCATGAACAAATCTGTCTTGGAATAAGTACAGCCAAAATGCTCCTCAGAACTGAGGATGACAAGACTTTATCTCATGTACTTTGGACATGTTGTCGGGGGGACCAGGCCCTGGAGGAGGACATCATGCTTGGTAAAGTGGAGGGTGAGTGAAAAACAGAAGACCCTCAATGACACGGATTGATGCAGTGGCTGCAATGATGGGCTGAAACATAGCAGCAATTGTGAGGATGGCGTAGGACCCGGCAGTGTTTTGTTCTGTTGTACATGGGATCACTGAGTTGGAACTGACTTGACAACACCTAACAATAACAATATAAATAATTGAAATATATAGTTTTACAAAGGGCTTTCTCATAGACTATCAAGTAAATGACTGATTCAACAGTTTCAGTGTTCCAGTGTGATGACAGAGGTTACCAGCACTGGCCTTGGAATCAGACCAATCAATTTTCTGGACCCACCATTGCCTCTTATGGACTTCCTGATCTTAGCTAAGTCACAGACCCTCTCTGAACACCAATTTCCTCACCTGTCAAACAAGGCAAACATCACAGGCTCCAAGTAAGGTTGTAGTGAGACTTCGATAAAGGAATACCCATAAGGCACTTGGTACAAGGCCTAGCACGTCTAAGTGATCAATAAATATTGTTGTTGCTCGTGGTTGCAGTTGAGTGGATTCTAACTTACGGTGACTCCATGTGTGCAGAGTAGATCTACTCCATAGGGCTTTCAAGGCTGTGACCTTTTGGAACAGATCAACAGGCCTGTCTTCTGAGGTGCCTCTGGGTGGGTTTGAACGGCCAACCTTTCAGCTGGTAGTTGAGCACTTAACTGTTTGTGCCACCGAGCCACCTGGGATAAATATTGACTGCCATTATTACCACTGTTACTATTATTGTAAAAGGATATTAAAACAAAGCTCTACCAGTCCCAGTTGTGCACCCCAAGTGGTATATGCTACAGTCCAAAGCAAGGTGCAAAACCACATGAAAGAAAGACTCACAAGAGGAGGTGGTCAAAAACCAGGGTTCTGCCCCACTCCTAACCATTCTTCCTCAGCTTCTAAGAGGTTGGAAAGATGGACAAAAGAGTGAGGAATGAGAAGAGGATTTTTGGTGTGAGTTGGTGTGTGATGAGCCTTCCCATAGAGTGCTTCACCTCAGGTGCAGAGTGGAGGCCAACTTCTCTTTGTCACCTCCCTGTGTGTAAGTGAGCAATGCCAGCTTAGGTGCTGCTGCTGCCCTTCATTCAAGCCATCATTCCTTTGGCCAAGGGCTGGAAGCAGCAGCTGGAAGACCTAAATAGTGCATTGCACCATCCTGAATAGTCACTAAAGGAAAGTAAAAACAAAGACCTCTAATCAGTCTCTCTCTCTCTCCAGGACCTGGGGCTTTCATTGTGCTGAGGTGACAGAACTAAAATCAAGGCCACTGCCAGTTAGCTTTCTCTGATTTTGGCAGCTCCTAAAACAGAAATCTTGCTTCATCAGGGCAATGGAAAAAGAGGAATATGTTTAGCTCAGAAACAAACAGAGAATTGTGGAAGCATGAAAGGCCATGAATAGACGGAGAGTAGGCTTGTCCTTGAGGAGCCCTGGTGCCACAGTGGTTCAAGTGCTCAGCTGGTAACTGAAAGGTCAGCAGTTTGAACCCACTAGCCCCTCCTTGGGAGAAAGATGTGGCAACCATAAAGATTTAAGGCCTTGGAAACCCTATGGTTTCTACTCTGTCCTACAGGGTCGCTATGAGTCGGAATTGACTTGATGGCAGTGGGTAGGCTTGTTCTCTGTGCTGTCACTGGCCGGATTCAGGGCAGGGGGTTAAAGTTGCATGGAATTAGACTTGGGCTCATCTTTTTAGCCCAGGTGTCTCATCCACAGTTCTACTCTGCCCTTTAGGGTCACTATGAATCAGAATCAACTAGACGGCAAAGGGTTTGGTTTTTGGTTTTTTGGTCTCTTACCTAGGAGTCATCACTGTGTTTTTTGCAGAGCACACACACACGCACACACACACACACACACACACATGAAAACAAAAACCAAACTTGTCTATCACTTTGCTCTGGCCCCTCCCCTACTTCTCTACCCAAAGCCAGCCTTTATGCTACCTTCATGTCCCTGGCAAAGGACATCATGCTTGGTAAAGTAGAGGGTTGGTGAAAAAGAGGAAGACCCTCAACAAGATGGATTGACACAGTGGCTGTAAAACTGGGCTCGAACATAACAGCAATTGTGAGGATGGCACAGGACTAGGCAGTATTTTTTCCGTTGTGCATATGGTGGCTATGAGTCGCAACCGACCCAATGGCAACTAACTACAACTTGCTACCTCACAAATGAGCAAGAAGGGGCTGCTCATGGGTGACGTGCTCTTCTGGATATGTCTTTTTTGGGGGAGGGCTACAGTTATCTAATTACCTAGTGCTGCTGTAACAGATTCTTTGCTGTAACAGAAATACCACTATTGGGTGGTTTTAAAGAATAGAAATTCATTTTCTCACAGTTCTGAAGGCCGAAAGTCCAAATCAAGGTCTTGGCTCTTGTCAGTGGTCCCGGGTATTCCTTGGCGATCTTTACATGGTGTCTGTCTTCTCCGGTGTGTGCCTGTCTGTCTGTGTCTGTGCTGCAGTTTACATAACTCGGGAGGGATTAGGTTTACGATCCACCCTACTCTAGCATGACCCCACTGATGGATTATATTATATTAGTTTGCGTTATGGCAGGTGATCACTATACATTAGATTAGATTACATCCACAGGTATATAAAAAAAACCCTGCTGCCCTCAAGTCAATTCTGATGCATAGCGACAAAGTAGAACCACCCTGTAGGGTTTCCAAGGCTGTAAATCTTTATGGAAACAGACTGCCACATCTTTCTCCCACAGAGTAGGTGGTGGGTTCAGATCACCAACCTTTCAGTTAGCAGCAGAACACTTTAACCACTGCAGCACCAGGGCTCCTGTATCTATAGGTACAGCGGCTAGGATTCTAGCACATATTTTGGGGGGACATAATTCAATCCATAGCATTGTGTTCTTCCCTCTCAGTGAGGTGTAGGAAAGATAATGGATTTTGGAAACAGACTGCCATTGGTTCCATCCTTGGCTCTGCTGCTCATAAACTGGGTGACTGTGGACAAGTTATTGAAAGTCTCTAAGCCTTAGTTCCCAGTTTTTTTAAATGGGAAAAATAAGTCACATGCTTCATAGGGTAGTTGTGAGAGTTAAATGTTTACTATGGTCCCTCACCATAATTCAGGCACTTCTACAATGGTGACCTCAAAAGGCATTCTATATTTGTTTCAAGTTTACAATGCATAGAAATATTTTATATAAGGAAAGCTTACATTTCATAAAACAACATAACATTACGAGTTCAAATTCCGCTGATGATTCTGAGTTTTCTGTTCATGCTGGTTCTTTCTAGTTCATTTGTGTTGTCCTCTGTTAGTATCTGCCAACAGGCAACTGATAGTAGACCACAAAGGTATAAGGAAAGCACTGGAAGAAAAAATTATATTTGGTGTATTTCTATATATTAAACTTAATGTAATTAATTTTAGACTCAGACAGTTTGAATCCCTGTTTGTCTATTAACTGGCTTTATAACTTTGGGCAAATAAATCACTCAACCTCTTTAAACCTCAGTTTGCTCATCTCTAACATAGAAATTGTTGTGAGGGTACATTTAATGAAATTATATGTAGAAATGCTTAATGCTTGCTGTGCCTAGGATATAGTAGATTGTTCAAAACTGATGTCCTTGTGGTTGTTAGGTGCCGTTGAGTCGGTTCTGACTCATAGTGACCTTGTGTACAACAGAACGAAACACTGCCTGGTCCTTTGCCATCCTCACAATAGTTGTTATGCTTGAGCCCATTGTAGCAGCCACTGTGTCAATCCAACTTGTTGAGGGTCTTCCCCTTCTTCACTCACCCTCTACTAAGCATGATGTCCTTCTTCAGGGACTGATCCCTTTTGATAACATGTCCAAAGTATATGAGATATAATCTCACCATCCTTGCTACTATGGAGCGTTCTGGCTGTATTTCTTCCAGGACAGATTTGTTTATTCTTTTGGCAGTCCGTCATACATTCAATATTCTTCACCAACACCATAATTCAAAGGTGTCAATTCTTCTTTGGTCTTCCTTATTCATTGTCTAGCTTTCACATGCATATGAGGCGATTGAAAACACCATGGCTTGAGTCAGGCGTACCTTAGTCTTCAAGGTGACATCTTTGCTGTTTAACACTTTAAAGAGGTCTTTTGCAGCACATTTGCCCAAGGCAATGTGTTGTTTGATTTCTTGACTTCTGTTTCCAGGGGCATTGATTGTGGATCCAAGTAAAATGAAACCCTTGACAACCTCAATCTTTCTCTGTTTATCTTGATATTGCTTATTGGTCTAGTTGTGAGGATTTTTGTTTTCTTTATGTTGAAGTGTAATCCATACTGAAGGCTGTAGTCTTTGATCTTCATCAGTAAGTGCTTCAAGTCCTCTTCACTTTCAGCAAGCAAAGTTGTGTCATCTGTATAATGTAGGTTGTTAGCGAGTCTTCCTCCAATCCTGATGCCCCATTCTTCTTATAGTCCAGCTGCTCGGATTATTTGCTCAGCATACAGATTGAATAAGTATGGTGAAATGATACAACCCCGACATACACCTTTCCAGACTTTAAGCTACATAGTATCCTCTTATTCTGTTCGAACAACTGCCTCTTGATCTTTGTACAGGTTCCTCATGAGCACAATTAAGTGTTCTGAAATTCCCATTCTTCGCATTGTTATCCATAATTTGTTGAGCCACACAGTCAAATAACTTTGCATAGTCAATAAGATACAGGTAAGCATCTTTCTGGTATTCTCTGCTTTCAGCCAGGATCCATCTGACATCAGCAATGATATATATTACTATTTTTTTCTACAATAATTTTATTCACTATTCCATTTTAGCTATTGAATATCTCAGTCATGAGGCATCAGAATTTCATGGGTGTGAGTTGGAGAACCACTGTGTCCACAGTAATAACAACTGTGTTCTGGTCTATGTGAGTTTCCAGTTGCTACTGTAAGAAATTTTCCAAAAACTTGGTGACTTATAAGAACACAAATTTATTCTCTTATACTTCCGGAGGCCAAAAATCTGAACTCAGCTTTGCTGGGCTAAAATCAAGGTGCCTGCAGGACTGGTTCCTTCTGGAGGCTCCAGGGAGAATCTGTTTCCTTGCCTGTTCTAACTCCTGGAGGCCACCTGCCTTCCTTGGCTTTTGATCCCTTCCTTCAACCACTCTAACCTCTTGCTTCCACCTACATCTCTTCTGCAGTCAAATCTCCCTCTGCCTCCTTCTTATAAGGACACTTGTGATTATATTTGGGACCCACCTGGATAATTCAAGATCATATTTCCATCTCAAAATCCTTTACTTAATCACATCTGCGAAGTCCCTTTTGCCATATAAGGTTAACTTCATAGTTTCAGAGATTAAGATGTGGGCACCTTAAGGGGCATTATTCAGCCTACCCCGTGGTCTATCCTGGGAAACAGGGACGTTCCCCTCGTATGAATTGTTCAAGTAAAGGGTAGGGCCTGGTCTTATGTCAGGCATGGTAGGGGCCAATTCCTATACTAACTGGAAGCTTGTTTAGAAGGGGCCTGCCAGAACTTAGGATCTATAATTTTCAGTGAGAGCTAATGGGAATAATTGTACCACCTAAAAGTGAAAGTATTTATCTTTTCCTCACTGCCCTGCATTATAATATTTCATCTCATCTAGGCAAATCCTTTATCCATTAAGGCATTTTCTTGGAGTCCAATTTTTACTATTCCATAGGCCAGTTAAGGACCTCTCCCAGTCTTTTCGAGAGTTCACTTCTCTTCCCACACTCATTTTTTGCATGTTCTTGCCCTAGATGGGCAGCTCTATCACATTTATATGGCATGTAATGTGCTAGCACTGTTCTAAGCACTTTATATATTAACTCAGTTAATATTAGAAATATTATATGACAGATGTACCCCCATTTTGCAGATGAGGAAACTAAGGCACTAAGAGGTGAAGTAACTTGCTCCAATTCTCATGTGAGAGTTCAAACCAAGGCCATCTGGCTCCTCACTTTGAGCTACTAGTCCACACTGCCTGTCTGCAGAGAGTCCTCAATAAATGGTCACTATTATGATTTTTATAAGACGCAGAAAAAAAGTGCGTGTTTTTTGAGTCCACCTCCTGGAGTTCTTCCCTCCCCCCACCAAAAAAAAAAAAAAAAAAGAATGAGGAAAGAAAAGGGGAAAAGAAAAAGTGAGAGAAGTTCTTGTTGATTTGATCTAGAAGTCACCCTGAGACCCGTCCAGTAGGTGAGCAACACACTCATAGGTGACACCACAAGTGAGCAATGACCAGATTTTGTGGATTAGCGTTTAATCCAGCGCCAAGCAGATGTTGATATAGGGAAACTGCAGAGAAACTTCATAGAAGGGTGATTAAGCTAAAAAATTTGAATGGTAAAAATTCAGAGTCTTAAATTTATAGATTTATGACTGCTCTGAGCATTTATATTTGTTGGTAAAAATTCAGTCTTCAATCTGTAGCTGTGCTGAGAATTTGTAAAGGGCGGGGGTGGGGAGAGACGATTGTCCCCAGGTAATTAAAGACAGTGGCCTCTTCACTGGCATATCCTCATCTCTGCTCACAGAGTGGGATAAGAATTACAAGAAAACACACCGCATGGTGGTTAAGAGTCCAGGTTCTAGAGCCAGGTTGCCTGAGTTCAAATTCTGACCCCATCACATACTAGTTGTATAACCTTGGCTAAGTTTGCTTAACCTTTCTGTGCCTTGGTTTCTTCAGGAGACAATAGGTATACCTTATTTTTACACAAATAATGTGCACTTTTTACGTTTGTTTGCCAACTGCACCTTCCCCTGCAAGGTATTTTCATAAGCCTGCTATGCAAATTGTTTTACAAGTTGCTGTAAAAAATTTGCGTAGTGTGCTTATAAAAATACCTTGTGGGCAGAGGGCACGATTGGCAAACAAACGTAGAGGGCAAGTGTTATGTGCATAAAAATATGGTAATAGTGACACCTACTTTGTAGAGTTGTTGTATTCCATGGGTTAATACACAGAAGGCTGTTATGCCTTGCACATGACAATACTGAATACATGTTAATAGTTATTACACCCTTATCATATCTAATGGTCCCTGGGTGATGCAAATGGTTTGTGCTCAACTACTAACCTAAAGGTTGGCAGGTTGAGCCCACGCAGAGACACTGTGGAAGAAAGACCTGGTGATCTGCTTCTGTAAAGGTTATAGTCAAGAAAACCCTATGGAGCACAGTTTTACTCTGTAACACATGGAGTTGCCATGAGTTGGAATTGACTAGATGACAATCAGTTTGGCTTTATTTTTTTTTTTTTAATGGGCTTGGCGATTGCCATGTGTGACCTGGTAAGGGTGTTACAATCCCACCCTAATCCTCTTTAACGTAAAATTACAATCACAAAATGGAGGACAACAACAGGATACTGGGAATCATGGCCTAACCCAGCTGATACACACATTTTTGGGGAGCGTAATTCAATCCATGACACCGTGCAATTGAGGACAACTTGGCTCATGGCATTTTCTCTAATATGTTTCAAGAGGGTAGAGCTGGGAATACAAAGGCATTTGTCCCTTCCTCCCTTCTGGTGGCTCTTTTCCCTGCTGGTGAATGCTCCCAACCGCTGGCTCCAGGGAAGACCCTGAGCTGCAGGTCTGGGGCTAGTCCTGTGGGCTGTGGTTATTCACCAGGGGTCATCTTGTGTCCAACTTGCTAAGCTCTGCAGGACTGGGGCCAGTTCTTAAAGTTGCTGAGGCATGCTGGAGAGGTGAGGAATTATATTCATTAGAGGGGTTCCCCCTGGAACACAGCCCCTCAACCTCTCCCCAGTTCTGTTCTCTTTCTTGGGGAGCATCCTTAAGCCAGCTTCATTTGTGTGTGCCACCATCTCCAGTATAAAGCTGTTGTTAAACACCCAACGTTAGGACCAGGACTATTGGATAAATAAAATACTGCTGTATATTCAAGCATGGCCTTTAAGCATTATATTAAAACAATAAATCAAGTATTACAGACTCAGCGTTTGAGCCAGCTCTTATTGCATTATTCCATTCTCTCCATTATCCAGTTTTAAAATCCCTCCCTCTGCATTTATGATTTTGAAACATTACATCAGTTATGCCCCTATGGCATTTTAATCTAATCCAACACTTTAAGGGGTAGGTAATTTTTTTTTTTTTTTTTTTAAGTGTTTAGGACACTGGGCCAGACTCTGATCATTTTATGAAACTGTTATTTTATAGATGAACATTACCTTTATTACCAGATTCTATGGTGTGTTTTGGGGAGCAGGGCAATCTGGTTGCAATTACAAATAGCATTTCTTAAGAGCTGCAGTAGAAAGCTCAGCCATTTGAAGATGAGATATGGCTTCCTCGATCGGTCGCAGCATATTGGTGCAAGATGTCAAAAGGAAGCATGTCAGTGCCCCAGCCTGGTGCTTCTCCTTGGGGGGTTTTATGTGAACTATTGGTGCAGGTGTTTCCAATGGAAAAGCTTTCCATGCTCTGCGCCCTGAAATAATGTGAGTCATCTATAAGCACAATCGTCACCTATGTCAAAGGAGAGACTTTACGTACTGACTGATGCAGTATGTTAAATGCATCCCAAATGAACTGGATGTCATTAAGCCTTTAGAGCAATAGTTTTCTTCTTCCAAGATGGAAGATCAGTCTCCTGGAGGAGGGCTCACCCTCTGCTGTGCTGCTTCTTGATTTTGCCCAGAAGAAATAGATGTCTGTCTCTAGTCAACTTTCAAAACCAGTTGAGTTGATGCCAACACATGGTGACCCCATGTGTATCAGAGTAGAACTGTGCTCCATAGGATTTTCAATGGCTGATTTTTCAGAAGTTGTTTGCCAGGTCTTTCTTTTGTGGCACTTCTGAGTGGACTCAAACCTCCAACCTTTCAGTTAGCAACTGAGCTAATTGTTTGCGCCACCCAGGGATTAAGCTCTTGCCAACACCCATATGTGTATTTCCTCAATATCCATTTTTTTTCTCCTCAGTTAATATTTTATTGTGCTAAAATATATGTAATAAAACATTTGCCATTTCAAACAGTGCTGGCAAAACTGAATGTGTAGCTGCAAAAAAATAAAACAGGACTCATACCTCACACCATACACAAAAGCTAATTCAAAATGGATCCAAGACCTAAATATAAAACCGAAAACTATAAAGATTATAGAAGAAAAAATAGGATCAACACTAACCTGTTGCCGTCCAGTCGATTCCAACTCATAGTGACTCTACTGGACAGAGAAGAACTGCCCCACAGAGTTTCCGGGGAGCGCCTGGTGGATTCAAACTGCCAACCTTTTGGTTAGCAGCCATAGCTCTTAATGACTACACCACCAGGGATCAACAGTAGAGACCCTGATTCTCAGCATTAACAGGATACAAACTATAATAAACAACACACGAACTCCAGAAGATAAGCACTACATAACTGGGATCTTCTTAAAAATCAAACATTTAGATGCTCATCAAAAGACTTCATCAAAAGAGTAAAAAGAAAAGCTACAGACTGGGAAAAAAAATTTGGCTATTACAAATCAGACAAAGGTCTAATCTCTAAAATCTACAAGAAAATCCAGCACCTCTACAACAAAAAGATAATCCAATTAAAAAATGGGCAAAGGAAATGAACAGACATTTCAACAAAGAAGACATTCAAGCAGCCAACAGACACATAAGGAAATGCTCATGATCACTAGACTAGGGAAATGTAAATTAAAACCACAATGATATACCATCTCACCCTGGCATTACTGGCACGAATAAAAAAACCCAGAAAATAATAAATGTTGGAGAGGCTGCGGGGAGATTAGAACTCTTATGCACTGCTGGTGAAAATGCAAAATGGTACAACCATTTTGGAAAACAATATGGTGCTTTCTTAGAAAGCGAGAAATAGAAATACCATATGATTCAGCAATCCCACTCCTAGGAATATATCCTAGAGAAATAAGAGTTGTCACACGGATAGCATATGCGCACCCATGTTCATTGCGGTATTGCTCATAATAGCAAAAAGACGGAAACAACCTAGATGCCTATCAACAGATGAATGGATAAATAAACTATGGTACATACACACAATGGAGTACTACACAACAATAAAGAACAAGGGTGAATACGCGAAACATCTCACAACATGGATGAATCTGGAAGGCATTATGCTGAGTGAAATAAGCCAGTCACAGAAAGGACAAATATTGTATGAGACCACTACTATAAAAACTCATGAAAAGGTTTACACACAAAAAGAAACAATCTTTGATAGTTACTGGGGAGAGGAGGCGTGGGGATGGAAAAACACTAAATAGACAATAGATAAGTGGTAACTTTGGTGAAGGGTGAGACCGTAAACAATACTGGGGAAGCCAGCACAACTTGTCCAAGGCAAGGTCATGGAAGCTCCATAGACACATCCAAACTCCCTGAGGGACTGAATTACTGGGCTATGGGCTATGAGAACCATGGTCTCGGGGAACATCTAGCTCAATTGGTATAACATAGTTTATAAAGAAAATGTTCTACGTTCTGCCTTGATGAGAAGTCTACTGTTTTCATCCCATTGGGAACAAAAGAGAATGAAGAAAACCAAAGACACAGGGAAAGAGTGGTCCAAAGGACTAATGGACCACAACTACCACAGCCTTCACCAGACTGAGTCCAGCACAACTAGATGGTGCCCAGTTACCACCACTGATTACTCTGTTAGGGATCACAATAGAGGATCCCAGACAGAGCTGGAGAAAAAAGTAGGACAAAATTCTAACTCACAAAAAAAGTCCAGACTTACTGGCCTGACAGAGACTGGAGAAAGCCCAAGAGTATGGCCCCCAGACACCGTTTTACCTCAGTAATAAAGTCACTCCTGAGGTTCACCCTTCAGTCAAACGTTAGACAGTCCCATAACACAAAACAAGTCTAGAGGGGCACACCAGCCCAAGGGCAAGGACAAGAAGGCAGGAGGGGACAGGAAAGCTGGTAACTGAGAGCCCAAGGTCGAGAAGCGAGAGTGTTGACATGTCATGGGGTTGGTAACCAATGTCACAAAACAATATGTATACTAATTGTTTAATGAGAAACTAGTTTGTTTTGTAAAGTACAATGATAATTAAAAAAAAATCTGCCATTTCAATAATTTTTATGTGTATAATTCAGTGATGCTAATTACGTTCTCCATTTTGTGCAACCATGACCACTATCTGTTCCCAAATTTTTCATTACCCTTAACAGGAACTTGGTACTCCTTAAGCAATACTTCCCTATTTCTCCCTCTCACTTGCCCCTGAGAATCATAATACATTTTGGTCTGTATGTATTTGCCTATTCTGGATATTTCATGTAAGCTGGATCATGCAATATTTGTTGTGTTGTGCCTGACGTATTTCACTAGCATAATGCTTTCAAGGCTCTTCCATTCTGTAGCATGTATCGCAACTTCCTTTCTCTTTATGGCTGAATAATATTTCCATTGTATGTATATAATGGATGCTTGGGTTGTTTCTACCTTTTGGCTATTGTGAATACTGCTACAATGAACCTTGGTGTACAATATCCATTTCTTTTCTTTTGCTGGTACATAGATAATGCTATTTTTAAACCATAACCCAAACTATGTCAGTAGGACACTGTTTAACATTCAAGTGGCCTGTCTTTCATATACCGTGAGTTCTCTGGGAAGCCAATAAATGTCAAATTATTTATGTATTTGTTGGATCCCTGGAGCATGTCTGAGGAAGTCTTGTGGCATTGGGTCATTGCATTCTTTGAAGGCATCACACAGAGTAAGAGTTCCATAAATACATCAAGTGGATTTCAGCATTCACCTTTGTGTCATCAATCGTCCAGCATGGGAGAGTGTGGATGGCATGTCCCTTGCGGGGATTTCCTCTGCCAAATGATTCCTCTAGCTCTAATGTCAAAAGTAGGTGAGCAGATGTGTCCAGTGATCTGCAGAGGTTGGGTTTAGGTGGCTTTTGATGTTCTTAGTCCTCGTGTTAGAAGTCCTTAATGTTTCATGGAAATGAGCTGCCAGGGGTTTTTAGCAATTGCCTGTGGGGTGTAAGAAGGTGAGTCAGAGCATGGAGGTGGGTGCCATAAAGGAAAAGTGGGAGGAGCTGGGCGCTGACAGCCAGCATTAATGAGGGCTTTCCAAGACCATGTTGGGCCTACCTAGGAGGACATGGGCATCTTCCTCTCTGCTCCTTGTCCAGAAAGACTCCTGAGGTGCCTCAAACCTTTCTGACCAAGCACTGCCTAGTGCTTCAGGGACTCAGCTGAACTCAGCTGAATTCACAGGTAGCCATTTCAAATATCTGTCTCTATTAAAGCTGAAAGTGGATGTGTCAAACAGCTTGTAAAAAAGCTGCACCAATATATGGAAAACAAATTATTTTCTTTTTGATATCTCTTCCTTCAGCCCTTCCTCCCCCTCCCCCAAACTACCTAAATTCTGCAGCCAAAATGGCTTTCTTTTCTAACAATTAAAAGTCAACATTTACATTAATAAGTATTGCAGAAGGAGCCCTGGTGGCGCAATGGTTAAGTGCTCAGTTGCTAACCAAAAGGTCAGTGGTTTGAACCTACCCAGAGGCTCTGTGGGAGAAAAGACCTCGTGATCTGCTCCTACAAAGATTATAGCCTAGGAAACCCTTTGGGGCAGTTCTACTCTGTCACATAGGGTGGCTATGAGTTGGAATTGACTCGATGGCAGACAACAACAGCACTGTGTGACAGTCACTGTGATCAACAATTTATGTTTTACTTAACCCTACAAGTGATTATTTCCATTTTACTAGTGAGAAAGCTGAGGGTCCAATTTGCCTAAGTAACCTAATCTGCTAGGTGTCAAAGCTAGTGTTTGAACCCAGGTTACCTGGCCCCCCCAGCCCACATTCTGTCCATCACTCCAAGCTGACTCCCAGGGAAGTCCTTCCCCTGAATTTTGGCGGACCTCCTGAACAAATACAAATTTCTGGGCAGTATTTTCAAAGCTATTCAGCTCTGCACCCTCCTCAGAGGTGGCATCACCACAGAGAGCTGAAAACCACAATCCCTCTGTTTATCTGTCTCCTTTCAGTAGGAAATGGAATAGCAGACTTTTTGTCAGCACAGGTTACAGGAAGGATGCAAGGTTAATCATCAGACGATGCAGTCTGAGGAACAAAGGATGAAGACTGGGATAAGCTGAAATGGAGAACAGTGTGGCTAACTATGGTGGTTATGTTGTGTGCTATTTATTTGAATCTTCTTAGAAAGAGTCTTGAATGGAAGATGATTGGCTATGAAGGAAAAGCATTAAATGCGACAGTGCAGAAAAGTAAGACTGGTGCGGCCCTCCATGTGAAGTGCACTAAGATTTATAAGAAGCGTCCATTTGACTATCTCTGTGGAAATAAAAAAGGGGAACCACATGCTACACATGAACAAAGCCATGTTGCAGAAGGCTGTCATGGATCGAATTATGTCCTGCCCAAAATGTGTGTATTAACTTGGTTAGGCCATGATTCCCAGTATTCTGTGATTGCCCTCCATTTTGTGACTGTAATTTTATATTAAAGAGGATTACGGTGGAATTGTAA
The DNA here is from genome assembly GCF_024166365.1 of Elephas maximus indicus. NCBI lineage: Eukaryota > Metazoa > Chordata > Mammalia > Proboscidea > Elephantidae > Elephas > Elephas maximus. Next base: position 101,532,051 of record NC_064828.1, on the reverse strand, counting down.
TACCTTTACCCAGTTGCATCCCTGATCCATTGTAAAGGGAGTTTCCCTGGGGTGTGGCCTGCACCACCTTTTATCTCTCAAGAGATAAAAGGAAAGGGAAGCAAGCAGAGAGTGGAGACCTCATACCACCAAGAAAGCAGCACAAAGCAGATCGTGTCCTTTGGTCCTAGGGTCCCTGCGCAGAGAAGGTCCTCATATGGGGGAAGATTGATGACAAGGAACCTTCCTCCAGAGCCCACAGAGAGGGAAAGCCTTCCCCTGGAGCTGATGCCCTGAACTTGGACTTTTAGCCTACTTTACTGTGAGGAAATAAATTTCTCTTTGTTAAAGCCATCCAATTGTGGTATTTCTGTTACAGCAGCACTAGATGACTAAGAAAGAATTTGGTATTGAGAGAGTGGGGTGCTGCTCTAACAGATACCTAAAATGTGGAAGCGACTTTGAGACTGTGAATGGTTAGAAAAGCAGCAGTGGCAGAGAAGCGGCAGCAGCAGAACCAGGAAACCAGAGTGAAAAAGCACTGGAGCCGATCCATGGAGCGAAAGAGCTGAGTGCCTCTGTGCAGGAGGCTTCCTGGCAGAGAGGGGTGCCTCCAGGCACTTATTGGTGGAGTTACAGAGTTTTGGAACATTTGCTCCAGCAGGACAGGTGTGGGCATGAAGCCTGAGAGCCAAGAGGACAAGAAACTAGGAAATAGAAGCTGGAGAGACTAGGAACACAGGAAGCCAAGCTGCCTTAGTCTCGTAAGGTATGGCCAGGACCTCTGGCGTTTCAAAGGGTGGAGCCATGGCCTCTGGTGTTTCTAAGGGTGAAGTCCTTACTCAGATGGACTAGGAGAATGGTGAGTCTAAAGCCCAAGGAGCAGAGTTGTCCCAGTGGGCCTGGAAGGCGGAGCTGAAGCCCAGGGCCGAGGGCCTTCACTCAGAATCCGGAGAGTACGGCTGATACCTAGAGGCTGGAGGCCAGGGCTATTGTGTAAATTGTCTCAGAGAACAGAGGATTATTTTCAAAACCTGGAGGGCTAATGTAATGAGTTCTGCTGACCTGCTGAGTACCTGTTATGCCTTCTATCCCTCCAGTTTTTCCTATTTGTAATGGAAATGTCTAGTTTATGCCTGTTCTGCCATTGTACCTTGGAAGCAGATAACTTGTATTCTAGATTTCACAGATGAAATGGAGTTTTTGGATTTTGGACTTGGAGTTAAGACTTTTGCTATGATATGATGAGGTGAATACGTTTTGCATGTTACAAGGATGTGATTTTTTGTGGGCCAAAAGGGTGGAATGTCATGGATTGAATTATGTCCCCCCCTCCAAAATGTGTGTATTAACTTGGTTAGGCCATGATTCCCCGTATTCTGTGGTTGTCCTCCATTTTGTGATAGTAATTTTATGTTAAAGAGGATTAGGGTGGGATTGTAACACTTTTGGAATTTTAGAAAATATTTTTAGAAGGCTACTCCATCAACCTCAAGTATTATTGTTAGAATAACTCCTCACTCACCATTTGATTGTTGTTTGCTGCGCTTGAGCCAGCCCCTAACTCATGTCAACCCCATGCACAACAGAATGACATGCTACCTGGTCCTACATCATTCCCATAATCAGTTTCGGATTGAACTGTTGTGACCCATAGGGTGTTCATTGGTTGATTTTTTATAAGTAGATTGCCAGGCCTTTCTTCCTAGTCTGTCTTAGTCTGGAAGCTCTGCTGAAACCTGTTCAGCATCATAGGAACACACAGGCCTCCATTGACAAATGGGTGGTGGCTGCACATAAGGTACATTGGCTGCGAGTTTTAGGAAAAATATTTGGAACTTTAGACTTTTAGGAAGAAAATTTCTTTAGAAAGACGCTACATCAGTCTAAAGTATTACTGTTAGAATGATTCCTCACTCCCTATTTAATAGACCACTGATTTGTTCTGCCTCTCTCAGCCTGTCATGAACGGTTGGTTTTGTGCTTGAATCAAACTGCAATTTGCTTGTTCCTGAGGCTGACTTTATATGAGGCTCAGACTCTGATACAGAAGGCCTTTATGAGGTCCTGTGCTACGCATATCCTTCCACTTTTTTAGAATGTTGTTTTATTGTGAAAAGAATATTATAACAGAACATTTGCTATTTCAACATTTTTTACGTGTACAGTTCAGTGACACTAATTATGTTTATTGTGTTGTGCCACCATCACTCCTATCTGTTTCTAAATTTTTCCATCATATGCAACAGAAGCTCAGTGTCACATAAGTGTGTGTGTTTGTCATGTGAGCAGAGCAATAAGAGGTGTATTTGGTCATCTTCTTCACATAGCACAGAAATCAGTAGACAATGGCCTATGGACCCAATACGGATAGCTACCTGTTTTTGCAAACTAAGTTTTATTGGAACATAGTGACATGTATTTGCTTCCAATATTGTCTGTGGTGGTTTCATGTTATAATAGCATGGATGACTATGTCTGGAACTCTGGGAATTCTCTTGAGTGCTTTTTGATGTTTCTACATCCAGTGAGAGTTACAGATGGGAATGCAGCAACAATAAAAAAACATTGCAAGCAGCGGCTCAGAACCTCAAAGGTGAAGGTTTAGGCCACTCCACTAGGAAAGCAAGTCAGACTAGTGGATGCACCAGGTAGAAATAAAGGAAGCTGATGAACATAAATTATGGCCTTGGGGCCAGTGCAGTAGGAGGGAGTATGCCCTGTATCCTAGCCATCCATCTTTAAAGCATTTGTCCGATTTTGTGTTTGGCTGCCATATTGAAGCTTCAGTGAATGAGTGCATTAAATACGGGGCATGAGAAGAGGTAATGATGCAAGGGGTGGCCTGTATCAGACAGCATCGATGTACTTCCCCTCCCTTTGTCTCACTGCTGAGTTTACCTGCATTTGTGGTAAGCAATTTCCAGAGTGATAACAGTACCCCAGCTCAAGTGCCTGTGTCTCTGCATCTCTCGCCTGAGTGCCTTTTTTTAAAAAAAATTTGTGTTTTAGGTGAACGGTTACACAGCAAATTAGGTTCCCATTTAACAATTTTTATACAAATTGTTCCATGACATTGGTTACAATTTTCACAATGTGTCAGCCTTCTTATTATTTCCATTCTGTTCTGTATCCATTGATCTAACTTCCCTGCTCCTTCTTGCCTTCGCATCTTTGCTTTTGGGTAAATGTTGACTGTTTGGTCTTATAGAATTGATTGTTTAAGGGAACAGATTACTCATAGGTGATATTGTTTATTTTATAAGCTGATCTATTATTTGGCTGAAAGGTGACCTCTGGGAGTGGCTTCAGTTCCAAGTTCAAAGGGTATCTTAGGGCGATAGTCTTGGAGATTCCTCTAGTCTCTATCGGTCCAATAAGTCTGAACCTTTTTAGGAATTTGAATTTTGCTCTAAATTTTTCTCCCATTCTATCTGGGACTAGGCATTTTCTTATATGTCCTTCTGAATATTTCTCCCCTCAAGCCTTCTGTTAACACACTAAAAGGAGCAGCCCTCACTATGGAAGACAAGGGACATTTTCCACCCTCTTCTCTGGGATTGCATTAATGGGAGATATTGTGTTTTATTTATTTTTTAATTTTATTGTGCTTTAGGTGAAAGTTTACAGCTCAAGTTAATTTCTTATTTCAAAATTTATACACACATTGTTTTGTGACATTGGTTGCAATCCCTACAATATGAGAGGATGCTCCCCTTTCTACCCTGGATTCCCTGTGTCCATTCATCCAGTTCCTGCCACTTCCTGCCTTCCTGTCTTGCTTTTGGACAGGAGTTGTCCATATGGTCTCGTATTAGATATTGTTTTAAAAAGCAACCCAAAACCAGATACTCAGTCAGATGGTCAGACAACCCTTGTCTCCCCACTTAGAAGAACCGTACTAATTTGAACCTGACTAATATTGGAAACCCTGGTGTCATAGTGGTTAAGTGCTACAACTGCCAACCAAAACAGTCAGCAGTTCAAATCCACCAGTCGCTCCCTGGAAACTCTATGGGGCAGTTCTATTCTGTCCTATAGGGTCACTATGAGTCAGAATCAACTTGATGGCAACAGGTTTTTTTTTTTTTTTTTAAATGTAGAATCAAAGGAGCCATGGTGATGCAACGGTTAAGCGCTGGCCTACTAACCAAAAGGTCAGTCGTTTGAACCCATCCGTGATTCTGTGGGAGAAAAGACTTGGTGATCTGCTGTCCTAAAGATTACAGCCTAGGAAACCCTATGGGGCAATTTTATTCTGTCCTATAGGGTCATTATGGGTCAGAATTGACTCGATGGCACCCAACAACAAATACAGAATCTACTCCAAGTCAGACATGTTGTTAGCTGCTGTCCAGCCGGCCCCCAACTCATGGCGACCCCCTGCACAGTGGAATGAAATACTGCCTGGTCCTGAGCCATCCCCATGATTGATTGTGGATCTGACCGTTGTAATCCATAGGGTTTTAATTGCCTGGTTTTTGGAATTAGATTGCCAGGATTTTCTTCGTAGTGTCTTAGCCTGGAAGCTCTGCTGAAAACTGTTCAGCGTCATAGTGAAACAAACTACCACTGACCAACGAATGATGGCTACACATGAGGTGCATTGGCTGGGAATCAAACCTGCCTGGAGGGTGAGACTTCTACCACTGAAGCTTGAAATATCACATTTACGAAGAACAAAAAGTATGAATTAAATGTAATCATCATAAAAATCCCAGTTGTATTTTTTAACTCAATAAACCAAACTTGAGTTTTATATGGAAGAATAAATATTCAAGAATAGGTAACTCAACTTTGAAGAGGAAGGGTAAAGAGCAAGCACTTATCTGTCTAGCAGATTTCTTGAGACATTATAAAGCCATGTGAATAACAACATGTGATTCAGGTGCACGAACAGACCAATGCAACAAAATAGAGAGCTTAGAGACAGATCCATACATGTATGTGGGATCATCATATATAACAGATGTGGCCTCATAAATCAGCTAGGGAAGCACGAATTGTTTAGTGGAAGGGGTTTGGGATACTGGCTCAGTAAACGGGGAAAAAGAAAACTGAATCCTTCCCTGAGTCCACTTACAAAGTGAATACCAGATGGATTGAAGATGAAAAAGAAAAACTCTAATGTTATATATCTATATTTTAAAAAAAAAAGAAAACCAGGCTGCATGAGACATGTTTGACCTATGCCTGAGAACATATTTGGGAGTCCGTTCTGCACTCTATTTCCATATCAATGATCAATGCGCTGTTTATGGATTATTGAAAATGATTGCTAAAGCAGATCCAGAAAAGCATTGACTTGCTAACTCTAATTGATCCTGTTTTGGCTAAAATATATAGTATTTAATAAGCGTATACAGTATATCTTTGAATACTCAACAATTCAGGAAATTTTCTCTGACTGAGCTTGGGTAGAATTAATCTAATTAAAGAGATTTTTTCTCTATTTCAGTGTTGACAGCTTTCTTTTCATGTTTGTTGACTGTGTACACTTAAGTTTTACATTCAGACATTTTTATTCCTAGAAATAAAAACATTACACACGGGTTATAAAATATGAACAAATGGTGACCATATAAGATCTTAGTCGAAATTGACTCGATGGTAAGAGGTTTGAGTTTTTTAAGAGGAGTTGGGGAGCTGGGAGTTTGAGGTTCATTTCTGAATCTTGGCTGGCATCACAAGGCTTCTCAGAGTAGTAACTGGCTGAGCAAGTAACTCGCACCCGGCTTGGCACTTTTCAGCAGATGTTTGCATACAATTTTCTGAATTTTAGGTCTGACGCAGAATGACGTTCAGTATAGTTTATTTATCTCCGTTTTCAGCTTGAATGTTTGTAGAATATTTAGCATGATGGTAACAGTTAGTAAACACATGCAAGACTTTTGGAGAACACCTGGACAGGAGAGGGTGTGGTGGTCCAAAGGCACCAAATCAAGAGAGAGAAGAAACTTATTTTTTGTCAGCATGCTGTTCACAAAAACGATTTTAGGCAGTTTCTAAATGTCAGGCTTAAACTAGCACATGTGAAACGTGGAAGAGAAGAGCCTGTTGAATTTAAATAGGAGAAAATGTTAATTTTTTATGTGTTTAAGAGAACTTTGATGTATTTAAACAAGCACAATCGGCCTCCCCTGTATAGTTCAGAAAATAAGGAAAATGCTGGTTTCTGTGCAATCCACTGATCAAATGTATAATATTCATTTTATGAAATAATATTTTTTTCCTTCAAAAAGATGATGTATAGGAAAATATAGGCAATTTGGAAAATGTAAAAAAAGTAGAAAGTAGAGCAGAAATCCCTCTTAAAATATTATTAACATTTTGGTGAGTTTTCTTTCAGTCTCTTTTTCTGTGCCTTTTATTGATATTTGGTTTTAGCATAGTTGAAAGACAAGGTAATACACAGAATAATCTGTATTTTCCTTTTATAGAATATGAGTTTGTATTGAAAACTTATATAAACGGGGCCAAATTATCCAAAGAGAGGAGCTAACTTCCTTGGAAATCAGAGCAAAAGGCTATAGGAATTTAAAAAGAAAATCTGTGTTCACTTTAGAGTATTTTTTCCTTCTCTGTTGGTTATTAGTGTCTGTGTGCATGTCTCTGGGCTATAACACTACTGTGGTATCTCAAAGGAGAGCAGGCCCGGCTAGTGCTCACGGGCCTTGGTTCTGGAGCCAGATCTGGTTCATATCCCAACTGTGCCGTTCACCGCTGGACACGTTTCCTTCTCTGTAAAATGGAGATTATAAAACTCCCTCTTGCATTCCTATGTTGCAAGCTAATGTATGGAAAAGCAAAACAGAACACTTAGGACAGTGCTATTTTTTAGATGACACAAGACTGCTTCTAATCACATGGTTAGTGTCATGGGTTGAATTGTGTTTCCCAGAAATGTATGTCAGCTTGGTTAGACCATGATTCCCAGTATTGTGTGGTTGTCTTCCATTTTGTGATTTTCCTATGTGTTATAAATCATAATCTCTGCCTGTGGTTAAAGAGGATTAGGGTGGGATGTAACACCCTTGCTCAGGTCACATCCTTGATCCAATACAAAGGGAGTTTCCCTGGGGTGTGGCCTGCACCACGTTTTATCTCTCAAGAGGAAAGGGAAGCAAGCAAAGAGTTGGGGCCCTCATGCCACCAAGAAAGAAGCACCGGGAGCAGAGTGCGTCCTTCGGACCCAGGGTTCCTGTGCGGAGAAGGTCCTAGTCTAGGGGAAGATTGATGAGAAGGATCTTCCCTCAGAGCCCACAGAGAGAGAAAGCCTTCCCCTGGAGCCAACGCCCAGAACTGGAACTTGTAACCTGCTAGACTGTGAGAAAATAAATTTCTCTTTGTTAAAGCCATCCACTTGTGGTATTTCTGTTATAGCAACACTAGATGATTAAGACAGTATATTACTGCAGTAACAATAATAAACCCTGAGTTAACACATGGGTAACATGCTTGGCTACTAACCAAACACTTGGAGATTTGAGTTCACCCAGATGTGTCTTGGAAGAAAGGCCTGGCAATCTACATCTGAAAAATTAGCCGTTGAAAACTGGATGGAGCACAGTTCTACTCTGACACCCATGAGGTCGCCATGAATCGGAATCCACCTGAGAGCAACTGATTTAGGTAGTGAATGCCACGTACTAAGCACTGGCCTAAGTGCTTTACACACATATTTCATTACATTCATATATCCATTGTCAGAGTTCTGTAATAAAGGCGCTGCCACCCCCGTTTTGCAGAAGAGAAAACTGAAGTTTGGGGAAGTTACTTATCTACTCCCAAGTCTCCAGACTGGTAAGTGGGAAGGCAAGCAACTAGTTATCCAGGACTTTCTTGTAACTTTTCAAGCAAATAAAACCCAGGCATCTCCTGTCTTACCTGTGTCAGTGTGGAAGCGCTACAATTCAAGAAGGAAGTGGATGGGGGAAGGGAAAGGGGGATTTTAAGGACATACTGCTGTCATCTACGAGAGGTCTCGAAAGTCACATGAAGAACACAAGTTATTTTGAGATTACTTTTGGTGGCCTTGCTTATTCTTTCACCCTCGCTACTCTGAAACAAGACCATGTGAGTTAGAACTCTTTGATCATGGTGTTCGTTATCTTTTTACCTAAAGATTAAAAAAACAAAAGGAAGACAACAACAACAAGAGAGGAGAATGTCAGTTCTCCATGAGGAATTGCAGAAAAGGAAGACACACATTTCCTTCTTCAATTTTCTCTAGGAAATAAGTTATTACATCTGAGAGGGGTAGCCCAGGACTGGCGGTCTGTTCTTATGCGTGATTATGTCATCTGCAAACAGCCTTTGAAAGAAACACCCAGGGTAATTTATCAAGGAAACTGCTTTTGACTCTGTTCTTTTCCCTGGGGTTTATGAAGCTTCAGCAGGTGGCATTTTGGTGTTTAGCATGACAAGCTTGTGAAATTGTAACAGCTAGCTGGGGAAGAGGGAGGTTGTTTTTGATTTTTCGTATAGGAAAACGAAGGAGAAAGAGCTAGCATACATTGGACCTTTTGAATGTACCTGGTCCTGTGCTGGGGTCTTCAACATACCTACGAATTCAGTCTTCACAGCGTTCACTTACTCAGTCAGCCAATGTGTATTTAGGGCTTGCCAAAGAGCAGACACTAGGTAAGGCGGGCTGGGTTTACAAGGTGGGCACAGAGCCCAGGTGAAGAAGACAGACCCGAGGGCATCTACTTAAACGTGCTGGGGAGATTGATGGTGATGTGAGAAAGAACAGCAAGAGCTTCTTACCTGGTAGGAAATTTCCCCTGAAGATTTCCCCGTTGAGAAAATTGGAGCTTAGGGTGGTTAAATGATTTCACTAACTAGTAAGGCCAGGACTCTTTGAAGCCTCTGTGACTTCTTCAGGGCCACCACTGATGAATATCATCTCTCAGAGGATCTCCAAGGTTCATGTAAATGATGTATTTCCTAACTCCCTTCTTCATGCTCGTAAATAGTTTGCCTAGTCTCCCCCAAATTTTGAGTTGTGACCATATCTTTTTTTTCTCGGTGCATTTTCCTGTTTAGCTCTCTGCTTCTCCTTCTTTCCCCTCTCCTAGCTCCCTCTTCAGGGCTGAAGATACGTTAATAATAATTGGAATAATTGGAGTAGCATACAAAAACAAAAAGCAAACCCGTTGCCTTGGAGTCAATTCTAACTCAGAGTGACCCTATAGAACAGAGTAGAACTGCCACTTAGAGTTTCCAAAGAGCAGTTGGTGGATTCGAACTGCCGACCTTTTGGTTAGCAGCTGTATGTCTTAACCACTAAGCCACCAGGGCTCCAGGAGTAGCATAAATAACCCTAAAGATAAAATAAAGAGAGCCCTGGTGGTGCAGTGGTTTAGTGCTTGGCTGCTAACAGAAAGTTTAGTGGTTCAAACCCACTAACTGCTCTGGGGGACAAAAATGTGACAGTCTGCTACTGTAAAGATTACAGTCTTGGAAACTCTATGAGTAGTTCTACTTTGTCCTACAGGGTTGCCGTTAGTATTAATTAAGGTCACCAATGGGATGACTTTGAGTTAATCAAGACAGAGATTAGGGCCTAACCTAATCACAGGAGCCCTTTGAAAACAGAGTATTCTGCAGGTGGTAGCGGAAGAGAAAGCCAGAGAGATTCGAACCAGGGCTTCAAGCAGGTTCTAATTAGTTCAGTCATAGCTGACTACATGAAACCAGAACAGACCCAAATTTTTACAATTTAGGTGATTCTGGAATGATAACTGGTACAGGAAAAATTACTGGCCAAAGCCCTGGAATGGGAGAGTTAGGAGATGCAGAGCGAGCCTTTTCAGGAGCCTGATGCATGAGATTGGATTATTGGTAGGACTGTGGAGAATGACCCACATTCAAAACGGCATAGTTGGCCACCATCTTTGAACGGGACACTTCCTACTCTGCTCAAAATCCAACAGGCGAGAGATTTGGTTTCTATGCAGTGTGTACGCTGCCCTCGTTTTCTAAGAGGGAGATGAGGTTTCTATCAGGGCTTCAACTTCTAATTTTTCCCTTCCCAGTTATCATTCAGGTTTACCAAAATTTAAAAATTTCAAGTTTGTTCTGGTTTTGCTTCCTTTGCCATAACTGAACTAGGAAGAACTGGTTAGACGCCTTGATTTGAACATGAAGGGGATTCAACTAGGGGGCCCTGATGCTAGCTATAAAGTAGTAGTTATAAGAGGGCCTGTGAGAAAGCCCATGGCAAGGAACTGCAGGTGGCCTCTAGTAGCTAAGAGTGATCCACAGGTGACAACCAGGATATCAGAACCTCAGACCTACAACTGCAAGGAACTGGATTCTGCCAACAAATTGAATGAGCTTTCAAGTGAATTCTTTCCCAGAGCCTCAGATGAGAACATATCCAGCCGACACCTTAAGGGTGAGACACTGAGCAGAGAACCAAGTTGAGCCATGCTGAACTTGACTTACAGTAACTGTGGGATGAAAAAGGGGTGTTGGGTTAAGCTGCTAAGTTTGTTGTCATTTGGTACGCAGCAATAGAAAACTAATATGCCCCTCCCCCACTGTTCCCCCTGTCATGGATTGAATTGTGTCCCCCAGAAATATCTGTCAACTTGGCTAGGCCATGGTTCCCTTGTATGATTGTATTGTCTACCATTTTATCTTCGGATGTGATTTCTCTGTGTGTTGTAAATCCTATCACTATGATGTAATAAGATGGATTAGTGACAATTATAGTGATGATGTCTGCAAGATTAAATGGTGTATTAAACCAATCTCTTTTGAGATATAAAAGAGGTGTGAGCAGAGAGACATGGGAACCTCATACCACCAAGAAGGCAGTGCTGTGAGCAGAGTGTATTTTTGGACCTGAGGTTCCTGCACTGAGATGCTCCCAGACCAAGTGAAGACTGATGACAAGGACCTTCCTCCAAAGCCAACAGAGAGAGAAAGCCTTCTCCTGGAGCTGATGCCTTGAATTTGGAATTATAGCCTACTAGAATGTGAGAGAATAAATTTCTCTTTGTTAAAGCCATCTACTTGTGGTATTTCTGTTATGGCAACACCAGATGACAAGACACCCGCAACATACGTAAATTAGTTACATGTAATAGATAAACAGATAGATCTATCATGCATTTCACAGTGCTCTTAAAAACTTGTATCTTTTACAAATAATGAATATCACCCATAAGTAATGTGCTCCTTTAAAAAATCACAAAACGGTCAACAATTACTTCAAAATAAAGATGAGAATGTAAGGGGGCAGGGAAACTAGATTAATGGAAATGACGGAAATAGAGAACGTTCATGCATTGTGAAGAATATAAACATTGTCGCTGAACAACTTGTGTAGAAATTATTGAATGGGAACCTAAGCTGCAGTGTAAACCTTCACTGAAAACAAAACTAAATATTATTAAAAAGGAAAAAATAAAAAGCTTGTGTCTTCAGAAGCATTTCTTAGGCTCTCCTAGACCCCAATTTCCATGAGAATGAACAAAGCCAAAAGCAGTTCATCTTGATAGATAATCTCTAAATCCCTTTCTTATTTTAAGAGCACTGAGACTTTGCTGCTGTAATGACTGTATAACGACACATTCACTGAAATTTGTGTGTGGGATTTTCATGCTCCTTTAATTATTTTTCTCAAATCAGGATTGAATTTGCTTGCAAGTGACTGGAAGGTGTAGCAACAATAGGGTAAACAAGATAAACATTTATTTTTCTCTCATAGGAAAGATATCCAGAGGCTGTTCCTGGCCAATGATTGAGTGTGGCAGTGTCTTAGTCTGGGTTCTCTAGAGGAGCAAGACCAGCGAAGTACATATAAATATATATATAGAGAGAGAGGAATTTACTTCAAGGAAAAGGCTCATGCAATTGTGAGGAAGTGGCTTACATAATTGCAGGGGCTGGGAAATCCCAAACCGTGGGTTAGGTGACAGGCTGAAGACCTCTGCTGGCTCACTTGGCTACAAGGGCTGATGAATCCAAGATCTGCAGGTCAGGTGGCAGGCCAGAGACTTCTGCAGGCTTGCATCCCTAGAACGGGAGGTCCGGCAACGAGAAGAGCACATGGTTGAGAAAGACAGCAAGCTTTGCTAGAATATCCATTTATAGACTGGAGACAGGTCACAACCCCAAGGAAATTCCCCTTTCAACTGATTGGCTGATCACATCAGATCACAAAATGGAAGGTGATTAAACAGTGTCTGTCAAACCACTGAGAATCACAGCTTAGTCAAGTTGACACATAAAATTAATCATCACAGGCAGGAGATTTTGATGAGCTACAGCAAGTCCCCGGGTCACTAATGTCTGACTTATGGACAACTTGTATTTGCCCTTTAATGTTACGTAAATTTTCCTTCACTTTGAAACCACTGAAACAACCACTACTTACAACAAATTCTTTATCACGGTCACCTTCACTTGCGCCATGTGACTGAGCACAGCAGAGGTAAAAATGTAGTTCCATTTTTGGAAGATGAAGGACAATATTGGCTCGAGGATGCCCTGACTGCCTAATGGTACCTTCCTTAGACTGCATGGCAATTGAGGGCACTTTCACCCAAACTTCCTTCCTTCCCTCTCTCTCCTTCAGAAGGATCAGACCTGCATATCTTCTCTCTCCCCGTTTTCCATAACTGGAGTTTTCCCCAGCAAATCTCTAGTGCATCTGATCCCATTTTGGCATCTACTTTTTAGAGAAGCCAAACTAACACAATAGGAGTTGTATGTGGTACCTTGTTTGTACACCTGGCTGAATATACTGTTCAGTTGAAGTCTTGCTTCAATAGAAGGCAGGTCAAATCATTTGTTTCTCCAATTAACATAAAGCAGCAGAGTAGTAAAACATGCTCGTTAGCCAGTAGGGCTTTGGAAGTAGCTGGGGTGATAAAATGCCACATTTGCTGCATTGTCATCTCAAATATTTACATGATGGCAGCTTACTAAAAGGTTTGAGACTGCTCTTCAGATGTGTGGGTTTTGCAAAGAAGACCTCCAAACATTTAGAAATATCAACTGCTTATATGGAATTTCTTTCTGTGAGATTGAAACAAATCAAACATGTTTCCAGGGACTCAGCATTGATCTGTTTTCTTTGGAAGCAATTTGTGGTCCTTCTATCTCTTCCTGGTGAGGATATCTCCAAGTGCAGAAGTCATAAACTGGTTTATAAAGTTATTTCTCCAGCCCTGGAACACAGAGCTGTTATTATCTAGGCCACAGCTGTTCTCTTACCACCATCTATTTTGTCTTCTGACAGTGATTGTATTGGCTTTTGTAGTTGTTTTAGTGTTTAAAAGGTGTCACAATAAAAGTGTTAAGAGCGACAAGGCCAATGGAGTTAGAGTGGCATTCTGGTATTTTGGGAAGACCCAGAATCTAATCCCCACTCAGATGATGAATAACTAAGTGCCCTGTAGTGAGTTTTCTAACATTTATGTGCCTTAGTTTTCTCATCTGGGAAAGGGAAGTATAATGCTGTATGATTGGGGGAGATGAGCAATTTATATAGATCCTTCTTCTATGATGGACCCTGAGTTAACATAGGTCAGGGGGCCACCATGACCATGATGGCTGGCAAGGTCTGAGGGACAGCCAAGGAGGCTTGACCACAGAGAGTTGGTAGCAGGTGTTAAATAAATGGGAGCTAACATTTAAAGTCTGTGTCTTAGTTTCTTAGTGCTGCTACAACAGAAATACCACAAGTGAGTGGCTTTAACAAACAGAAATTTATTTTCTCCCAGTTTAGGAGGCTAGAAGGAGTCTTGGTGGCTCAATAAGTAAGTGCTTGGCTGCTAACCGAAACGTTAAGTTGGTGACTGGAACCCATCCAGTGGCTCCTTGGGAGAAAGACCTGATGATCTGCTCCCATTAGGATGATAGCCTAGAAAACCCTATGGGGCAGTTCTACACTGTCATTTGGGGTTTCTAGGAGTCAGGAATCGACTCAATGGCACCTAACAACAACAACAATCTTTATGGGAGCAGATCACCAGATCTTTTCTCCCACAGAGCAGCTGGTGGGTTTGAACCACTGACCTTTTGGTTAGCAGTCAAGCGCTTAACCACTTGCCACTGGGGTCCTCAAACAAGAGGCTAGAAGTCTGAATTTAGGGCACTGGCACTAGTGGTAAGCTTTCTTTCTCTGGTGGCTCCGAGGAAAGGTCCTCGTGTCTTTTCAGCTTCTGTTCCTTTGTTCCTTATCCATCTTCACATGGCATGGCATCTATCTTCCCCCATCTGTGTTTGCTCGCTTCTGTGCATAACCTGCTTTTTTTTAATATATCAAAGGCGATTGGTTTAAGACACTTCCTACCTTGATATGGCTTCATTAACATAACAGAGAGAACCATATTCCCAAATGGGATTACATCCACAGGTACGGGGATTAGGATTTACAGCACACATTTTGGGGGGACACAATACAATCCATAACATTCTGTATGAGTACTATGATTCATAAATTTGGGATAATATTATAAGCTCCAAAAGGCAGGATATCTGAGCCCCACTGTGGCAAGGATAAGTCCTGTCCTGTGTGAGTGCTTAATGTGTACTGAACAGATAAATAAATAGCAAGGAGGTAAAAATGAACTTTACCTAGCAACTGCAGAAGGGTAGGAGACCACCCATTGTGACTCAGTTACCTATTGCTGCTGTAACAGAAATGCTACAAGCAGCTGACTTTAAGGAACAGCAATTTATTTTCTCACAGCTCTGGAGGCTAGAAGTCCAAATCAGGGTCTTGGGTCTGCAATTCTTCCCTTGTCAGTAGCCTTGGGTGTTTCTTGGTTCCTGGGCAATCCTTACATGACATGCCTTCCTCTGTGTGTACATATCTCTGTGTTTAATCTGCTCTTTTTGTAACTCAGATTTAGAACCCACCTGGCTCAGGTATGAGCTAATTAACATAACAAAGAAAACCCTATTTCCAAACAGGATCATATCTATAGGTAAATGGGCCAGGACTTCAATACATATTTTGGGAAGGGGGAAGACACAATTTAATCCATAACACGGTACAAGAATATATCTCAGCCATTCTCTCCATGAATCGCCTTCTACTTCCCAAACCATGAATACCAGGAAGGAGAGGGTGTGGTTTTGAGAGGAAACTGTTTGGATCCTCAATTTCTCACTCATTTAACAAGCATTTATTGAATGTCATCTACATGCCAGCCCTAGGGTTGGTGGAAGGCTGGGAAAGTGCAGTGTGACACAATCCATGTCTTCAAGGAGAAGAGAATCCAGTGATGGACAGAGGTTATGGCAGGGTGCTGTGGAGCCCTTCCCAGGGTAAGAGAGTCGTTGGGCACAGGAGTCTTCTGAGAGGAAACAACATTTGGCTTTAGTCTGTGAGTTTGTGAGATGAAGACAAGAAGTATAGACCAGGGTGCATCATCCTCAAAGACTCCTGGTGCCCAAGAACCTGATTATTGGAGGGATCAAGGCATTAGCAAAAGTATTAGAAAGTAAGGTGTCCCACCCAAACAAGAAGATAAATGTTGTAAGGAATGTAGCTTGGGCATGAATATCATTAGTTTCACCGGGAAAATACTGGATGAAATGATCAGCTTGGGGGTATGTCAGTTTGAGTACTAGTTTGTACGTCGACAAGTCCAAAGAGATAAGTACTTGGCAGAGTGGAGCCAGTGTCTTACATGACTTTTATCTCTAAAGTCTCTTCCAGAATATGAGTAGTGACAAACATGAGTCGATGTAAAAAAGGCAAGCTCTCAACCCTTACAAGGTACCGACGGATAGTTGGACTCTGTGGGGTTTATTTCTCCTCCCACTTTGTGAGTTGGCAGTTCCTGGGTAGCACAAACAGTTAAGCGCTCCACTACTAACCCAAAAAGAGATTGGCAGTTCAAACTCAGCTAGAGAAGGCTCTGGCGATCAGCTTGAAAACCCTATGGAGTGCAGTTCTACTGTGTAATACATAGGGTTGTCATGAGTTGGAGTTGACGCCACAGCAACAAGTTTTATTTATTTATTAGGTTTTAAGTTATGAGTTATATTCCCCAGTTTCCTAGCAGGCAGGTTTGTGAGAAACTATTTGAAGGAATGATTTAGTTTCTCTGAGTGGTTTGCTTCATGCCTTTTCCTTGCCCTTGAGTAGATTCTTTCTCATAAAGGTGCTCATGCCTTTGTGTGCTGCTTCGGGGCTCTGCTAGTACTCTAATTCCTGTCTTTCCCGACAACACGTGCAGGAGTAAGCTCCATTTTATTTCCATCTTACTCGCTGCTGTCTTTAGAAAACCATGACTGAAATGAGTTTTCCCATCATGGTTAGAGCCAGCCTATTCTCTCTGCTTATTGTCAGCAGCAAGCCCTTTCCACACCTCACTCTACAAACGCTTTTTGGATGAAGTATCTTTCTTTCTTCCTTAATACGTCCTCATCTCCATTTCCCTGAGTTGTTTTTATTTACCCTATAATCATTTTCTCCACCGGTTAATAAGTGCTGCTGTATTTTTTTCCCTATTCAGTGGAAAATGTGGTTTCAACGTGCTTTCTGTCATTTGCCTAAAAAACTGTTATTAAGTTGTGTAGTTAACAGTGCCACTTCTCAGAGGGTGTGTGTTTCATTCTGCTGCGAAGGCTCTGGTGGGGCTCCAGAGGGCCTCCCCCTTGTCTTCTCTGAGTTGCCAGGCCTGATGGCCCAGTGGTTAAGCATCTTGGCTGCTAACGGAAAGGTCAGTGGTTCGAACTCCCAGCTGCTGCACAGGAGAAAATTGTGACAATTTGCTTCCATAGAGATTTACAGCCTGGGAAACCTTATGGGACAGTTTTACTGGAAACCCCATGGGGTAGTTTTAGTCTGTCCTATAGGGTTGCTATGAGTCAAAATCGACTTGACAGCAATGGGTTTGAGCTCCCAGAGAGTAAGTGGTCCAATTCAGGCTCTCTTCAAATCAGACAAACACGCGCCTCGCCTTGCTCCCTTCACACCTAACCAGACCTGCCGTGTGCCTCTCCCCATTCTTTATCTGAATCATAAGCAATATTCTGAAGACAGTTGAGGATGCTGAGCTCCAGTGCCGGTGAACTTTATTTTCCAGGCCATCTTTAGTGTGCCTTGGATAAAATGGCCAAGCCAACCAATTGATGATATTCAAAATGCGTTTCTCTTGCACTTTCGCCTGGAGTTGAATGTAGTCATACATCAACCTGTGGCCCAGGTTGACCATATAGTGGACCCATCACTGTGGCCGTCAGGCTTGTCTCATCTATTTTTTTCCCCTGAGAGGTTTTGCAGCTTTTAACATTTTAAAGCATTTTTAAACATAAAAAATAAACCTTTTTTATATCCAAAGCAATATGTGGGTGTCATATAAAAATTAGAAAATGCAGATAATTAAAAAGAAAGTAAAATGCACCTCTAATCTCACCATTTGACCGATAACCCTTTGGTATTTTATCATATCTGCAATTATAGACACACACGCAAGCACACCTGGTAGGGTGGTGTGTGTGTGTTTTACACTTTTTTTTCTTACAAAATTAGAATCATATCATACATAAAATGTTTTCATATTCTTAATATGTCATGACCATCTTTTTGAGCTAATGCATATTTATCTCTTTCAGTGGTAATAGCTGAGTAGCACCTCATCTTATCAATGTAGAATCATTTTCTTAATCGATTTCCTTGGTTGTTAGGTTGCTTTTTACTTTTCATTATTTATAAAAGGACATAGCTAAACCTTTAAGCACAAAGGTGACACCTTTTTGAGATTTTAAAAGCATCTTGACAAATTACTGTCCAGATAATTTTTTCCAATATACTCATTTCCCATTAGTTGGAGTCTGTCCGTTTCTACTCACCTTGAGATTTTTTCGAGCAGGTAGGAATTTTGTGGTCCACAGGCGGATTCTGCACAGGTTGTCGAGAAGACAGGTGGATAAAAGGTATGTGGCGACTGGGCGTCTGAGTCTAGCTCTGTGTGACTGTGGATAGATCACAACTCCACAATGCAGGGATTGGAAGCCGCAATGGTGCCTGAATGCTGTCATTCTTCCTAGCCCGCCCAGACTGACTAGCCCATGATGCCTTTCCTATTGCCTTGCTTTTTTCCTAATCACTTTTATTTTCACTACACGTAGACCGACCTTGTGCTGTGTCCCAGTCCTGGATTCTCTGCTCATCTGTTTGGTCTCTGTTTTTATGTGTGTGGATGCTGTTCCTCCACTCTGACTTCGCTTCTTAAGGGAGAGGACTGTTTTGAGATTCTGCTGTAAATTCCGCCTTGGCTGGCATCTAATGATGCGTACCAAACCAAAACCCATTGCCCTCGAGTCAATTCTGACTCAGTGACCCTATAGGACAGAGTAGAACTGCCCCAGAGGGTTTCCAAAGAGCAGCTGGTAGATTTGAACTACCATCGTTTTGGTTAGCAGCCGAGCTCTCAACCACTGTGCCACCAGGGCTCCAAACAATGCATACAGTAGGCAATAAATACCCGTTGACCCCAATGACTCTCGGTCTAGACCATAGCCATATACTGTAGCTGTCTCTTAGTGGGCATGTCGAGAAAGTTGTGTAAGTTGTAGAAAAATAATGGCATGGATGGGAAGGGTGTTTTCTTCATAGTTTCTAGAAAATAAAACCATGTGGCATGCTTGGGGAGCCTTTTTCTAAGCCTTCAGAGAAATGCATCATGTCCTTTATTATTCCCTCCAAGGGTCATATACCTTGGTATTTTCAAGCTGTGTTACATGGAAAATCGAAGCCTAAATCAAGTTTACCTCTTGTTGCTCAATTCCAGCCTCTTGGTTGTATTTCCTGAGCCAAAATTAGTAGGAGGAAGGGGACATGCATAGATTGAGTGGGGCAATCGGCTGTTTGCTGGAGTAAGTGATGTGCCCAAGGAGGGCTCAACTTCTTCCCAAACCCTTCTTTCCCTTGTCAATTTAGAGTCTTCTTCCTACAGCCCCTTGGGCGAGCTACAGCAGAGACAATTTCCCTTAACTTTAACACTAATTCCAAGATCCCTTAGAATTATGTTCGGATTGGGCCCCCAGCTTTCTCTAACAGTGAATCATCTTTCCGCTTACTTGAGCCTTGACATTAATAGGTTGGATTGACAGTATGCAGTAGTGAGTGATAATAAAAGACATTGTTAAATTGGGGCGGGGATTATAACTTGACAGTAATTTCATGTAATAATAGAACCACAACTCATATATATACAAGGAGCAGGTTCCTACCTGTACCGTCTCTACAGTGGCAATTGCTTGTGCAGGCTAGGAGAGTGTGGGAAGGTGAGAACGGGAGCCCTGGTGGCTCAGCAGTTAAGAGCTACAGCTGCTAACCAAAAGGTCGGCAGTTCAAATCCACCAGCCGCTCCTTGGAAACCCTATGGGGCAGTTCTACTCTGTCCTATAGGGTCGCTATGAGATGGAATTGACTCAACAGCAATGGTTTGGTTTTTCTTTTTGGTGGCAGTATCCCAGGTCATCCTTTGGAATCAACAGATTGACCAAGATTTGTGATTTATTGCTCGGGAATAGCCACACTCAAGTGCTTAGCATTGATGGATATTTTTCTCATTACATTTCAAACATAGAAAATGGTCCCTTCTGAATGACGAATCTGGGGGCATTTGAGCCATTAGTCATTTGAAACTTCCTTTCTCTGCCGTTGTTACAGAGAGAGAAAAAAATGACAAGAACAAAAACACATACGTTGTTCTGAGTGGCTTATACAGAACAAAACGAAATGCTTAAGTTCAGTAACTCTATTAACCTGGTGGTTTGCTTCTTTTTCTTTCTAGTTTCCATTTCTCTTTTAGCAGCCTTGCTGTATTCTGCTCTTTTATTGTATGGAAACTAAGAATAACCAAGTGCCTAAGTGCTGGGTGCATATGAATACATATTATCACTTCGGTGGTTCCCCTTTGAACTTAGAATAAAATCTAACTCCCTATCGTGTTTCAGTCAAGGAGCCCTGGTGGCGCAGTAGTTAAGTGCTTGGCTGCTAACCAAAAATTGGCAGTTCGAACCCATCAGCTGCTCTGCAGGAGAAAGATGGGGCGGTCTGCTTTTGTAAAGATTACAGCCTTGGAAACCCTATGGCTTGACTTCGTCCTATCCAGTCGCTGCGAGTCGGACTCCACTTGACAGCAGTGGGTTATTTTTTTTTTTTTTTAAATCATGTTTCAAGGGAGGGAGGTACTCAGTTAACATTCGGTTTATTGAACTACCTGGGATAAAATAATACACCCTCCATGCCACAGGGTTGGAGGTAGATATTCTGAAAATCCTGAGGAATTTCAAAGTGTTGATTTGTTTTTGGATATGTTGATATCCGACACACACTTAGCATTTGTCCTGCAAGGTGGCCTGGGTGTTACCTTGGCCTAATTTGAGGCTACAAACACTGGTGGTGTAGTGGTTAAGAGCTATGGCTGCCAACCAAAAGATCAGGAGTTCTAATCCTCCAAGCATTCCTTGGAAACCATGTGGGGCAGTTCTACTCTGTCCAAGGGTCGTTATAAGTTGCAATTGACTCAGTGGCTACGCATTTTTTTTTTTTTAATCTGCAGCGGAGCACATTCAGCGGGGTGGTTGGCAGAGAGCCATCACTCTCTTGTTCTACAAGCTACAAGCTACATCAGACTGTAGCTCTCCCAGGTATTTCCAGTCGGCCAACACAGGTTACAATGGCACTGACTCTGCCATTAGACTGCTTAATAGGCTTGAATTAAGGTCCTCTGGCGCTAATTTAGATTGCTTTATTGAGGTTCCTTATGGCTTCTGGAGTCCTAGTAGTACAGTGGTTAAGAAATTGGCTGTTAACCAAAAAGGTCGGCAGTTCAAATCCACGAGCCGCCTCTTTGGAAATCCTATGGGACAGTTCTACTCTGTCCTCTGGGGTTACTATGCGTTGGAATTGACTGGACGGCAACAGATTTTTTTTTTTTTTTAATGGCTTCTATTCTAATAGTTGTAGTATCAGGTGAGGGGGCAGTGGTGGTGCAGTGGTAAAATTCTCACGTTCCATGCTGGAGACCAAGATTTGATTTCCGGCCAGTGCAGCTCACGCACAGCCAGCCACCTCCTATCAGTGGAAGCTTGCATGTTGCTGTGACGCTGAACAGGTTTCAATGGATTTTCCAGACTAGGAAGAAAGGCCTGGTGACCTACTTCTGAAAATCAGCCCCATGAAAACCCTATGGATCACAACGGTCTGATCAGCAATCCATTGTGGAAATGGCGCTGAACTGGGCAGCATTTCTTTTCTTTTTCTTCTATTGTGCTTTAAATGAGAGTTTAAATTCAAGTCAGTTTCTCATACAAAAACGTATACACACATTGTTATGTGACCCTAGTTGCTCTCCCTATAACGTGACAGCACATTCCTTCTATCCACAGGCAGCATTGCTTTTCATTGTGTGTGAGGTCACCATGAATTGGGCCGACTCAACATCAGCCAACAGGAAGTATTAGTGATAGTAGTCATGGTAACTGTGGTAGGTAGTAGAAGTGATAGATTCAACAGGAGCATCTACAGACTGGCGTTCACCTGGTGCTTTCTCCTGTATTATCTCATTTAGTCTTCTGAAAAACCACAGGAGGTAGGGGTTATTTTCCCACTTCAGATAAGGAAATTGAGGCTCAGAGAGGTTAAAGGACATACCTAAGTCCTCTCAGGCTAGTACGCTGCGAAGTTGGAACTTGACACTAGATTGCTGACCTCACATACATATAACTCTCCTAATTCTGGGACAATACAGGAAGTTGGTGAAAGGCAAGCTTCACGGAATGGGTCTCTTTACCAAGGGCTTGTAGGCAAATGTCATGGTTTTTGAAGAGATGTGTGTCTTCGGGTTGGACCACAGCTTGTCTCAGGTGCAAACTGCTCTCTGTGAAATGCTCTTGGAATCATTAAAATCTCAGAGAATACCTGAAAATGAGAATGCTTTTTAAATAGACATAGACACTCCTCCCCACACAATTCTTTTTCATCACCTCTTAAGGCACAGCAAAAAGTCAACAACTTATTTAAATTTGAAATTTTGTCTTAGCCATTTTTGATAGAAAGTTTTATAAAATGAGGTGAAGTTTTCCTGCCATTCTTTTTTTTTTTTAAATCCGATTATACCCAACCAGTCATAAATTCACCAGGGCAGGAATTGCGTCTATTTCATTCACGCTACATCCTGCCTCTCTGTCCCTATCTCTGTACCTAGCACAGAGCAGGTTTTCTAGAAATATTTCTTGAATGAATGAATGAATAAATCAAAAAACACATGAAAATAGAACACCACGGGGTTTAAAGCTGTGACCCTGTTTTTGGTGGTGAGCTCATTTCAAGTTGGTAGAAAGCTTTAATTAAATACCATTTCTAGTCTGTCTCACATCTTCATTTTTCTTTTTCAAAAATTCATTACCTTGCCCTAATATGCATGGAAGCAATTGTTAGTTGTAGAGTTGGCTCTGACACATGGCAACCCCATGTACAATGAAGGAAACTCTGTCGCGTGCTGTACCGTCTTCACGATTGTTGGTATGTCCATTCAGTCTTGTGGCTACTGTACTGTAATGGATTGAATTGTGTCTCCCAGAAATATGCGTCACCTTGGTTAGTCCATGTGTGGTTGTCCTCCATTTTGTGATTTTCCTATGTGTTTTTATCTCTGCCTGTGGTTAAAAAGGATTAGGGTGGGATGTAACATCCTTGCTCAGGCCACATCCCTGATCCAATGTAAAGGGAGTTTCCCTGGGGTGTGGGATGGACCACCTTTTTTCTCTGAAGAGATAAAAGGGAAGGGAAGCAACTAGAGAGTTGGGAACTTCATACTACAAGAAAGGAGTGCCAGGAGCAGAGTGCATCCTTTGGACTTGAGATTCCTGCACTGAGATGCTCCCAGACCAAGGGAAAACTGATGCATCACAAGGACCTTCTTCCAGAGCCGACAGAAAGAGAAAACCTTTCCCTGGAGCTGGCACCCTGATTTCGAACTTCTAGCCTATTTGACTGTGAGAGAATAAATTTCCTTGTTAAAACCATCCACGTGTTATTTCTGTTATAGCTGCATTAGATAATTAAGACAGAACTTCAGCTCCTTCAAACCTAGAGCACTCATCTTCCAGCACTGCATTGGACAGAATTCTGCTGTGATCCATATGGTTTTTATTGGCTAATTTTCAGAAGTAGATTGTCAGGCCTTTTTTCTAGTCTGTCTTCATCTGGAAACTCCTCTGAAACCTGTTCACCACAGGTGACACTGCTGGTATTTAAAATACCCGTACCATGTTGTTGTTAAGTGCCACAAAGTTGGTTCTGACTCATAGCAACCCTATGTACAACAGAATGAAACACTGCCCGGTCCTGTACCATTCTCACAATCATTATGCTTGAGCCCATTGTTGCAGCCACTGTGGCAATCCATCTCATTGACAGTCTTCCTTTTTCTTGCTAACCCTCCACTTTACAAAGGATGATGTCCCTCTCCAGATAGTGCTCCCTCCTGATAACATGTCCAAAGTATATGAGACAAAGTCTCACCATCCATGCTTCTAAAGAGCATTCTAACTCTACTCCTTCCAAGACAGATTTCTTTGTTCTTCTGCCAGTCCATCTGTATTCAGTAGTCTTCTCCAACACCGTAAGTCAAAAACATCAGTTCTTCTTCAGTCTTCCTTATTCATTGTACAGCTTTCACACGCACATGAGGCAATTGAAAACACCATGGCTTGGGTCAGGTGCACCTTAGTCCTCAAAGTGACATCTTTGCTTTTTAACACTTAATGGAGATCTTTTGCAGCAGCTTTGCCCAATGTAATATGTCGTTTGATTTCTTGACTGCTGCTTCCATGGGCATTGATCGTGGATCCAAGTAAAATGAAATCCTTGACAACATCAGTCTTTTCTCCATTTATCATGATGTTGCTCATTGGTCCAGTTGTGAGGATTTTTGTTTTCTTTGTGTTGAGGTACAGTCCATACTGAAGGCTATAGTCTTTGGTCTTCATCAGGAAGTGCTTCAAGTTCTCTTCGCTTTCAGCAAGCAAGGTTGTGTCATCTGTGTATCGCATGTTGTTAATCAGTCTCCCTCCAATGCTGATGCCGCATTCTTCTTCATATAGTCCAGGTTCTTGGATTATTTGCTCAGCATATAAACTGAATAAGTATGGTGAAAGATGCAACCCTGATGCACACCTTTCTTTAAACCACACAACATCCCTTTGTTCTGTTAGAACAACTGCCTCTTGATCTAAGTACAGGTTTCTCATGAGCGCAATTAAGTGTTCTGGAATTACCATTTTTTGCAATGTTATCCATAATTTCTTATGATTCACACAGTCGAATGCCTTTGCATAGTCAATAAAACACAGATAAACATCTTTTTGGTATTCTCTGCTTTCAACAAGGATTCATCTGACATCAAAAAGTATATCCCTGCTTCTGAACCCAGCTTGAATTTTTGGCAGTTCCCTGGCGATGTACTGCTGCAACCACTTTTGAATGATCTTCAGCAAAATTTTACTTGTGTGTGATATTAATGATACCGTTTGATAATTTCGACATTCCATTGGATCATTTTTCTTTGGAATGGGTACAATTATGGATCTCTTTCAGCCAGTTGCCATGCAGCTGTCTTTCAAATTTCTTTGCATAGACTAATAAGCACTGCCGGAGCTGCATGCATTTGTTGAAACATTTCAGTGGGTATCCTTCAATTCCTGGAGACTTGTTTTCACCAGTGGTTTCAGTACAGCTTGGACTTCTTCCTTCAATACCATTGGTTTTTGATCAGATGCTACCTCCTAAAGTGGTTGAACTTTGACCAGTTCTTTTTGATACACTGACTCTGTGTATGTCTTCCACCTTCTTTTGATGCTTCCTGCATCGTTTAATATTTTCCCTGTAGAATCCTTTGATATTGCAACTCAAGGCTTGAATTTTTTCTTCAGTTTTTTTGGCTTCAGAAATGCTGAGTGAGTTCTTTTCTTCGTTTTCTATCTCTGGTCTTTCCACATTTCATTATAATACTTTGTCTTCTAGAACCTCTCTCTGAAATCTTCTGTTCAGCTCTTTTACTTCATCATTTCTTCCATTTGCTTTAGCTACTCTGCACTCAAGAACAACTTTCTTTTGACATCCATTTTTGTTTTTCTTTCTTTCCTGCCTTTTTAATGACCTCTTGCCTTCTTCATATATGATGTCCTTGATGTTATTCTACAGCTCATCTGATCTTCAGTCATTAGTGTACAATGCATCAAAACTATTCTTGAGATGGCCTCTAAATTTAGGTGGGAAGTAGTCAAGCTCATGCTTTGGTTCTCATTGACTTGTTCTAATTTCCTTCAACTTCAACTTACATATGAGCAATTAATGGTCTGTTCTACAGTGGGCCCTTGGCCTTGTTCTAACTGAAGTTATTGAGCTTTTCCATTGTCTCTTTCCACAGATGTAATTGATTTGATTTCTGTGTATTCCATCTGTCCAAGTCCATGTGTATAGTCACCATTTATGTTGGTAAAAAAGGTATTTGCAATGAAGAAGTCATTGGTCTTGCAAAATTCTATCATGCCATCTCTGGCATAGTTTCTATACCAAGGCCATATTTTCCAACTGCTGATCCTTCTGCTTTGTTTCCAACTTACATGTTCCAATCACCAGCAATTATCAATGCAGCTTTTTTTTTTTTATTGTGCTTTAAGTGAAAGTTTACAAATCAAGTCAGTCTCTCATACAAAAATTCATATACGCCTTGCTATATACGCCTAGTTGCTCTCCCCCTAATGAGACAGCACACTCCTTCTGTCCACCCTGTATTCCCATGTACATTCAGCCAGCTTCTGTCCCCCTCTGCATTCTCATCTCCCCACCAGACAGGAGCTGCCCACATATTCTCGTATGTCTACTTGAGCCAAGAAGCTCACTCCTCGCCAGTATCATTTTCTGTCTTATATTCCAGTCCAATCTCTGTCTGAAGAGTTGGCTTTGGGAATGGTTCCAGTCTGAGGCTAAAGAAGATCTGGGGACCATGACCTCTGGGGTTCTTCTAGTCCCAGTCAGACCATTAGTCTGGTCTTTTTATGAGAATTTGAGGCCTGCATCCCACTACTCTCCTGCTCCATCAGGGATTACCTGTTGTGTTCCCTGTCAGGGTAGTCATTGGTTGTAGCCAGGCATCATCTAGTTCTTTTGGTCTCAGGCTGCTGTAGTCTCTGATTTATGTGGCTCTTTCTGTCTCTTGGGTTCATAATTACCCTGTGCCTTTGGTGTTCTTCATTCTCCTTTGCTTCAGGAGGGTTGAGACCCATTGATGCATCTTAGGTGGCTGCTTGCTAGTGTTTAAGACCCCAGACACCACTCCCCAGAGTGGGATGCATAATATTTTCTTAATAGATTTTATTATGCCAATTGACCTAAATGTCCCCTGAAACCATGGTCCCCAAACCCCCACCCCTGCTATCCTGGCCTTCGAAGCATTCAGTTTATTCAGGAAACTTCTTTACTTTTGGTTTAGTCCAGTTGTGCTGACGTCTCCTGTATTGTGTGTTGTCTTTCCCTTCACTTAAAATAGTTCTTGTCTACTATCTAATTAGTGAATACCCTTCTCTCTCCCTCCCTCCCCACTCTCATAACCATCAATATTTTCTTCTCTGCTTAAACTGTTTCTTGGTTCTTAGAATAGTGGACTCATATAATATTTATCCTTTTGCAACTGACTTATTCACTCAGCATATTGCCTTTCGGATTCCTCCATGTTATGCAATGTTTCACAGATTCATCACTGTTCTTTATTGATCTGTAGTATTCTACTGTGTGAACATATCATAATTTATTTATCCATTCATTCATTGATGGGCACCTTGGTTGCTTCCATCTTTTTGCTATTGTAAAAAGTGCTGCAATGGACATGGGTGTGCATATATCTGTTTGTGTAAAGGCTCTTATTCCTCGAGGATATATTCCAAGGAGTGGGATTGCAGGATCATATGGTAGTTCTATTTCTAGCTTTTTTTAAGGAAGCTCCAAATGAATTTCCAAAGTGGCTGTACCATTTTACATTCCCACCAGCAGTGTATAAGTGTTCCAATCTCTCTACAACCTCTCCAACATTTATTATTTTGTGTTTTTTGGATTAATGCCAGCCTTGGATTAATTCCAGTGAGATGGAATCTCATTGTAGTTTTGATTTGCGTTTCTCTAATGGCTAATGATGGTGAGCATTTCCTTGTGTATTTCTTAGCTACCTGAATGTCTTCTTTAGGGAAGTGTCTGTTCATATCCTTTGCCCATTTTTTAATTGGGTTATTTGTCTTTTTGTAGTTGGGTTTTTGCAGTGTCTTGTAGATTTGAGAGATCAGGCGCTGATCAGAAATGTCATAGCTAAAAACTTTTTCCCAGTCTGTAGGTAGTCTTTTTACTCTTTTGGTGAAGTCTTTGGATGAGCGTAGGTGTTTGACTTTTAGGAGTTCCCAGTTATCTAGTTTCTCTTCTGGTGTTTGTGCATCATTAGTAATGTTTTGTATACTGTTTATGCCATGTATTAGAGCTCCTAACGTTGTCCCTATTTTTTCTTCCATGATCCTCATAGTTTTAGATTTTATATTTAGGTCTTTGATCCATTTTGAGTTCTTTTTTGTACATGGCGTGAGGTATGGGTCTTGTTTCATTTCTTTGCAGATGGATATCCAGTTATGCCCGCACCATTTGTTAAAGAGACTGGCTTGTCCACATTTACCTGACTATGGGCCTTTGTCAGATATCAGCTGCTCATATGTGGATGGATTTATGTCTGGATTCTCAATTCTGTTCCATTGGTCTATGAATCTGTTGCCGTACCAGTACCAGGCTGTTTTTACTACTGTGGCAGTATAATATGTTCTAAAATCATGTAGTGTGAAGCCTCCCAGTTTGTTCTACTTTTTCGGTAGTGCTTTACTTACCCAGAGGCTCTTTCCCTTCCATGTGAAGCTGGTGATTTGTTTCTCCATCTCGTTAAAAAATATCACTGAAATTTGGATCAGAATTGCATTGTATCTATAGATTGCTTTTGGTAGAATAGACATTTTAACAATATTGAGTCTTCCTATCCATGAGCAAGGTATGTTTTTCCACATATGTAGTTCTCTTTTGGTTTCTTACAGTAGTGTCTTATAGTTTTCTTTGTATAGGTCCTCTACATCTCTGGTTAGATTTATTCCTAAGTATTTTATCTTCTTGGAGGCTACTGTAAATGGTACTGATTTGGTGATTTCCTCTTTGATGTTCTTTTTGTTGGTGTAGAGGAATCCAACTGATTTTATATGTTTATCTTGTATCCTGATACTCTGCTGAACGCTTCTATTAGTTTTGGTAGTTTTTTTTTGAGGATTCCTTAGGGTTTTCTGTGTATAAGATCATGTCATCTGCAAATATACTTTTACTTCTTCCTTACCAACCTGGATGATCTTTATTTCTTTATCTAGCCTAATTGCTCTGAGTAGGACCTCCCGCACAATGTTAAAGGGCATCCTTGTCTAGTTCCTCTTTTCAAGGGGAATACTTTCAGACCCTCCCCATTTAGGATGATGTTGGCTGTTGGCGTTGAATAAATGCCCTTTATTATGTTGAGGAATTTTCCTCCTATTCCTACTCTGCTGAGAGTTTTTTTTTTTTTTCCATGAATGGGTGTTGGATTTTGTCAAATGCCTTTTCTGCATCAATTGATAAGATCATGTGGTTCTTTTGTTTTATTTGTATGATGGATTACATTGATTGTTTTTCTAATGTAGAACCATTCCTGCATACCTGGTATGCATCCTACTTGGTCATGATGAATTATTTTTTTCATATGTTGTTGAATTCTCTTGGCTAGAATTTTGTTGAGGATTTTTGCATCTCAGTTCATGAGGGATATAGGTCTGTAATTTTCTTTTTTGTGGTGCTTGTTACCCATTTTTGGTATAGGGATACACTGGCTTCATAGAATGAGTTTGGCAGTATTCCACCCTTTTCTGTGCTCTGAAATACCTTTAGTAGAAGTGGTGTTATCTCTTCTCTGAAAGTTTGGTAGAGCTCTCCAGTGAAGCTGTTCAGGCCAGGCTTTTTTTGGGGGGGGGGTGGTTTATAATTACCTTTCCAATCTCTTTATTTGTTATGGGTCTATTTAGTTGTTCTACCTCTGTTTGTGTTAGTTTAGATAGGCAGTGTGTTTCTAGAAATTCGTCCATTTCTTCTAGGTTTTCAAATTTGTTAGAGTACAATTTTTTTTTGTAGTAATCTGATATGATTCTTTTAATTTCAGTTGGGTCTTTTGTGATATCGCCCATCTCATTTCATGTTCAGGTTATTTGCTTCCTCTCCTGTTTTTATTTTGTCCATTTGGCCAATGGTTTATCAATTTTGTTAATTTTTTCAAAGAACCAGCTTTTGGTCTTGTTAACTCTTTCAATTATTTTTCTGTTCTCTATTTCATGCAATTCTGCTCTAATTTTTATTATTTACTCTCTTCTGGTGCCTGTGGGTTTGTTTTGTTGCTCTCTTTCTATTTGTTCAAGTTGTAGGGATAATTCTTTGATTTTGGCCCTTTCTTCTTTTTGTATGTATGCATTTATTGATATAAATTGACCTCTGAGCACTGCTTTAGCTGTGTCCCATAGGTTCTGATAGGAATTGTCTTCATTCTCATTGGATTCTGTAAATTTCTTTATTCCATCCTTAATTTGTTCTGTAACCCAGTCTTTTTTGAGCAGGGTATTGTTCTGTTTCCAAGTGTTTGATTTCTTTTCTCTGCTTTTTCTGTTATTGATTTCTACTTTTATGGTCTTATGGTCAGAGAAATTGCTTTGTAATATTTCAATGTTTGGATTCTGTAAGGTTTGTTTTATGACCTACTATGTGGTCTAATCTAGAGAATGTTCTATGTGTGCTGGAAAAGAAAGTATACTTGGCTGCCGTTGGGTGAAGTGTTCTGTATATGTCTATGAGATCAAGTTAGTTGATTGTGGCATTTGGATCTTCTGTGTCTTTGTTGAGCTTCCTTCTGGATTTTCCATCCTTCACTGAAAGTGGTGTGTTGAAGTCTCCTACTATTATTGTGGAGCTGTCTATCTCACTTTTCAGTGCTGTTAGAGTTTTTTTTATGTATCTTGAAGCACCATCATTGGGTGCATAAATATTTAATATGGTTATATCCTCCTGGTATATTGTCCCTTAAATCATTGTATAGTGTCCTTCCTTATCCTTTGTGGTGGATTTAAGTTTAAAGTCTATTTTTCAGAAATTAATTTTGCCACTTCTGCTCTTTTTTGCTTGATATATTTTTTTCCATCCTTTGAGTTTTAGCTTTCTTGTTTCTTTAAGGTGTGTCTCTTGTAGGTGGCATATAGACGGGTCATTTTTTTTTTTTTTTAATCTATTCTGCCACTTTCTATTTATTGGCGCATTTACTCCATTTACATTTGGCATAATTATAGATAGGTATGACTTCAGTGTTGTCATTTTGATGTCTTTTTTTTGTGTGTTGTTGACAGTTTCTTTTTCCCATTTAATTTTTTTGTGCTGAGTAGTTTATCTTTACATATTGTCTTTTCCTCTTATTTGTTGTTCATTTTGTTTTTGCTGAGTCTTTATTTTTTTCTAGTATTTTATTTTGATGAGTAGGATAGTTAGTCTCCTTTGTGGTTACCTTAATATTTTCCCCTATTTTTCTATGTTTAAACCTAATTCTTATTTCTTTATATTGTGTTGACTTCCTCTCCATATGAAAGATCTATGACTACAGTTTTTAGTTCCCCTTTATAGTTTTAATGTTGTCATCTGTTACATAATGACATTGTTATTTCCCTGTTTTGAGAGTTTTTTTTTTTATCTTGGTTTATTCTTGTGATTTTCTTACTGGGTTGACATCTGGTTGCTCTGTCCTGTGTTCTAGTCTTGGGTTGATATCTGATATTATTGATTTCCTAACCAGAGACTCTCTTTAGTATTTCTTGTAGTTTTTTTGTAGTTTCTTGTAGTTTCCCTAAACTTCTGTTTAACTGGAAATGTCCTAATTTTGCCTTCATATTTGAGAAACAGTTTCGCTGGATATATGATTCCTGGTTGGCAATTTTTCCCTTTAATTTGTTATATAAGTCATCCCATTGCCTTCTTGCCAGCATGGTTTTTGCTGAGTAGTCTGAACTTATTCTTATTGACTCTCCTTTGTAGGTGACTTTTTGTTTATCCCTAGCTGCTCTTAAAATTCTCTCTTTATCTTTGGTTTTGAAAAGTTTGTTTATAATATGTCTTGGTGGCTTTCTTTTGAGATCTACCTTATGTGGAGTTCGATGAACTTCTGGGGTAGATATCTTCTCATCTTTCACAATACCACAAAGAAGACTAATGATCCTACTTACCAAAATAAAATATCAGGGATGTTTTCTGCCAACAAATCTTCAACAATTCTCTCCGTATTTTCTGTTATCCCTCCCTGTTCTAGTACTCCAATCACTCGTAGGCTATTTCTTTTGATAGAGTCCCACATGATTCTTAGGCTTTCTTCATTTTTTAAATTCTTTTATCTGATTTTTCTTCGAATATATTGGTGCCAAGTCTTTTATCTTCCATCTCACTAATTCTGCCTTCCATGTCCTCAATTCTGCTCCTCTGAC
The DNA here is from genome assembly GCF_024166365.1 of Elephas maximus indicus. Lineage (NCBI taxonomy): Eukaryota > Metazoa > Chordata > Mammalia > Proboscidea > Elephantidae > Elephas > Elephas maximus. The sequence continues at coordinate 101,500,470 of NC_064828.1, read as the reverse complement.
TTTCTATTGAGTTGTCTAATTCTGTAATTTTATTGTTAATCTTCTGAATTTCTGATTGCTGTCTCTGAATGGATTCTTGCAGCCTATTAAATTTTTCATTATGTTCTTGAATAACCTTTCTAATTTCTTCAACTGCTTTATCTGTGTGTTCCTTGACTTGTTCTGCATCTTGCCTGATCTCATTCCTGATGTTTTGAAGAGTTCTGTATATTAATCTTTTGTATTCTACATCTGGTAATTCCAGGAAGACACCTTCATCTGGAAGATTTGTTGATTCTTTGTTTTGGGAGCTTGTTGAAGTGATCACGGTTTGCTTCTTTATGTGATTTGGTATCAACTGTTGTTTCCGAGCCATCTATAAGTTATTGTATTAATTTATTTTATGTTTGCTTACTGTATCCTAGCTTCTTGCTTTGTTTTGTTTTGATATACCTAAATAGGCTGCTTGAGTGAGCTAGCTTGATTATTTTTGTCTTTGAAGCTCTGACTTCCTGTCATCAGATGGCTAGAGCTGTTACCAGGTATATGAGCCTATGAGTCCATTCATTTTTTTGTATGATGTCCAGGTGTCCAGGTAGTTGGTCATCAAGTCTGTGGTATAGGCTCTGTCCTACAGTCTTAGAGGGGTAGGGGTGATTGGTGTAGGCACAGGTATATAGTTTCAGCAGGGGGTCACTCTTTGAACAAGGCAGGGGGCTGACAACCATCCCTCAAGTGTCTGTGAGGAAAGCACATCCTTGTTCCCTAGAGTGCACACGTGGATGGGTTCTGCAGCTGGACCATTGGCACCAAATTCTTTTGGTTGTAAGGACTGGGAGGTACCACTTATCCTTGGACCTCTGTCGCGGGTGGCTAGGTGACGTGGGTGGAGCCACCAGTCCTTAGGCCCCTAATGTGGGCAGGTGAGGACCCTGTTTAATAGGCAAAGTAGTGTGAAACATCAAAAACCCATCTCTCCATTGCATAACTGAAACCATTGCAGTCTGCCAACAAGGGCCTATTCTCCTGAAATGGGCCCGCACAAGTCCATGCAGGGGTGAAAGGTATTCAATGTCCGTGGACCATTTGTGCCTGGACAGGAGCCACTTCTGTCCTGAGCTCCTCAGCTTAGTGGAGCTGGCAGATTATATTTTCCCCCAGTTGTTAATTTATTCCTTCTCCAAGGTCAGGTGAATGGCTCAGGTGTGCAGCAGGACCTCAAGCCCAGGGAAATCGACAACTGCTGAAGTTGGCTTGGCAACTGGGGGCACAGTAAAATGAACACAAGTGCATAGCTTTACTGAGAGTGCCATCCTTCTCTGGTTCCAGAGGTATGAGTAGGCAGTGCATCTCACTGTTTCTCCCCGAAGAAACCATGTCTGGAATGCTACCACGAGCCCCACCAAGGTCACTCCAGGGGGTGGTGCCTGGGGGTTCCCGCCGAGTCAGGACTTGCAACTACTCGCTGCTTCGGAACTGTCTCTCCCTTCCCCTGCCACTCAGCCTGTTTTCTGACTTTGCCTTTTATGTTCAGGGCTCTTAGATTGTCATATATATAATCATTTCACTTGTTTTTTAGGGGCTTGGTTGTAATGGGGATCACTGGAAGCATCTGATTACTCTGCCATCTTGGCCCCTCCTCTATCAATGCATCTTGATTGCATGTTTGAACAATTTCAAACTGCAAAAGTTGGTAAAAATCTTTAATTTCTTCATCTTTGGCCTTACTGGTTGGTTAATAAATTTGAATAATACTGGTATTAACTAGTCTTCCTTGTAGGATATTATCCTATCACTGATAGCATTGTACTTCAGGATAGATCTTGAAATGTTCTTTCTGACTATGAACGTGACACCATTCCTCTTCTGTTTGTTATTCCTGGCATACTAGACTACCAGGTGTCTGTCAGTTTGTCATACTGTCGTGGCTTGCATGTTGCTGTGATACTGGAAGCTTTGCCACTCGTACTTCAAGTACCAGCAGGACCACCCTTGGGGGACAGGTTTCAGCTGAGCTTCCAGGCTAAGACGGATTAGGAAGAAGGACCTGGCAGTCTGCTTCTGAAAAAATTGGCCAGTGAGAATCTCTTGAATAGCAGTGGAACACTATCTGATATTGTGCTGGAAGATGAGCCCCACAGGTTGGAAGGCACTCAAAAGACAACTGGGAAAGAGCTGCCTCCTCAAAGTAGAGTCGGCCTTAATGATGTGGATGGAATCAAGCATTCAGGACCTTCGTTTCCTGATGTGGCATGACTCAAAATGAGAAGAAACAGCTGCAAACATCCATTAATAATCAGAAAATGGAATGTATGAAGTACGAATCTAGGAAAATTGGAAATCTTCAAAAATGAAATGAAATGCATAAACATCTATATCCTAGGCATTAATGAGCTGAAATCCACTGATACTGGCCATTTTGAATCAACCATATGATCTGCCAGTAGCATAGCTTCCAACATCATAGCAACATGCGAGCCACCCCAGTACAACACGCTGACAGATGGGTGGTGAATGGAAGTCTACATAGCCATAAATCCACTGTTGCTTAATTTGTGCACCCCACTGCACCTTGGATTACTTTTCTAGGTAAAAGGAAACCATTTACTTGCTGACAATCCACTAATTTAAATATACCTTTAGGTATGGATTTTCCATAAACCCAGGAGCCAGCCTACCTTATCTGTTTGGCTTTTAATTCTGAAATTTATTAGCTCTTCCAAGCCATTCGCAGATACAAGCTCATTTTTAATTGTTTCATTTTTATTCTCACCCCAAACACCATAATCTTAATGGCAGTTCTTCCAACATTGAGAGGGAATGAGGTAGCTGGGAAAAAGTATTCAAGACACGTTACATTAACAACAATATAATAACGTTTGCAAGCTGTTCATAAGAACTTATATGGACTTTCAAAGAGTAATAGTGCTGAGGTGTTTTTCAAGGGACCCTCCAGATGGATCCATTCTACCCATCTCAAGTTATTGTCACAACATGGTTTGTTCTTCCATCTCTGAGTCATTCGGAACTGTGAAAATTCTATTTTTCTGCCTTAATTACAGAGCTGGTTGAGAATGTATTCTGTTGTTTGGCAGTATTACTAACACACTCTCTCTTTGTTTATGGCTCTTTGAGAAAGCCATTTTAATAAGGTCAGATTTGCAATTTAAATGAACTTTAATATTTCTTGCAAAGTCTGGGGCTGCTTATTTATGCAAGGGGAGAACACGGTGGAAATTTATGGCTTAAAAATATGTTCTCCTGTTTTCTTTTCCAAATGGTGCATCTCAGGTGATAAACGTCTTCAACTACATTTATAATATTTTTTTCTCCAGAAAAGGGCAGAAAATCCAAATCAGTGAAATAAATCACAACTCTAAATAAGGTTGTTAATACTGTATTTTCTGCTTCTCGCCTTAAAATCTTTACCCAAAACTTCTATTGTATTCATGAATAGATATTACTCAGTTACTGCTGACTGGAGGAGGACTCTTTGTTCTGTCACTCTCAAAACAAACAAACTAACCAAACCAAAACAAAAATTAATCCTCAGACTTTAAAAACCGGACCAGACTAGTTGCTGTTGAGTTGATTCTGACTCATAGTGACCCCATGTGTGTCAGAGTAGAATTGTACGCCATAGGTTTTTAGTGGTTGATTTTTTTGGAAGTAGATTGCCAAGCTTTTCTTCTGAGGTGCCTTTGGGTGAACTCAAAGTTCTAACCTTCTGGCTAGCAGCTCAGCACGTTAACCATTTGCATCACCCAGGGACTCCAAACTTTCAAGAATGATCATTTATTTAATTTATTTAATGGCTTTTAATGGAAGGGACTGAGGTAAGAACAAAGCCCCCCTACATCTACCTATCAAAATAATTGTAACTGGAAATGTCAGATAGGGCACCTTATATTGTATCCCTACAACTCAGTTATCTCCAGGAGTGGTGGACTTTAAGTAAATTTATTTATTAATCTGTTGAGAAAAAAGAAAAAAAAAATTTCATTGCAGTAATGAGAGAAAGAGAAACATTGCTGCTCTTACCATGGCTAGAACTCTGCCTGTTTCACAAGTGGTTTAAAGACTCTGTTGGAAGCACAATGAATGATCAAACAAAGGTTAGAAGATCTGAATGAAGACTAAGAAGTAGATGCTTTCAGGTACCCACATTGAAAATATTTAACTACACTGGAATACAATGACTCTTACATATTTTGAAATCATGGTAAGGAAGAGAATCAGATGAGTTATGTAATTTTAGTTTTCTGTTAGCTTAAAAGATACACATTTATTTGCAAAGACAAAATTCTACCAGGACCTAAATCTCAATGAGACCTTCCTTCCCTACCTCTCTTCCCTTCTTTTCCCTACCTCCCTTCTTTTATTCCTTCCAAGACATTGCTATATTCAATTCCACTTATGTGAAAAGCACGGTGTTTTTTTGAGCCAGATAACCCTCAGGTGAGCATCTTGCATCTGTCCTTCCTTTCACGGCCAAGCTTCATGAAAGGGTAGTCTTAACTACTATTTATATTTCCTCACATCACAGCCATTCCTCAATCTACACCACTCCTACATGCACTCCTTACATTTTGCTGAGCTCCTCTCGTCAAATTCATCAAGACTTTCACTTTGGGAAGTCCAGTGGAGACAAATCTCTTGGTTTGTGTGCGACTTCTCTTGAGATTAGGCTTTGTTTACCTCTTCCTCTTTCTTTATATTCACTCTTCCCTCCTCTTATGGAATCTTGGTTTTCCTCCTTTCTCTCTTTTCTCTGGCTGTTCCTCCTTTCTAGAGCACTAGACCCTACATGTTGGTGTTTTTCAGAGTGCTCTTTCACTCTGTATGCTTTCCCTGGGGACCTCATCTATACTCATGGCTTCAGCTACCACTTACCTGTTGTATGAGAGGTAGAATGCTGTAGTATTCCCACCATGGGTGAGACAATTCTGAGGTCAAATCCAGCCCACCCACCAGCAGTGTCACCTTGAGAAAATATCAGAGTTCACCTCCCTTAGTTTCATTTTCCTCTTCCTTAAAGTGAGAATTCTAAAGAGTACCTACTGTATAAGTTTATTCTGAAGACAAAATAAGTTGATTTATGTTAAGTGTTTAGCACAATGGCTGTAGGTAACTGTTCAATACTGTCAAATAGTTATCTTTAGTTTAGTTCTTTCTCCAGAGTGCTGGTTCTGTGCATCAGTTGTGTCTGGATGTCCTATAGGTACCTCAAACTCAGTATAGACAAAACCGAATTTACCTTTTGTCCTCAAATCAGTTCCTCCTCTTTGTGATTCTGACCTCCGTTAAAGACCTCAAAATCAACCCAGTCACCCAAATCAGAAATCTGAGTTCTAGATCGCTCTTTCATCCACCACACATCTAATCAATAAGTCACCAGGTTCTAGTTCCTCATCGCCTTTCAAATTCATCCTCTCTTTCTATTCCTCCTGTGCCTGTCTTGATATCAATTGTTATTTCTCACACCTAGATCTCTATATTAGCCTCCCTATCTCCATTTGGGCCTCCAGTCTCGGAGATGTTCTCCATGCTACATCTAGAGAGAACTTTGTACAATATAACCAATTGGTCTTGTCACTTTCCTGCTTTAAGCCACCAATGACTCTCCAACTTTTGGTGTAAAGTCCAAATTCCACTGACTGCCTCTTTGTTATTGATTTATTTTTAAATATTATCATCAAAGAACATACAAAGAACTTGGTCTGTGTAGTATTGAGTCTTTGGAATTTGTTGAGATTACTTTTTGTGGACTTGTACACAAAATGATTTTTTTTTTTATAATTTTAGTGTTAGATCAATGTTTTGTAATTTTGGTATTAGATCCATGTCTGTTTGAAAAGAATAATTTCCTCTAATTATTTTTATTGATTCAGATTAGATCTCACTTTGCTTTTTCAGTCTGGGAATTTACATCTTTCTTTAATCCTGGGAAATTCAGTTGTCACCTTTCTCTTGTCTTTATTTTCTCTTTCTATAATTGTTAAAATGACTAAGTTTTTCATTTCTTCGGTCTTCCAGGATTCTTTTAAGAATCCATATTTTTAAACTACTCATTGCCACAGAGTAGATTCCAACTCAGTGACCCTATGGGACAGAATAGGACTGTCCCATAAGGTTTCCAAGGCTGTAATCTTAATGGTGGGGCCCTGGTGTCACAGTGGTTAAGAGCTTGGATGCTAACCAAAAGGTTGGCAGTTTGGATCCACCAGCCACTCCTTAAAAATCCTATGGGGCAGTTCTACTCTGTCCTATAGGGTCACTGAGAATTGTGATTGACTCAGTGGCAACAAATTTGGTTTTGGGGTTAATCTTCATGGAAGCAGACTGCCACATTTCACTCCTGCAGAGCGGCTGGTAGGTTTAAACCTCTGACCTTTTGGTTAACAGCCAAGTGCTTAAGCCGTGTGCCACCAAGGCTAAACCAAAAACCAAACTCATTGCCGTCCAGTCAATTCCAACTTATAGCAACCCTATAGACAGGGTAGAACTGCCCATTAGGTTTCCAAGGAGGGCCTAGTAGATTCCAACTGCTGACGTTTTGGTTAGCAGCCGTAGCTCAGAGTCCTAGTATTTCTTTAGTATTTATACTCCTTCTTTTCTCTCTTTAATGTTTTTAAGCATACCAATTTTTAGGTATTTAGATATTTTGGGCATGTATAGTTCTCGAAATGCCGATCCTACTATTTGCTGTGATTGCTTATTCTCTTCAGGATGGTGAATGTCCTCTGGTGATTTTAAAATTTTGATTGTGAGCTTATCTTTACTGGACATTGTTTCTGTGTGGAAGTCCCATGCATTTGGATTGTGGGAGTATCCGTACAGAACAAATTTGCCTTGTTTTCTACAGGACAAGAGCTTTCACTACTTGATGGCCAGTTTTGATGTGAATTTATCAGCTTGAAAGTCCCGAGTCATGTACCTAAAGTGATTTTGGATTCTGCACCTATCATATGACAAGTTGGGTGGGGCCAGTTATCATAAAAGACATTTCCCTGCATCCAGAGTTAGCATGGTGGTGGAGAAGAGACAAAAGTCCAATGCCTTTGCTTAGTAAACAAAATGCTTCTTCCGTTGGCCGCTGTCCCCTCTGTAGTTCTAACCATTGTCTCTGTGCCACATAGGCCCTTCCCTGCTGCCTTGCCAAACTTCTAGGGCACTGCTTTGCCACACCACTGGGACTGTTTATACTGTTCCTAACATGTGGAGAAGCGCCCTTGTGGTGCAGCGATCAAGCACTTGACTGCTAACTGGAAGGTTAGGTGGTTCGAACCCACCAACCACTCAGGGGGAGAAAGATGTGGCAGTCTGCTTCTGTAAAGATTCACATCCTGGTAGCTCAGTGGTTAAAGAGTTCAGCTGCTAACGGAAAGGTTGGCAGTTTGAATCCACTAGCTGTTCCTTCGAAACCCTATGGAGCAGTTCTGCTCTGTCCTATGGGGTTGCTATGACTCGGGATCGACTCGATGGCAACGGGTTTTTCTGGGAATATATGAATTGTCATTTCCCCTTTTCCTTACTTAGCTAGCACCTCACCTACACATTCTTCAGAATGCAGACTGAATGTCATTTTTTATGGGAATCTTCCCTGTCCCTCTAGTCTGAATTGGAGGCCTTGCCTAGGTGTTCACTCAGCACTGTGTGCATATTTCTCTCATAGAACTTATTACAATTTAGCCCAATAATCTCCTTGTCTGTCTTCCCCTCCCTTTCATCAAACTAGAAGATTAAAAGAAAAAAACAAACCAAGCCCATTGCCGTCGAGTCCATTCTGGCTCATAGCGACCCCGTAGAACAGAGTAGAACTGCCCCATAGAGTTTCCAAGGAGCACCTGGTGGATCTGAACTGACAACCTTTTGGTTAACAGCCATAGCACCTACCCACTATGCCTCCAGGGTTTCCAGCTAGAGGATAGAGGTGTTTAAAGATAGAGACTAAGTTTGGTTCATCTCTGCATCCTATTGTTGATACGTGACAGTTTCTTTTCAGTGTTTCCTTGAAAAGGATTTTAAAAAATCCTGAAATTGGTTTCACCAAGTGTCACTGTTAAATCTGTGTCTTAGAAAGTTCACTCTGGCATGAGTTTGCCATTAAAGAAGGGGAATCCATAGATTGGATGACCAATTGTGGGACTATTGGAATAGCCCAGGAAGTTGCTGTTGACAAGGTCAGAATGGGATAGAGAGAGAGTATGGATTCTACATACGCTTGAGAATATCATCATCAGCATTTGAAGTTAAGGAAGATTCAGAGGTTTTTCAAAGTTTCTAGTGTGAACACTGTAGCGTGCAGGGATGCTATCACTGAGATAGGAAGTCAAGCAGTAAACAGGTTCAGGCAGAAGTGGATTTTGAAAGGACAAGAGAATGACCTTGGCTTTGAAAATGTTACTTTTGTAGTGTTTGCTGGTGGACATAGTCAGGAGGCATTGGAAAATGTGGGTCAGAGGTCAGAGGGGAGTTTGAAGTTGGATCATGGTTATTGACACTTTTGTCAGGGTTGAAGCCAAAGAAAAAGAACTCCTTCGGAAGGTCCATGGAGTTTGAAAAGAGAGAAGAAACATGACCAAATTCTGGAGTAGACCAAGATATAAATGTAGGCAGAGGGGAAAAAATGGGCAAGGAGACAGAGAAGGGTACTCAAGAAGGTTGGAGAAGAGCCAGGAGAAATTGTTCTCCTAGAAACCAAGTTAATAAGATATCTCTTATGTTCAACTGAGTTAAATTTTACATGGACTGATCTTATTCCTCGCTGGTTACTCTGAGTAAAGTCGAAGCAGAATTTATTTGATTAGCCTTTGTATAGGCTCCCTTGTGACACCATTCACATAGTAGAGTGCAATAAATTATGCATTCATGAATGAATTCATAAAGGCCATAAAGATCCGTGTTTTATACAGGATTTGGAAACATTGTTCAACAGGTCCACTAAAGACAAGAGAACGTGTGATTAAATCATACACCTTCTTGAAAGCATTTCTGCCAGCTGAATTAAACTCAGACTCAGCCTGACATTCAAGGCCTGCTAAGTTACGGCACAACTCGTTTCTCAGTAATGTCACCGATTTACTCAGGTTTAGGCCATCCTAGCTGTTCTCTGTGCAGACCCAGAGCCATTGCGTATCAATTTCCCTCCATCTGCAAAGCCTTCCTCCTGGTCCTGACTTGCTGAGGGTTCATTTAAATTCCGCTTCTCTCATGAAGGCTTCCTGAATCAATGGTGAAATCTCCGCTCCCGAATTCTCATCATCTCATGTTTGCCATCCTTATGGCATCACATCAGCCCTGTATGTGTGTATACTTGTCTTATGACCTCCTCCCACCCCACTCTTACTTCCTGGAAGGTAGACACCAAATGTCTTCAACTTTGGGCTACCAAAATGTCCAGTACCATGACTTGGATATAGATGCTCGATACATGTTGCTGTTGTTAGGTGCCTGCAAGTCGACTTCAACTTATTGTGACCCATGTGACAGAGTAGAACTGCCCAATAGGATTTTCTAGGCTGTAATATTTATGGGAACAGATTGCCAGGTCTTTATCCTGTGGAGTCACTGGGTGGGTTTGAACTCCTAACCCTTTAGTTAGCAGCCCCGTGCTTAACTGTTGTGCCACCGGGGCTCCTTACTGGATACACAGCTGACAATAACTGAATAGAGGAATGTAAGGATGAGGTGCTGTTGTGTCATGATGGGCCCTGGGATCAGAGAAGTTCATATGTGGAGTGTGTTGGGGTGGCTTTGGAGAGAGTCCAGTAGCTCAGGCTCCATGAAGTGGCCACAGACATCACAGACATGAGACTTTCTAAGAGTCTGTCCTCACATGAACATGATCACAAAGTGTCATGGGTAGTTAGAGGCAGAGAATACACACACATACTCACACGCACATACTTATACGGGTACATATGTAATTTTGACAAAAGCATATTTACTTATCTCAAGGTCTCCTAGTGATGGGTTGAGGCCCCAAAGCTCTAAACCACATATTAGAGGGAAGCCAACTTTTTTTTTTTTTAGTAATTTTTATTGTGCTTTAAGTGAAAGTTTACAAATCAAGTCAGTCTCTCACACAAAAACCCATACACACCTTGCTACACACTCCCAATTACTCTCCCCCTAATAAGACAGCCCGCTCTCTCCCTCCACTCTCTCTTTTCGTGTCTGTCTCGCCAGCTTCTAACCCCCTCCACCCTCTCATCTCCCCTCCAGGCAGGGGATGCCAACATAGTCTCAAGTGTCCACCTGATCCAAGAAGCTCACTCCTCGCCAACATCCCTCTCCAACCCATTGTCCAGTCCAATCCATGTCTGAAGAGTTGGCTTCTGGAATGGTTCCTGTCTTGGGCCAACAGAAGGTCTGGGAGCCATGACCACTGGGGTCCTTCTAGTCTCAGTCAGACCATTAAGTCTGGTCTTATGAGAATTTAGGGTCTGCATCCCACCATTCTCCTGCTCCCTCAGGGGTTCTTTGTTGTGTTCCCTGTCAGGGCAGTCATTGGTGTAGCTGGGCACCATCTAGTTCTTCTGGTCTCAGGATGATGTAGTCTCTGGTTCATGTGGCCCTTTCTGTCTCTTGGGCCCATAATCACCTTGTTTCCTTGGTGTTCTTCATTCTCCTTTGATCCAGGTGGGTTGAGACCAATTGATGCGTCTTAGATGGCTGCTTGCTAGAGTTTAAGACCCCAGACGCCAGTCTTCAAAATGGGCTGAAAAATGTTTTCTTAATAGATTTTATTATGCCAATTGACTTAGATGTCCCCTGAAACCATGGTCCCCAGACCCCTGCCCCTGCTATACTGGCCTTCGAAGCATTCAGTTTATTCAGGAAACGTCTTTGCTTTTGGTTTAGTCCAATTGTGCTGACCTCCCCTGTATTGTGTGCTGTCTTTCCTTTCACCTAAAGTAGTTCTTATCTACTATCTAATTAGTGAATGCCCCTCTTCCACCTTCCCTCCCTCCCCCTTCTTGTAACGAAAGAATGTTTTCTTCTCAGTTTAAACTATTTCTCAAGTTCTTATAATAGTGGTCTTAGACAATATTTGCCCTTTTGCAACTGACTAATTTCACTTAGCATAATGCCTTCTAGGTTCCTCCATGTTATGAAATGTTTCACAGATTCCTCACTGTTCTTTATCGATGTGTAGTATTGTGTGAATATACCCTAATTTATTTATCTATTCATCTGTTGATGGGCACCTTGGTTGCTTCCATGTTTTTGCTATTGTAAACAGTGCTGCAGTAAACATGGGTGTGCATATATCTGTTCGTGTAAAGGCTCTTATTTCTCTAGGATATATTCCAAGGAGTGGGATTGCTGGATCGTATGGTAGTTCTGTTTCTAGCTTTTTAAGGAAGCGCCAAAATCGATTTCCAAAGTGGTTGTACCATTTTACATTCCCACCAGCAGTGTATTAGTGTTCCAATCTCTCCACAGCCTCTCCAACATTTACTCTTTTGTGTTTTTTGTATTAATGCCAGCCTTGTTGGAGTAAGATGAAATCTCATTGTAGTTTTGATCTACATTTCTCTAATGGGAAGCCAACTTTTTAAGAAAAGCACTTTGGGCAGTTGTTACCAAATGCCTACTACAGCATGTTCTTCATAGTTAGTGGTGTACGTATCTTAGAATTACACTGTATATTATATATGTATGTATATGTACAATACGTGTATATATATTGTATGAGTATATAGTATTATATATATTTTGAAGCATTAGTGGTTCAGTGGTACAATTCTCACCTTCCATGTTGGAGACCCAGGTTTGATTCCCACCTATTGGTCCATAGAGGGTTACCTGTTACTATGATGCTGAACAGGTTTCAGCAGAGCTTCTAGACTAAGAGCGACCAGGAAGAAAGACCTGGTGATCTACTTCCAAAAATCAGCCAATGAAAACTCTGTGGGTCACAACAGTCTGAGCCACAGCCGATCACGTGGATGACACCAGAGTGGGCATCTTTCCTTGCGTTGTGCGTGGTCTAACCATGAGTCTGGGGCCAACTTGACAGTAGCTAACAACAACAAAAATGGTGTGTACTAGAAATCCTGCCTCAGTGTCCACCAGGATGACTTGGCAGCAACATGTTCGTTTATACCTGGAAGATATAGCCTGGAGAACTCAACAGTGATCATGCAGAAGTCACTGAAGCCTTATGAAAGCCTACTTGAGTTGTGGTGTAATTTATGCTAAACTGCTTGCAAGAATTTCCAACCAATGCCTCTTCTTTTTCTCTTTCCTCTCTGTAAGCTTTTCTTTTGAGACAACTGGGAAACTTGGATAGACGTTGCTAACATTCATTTTCCCAGTTGCTGTTGAGTGGGTTCTGACTCATGGCAACCCCATGTGCGTCAGAGTGGGACTATGCTCTCTAAGGTTTTCAATGGCTGATTATTTAGAAGTAGATAATCAGGATTTTTTTCCAAGGCACCTTCAGGTGGCCTTTCAGTTAACAGCCATGTGCACTAACCATTTCCACCATCCAGGAACAATGTCCATGCTTAGCTATTATTATCTGTCAAATATTCTGGTGAAGGTGGGCTGTCGTAGGCAGGGACAAATAAGAAGTACAACAGAACATGATAAAGGAGGTGCAAAAAGTCACTTAGGTTCAGGTTTTGGATACATTCTTATTTTTAAACTGCAAATTCACCATTCTAGTCATTTACTTTTGAATTCAGTTATGTCCGTAAAGCAAACAGCATCTAGGGTGTCCTGGCTGGCAGTGGGGTGCACTGCCCAGAACATTTCATGGTGTACATTATCTGTAGCCAGGGCTGAGTGAATGAGGAAATTCGAGGATGCAGGTACAGGTGGACCTGTAAGAGTCCCCGAAACTGCGATGCTTTATCCCTAAGCAGTAATCCATGTTCACTGCCTCAGCCAGCAACATCTAACTCCAGCTTACTGGTGTAACAGCTCAGAGCTAGGGGTGACACCCAGCTACTTCATAAAAGCTGCCAGATGAGGAAAAAAGGAATTGCTTTTTAAACGACTTGATGTATTTGCAGAGATCATAGAAGTTCAGGCCATAAACAAATGTGTTCACCTATCCTTTCAAAAGAGGAACGATCCCCGAGGTTACCTCGAGGAAGTTTAAGTGTATGGAGCAAAATATCCTGGAACATCTAAGAAGCAGTGGGGAATCATGAGTGAATAAGCAGCTTGGCGTTGCCACAAATAAATCATCTGGGACAGATCTGAAAACTGTTTAAAATTCATAGTGGAAGGGAACAAAGTCACTGTCATACATCTTGATTCTGGTAATGCATTTGATACCACGTCACAAAATTTTACTTATGAAATTAGTTGACACTGGCTTGGATATCGACACTATCACAGGATTGATAATTTTCAGGGGGTCTGTAAACAAGGTGCAGTGATGAATAGCGTGACATCCGGCGAGGGGTAGATGATTAGTAGGGGTGCCAAAGAGATCGGTGCTAAACCTGATCGTATGGAACAATGTTATTAATGGCTTCCAACAGAAAGTAAAGAGAATGTTAATGAAATTTGCAAATTATACAAACTGGGGTGGTGCTGGAATAAATCCGGGAAGAATGATGGATAGAATTTATTCCAAGAGATATGGACAGGTTCAATATATGGGTAATAAACAGCAAAATGAGATTCATTTTGAAAAAATGCAAACTAGAATAGATCAGAGGAAAATATAAAAGAAAAAAATGATTACGGGCAGCAAGAACTTAATTTGCAAGAGGCTTCAGGGTCCTTTTTAGCAGGGTGCCATCCCCTCTCTACCTCCCTAGTCTTTGTTATACTTTCCTATTCAGTGACCTCTGTCCTTTCCCATGTAACCTCTTGGAATGTTCCATGCTCTTTCACACCTTTTCAGTACTGTTCCCTTTCACTAAATGCCTTTCCCTTTTATTTCTGTGGGTAAAATCTGAGGCATTCTTCAATACTCTACTTATTGTTCATTTTCTTTGCAGTACAGTGCTCCCCTCCTCCAGAGTCCCATTTTCTCCATTGTGAGGCCATCTCACTTGGTAATGCTTTCATTGGTGTTTTTGTCACATTGTGTTATGACCACGGAGAAGGAGTAAGGGAGTGACTAAGGAGAAGGTCTTCAGGGTCAAACTAAGTTGGGAACCCAGGCTAAGTTCTACATCAGTCATTTAGAGCTAAGTGATCTGAGATGAGTTCCTTACACCTTGAGTCTCAGTTGCCCTGACCATAAAATGGGCCCTGATGTAGTCTTTATAAAGAGCTCAGTGCTTGGAACATCGTGAGCTACCTTTTACAGTCAGTTATTACTTCTCTAATAGTAGCAATTGCTTAAAGTGGTTTCTCCTCCTCCTCCTTCTATTCCTCCTCCACCTTATTCTATGAATGCTTCGAGGGAAGGAAGTGTATTTATACTTTTTTTTTTTTTAAATATTGTGTTTTAGGTGCAATTTTACAGAGCAAATTGGTTTCGCATTCAACAAATTGTACACACAGTGTTCCATGACATTGGTTGCAATCCCCACACTGTGTCAACACTCTCCCCATTTCTGCCATGGGTTCCCCATTTCCTTTAGTTTGGTTTTCCTACTCCTTCCTGCCTTCTCATCTTCACTTTTGGGCAAATGTTGCCCTTTTGATCTCGTATAATTGTTTGTTCTACAGAGCACGTTCTTTTTGGGTGTTATTGTTTATTTTATAGGATTGTCTAATGCTTGGCTGGAAGGGGATTTCTGGGAATGGCTGCAGTTCCCGGTCAGAGGGCTGTCTTAGGGCCATAGTCTCAGGCATTCCTCCAGTCTCTATCAGGCCAGTAAGTCTGTCTTTTTTTATGAATTTGATCTTCTGTTCTATATTTTTCTCCCACTCCGCCTGGGACCCTATATTGTGATCCCAGTCAGAGGAGACAGTAGTGGTAGCTGGGCATCATCTAATTCTTCTGGTCTTGGCTTATGTAGGCTGTGGTGCATGTGGTCTGTTAGTCCTTTGGACTAATTGCTCCCTTGAATTTTTGGTTTTCTTCACTCTCCTTTACTTCAGACAGGAAGAGACCATTAGCTGTATCTTAGATGGCCACTAAGACAACAGGCACTACTTACCAAAGTGGGATGTAGAACATTGTTTTTTATGCACTATATTATGCCAATTGATGTAGATGTCTCCCGAGTCTGTGGTCCTTAGCCTTCAAGCCTAGTATCTTTGTCATGGCAAGTATATTCATATTCTTTATATTCTTTCTGGTGCCTAGCATAGTGTCTAATTCATAGCAGGTCTTTCAGAGGACCAGTGGGCCTCCATTAGCATGGGTTCTCTCTGGAGCTATTAGAGGCATTTCTTTGCTGTGTGTCTGTTGGGTTCAATAGGCAAATGGAGGAGTTAGATAATTTAAGCTCTTTCCCAATTCCTTTCACAGGTGTTTCAGAGGAAAGTATGTGGTATTTTAACTTCTGCATTATGCATAGTTTCAAATATCCAGCAAAGAGTTTCTGGTGTCTTTTTGAAGTCTGGTGAGATCACGTCTGAAGGAGCGTGGTAAAGGGTGGGCCATAGGTAGCCAGATGGGCAGGGTAGGGACCAGAGCAATGCAAATGGTCAAGGGCCAGCCAGTGTGATTTATGAAGAGAAACTAAGGGAGGGTAAAGGCACAGGGAGAAAAGAAATGGTAGCAATTACCTGACATATGGGAACCCTCATGAAGGAAGGAGCAAGACCTTGACACTTTATAAAGCTTGAAATTAACAATTTTGACAACAAAGAAAAAGAGAAACATGAGTCCAACCTTTCTTGTGACTGATGCCAGTAGAATCCTGCTGGCTCTGGAACAGTCATTTTGGGTGAAGGGCTGTCATATACACAAACTTTCTGAAACCAAAAAATGAAACACCAAAAGGGTTTCAACAAGTCATTTTTCTGAGGCAATAGTGTGTATTGTCTGACATGTGGAATATGTTAGGAACCACCCCAGCCTGCCCACATTTGTTCGCCACCCACAACTCCTGCCCCCAACATTTTCCAGCAACCTAGTATAAGTTTTTGCTGAGTAACCAACACCTCAGCTAACACCGTGTGAGGGACATGGGTCTGCAGGTCAGCCATGGTTTGTCTGATCTAGGCTGAATTAGGGTGGGCCATACTGTACTTCAGTTGGGTTAAGATCTACTCATGTGGCTTCTTGAGGGCATACTCTTCTTGTGGGAGATCACAGGACACAGGAGATCAGCCAAACCATACAAGTCCATTGTCTTAGTTATCTAGTGCTGCTATAAGAGAAATGCCACAAGTGGGTAGCTTTAACAAGGAGAAATTTATTCTCTCACACAGTATAAGAGGCTAGAAATTCAAATTCAGGGTGTCAGCTCCAGGGGAAGGCTTCTTTGTCTATTGGATCTGGAAAGAACAAGGAGGAAGACCCTTGTTATCAATCTTACCCTAGGTGCTTACACTAGGTGCTTCTCAGTGCAAGGACCCAGGGTCCAAAGGATGTGCTATTCTCCTGGCACTACTTTCTTGGTGGTATGAGGTCCCCTGTCTCTCTGCTCACTTCTATATCTCAACAGAGATTGGCTTAAGACACAACCTAATCTTGTAGATTGAGTCCTGCTTCATCAACATAACTGCCACTAATCCCCTCTTATTAACAACATAGGGATAGGATTTACAACACGTAGGAAAATCATATCAGATGACAAAATGGTGCACAATCACACAATACTGGAAATCATGGCCTATCCAAGTTAACATATTTTTTGGGGGACACAATTTAACCCACAACAGACATATATAGAACACTCCACCCAACAGCAGCAAAGTATATGTTCTTTTCCAACACACATAGAACATTCTCCAGAATAGACTACATCTTAGGCCATAAAGCAACCTTCAATAAAATCTAAGACATCAAAATATTATGAAGCATTCTCTTTGATCACAACACACCACAGAAATAGAACTCAATAACAGGAAGAGCAAGGAAAAAAATCAAATACATGGAAACTGAACAACACTTTGCTTAAAAACAACTGGGTAATAGAAGAAATCAAAGAGGAATAAAAATTCCTAGAATCAAATGAAAATGAAAACATGTCATACCAAAACTTTTGGGACACAGCAAAGGCAGTGCTCAGAGGTCAATTTATATCAATAAATGCATTAATCAAAAATGAAGAATGGGCCAAAATCAAAACATTAGCCCTATAACTTGAACAAATAGATAGAGAACAGCAAAAGGACCCCACAGCCACTAGAAGAATGGCAATAATAAAGATTAGAACAGAAATAAATGAAATAGAGAACATAAAAACAATAGAAAGAATCAATAGGACCAAAAGTTGATTCTTTGAAAAGATCACTGGTGAAACTGACAAAAGAAGAACAGGAAAGGAAGCAAATAACCCAAATAAAAAACGAGATGGGGGGACATTACAACAGACCTAGTTGAAATAAAAAGGATCATAAAACAATACTATGAAAAATCATACTCCAACAAATCTGAGGACCTAGAGGAAATGTACAAATTTCATGAAACACAATACCTAACTAAACCAGCACAAGCTGAGATAGAAAATCGGAACAGACCCATAACAAGAGAAGAGATTGAAGAGGTGATTAAAAAAAAACTCCCCAACAACAACAACAACAACAACAAAAAATCCCTGGCCTCAATAGCTTCCCTGGAGAATTCTACCAAACATTCAGAGAAGAGCTCACACCAGTACTGCTCAAACTGTTTTGGAGCATAGAAAAGAAGAAAATATTCCTGAATTCATTTTATGAAACCAGCATAACTCTGATCCTAAGGTCAGGCAAAAACACCACATACACACACACAAAATTACAGACCAGTATTTCTCAGGAATACAGATGCAAAAATTCTCAACAAAATTGTACCCAACAGAATTCAGCATCATATGAAAATAATAATACACCACAACCAAGTGGATTCATACCAGCATGCTAGGATGGTTCAACATTAGAAAATCAATCAATGTAATCCACCACATAAATAAAGCAAAAGAAAAGAATCACATGATCCTCTCAGTAGATGCAGAGAAGTTATTTGATAAAGTCTAACACCTACTCCTGATAAAAATTCTCAATAAAGTAGGAATAGAAGGGAAATGCCTCAACATAATAATGGACATCTATACAAAACCAAAGGCCAGCATCATTCTCATTGGAGAGAGGATGAAAGCATTCCCCCTGAGAACGGAAATAAGGCAAGGATGCTCTTTATCCATTCTTATTTAACATTGTGCTGGAAGTCCTAACTAGAGCAATAAGACAGAAAAATGAAATAAAGTGCATCCAAATTGGAAAGGAAGAAGTAAAACTATCCCTATTTGCAGATGATATCATTCTACACGTAGAGAACCCCAAAGATTCCACAAGAAAACTACTGGAACTCATACAAACATTCAGCAGAGTAGCAGGATACAAGATCAACATACAAAAATCAGTTGGATTCCTATACACCAATGAAGAGGACTCCAAAAAGGAAATCAGGAAAACAGTACCATTTATAAAAAAAAAAAAAAAAAAAATTTAATAAAAAACAAAATACTCAGAATAAATCTAACCATGGATGTAAAAGACCTGTAGAAAGGAAACTACAAAACACTATTGCAAGAAACCAAAAGAGACCTACATAAATGGAAAAATATACCATGCTCATGGTTAGGAGGACTCAACATTGTGAAAATGTCAATTCTACCAAAGCCATCTACATATATAATTCAACCCTAATCCAAATACCAACAGCATTCTTTAACAAGATGGAAAAACAATTCACCAGCTTTATATTGAAAGAGGCCCTGGATAAACAAAATATTATTGTAGAAAAAAGAACAAAGTAGGAGGCCTCACACTACCTCATCTTAAAACCTACTATATAGCCTCGGTAGTGAAAACAACCTGGTACTGGTACAAGGACAGACACATAGACCAATGGAACAGAAATGAGAACCCAGATGTAAATCCATCCACCTATGATCAGCTGATTTTTGACAAAGGACTAAAGTCCATTAAATGGGGAAAAGACAGCCTTTTTAACAAACGGTGCTGGCAAAACTGGAGGTCCAACTGTAGAAAAATGAAACAAGACGCATACCTCACACCATACACAAAAATTAACTCAAAATGGATCAAAGACCTAAATATAAACCTAAAGTGATAAAGATCATGAAAGAAAAAATAGGGACAACACTAGTGGCCCTAATACATGGCACAAATAGAATACAAAACATAATTAACAAGGCACAAACTCCAGAAGAAAAACTAGATAACTGGATGCTCCTAAAAGTTAAACACTTATGTTCATCAGAAGACTTTACCAAAAGAGTAAAAAGAGAACCTACAGACTGGGAAAATTTTTTTGACTGCGACGTATCCAACAAGGGTCTAAATTTAAAGTCTAGGGGGGCGGAGCCAAGATGGCGGACTAGGCAGACGCTACCTCGGATCCCTCTTACAACAAAGACACGGAAAAACAAGTGAATCGATCACATACAGAACAATCTACGAACCCTGAACAACAAACACAGATTTAGAGACGGAGAACGAACTAATACGGGGAAGCAGCGATTGTTTCCAGAGCCTGGAGCCAGCGTACCAGTCAGGTACGGCACAAGCACAGAGACCTGCTCCACCCCCCTGAACTAACCCCGGGACGGGGACCAGCTGGTTCCACGGGCGGCGTGGGACGCAGCCGGTAGGAGAAGTCCCCGGGAGGCAGTGACTGATCTTGGAGCAGAAAGAGCAGCATCCGAGCCGGGGAACCGTCCCGCAGGGATTAGGACTGCACGCAGGTACGCCATAAACACGGAGAGTTGCTCCACCCCCTGAACTAACCCCGGGAAGGGGACCAGCCGGGTCGCGCGGGCGGCGTGGGACGCAGCCGGTAGGAGAAGTCCCCGGGAGGCAGCGACTGGTATTGAAGTGGGGAGAACAGCGTTCCAGCCAGGACACTCGGTCGCGGCACAAGCACAGGGAGCTACTCCACCCATCTGAACTAACCCCGGGAGGGGGCCCACCTAGTTCACGGGGGCGGCACGGCCACGCGGCTGGAGAGACGAGAAGTCCCCGGGAGGCAGCGACTGATTTTGGAGTTGAGAGTGCACCGTCCCAGTAGGGGAGCCTTGACGCTGGGCGTGGGGCTGGAAGCGGAGGATCTGACCGTGACTCCAGCGGGCCAGACCCCCCGGGGGCAATCTCCACACAGCCAGCACACATAGGCGACGCGCCCGCGGGAATCTCAGATATAACAGTCATTCCAAGCAAGACAAGCAACTCTGGCTATATTCTGAGGTGCTACTCTCCTATCTCTCTGTTCCCTCCCCCACCCTTCCCAGGCGGCTTCATTAACATCTGAATAGCCTGAGCCAAAGGGAGAACTCTGATAGGGATCTGACTGCAGTTTTTTTTTTAGCGGATTTTCTGGAAAAACTAGTTTCCCAGTGATGGCTCGGAGACAACAATCCATATCAAACCACTTAAAGAAGCAGACCGGGACAGCTTCTCCAACCCCCCAAACAAAAGAATCAAAATCTTTCCCAAATGAAGATACAATTTTGGAATTATCAGATACAGAATATAAAAAACTAATTTACAGAATGCTTAATGATATCACAAATGAAATTAGGATATCTGCAGAAAAAGCCAAGGAACACACTGATAAAACTGTTGAAGAACTCAAAAAGATTATTCAAGAACATACTGGAAAAATTAATAAGTTGCAAGAATCCATAGAGAGACAACATGTAGAAATCCAAAAGATTAACAATAAAATAACAGAATTAGACAACGTAATAGGAAGTCAGAGGAGCAGACTCGAGCAATTAGAATGCAGACTGGGACATCTGGAGGACCAGGGAATTAACACCAACATAGCTGAAAAAAAATCAGATAAAAGAATTAAAAAAAATGAAGAAACCCTAAGAATTATGTGGGACTCTATCAAGAAGGATAACCTGCGGGTGATTGGAGTCCCAGAACAGGGAGGAGGGACAGAAAACACAGAGAAAATAGTTGAAGAACTTCTGACAGAAAACTTCCCTGACATCATGAAAGACGAAAGGATATCTATCCAAGATGCTCATCGAACCCCATTTAAGATTGATCCAAAAAGAAAAACACCAAGACATATTATCATCAAACTCACCAAAACCAAAGATAAACAGAAAATTTTAAAAGCAGCCAGGGAGAAAAGAAAGGTTTCCTTCAAGGGAGAATCAATAAGAATATGTTCTGACTACTCAGCAGAAACCATGCAGGCAAGAAGGGAATGGGACGACATATACAGAACACTGAAGGAGAAAAACTGCCAGCCAAGGATCATATATCCAGCAAAACTCTCTCTGAAATATGAAGGCGAAATTAAGATATTTACAGACAAACACAAGTTTAGAGAATTTGCAAAAACCAAACCAAAGCTACAAGAAATACTAAAGGATATTGTTTGGTCAGAGAACCAATAATATCAGATATCAGCACAACACAAGGTCACAAAACAGAACGTCCTGATATCAACTCAAATAGGGAAATCACAAAAACAAACAAATTAAGATTAATTAAAAAAAAAAAAATACACATAACAGGGAATCATGGAAGTCAATAGGTAAAAGATCACAATAATCAAAAAGAGGGACTAAATACAGGAGGCATTGAACTGCCATATGGAGAGTGATACAAGGCGATATAGAACAATACAAGTTAGGTTTTTACTTAGAAAAATAGGGGTATATAATGAGGTAACCACAAAAAGGTATAACAACTCTATAACTCAAGACAAAAACCAAGAAAAACGTAACGACTCAACTAACATAAAGTCAAACACTATGAAAATGAGGATCTCACAATTTACTAAGAAAAACGCCTCAACACAAAAAAGTATGTGGAAAAATGAAATTGTCAACAACACACATAAAAAGGCATCAAAATGACAGCACTAAAAACTTATTTATCTATAATTACCCTGAATGTAAATGGACTAAATGCACCAATAAAGAGACAGAGAGTCACAGACTGGATAAAGAAACACGATCCATCTATATGCTGCCTACAAGAGACACACCTTAGACTTAGAGACTCAAATAAACTAAAACTCAAAGGATGGAAAAAAGTATATCAAGCAAACAATAAGCAAAAAAGAAGAGGAGTAGCAATATTAATTTCTGACAAAATAGACTTTAGACTTAAATCCACCACAAAGGATAAAGAAGGACACTATATAATGATAAAAGGGACAATTGATCAGGAAGACATAACCATATTAAATATTTACGCACCCAATGACAGGGCTGCAAGATACATAAATCAAATTTTAACAGAACTGAAAAGCGAGATAGATACCTCCACAATTATAGTAGGAGACTTCAACACACCACTTTCGGAGAAGGACAGGACATCCAGCAAGAAGCTCAACAGAGACACGGAAGATCTAATTACAACAATCAACCAACTTGACCTCATTGACTTATACAGAACTCTCCACCCAACTGCTGCAAAATATACTTTTTTTTCCAGCGCACATGGAACATTCTCTAGAATAGACCACATATTAGGACATAAAACAAACCTTTGCAGAGTCCAAAACATCGAAATATTACAAAGCATCTTCTCAGATCACAAGGCAATAAAACTAGAGATCAATAACAGAAAAACGAGGGAAAAGAAATCAAATACTTGGAAAATGAACAATACCCTCCTGAAAAAAGACTGGGTTATAGAAGACATCAAGGAGGGAATAAGGAAATTCATAGAAAGCAACGAGAATGAAAATACTTCCTATCAAAACCTCTGGGACACAGCAAAAGCAGTGCTCAGAGGCCAATTTATATCAATAAATGCACACATACAAAAAGAAGAAAGAGCCAAAATCAGAGAACTGTCCCTACTACTTGAACAAATAGAAAGTGAGCAACAAAAGAATCCATCAGGCACCAGAAGAAAACAAATAATACAAATTAGAGCTGAACTAAATGAATTAGAGAACAGAAAAACAATTGAAAGAATTAACAAAGCCAAAAGCTGGTTCTTTGAAAAAATTAACAAAATTGATAAACCATTGGCTAGACTGACTAAAGAAATACAGGAAAGGAAACAAATAACCCGAATAAGAAATGAGAAGGACCACATCACAACAGAACCAAATGAAATTAAAAGAATCATTTCAGATTATTATGAAAAATTGTACTCTAACAAATTTGAAAACCTAGAAGAAATGGATGAATTCCTGGAAAAACACTACCTACCTAAACTAACACATTCAGAAGTAGAACAACTAAATAGACCCATAACAAAAAAAGAGATTGAAACGGTAATCAAAAAACTCCCAACAAAAAAAAGTCCCGGCCCGGACGGCTTCACTGCAGAGTTCTACCAAATTTTCAGAGAAGAGTTAACACCACTACTACTAAAGGTATTCCAAAGCATAGAAAATGACGGAATACTACCCAACTCATTCTATGAAGCCACCATCTCCCTGATACCAAAACCAGGTAAAGACATTACAAAAAAAGAAAATTATAGACCTATATCCCTCATGAACATTGATGCAAAAATCCTCAACAAAATTCTAGCCAATAGAATCCAACAACACATCAAAAAAATAATTCACCCTGATCAAGTGGGATTTATACCAGGTATGCAAGGCTGGTTTAATATCAGAAAAACCATTAATGTAATCCATCACATAAATAAAACAAAAGACAAAAACCACATGATCTTATCAATTGATGCAGAAAAGGCATTTGACAAAGTCCAACACCCATTCATGATAAAAACTCTTACCAAAATAGGAATTGAAGGAAAATTCCTCAACATAATAAAGGGCATCTATGCAAAGCCAACAGCCAATGTCACTCTAAATGGAGAGAACCTGAAAGCATTTCCCTTGAGAACAGGAACCAGACAAGGATGCCCTTTATCACCGCTCTTATTCAACATCGTGTTGGAAGTCTTAGCCAGGGCAATCAGGCTAGACAAAGAAATAAAAGGTATCCGGATTGGCAAGGAAGAAGTAAAGTTATCACTATTTGCAGATGACATGATTATATACACAGAAAACCCTAAGGAATCCTCCAGAAAACTACTGAAACTAATAGAAGAGTTTGGCAGAGTCTCAGGTTATAAAATAAACATACAAAAATCACTTGGATTCCTCTACATCAACAAAAAGAACACCGAAGAGGAAATAACCAAATCAATACCATTCACAATAGCCCCCAAGAAGATAAGATACTTAGGAATAAATCTTACCAAGGATGTAAAAGACCTATACAAAGAAAACTACAAAGCTCTACTACAAGAAATTCAAAAGGACATACTTAAGTGGAAAAACATACCTTGCTCATGGATAGGAAGACTTAACATAGTAAAAATGTCTATTCTACCAAAAGCCATCTATACATTTAACGCACTTCCGATCCAAATTCCAATGTCATATTTTAAGGGGATAGAGAAACAAATCACCAATTTCATATGGAACGGAAAGAAGCCCCGGATAAGCAAAGCACTACTGAAAAAGAAGAAGAAAGTGGGAGGCCTCACCTTACCTGACTTCAGAAACTATTATACAGCCACAGTAGTCAAAACAGCCTGGTATTGGTACAACAACAGACACATAGACCAATGGAACAGAATTGAGAACCCAGACATAGATCCATCCACGTATGAGCAGCTGATATTTGACAAAGGACCAGTGTCAATTAACTGGGGAAAAGATAGCCTTTTTAACAAATGGTGCTGGCATAACTGGATATCCATTTGCAAAAAAATGAAACAGGACCCATACCTCACACCATGCACAAAAACTAACTCCAAGTGGATCAAAGACCTAAACATAAAGACTAAAACGATAAAGATCATGGAAGAAAAAATTGGGACAACCCTAGGAGCCCTAATACAAGGTATAAACAGAATACAAAACATTACCAAAAATGATGAAGAGAAACCCGATAACTGGGAGCTCCTAAAAATCAAACACCTATGCTCATCTAAAGACTTCACCAAAAGAGTAAAAAGACCACCTACAGATTGGGAAAGAATTTTCAGCTATGACATCTCCGACCAGCGCCTGATCTCTAAAATCTACATGATTCTGTCAAAACTCAACCACAAAAAGACAAACAACCCAATCAAGAAGTGGGCAAAGGATATGAACACACATTTCACTAAAGAAGATATTCAGGCAGCCAACAGATACATGAGAAAATGCTCTCGATCATTAGCCATTAGAGAAATGCAAATTAAAACTACGATGAGATTCCATCTCACACCAGCAAGGCTGGCATTAATCCAAAAAACACAAAAGAATAAATGTTGGAGAGGCTGCGGAGAGATTGGAACTCTCATACACTGCTGGTGGGAATGTAAAATGGTACAACCACTTTGGAAATCTATCTGGCGTTATCTTAAACAGTTAGAAATAGAACTACCATACAACCCAGAAATCCCACTCCTAGGAATATACCCTAGAGATACAAGAGCCTTCATACAAACAGATATATGCACACCCATGTTTATTGCAGCTCTGTTTACAATAGCAAAAAGTTGGAAGCAACCAAGGTGTCCATCAACGGATGAATGGGTAAATAAATTGTGGTATATTCACACAATGGAATACTACGCATCGATAAAGAGCAGTGACGAATCTCTGAAACATTTCATAACATGGAGGAACCTGGAAGGCATTATGCTGAGCGAAATTAGTCAGAGGCAAAAGGACAAATATTGTATAAGACCACTATTATAAGATCTTGAGAAATAGTAAACCTGAGAAGAACACATACTTTTGTGGTTACGAGGGGGGGAGGGAGGGAGGGTGGGAGAGGGTTTTTTATTGATTAATCAGTAGATAAGAACTGCTTTAGGTGAAGGGAAAGACAACACTCAATACATGGAAGGTCAGCTCAATTGGACTGGACCAAAAGCAAAGAAGTTTCCGGGATAAAATGAATGCTTCAAAGGTCAGCGGAGCAAGCGCGGGGGTCTGGGGAACATGGTTTGCGGGGACTTCTAAGTCAATTGGCAAAATAATTCTATTATGAAATCATTCTGCATCCCACTTCGAAATGTGGCGTCTGGGGTCTTAAATGCTAACAAGCAGCCATCTAAGATGCAGCAATTGGTCTCAACCCACCTGGAGCAAAGGAAAATGAAGAACACCAAGGCCACATGACAACTAAGAGCCCAAGAGACAGAAAGGGCCACATGAACCAGAGACCTACATCATCCTGAGACCAGAAGAACTAGTTGGTGCCCGGCCACAGTCGATGACTGCCCTGACAGGGAGCTCAGCAGAGGACCCCTGAGGGAGCAGGAGATCAGTGGGATGCAGACCCCAAATTCTCATAACAAGACCAAACTTAATGGTCTGACTGAGACTGGAGGAATCCCGGCGGCCATGCTCCCCAGACCTTCAGCTGACACAGGACAGGAACCATCCCCGAAGACAACTCATCAGAAATGAAAGGGACTGGTCAGCGGGTGGGAGAGAGATGCTGATGAAGAGTGAGCTAATTATATCAGGTGGACACTTGAGATTGTGTAGGCAACTCTTGCCTGGAGGGGGGATGGGAGGATAGAGAGAGAGGGAAGCCGGCAAAATTGTCAAGAAAGGAGAGACTGAAAGGGCTGACTCAAGACGGGGAGAGTAAGTGGGAGTAGGGAGTGAGATGTATGTAAACTTATATGTGACAGACTGATTGGATTTGTAAACGTTCACTTGAAGCTTAATAAAAAAAAAAAAAAAAAAAAAAAAATTTAAAGTCTATAGAATACTTCAACATATCAACAACAAAAAGATAAATAACCCAATTAAAAAGTTGGCAAAGCGTATGAACAGAGACTTCACCAAGGAGGATATTCAGGTAGCTAACAGACACATAAGGAAATGCTAGCAATCATTAACTGTTAGAGAATTGCAAATTAATACAACAATGAAACACTATCTCACCTCAACATTACTGGCATTAATAAAAAAAATAGAAAAAAAAAAAACAGAAAATAACAAATGTTAGAGAGGAACTCTTATGCACCGCTGGTAGAAATGTAAAATGGCAAAACCATTATGGAAAATGATATGGAACCTCCTTAAAAAGCTAGAAATAGAAATACCATCTGATCCAGTAATCTCACTCCTAGAAATATATCCGAGAGAAATAAGAGCCGTCACATGAATAGACATATGTACACCCATGTTCACTGCAGCATTGTTCACAATAGCAAAAAAGATGGAAACCACCTAAGTGCCCATCAAGAGATGAGTGGATAAACAAATTATAGTACATACACGCAATGGAATACTGTACAATGATAAAGAACAATGATGAATCCCTGAAATATAACATGGATGAATCTGGAGGGCATTATGTTGAGGGAAATAAGCCAGTCACAAAAGGACAAATACTGTATGTGACCACTATTGTGAAAATCCAAGAAAGGGTTTATACACAGTAAAAAACAATCTTTGATAGTTTAGAGGGAGGGGAAGGTAGGGGAGGGGAAACCACTAACTAGAGTAAACAAGTGTTAACGTTGGTGAAGGGAAAGACAACACACAATACAGGGGAAGTCAGCAGAACTTGACCAAGGCAAAGTCATAGAAGCCTCCTAGACATATCCAAGCACCTTCAGAGACCAAGTTACTGGGGCTGAGGGCTGGAGTTCATGGTCTCGGGGGACATCTATGTCAATTGGCATAACATAGTTCATGCAGAAATGTTCTACCTCCTACTTTGGTGAGAAGCATCTGGTCCTAAAAGCTTGTGAGCGGCCATCTAAGATACATCTCTCGGTCCCAGCACATTCAGAGCCAAGGCGAATGATGCAAACCAAAGACACAAGGAAAATATTAGTCCAAAAGAGTAATGGACCACGTGAACCGCAGCCTCCACCAGCTTGAGTCCAGAAGAGCTAGATGGTGCCCGGCTATAACATCAGACCACTCTGGCAGGGATCACGACAGAGGGTTCTGGGCAGGCCAGGGGAAAAATGTAGAACAAAATTCAAATTCACAAAAAACGCCAGATTACTGGTCTGACAGTGACTGGAGGAACACTGGAAACTATTGCTTTTGAAAACCTGGCTAACTCAGAACTGAAGCCATTCCTGTAATCCATCTTTTAGCCAAAGATTAGACTGACCTATAAAATAAACAATAACATATGTGAGGAAGATGCCTTTTAGTTCATCAAGTATATGAAACCAAATGGGCAACACCTGCCCAAAAACAAAAACGAGAAGGCAGGAACGGACAGGAAAACTGGATGAATGGACGCTGAGAACCCAGGGTAAAAAGGGAAAGGGGGAGGGTGCTGACACATTGCGGGGATTGCAACTAATGTCAAAAAACAATTTGCATATAAAATTTTTGAATGAAAAACTAATTTGCACTGTAAACTTGCACTAAAACACAATAAAATTAAAAAAAAAAAAAAAGGACTTTCATTTTACTTGGTTCCACAATCAACACCCATGGAACCAGTCGTTGAGAAATCAAACGATGTATTTCATTGGGCAAATCTGCTTCAAAATATCTCTTTAAAGTATTAAAAAGCAAAGATGCCACTTTGAGGAATAAGGTGCTCTTGACCCAAGCCATGGTATTTTTAATTGCCTCATATGCATGTGAAAGCTGGACAATGAAAAGGAAGACTGAAAAAGAATTGATGCCTTTGAATTATGGTGTTGCCAAAGAATATTGAATATACCATGGACTGCCAGAAGAACAGACAAATTTGGTCTCAGAAGAAGTACAACCAGAATGCTCCTTAACAAGGATGCTGAGACTTCACCTTATTACTTTGGGCATGGTATCAGAAGTGACCACTCCCTGGAGAAGGACATCGTGCTTGGTAAAGTAGAGGGTCAGCGAATAAGAGGAAAACTCTCAACAAGACGGATTGACACAGTGGCTACAACAATGGGCTGAAGCATAGCAACGATTGTGAGGATGGCACAGGACCGGGCAGTATTTCATTTTGTTGTACGTAGGGTTGCCATGAGTCAGAACCAACTCAAGGGCACCTAACCACAACACCACCACCTTAAGACTGTGGCGCGATGGTTCTCCTCTAGTGCCTCTTTGTTGTGTGTGTGTACCAAGTATATATTTAATCATTTGCTCTTTGTAAGTATAAGAAGTAAAAAGAGGTTAATTCCATACCACATGGAACACCTGTCAAAAAATTACGGCTTTAATTTTACAAATCCCAAGCCTCCCTTTGATTATTGCTGTAACTCATGCAGACAGAAGATAATCTCTAAATTATACAGGGCTGCATGATTAAAATATTTTGCCCCTTTTTAATAGTTTGGGAAGAAAGGAGATGTGGCTTTGGAGGCTTTGTGTCAAATTAAGCGATGACAGAGCCATAGAGGAGCATAATAAATATGCATAAAGGGACTAAAAAAAGCATTTCTAATAGGTCCATACTATAGGAGTTTGCTGTGTGTGAAATTGAAAGACTTCCTAGGGAAAATCCTTGGCCCATTTGCTTTTAAATTCACTTTTTATGCTCTTTTGTTAAAAAAAAAATGTTTTAAGCTCCATTATCCCCTTGCAGAGGAATCTGATCAAAGGAACATTCTCAGAGCTTGGGAGCTTCCAAAATGTAGGCATGGAGGAAAGCAGTGTGAGGCAGCAGGTACCTTCTGAACCCCCTGCCAGCCCAGGGGTGGGTGAGATTGGGAAGCATCATAGTTGTGGTTTCTCCTCCAAAGGCCAATGTGATAGCTGGCCTCAGACATAATCAATCAATGAACGCAGGGATATTTATTGAGACCATCTGGACTAGGCTTAGCAGGTGAGAGAATGAGAAACAGCAACAGGCCTGAGGGAGCTTATAATTTAGCTGGGGAGACTGGACATACATCTGTCAGAATGGGTAGTACTGCAGATTGACTCAGGGAGTAAAAGTGGAGAAATTCCAAGACTGAGAGTTGTTTTAGTTATCTAGTGCTGCTATAACAGAAATACCACAGGTGGATGGCTTTAACAAAGAGAAATTTATTTTCTTGCAGTCTAGTAGGCTAGAAGTCCAAATTCATGGCATCAGTTCCAGAGGAAGACTTTCTATCTCTGTTGACTCTGGAGGAAGGTCTTTGTCATCCATCTTTCCTCGGTCTGGGAGCATCTCAGCACAGGAACCTCAGATCCAAAAGACACGCTCTGCTCCCAGCATTGCTTTCTTAAAGGTGGTATGAGGTCCCCAACTCCCCGCTTACTTCCCTTTTGTTTTTATCTCTTGAAAGATAAAAGGTGGTGCAGGCTACACTCCAGGGAAATTCCCTTTATATTGGAGCAGGGATGTGACCTGGCAAGCGTGTTACAATCCCGTCCTAATCCTCTTTAACATAAAATTACAATCACAAAATGGAGGACAACCACAGAACACTGGGAATCATTGCCTAACCAAGTCAATGTACACATTTTTGGGGGGCCATAATTCAATCCATGACAAGAGTTGACTGCCCACTGGGGCATCTTTTTTGGAGGTGATGGGACTTACACTTGGCTGTAAATTGATGTTGTGGAGTGTCAGAAAGGAAGGGAAGGGAGCCCTTGGGGTAGAGGAATGCCGCTCACAAAGCCTTGGAATTAGGTTTGCAGTGAATAAAGACTCTAGCTGAAGCCCAGGCACCACAGAGGGCTGGAAAGAGTTTTCAGAGTAGATCTCAATTCCAATGCCACCTTTGCAGTTTACTAGACATGTGTCATGGAGTCCCTGAGTGGCACAAATGGTTAAGTGCTTGACTACTAGCCAAAAGTTTGGTGGTTCAAACCCATCTGGGTGCACCTTGGAAGACAGACCTGATGATCTCCTTCTGAAAGGTCACAGCCTTGAAAGCCTTATGAAACAGTTCTACTCTGTACATATGAGGCTGCCGTGACTCAGAGCTGACTCAAGGGCAAATAACAACAACAAAGGTTTATTCTTGTTTTTTTCTCCCCAATTCTCAGTTTCCATCTTCCCAAAACATTGAGAGGAAGGAATAGTTGGAAGAAATAATGAAGAATGAATATGAGCTTTTTATTTTTCAGGATATTATATCTGTTCTAAGAAAGTTTATAAATTTACATGTGATTCAACTCTTTGCCCACAATTTAGAAGAAGAGTGAAATTACTCCCTTAGAGAGACCAAGGCTTCCAGAATTTTTCTGTGTATTATTAAGATATCTTGGTAACTTTGTACCATTTCAATAGCTTTAAATGCTTAGGAGATGTTGCGAATTTATTTAATGTTTCTCCCATTTTAATTCAAACTAAGTTTTGGAAAAGTGCTTTAGATTACTGTCTTAGTTATCTAGTGCTGCTATAACAGAAATGCCACAAGTGGGTGGCTTTAACAAACAGAAATTTATTTTCTCATAATTTAGGAGGCTAGAGGTTAGAATTCAGGTTGCTAGCTCTAGGGTAAGGCTTTCTCTCTCTGTGGGCTCTAAGGCAGGTCCTTGTCTCTTTGAGCTTCTGCTTCTGAGTGATTTTCATCTGGCTTGGCATCTCTCTTCCCCCATCTCTGTTTCTCTTACTTGCTTGTTTAATCTCTTTTATCTCTCAGAAGAGATTGTCTCAAGATACACCGCCATCCTGCCTCACTAACGTAACAGATATAACCTAATCCTCATTAACATAACCTAATCTTACCTCATTATCATAACCCATTCACAGATGGGATTATAATCATAAGCAGAGGTTAGAATTTATAACATATTTTTTGGTGTGTGGGAGGGGGATACAATTCAACCTGTAACAACTACTTAAATATCTCCAAAAATTTTGCATGGGTTTTGTCAGTGTCTGAGAATTTCAGTTAGATAAGGGACAACTTGATAAACAAACTTGACTGTCAGATATATCTTCATTTAGTTTGAGACCTTTTATGAAGCAGGTTAGAGTTTTGGCTCTTGTGAATCAGACCACATTTATACAGCAACAAAAAAACAAATGAGCTAATATAATGCTTATATTTTTCACCTCACAGACCATGAGCTAAACTTTTATAGCTAATGTGTTGCTGAAAGTTTGCTTATTTTCTCTTTATCTAGAGGCAAGTAAAAAAAACCTTTTTTTAGAGGCAAGGGAGTGAGAAAACAATGATTTATTGAGCACCTTCTACATGCTTTGTGCTGGGGGTTTACAAGAGAATTCTCATTTACTTGTCAGAATGACAATCAAGGTAGATATTGCTGTCCTCAGAGATGTGTCTCTGGGTTTCACGTTCATCATCTATAAAGTGGGATAATAATAATGACTATGTCTCAAAGATGCTGTTAGAATATTTCTTGTGCATAGCTGTAATCATTCTCAATGTTATTATTATCATTTAAATTTTACTTACCTCACAGAGGTTACTCAGTCAGTAGGTAGTAGGGCTATAATTAAAGCATCCTTATTTTATTAAAAAAGGCAGAAAATTGCTTGTGTCTGGAAATAAAGTGGAGAAATTAGTTTACCTATTCATTACCACGTATGTGTGAGAAGTACGCTTATAGTCAAATGATCTTTAACAATTCATTTGTTGGAGCACATCTAGTGCTTAAATCTTGATTTTTGAATACCATTTTCCAATTAAAGAACCAGGAGTCCTTGGAGAAATGGCAGACTCTAGGACTGAGAAGGAATATATGAGATGAACTTAAGTCATCTTGTAGTACCAGGAAGTAAGGAAGTGCTCAAACACAATGCAAAGCAAAACCACAACAACAAAAAAAACCCAGACAAACAAACAAACAAAACCCAAAGCCATAATGATGGAGTATGTCAAAGAGACAGAATAGCCAACCAAAAGAGCTTCTAATGGCTAAAGCCATTGGAATCTGAGCCGAGTCATCAAATACCTTTTGGTGCTGCCTTGCTAAGACAGTTTGGCTAAATCTGGTCATGTATAGCTGGAAAGGCAGCCATCTAGTAGGTCTGATCTAAGGTGAACCTCAAATTCCCATCATTATGGCTATTCTTTTGTTCAAAAGCCTTATATCCACAAGGGTACTATTAAAGGGTGATATCAATAGGGCCACCATATATATTATATCATCCAAACCAAGGCACGTTTGAAAGTGAATCAAAGCATTATTAATAATTACAAGGGAGAGCCTGAGTAAATCAGCATCCCCAAGCAAACCAGGCTGGATAGTTAATCTACCTATCAAGACACTCACAGGGTCAGGAGAAAGCTTTGTCCAAACCAGTCCATCTCTTTTGGATGAGCTAATGGACTATTTCGGATGAGCTAAATACATTGTTCAATCGTCCTTTCTCTTTGTTCTCAAAGGATTCTGTTCAGACTGACCCCCACCCATATTTACCTGGACAATTATTTTAAATGATCTTGCATTTACCCTGGTATCTATCTCAGCACTGAATACGCTTGTGTTGAATCTGAAAACAAAATGGATGTCCCTAACATTTCTAACAGTGGATCATTTTCCCATTTCCTGAGCAAGTTTCTGAGAGTAAGTGCTTGGAGGATGAAATAATAAGCAGTTTGAGATATGGGGAGGAAAGCAGTTCAGAATGCTTAACTGGCAGAAGCAATGAGCCCTGGAGAGGATACCGGCTCTCTCTTTCCCCACACTCTCCTACACTTGCAACTTGTAAAGCACTGGTATAATTATTTTCTGACAATTCACAAAGTTCCTACCCAAGGCTTCCTTTATCCAGTCCCACATATTACACCCAATTAGCTACGTTTCACGGGTTGCAGTTGATAATTAGCCATTACTCTAATACATGCCAGCCCTGAAGGGAGCTGATTGCCAAAAATAAGTGGAATAAGAGGAGCCAACAGAGTGCTGACAAACCACAGAGGCAGCGGAACGAATAAGTGCTTTGCCGACTGCCCTGTCCTGCAGTCAGACATTTTGCTGAATAAGGACTTTCATAAGAAAACTCCATTTATTCCTCATAAGATGAACAAGATTAGAGGAAAGAGAGTGAAAGTAGAGTGCTTCCAAGCACTGCCCTAACATAACCGCTTTCTCCTCACAGGTTTGTTACCATTGATGTATCCTGATGGGATCAGAATCAGACATTAAAGTTTCCAGCAGGCGGGAAAGTCTTACTTAAACCCGTGTGTAGTTTTGTGGCTTAACCTATGAATCATTCCGGTAGCAGGCCTCTCCATTATCTGAGTGCTATTTAACATACATGTAAAGTATGGGAGGGACTGTGATGCACCTGACCCAAAACCAAACAAATAACCATTGCTGTTGAGTCAATTCCAACTCAGAGCGACCCTATACAACAGAGCAGAACTGCCCCAAGGGGTTTCCAGGGAGTGGCTGGTGGATTGGAATTGCTAACCTTTCTATTAGCAGGCAAATGCTTAACCACTGGGCCACCAGGCCTCCACACCTGTCCCAAACCATGGTGTTTTCAATCATCTCGTATACATGTGAAAGCTAGATAATGAAAAAGGAAGACAGAAGGAGAATTGATGACTTCAGATTGTAGTGTTGGCCTAGAATATTGAATCTACTGTGGACTGCCAGAAGAATAAACAAATCAGCCTTAGAAGAAATATAACCAGAATGGTTGTTAGGAAAGGACATGTTTGGTAAAGGAGAAGGTCAGGAAAAATGAGGGAAACCCTCAATGAGATGAATTGACACAATAGCCACAACAATGGGCTAAAAACACACCAGGTATCATCAACTCAACAGCAATGGGTTTGTTTATTTTGTAATCTCTAGAGGCAGACCACAAGGCCTTTCCTCCACAGTGCTGCTAGGGGGATTCGAATCACAAACCTTCAGGTTAATTAGCAGTTGAACGCAAACCATTTGCACCATATATTTATATATGTGTATGTATATATACATATATATGTTGTTGTGAGGTGCCCTCCAGTTGGTTCTGACTCATGTAGAACAGAGTGAAACACTGCCCGGTCCTGCATCATCCACACAGTAGTTGCTATGTTTGAGCCCATTGTCTTAGCTACGGTGTCAATCTATCTCATTGAGGGTCTTCCTCTTCTTCACTGACCCTCTACTTTATGAAGCATGATGTCCTTCTCCAGGAACTGGTCCCTCCTGATAACATGTCCATAAAGTATGTAAGATGAAGTCTCGTCATTCTTACTTCTAAGGAGCTTTCTGGATGTACTTCATCCAAGATAGATTTGTTCATTTTTCTGGCAGTCCATGATATATTAAATATTTTTTTGCCAACACTATAATTCAAAGGCATCAATTCTCTTCAGTCTTCCTTATTCATTGTCCAGTTTTTGCATGCATATGAGACAACTGAAAATACCATGGCTTGGATCAGGGGCACCTCATAGTTCTCAAGGTGATACCTTTGCTTTTCAACACCTTAAGGAGTCTTTTGCAGCAGATTTGCCCAGTGTAATACGTCATTTGATTTCTTGACTCCATGTGTATAGTCTCTGTTTATATTGTTGAAAAAAGGTATTTCCAGTGAACATGTCATCGGTCTGGCAAAATTCTATCATGTGATCTCCTGCATCATTTCTGTCACTAAGGCCATGCTTTCCAAATACTGATTGGTCTTCTTTGTTTCCAACTTTTTGCATTTCAAGCATCAGTAATTATCAATGCATCTTGATTGCATGTTTGATTAGTTTCAGACTGCCGAAGTTGGTAAAAGTCTTTAATTAATTTTCACGTCTTTGGCATTAGTGGTTGCTGGGTAAATTTGAATAATAGTTTTATTAACTGGTCTTCCTTGTAGGTATATGGATATTATCTGACAGCATTGTATTTCCTTTTGAATTTGTCATTCCCTGCATAGTGGACCGTATAATTGTTCGATTCAAAATGGCTGATACTAGTCCATTTCATCTCACTAATGTCTACGATATCGATTGCCAAGTGTTCCATTTCAGTTTTCACAACTTCCAATTTTCCTATATTCATACTTCATATTTGCCACATTCTGATTATTAATGGATGTTTGCAGTTATTTCTTCTTATTTTGAGCCAGGCCACATCAGCAAATGAAGGTCTTGAAAGCCTTACGCCATCCACATCGACTCTACTTTGTGGAAGCAGCTCTTTCCCAGTTGTATTTTGAGTACCTTCTAACCTGAAAAGCTCATCTTCTAGCGCTATATCGGACAATGTTCTGCTGCTATTCATAAGATTTTCACTGGCCAATTTTTTTCAGAAGTAGATCATCATATATGATATAATATGTATCTCTATATACATAGAGAGGGAGAGAGAGAGAGATTTTAGGGAATTAGTTTATGGAATTATGGTGGGGGCTAGCACATCCAGGATCAGTAGGGCAGGCTTGTAGGCTGGAAACTCTGACAGGATTTATATGTTACGGTCTTGAGGCAGAATTCACTCTTCTCTGGGAAACCGTAGCTTTTTTTTTTTTTAAGTCCTTTAGCTAATTGGATGAGGCCTACCCACATTATTGGGGGCAATCTCTTCTACTTAAAGTCAAATGATTGTAAGTGTTAACTACATCTACAAAATACCTTCACAGCAACACCTAAACTAGTGTTTGACCAAAACAACTGGACACTATAGCCTAGCCAAGTTGACACATAACATTAATGATCACAGATGGTTAAATTACAGCTCTCATTTCATAAGATCTTCCATGTGGATTAAGGAATTTCAAAATCAGACCTTGCTGCTTTAGAAGCAAATGTTGGAAACAGGCAATATAGGAAAAAAAAAAAAAAAAAAAAGGAGAGAGGTTTTTGATTGGGAGGTGGGTGGGTTATGAAGCCAAATTGCCATTTCTTTAAAAATATCTGCTATTTTTCTTAATAGAAGCAGTTGAAAGGAACATAGTGGTTGAGTTTCTCTAGGGATACACAGAAAGTGAGGAAAGGATATACAAAATTGCCTTTGGATTTTTAGATGGTAAGTAGAGAACTTGCAGCAGATAGCTTGAGGGCATCTCAGCTTAAAAGAAAAGGCTTTTAACTGTATGATTTCTCTGTGAACTTTCTGCCAGAAGTTGATTCTTAAATGGGACACACAAGCTAACCTCTTGTATGAGTTAGAACTCCTTGATCAAAGGTGACAGAAAGCAAACTCATTTTACTTAAAGGAAAGGGGGGATTTATTGGCAGGAATCTGGGTATTTTGTGGCAGACCTGAACAACCAAATACAGGAAAGATAACAATGTAACTAGGCTGAGAAATAACTAGAAGCAATGATCCAAATGTCGCTAGGGATTTCTCTTCCTCTGGTCTCTGCTCCTTGCTTTCATTGACTTCATTCTTCTCTTTCTTCCTCTACTGTTCCCTCCTTCTCCTTCTTCAGGCTGTTACCTTTTCTTCACAAGGTCTGAGAACCAAAAGCCCCACTCTGTTGAGTCAATTCTGACTCATAGTGTTCCTATAGGACAGAGTAGAACTGTCCCATAGGGTTTCCAAGGCTGTAAATCTTTATGAAAACAGACTGCCACCAGTTTTTCCCACAGAGAGGCTAGTGGGTTTGAACCACAAACCTTTTGGTCAGCAGCCAAGTGGTTTAACAACTGCGCCACCAGGGCTCCGGTCTGAGAACAGCCACCATAATTCTTAAACTTTACACCTTACGGCTTTAGCTACTCAGGGAATTACTAACTCTCTTAAAGACCTAATTAATAAATTCCTAGGAATAACAATATACGCAGATTGAAAGTAAAAGAATGGAAAAAGGTACATCATGTAAAGCTTAATCAAAAGGAAGAAGAAGTTGCTATATTAATATTACATGAAGTAGAATTCAACACAACAGAAATTACCAGAGATAGAGAGGAACATTCCATAAATGATAAAAGGATAATCCACCAACAAGACATAAAAATCCTAAATGTATATGCACCAAAAAACAGAGCTTCAAAATATGCAAAAACTGATAGAACTGAAAGGGGAAATATACAAATTCACAGTTGTAGTTGGAAACTTCATCATCCCTCTCTCCACAACTGATGAAACAACTATACAGAAAATCAGCAAAGATAGAGAAAAATTCAACAGTATCATTAACCAACAGAATCTTATCAAAATTAATAGAATACTTCATCCAACAACAACAGAATACATATTCTTTTCAAGTGCCCATGGAACATATACTAACATAGACCATATTCTGCACTATAAAACAACCCTCAACAAATTTAGTAGAATTGGAATCATACAGAGCATGTTCTATAACCATAATGCAATCAAACAAGAAATCAGTAACAGAAAGAAAACAGAAAAATCTTCAAACACTTGGAAACTAACTAACGTTCCTCTAAATAATCTATGAATCAAAGAGAACCTCAGGGGAAATGAAAGATACATTTGGTTGAATGAAAATTACAATATAGCATATCAAAATTTTGGGACAGAGCTAAGAGAGTGCTTAGAGGAAAATTTATAGCATTAAATGCTTACACTAGAAAAGATGGGAAATATCAAATCAAATATTGGAGCTGCCACCTCAAGAACCTAGGAAAAGAAGGAAATAAACCAAAAGTAAGCAGAAGGAAGGAAGCAATAAAGATAAGAGCAAAAATCTATGAAATTTTAAGCAGAAAAACAGTGGGGAAAATAAATGAAAACAAAAAGCTGGTTCTTTGAAAAGATTGGTAAAATTGACAAGCCTCTGAAAAGATTGAGAAAATTGACAAAACTCAAACAAAACTGACACAGAAAAAAGAGAATACACGAATTACCAGTATCAGGAAAGAAAAAGGGCATATCGTCACAGACCTTATAGACATCAAAAGAATACTAAGGGAAGACAACAAACAACTCTACACACATGAATTTGACAACTTAGATGAAATGGACCAATTCCTTGAAAAATAAAAATCACCACAGCTCACTCAATATGAAATAAATAATTCATGGAGCCCTAGTGGTGCAGTGGTTAAGAGCTTGGCTGCTAACCAAAAGGTCGGCTGTTCAAGTCCGCTAGCTGCTCCTTGGAAACCCTATGGGGCAGTTCTACTCTGTCCTATAGGGTTACTATGAGTCAAAATTGACTTGACAGCAGTGGGTTTAGTTTGTTTGTTTTTTGATATAAACAAAAATATAATTGAATCTATAACTAAATAATAAATCTCTAGGCCCAGACATTTTCTCTAGAGAATTCTACCAAAACCTTGTTCCTTGAAAGATGTCATTAAGAGGATGAGAAGAAAAGCTATAGAGTGGGAGAAAATATTTTCAAAGCATTTATCTGACAAAGGAGGTATTTAGAGTACATAAAATCACTCCCCAAACTTAACAGTAAAAAAGCAAACAATCCAATTAGAACATTGACAAAAACACGAGTAAACAATGTACCAAGGAGGATGTACAGATGGCATGTAAACATAAAAAAAATGCTCAACCTCACTAGCCACCAGGAAAATGCAGATTTAAAGTGCAGTGAGATAGCACTACAAACCTCTCGGAATGGCTAAATAAAAAGTAGTGACAGCACCAAATCCTGAAAAGATGTAGAGAAACTGGGTCACTCTTACATTGCTGATGGGATTGTAAAATGGTATAGATACTTTGGAAAACAATTTAACACTTTCTAGAAAAACTAAACATGCAACAATCATATTATCCATCATTATACTCCTGACCATTTAGATAAATGGAAACTTGTGTGCACACAAAAACCTGTAGATGGGTGTTCATAGCAGCTTTATTCGTAACAAAGACTAAAATTATCCCAGAGGTCCTTCAACAGGTGAATATGGATAAAACAACCTGTGGTACATACATACCATGGACTATTAAACCAAACCAAGCTCATTACCATGGAGTTGATTCTGACTCAGAGAGACCCTCTAGGACAGAACAGAACTACCCCATAGGGTTGCCAAAGCTGTAACCTTTATGGAAGCAGGCTGCTGCATCTTTCTCCTGCTGAGTGGTTGGTGGGTCTTCTACTCAGAAATAAAAAGGAATGAATTACTGACATATGCAACAACTTGGATGAATCCCCAGAGAATTACGTTGAGTGAAAAATGCTAATCCAGAAAGGTACATACTATAGGATTCCATTTATGCAATATTTTTAAAATGGCAAAATTATAGAAATGGAAATTAGATGATTGGTTGCCAGGGGTTAAGGTGAGAGGGAAGAGGGTATGGCTATATAAGGGCAACAGGAGGGACCCTTGCAGTGATGGAAATGTTCTGTACCCTAACTGTATCAGTCAATATCCTGGTGGTGACATTATAGTTTTGCAAGATGTCGATTTTGTGGGAACCTGGGTCAAGGGTACCTGGAATATCTGTATTATTTCTCACAACAGCATGTAAACCTACAATTATCTTAAAATAAAAAAAGTTTAACTGAAAAAAAAAAAAATCCAAGGAAATGGAAGACACAAATGAAAGAAAAAGTGGACACCACCCAAGAGTACAATGAAAAGCAACCTTAGGATGGTGGGAGTGCACAGCAGGCATGGAAACCGATTAGTCCACATTAAAACAGGGAAAAGAGAAACCTCTGGAGAATATCTGCAAGAAGAAAATGATATCCCTTCAACAGTGAGACGAAGAGACTAGGTGATCTTGTAATACAGTGAAAGTGTTTTGTATAGTTATTTTAAACATATACTTAAAATATGCTGCTCCTCTTCCTCTCCTCTGAGGTTTTGGTAATTACATTCTCTTTTGAGCAGAACAGGTTTGGTGGTATAGAATTACATTGCCTCCTTCTGGTCCAATTATATATTTCATGGCCTGCAGTGGATAATATATACATAATCATATATTGACTCTGCTGGTATTTGAAATACTGGTGGCATGGTTTCCAGCATCACAGCAACACAAAGGCCACCATTGTATGACAAGCTGACAGACGCATAGTAGAAGAAATACAGCCAGAGTGCTCCTTGGAAGTGAGCATGGTGAGGCTTCGTCTCACGTACTTTGGACATGTTTTCTAGAGGGATCAGCCTCTGAAGAAGGACATCATGCTTGGTAAGGTAGAGGGTCAGTGAAAAGAGGAAGACCCTCAATGAGATGGATTGACATAGTGGCTACAACAAAGGGCTCAAACATCGTAACTATTGTGAGGATGGCACAGAACTGGTCAGTGTTTTGTTCTGTTGTACATGCGGTCACAATGAGTTGGAACTAACTCGATGGAACCTAACAACAACAACAGTCATACATTACTAATGTTAGTTATGGGCTTTCAATTTAGAATCAATCTATTGACAAAGTGTGGAAGTCTTAACTCCATGTGTGTCAGAGTAGAACTGTACTCCATAGGGTTTTCAATGATTGGTTTTTCAGAAGTAGATTGCTAGGCCTTTCTTCTGAGGTGCTTCTGGGTGGACTGGAACCTCCAACCTTTCTGTTAGCAGCAGAGCACATTAACTGCACCACCAGGGACTCTGTGAAAGCCTTAAAGAAAAAAAGAAATTTTTTTTTTTTGTATCCATGTAGATGCTACAAACCTTGACACTGATCATGTAAATGACTTTGGATTTGGGGCAGGTGGGGAGGTAGGAGGTGGGAGGCTGTGAGGAGATGTTAAGGTAAATGTAGGGACGTTGCGGTAGTTAAGATTGTGTGTCAACTTGGCTGGGCCATGATTCCTAGTGATTTGGCCATCACATGATGTTGTGATCACTTCCATATTGAGATTTGATATAAATGTGATCAATTCTGTGATAGGATCTGCAGTGAGCAACCAATCAGATGAAAGGGAGTTTTCTTGGGCTTGTGGCCTGCATCAAATATAAGCAACATTCTGGCAAGGCTCATGGGCTTTTGCTTGCTCTGAATCCTGCGACTGGCTCCTGTTCGTCTGACCTCCAGTTCTTGG
The DNA here is from genome assembly GCF_024166365.1 of Elephas maximus indicus. Lineage (NCBI taxonomy): Eukaryota > Metazoa > Chordata > Mammalia > Proboscidea > Elephantidae > Elephas > Elephas maximus. Next base: position 101,458,765 of record NC_064828.1, on the reverse strand, counting down.
ACTTGAGCTAGCAGCTTACCTGTGGTCTTACCTGCTGATCTTGGGATTCAACAATCTTCACAGCCTGTGAGCAAGAGCTGTGCTCTCTGTCTTGCTGACCTTTGGTTCACCAGCACCTGCTGCTATGTGAATCAGGAGAAGCCTCTATCCTGACCCACAGACTTGGGATGTCCCAGGTTCTATGATCGCATGAGCCATTTCCTTGATATAAATCTCTCTCTGTATATATTTATATGCTTGACTGGTTTTGCTTCTCTAGAGAACCGAGCCTAAGACAGGCACTAATTTCCTCATTCTATGTATTGTCTAAAGTTAATAGGTTACAATATTATGTAAGGCCAGTGGTTCAAGAACTAGAAATACATGATTTAGACTCGTAAATATAAACTACTGAATGTTAAAAATGCTGTGACAGGCAGAAATATAAGATATATATTATAGGAAGCAGTATAAATGAAATAAATTCCTCATTTTCATAGTAGAGAATCAATGTAAGATGCTCACATTTAGCAAATTGAAAGTTAAGGTATAACCACACAATTTAGCATTATGGAGGGAAGTCCATAAGGGTTACACAAAGGAAATATTATCAGATAATGGGCAAGCAGGCCCCAGAAAGTGAGGGGGCAGAGGGAGAGAGACTGGCAAAGATTCAACCAGGTGGGTGTAAGTGCTCTGTTCGAATCTACCCAACCTGCCCTAACCTACTGGTTAATGTGCTTGGCTGCTAACCAAAAGGTTAGGGGTTTGAATCCACCCAAATGTACCTCAGAAGAAAGGCCTGGTGATCTAATTCTGAGAAATCAGCCATGGAAAACCCCATGGATCACAGCTCTACTGTGACACACATTGGGTCACCATGTCCTGGAATCAACTTGATGTCAACTGCTGTCAATATTATTTGAATTTGTGTTACTCTATGAATATATTATTTTTATTTATAATAATTATTATTTTTATCAGAAACAGAAATGAAAACCCTTCCTTAAAGGTTTCCAAAATCCTAGACATTTTTATGAATTAGGACTCAAAGTCAAAGTATTTGACAAGCAAGTTTTTTGGAAGAAAGTTTACCACAAGTTCATGGGTACTTTATCCATGCAAGAGTGACAGTAGGATATATATCTCCTTTCAGAGTTAACCAGAGGATTTGCAGCTCCTCTCCTTGCTACCATGATGTATTTATTAATATACATAGATGGAAGAAAGGCCTGGAGATCTACTTCTGGAAAATCAGTCATTGAGAACGCTATGGAGCACAGTTCTATGCTGACACACATGGGGTTGCCATGAGTCAGAATTGACTTGATGACAACTTCTTTTTAAATATATGTAGAAGTTAATCGGAGCTTCATATAGGCCTCCCAAGAAATCAGTATTTTCAAGATTCAAGCTGTAAAACCAAAAAGGTGATTTGCTCCTAAAAATTGAGAAATGTGGCAGGAAGATTAAAAACTCAACCCTAATTCCAGAGAAAGGAAAGGCCGGTCTTCTCTAGTTGTGTTCAGCTGCAGGGGTATAAGTTATTGTATTATCACTGTCAGGAATGATTACAGGCAGAGCCACCCACTAGAGAGTAGAGAGGTGACATGGGTTGCACGGCATAAGTCTTATCTTTACCATCTAGCCTTAGAAGAGATTCCAGAAGATGAATCCAAGAGTCTCTTGGGGACAAGGCAGCTGATGTGTGGTGAGGAGAGTGAAAGAATGATGACAGAGTATCCTGCCAGGGTCTGCTCCGACTTTGAAAAAATCCTGGGAAAGCTATGCAAACCTGTGTATTGGAGAACTGTGTGAGTGGTAGTGGAGTAGGTGGTGATGAAGGGCCACATTGGAAAGCTCCTCCTTGGAGGAAATGGAAGTTTCCCCAATTGATATAGCCTAGTTGATAATAGGAAACCCTGGTGGCATAGTACTTAAGTGCTACAGCTGCTAACCAAAGGGTCCGCAGTTGGAATCTGCCAGGCGCTCCTTGGAAACTCTATGGGGCAGTTCTACTCTGTCCTATAGGGTCGCTATGAGTCGGAATCCACTCAATGGCACTTGGTTTTGGTTTAGCTGATAATACAAACATATGTTGCTGTTGAGTCAATCCCGACTTACTGTGACCCTATAGGAAGGAGTAAAACTGCCCCATAGGGTTTCCATGGAGCAGCTGGTATATTCGAATTGCCCATATTTTGGTTAGCAACTGGAGCTCTTAACCACTGCACCACCAGATCTCCAGTTGATAATGAAGGCTACCCAAAATTTGCCTCCCCAGATGCTTGGCAGTTTTTCAGTGTGTCTGGAACCATGGCTATACAAGGAGGCATGAGCTAACATATATGCGCACACACAAACACAATGCAAGCAGAAATTCCTGTGGGGCAGTATTGGGGTTTCTGAATAGGCTAACTGATTATGCTCCTTTCTCCTTCAAATTCTACATCAGTTGAAAGCCACAAAGAGATCAAATTTGGCTGGTTGTATTACTGGTAAATGTGGATTGGAAGTTGTGAATTGAGCTCAAGACTTAAAGGGGCTTCCTTTCCTCTCCATTTCTCTGCTCCCTCTTCCACCTGCCATTGAATTAACTGACCCAGACACAGGAAGAGCCTCCCTTGCAGGTCCACCTCATGGAGAGGAGGAGCTAACATGCAGATAATGGGCAAGCGGGCCCCAGAAAGTGAGGGGGCAGAGGGAGAGAGCCTGGCCAAGATTCAACCAAGTGGATATAAATGCTCTGTCCTAACCTACCTAAGCAGGTGAGATGCGGAAGATTGAGTGAGAGGGTGAGAGGGTGGTGAGAAGGGCAATGACTTTCTCCCAATTCCGTCTAAGAGGGAATAAGTTTCTGTTTTAAGAGCTTTGGCTGAGATCTAGAAAGAGGGACTGGTTCTCAGAACTGGCAGGTGGGCTCTATGCTGCACCTTACAGTTCGCCTGGGTCATTACACATAGCTGATATGTATAAATCAGTTTGTTTGATTGTTTGATTGGTAAATGACATCCATACCTTTCTCCACAAAGGTCAAACTTAATAAGGAAGAGTTGAATATTTTCAAATGAGAATGGCTAGGTCAGAATTGGAACTTGGAATGTTTTGCCATATTTTTTCATTATAGCTTGAATCAACTGAACTGAGATGGTTAAAAACACTGAGATAATTAAAAACAGACACTCCCTCTGCCTACTTTTTTTTTTTTGACAGTAGTATTGCCCAACAACAAAAGGAATAGAACTAAAGCCTTTATTTTTTATGTTTTATTCTAGTAAAGCGGATGCCATTAAACAGTAATTGTTTAATACTACTAGACATGGAATGCCAACTCCCATAATGCACAATGTAAGGCCATTGCTTGGATGGACTGGTGGTGTAAAAAAAGGGCTTTTCATTGTCTTATGTACCATATTAAAGTCATTTACACACATTTTAATACTAATAACCTGGGTTAAAGATATGAGAGATAAAATGTAATATATGTTAACATTTAGGACAGGAAAACTAATATTTAGAACATGAATGATAAGTAAGTTTGTTCTTTCATGTTAATTCCACTCAATTGGTACCAACTTACTGGAACTCTGTATTGAAAAGAATTTTGAAGCCACGCTTGGCATTGATTAGTTATTCCTGCCACAGCTGGGAAGGGACTGCATTAGTGTCATGTATTTATCATTTACCTTTTGGAAAAGCCACATGAAGCAATTAGATAACCTGTTTTCTTACATCAGACTCTGAATCAGTTTCTTCATTTGTAAAATGAGAGCTAGACTATACAAATGGTTTTTGAACTGTGGTATATGGGGTATAAGAGCAACTCAGAAAGACAAAGTAAAGTATTATAATGAAATGTGCAAAGACCTGAAGTTAGAAAACCAAAAGGGAAGAATATGCTTGGCATTTCTCGAGCTGAAAGAACTGAAGAAAAAATTCAAACCTCAAATTGCAATAGTGAAGCATTCTAAGGGGAAAATAATAAATGATGCAGGAACCATCAAAAGAAGATGAAAGAAATACACAGAGCCACTGTACCAAAAAATAGTTGGTCAATGTTCAATCATTTCAGGAGGTAGTATATGATCACGAACCAATGGTACTGAAAGAAGGCCAAGCTGCACTGAAGGCATTGTCAAAAAACAAGGCCCAGGAATTAACAGAATACCAACCGAGATGTTTCAACAAACGGACACAGTGCTGAAAGTGCTTGCTAGTCTTGCCAAGAAATTTGGAAGACAGCTACATGATCAACTGACTGGAAGAGATCCATATTTGTACTCATTCCAATGATAGGTAATCCAATGTAATGCAGAAATTATCAAACGGTATCAATATCACATGCAAGAAAAATTTGCTGAAAATCTTTCAAAAGTGGCTACAGCAGTACATTGACAGGGAACTGCCAGAAATTCAAGCTGGATTCAGAAGAGGACATGGAATGAGAGATATTACAGGCTTAGATGGATCATGGCTGAAAGCAGAGAATACCAGAAAGATATTTACCTGTGTTTTATTGACTATGCAAAGGCATTCAACTGTGTGGATCATAACAATTTATGGATAACATTGTGAAGAATGGGAATTCCAGAGCACTTAATTGTGCTCATGAGGAACCTGTACATAGATCAAGAGGCAGTTGTTCCAACAGGACAAGGGGATACTGCGTGGTTTAAAGCCAGGAAAGGTGTGCATCAGGGTTGTATCCTTTCACCATACCTATTCAAACTGTATGCTGATCAAATAAGCCAAGAAGCTCTACTATATGAAGAAGAATGGGGCATCAGGATTGGAGGAGGACTCATTAACAACCTGCAATATGCAGAAGACACAACCTTGGTTGCTGAAAGTGAAGAGGATCGAAGACTACAGCCTTCAGCGTGGATTACACTTCAACATAAAGAAAACAAGAATTCTCACAACTGGACCAATAAGCAATATCATGATAAACAGAAAAAAGATTGAAGTTGTGAAAGGATTTGGTTTCACTTGGATCAGTGATCAACACCATGCAAACAGCAGTCAAGGTATGAAAAGACACATTACATTGGGCAAATCTGCTTTAAAAGACCTCTTTCAAGTGTTAAAAAGCAAAGATGTCACTTTAAGGACTAAGGTGAGCCTGACCCAAGCCATAGTGTTTTCAATCCCCTCACGTGCATGTGAAAGCTAGATGATGAATAAGAAAGACCAAAGAAGAATTGACGCCTTCTAGTTGTGGAATTCTTTTTTTTTTTTTAATTAATTTTTATCGTGCTTTAAGTGAAGGTTTACAAATCAGGTCAGTCTCTCATACAAAAGTTTACATACACCTTGCCATACACTCCTAATTTCTCTCCCTCTAATGAGATGGCTTTTTTTTTTTTTTTTTTTTAATGAGATGGCGCAGTTCTTCCCTCCACTCTCTTTCCTCGTGTCCATTCGGGTAGCTTCTGGCCCCCTCTGCCCTCTCATCTCCCCTCCCGACAGGGGATGCCAACATAGTCTCACGTGTCCATTTGATCCAAGAAGCTCATTCTTCACCAGTATCATTTTCCATCCCCTATTCCAGTCCAATCCCTGTCTGAAGAGTTGGCTTTGGGAATGGTTTCTGTCTTGGGCTAACAGAAGCCCTGGGAACCATGGCCTCCAGGGTCCCTCCAGTCCCAGTCTGACCATTAAGTCTGGTGTTTTTACAAGACTTTGGGGTCTGTATCCCACTGCTCTCCCACTCCCTCAGGGTTCCTCTGTTGAGTTCCCTGTCAGGGCAGTCATCGGTTGTAGCTGGGCACCGTCTAGCTCTTCTGGTCTCAGGCAAATGTAGTCTCTGGTTTATGTGGTCCTTTCTGTCTCTTAGGCTCATAATTACCTTGTGTCTTTGGTGTTTTTCATTCTTCCTGGCTCCAGGTGGGTTGGGACCAATTGATGCATCTTAGATGGCCGCTTGCTAGTGTTTAAGAACCCAGATGCCACTCTCCAAAGTGGGATGCAGAATGTTTTCTTAATAGATTTTATTATGCCAATTGACTTAGATGTCCCCTGAAACCATGGTCCTCAAACCTCCACCCCTGCTACAATGGCCTTTGAAGTGTTCAGTTTATTCAGGAAACTTCTTTACTTTTGGTTTGGTTCAGTTGTGTTGACTTCTCCTGTATTGTATATTGTCTTTCACTTCACCTAAAATAAAACTTCTCTACTATCTAATCAGTGAATACCCCTGTCCCTCCTCCCCTCCCTCCCCCCTCTTGTAACCATCAAAGAATATTTTCTTCTCTGTTTAAACTGTTTCTCCAGTTCTTATAATAGCAGTCTTATGCAATATTTGCCCTTTTGCAATTGACTGATTTCACTCAGTGTAATATCTTCCAGATTTTTCCATGTTATGAAATGTTTTGTGGATTCAACATTGTTCTTTATCGATGTGTAGTATTCCATTGTGTGAATATACCATAGTTTATTTATCCATTCATCCATTGATGGACACCTTGGTAGCTTCCAACTTTTTATTGTAAACAGTGCTGCAGTGAACATGGGTGTGCATATATCTGTTCGTGTAAAGGCTCTTATTTCTCTAGGATATATTCCAAGGAGTGGGATTGCTGCATTGTATGGTAGTTCTATTTCTAATTTTTTAAGGAAGCACCAAATTGATTTCCAAAGTGTACCATTTTACACTCCCACCAGCAGTGTATAAGTGTTCCAGTCTCTCCACAACCTCTCCAACATTTATTATTTTGTGTTTTTTCGATTAATGCCAGCTTTGTTGGAATAAGATGGAGTCTCATTGTAGTTTTGATTTGTATTTCTCTAAATGGCTAATGATTGTGAGCGTTTCCTCATGTATCTGTTAGCGGCCTGAATGTCTTCTTTAGTGAAGTGCCTGTTCATATCCTTTGCCCATTTTTTAATTGGATTATTTGTCTTTTTGTGCTTGAGTTTTAGCAGAATCATGTAGATTTTAGAGATCGGGCACTGATCGGATATGTCATAGCTGAAAGCTTTTTCCCAGTCCGTAGGTAGTCCTTTTACTCTTTTTGTGAAGTCTTTCGATGAGCATAGGTGTTTGATTCTTAGGAGCTCCCGGTTATCTGGTTTCTCTTCGGCATTTTTAGTAACGTTTTGTATTCCTTTTATGCCATGTATTAGGGCTCCTAACATTGTCCCTATTTTTTCTTCCATAATCTTTACTGTTTTAGACTTTATGTTTAGGTCTTTGATCCATTTTGAGTTAGTTTTTGTGCATGGTGTGAGGTATGGGTCTTATTTCATTTTTTTTGCAGATGGATATCTAGTTATGCCAGCACCATTTGTTAAAAAGACTGTCTTTCCCTATTTAACTGCTTTGGAGCCTTTGTCAAATATCAACTGCTCATGTGTGGATGGATTTTTATCTGGATTCTCAATTCTGTTCCAATGGTCTATGAATCTGTTGTTGTACCAGTACCAGGCTGTTTTGACTATTGTGGTGGTATAATAGATTCTAAAATCAGGTAGAGTGAGGCCTCCCACTTTCTGTTCCAATGGTCTATGAATCTGTTGTTGTACCAGTACCAGGCTGTTTTGACTATTGTGGTGGTATAATAGATTCTAAAATCAGGTAGAGTGAGGCCTCCCACTTTCTTCTTCTTTTTCAGTAATGCTTCACTTATCTGGGGCCTTTTTCTCTTCCATATGAAGTTGGTGATTTGTTTCTCCATCTCATTAAAAAATGTCATTGGAATTTGGATGGGAATTGCATTGTATCTATAGATCGCTTTTGGTAGAATAGATATTTTTACTATGTTAAGTCTTCCTATCCATGAGCAAGGTATGTTTTTCCACTTATGTAGGTCTCTTTTGGTTTCTTGCAGTAGTGCCTTGTAGTTTTCTTTGTATAGGTCTTTTACATCTCTGGTAAGATTTATTCCTAAGTATTTTATCTTCTTGGGGGCTACAATAAATGGTACTGATTTGGTGATTTCCTCTTACATTATCCCTCCCTGTTCTGGAATTCCAATCACATGCAAGTTATTCTTCTTGATAGAGTCCCACATGATTCTTAGGGTTTCTTCATTTTTTAAAATTCTTTTATCTGATTTTTCTTCAGCTATTTTGGTACCAAGTGCCTTATCCTCTATTTACCCAATTCTGCATTCTAGTTCCTCAGATCTGCTGCTCTGACTTCCTATTGAGTTTTCTAGTTCTGTAATTTTATTGTTAAACTTTTGAATTTTTGAATGCTGTCTCTCTATGGGCTCTTGCAGCTTATTAAATTTTTCATTATGTTTTTGAATAATCTTTTTAATTTCTTCAACTGCTTTATCTGTGTGTCATTGGCTTTTTCTATACATTGCCTTATTTCATTTTTGATGTCGTCCCTGATGTCTTGAAGTGTTCTGTATATTAGTCTTTTGTATTCTACATCTGGCAATTCCAGGAATATATCTTCATCTGGGAGATATCTTAATTCTTTGTTTTAGGGGTTTGTAGAAACAATCATGGTCTGCTTCTTTATGTGATTTGATATTGACTGCTCTCTTTGAGCCATCTATAAGTTATTGTAATAATTTATTTTATATTTGTTCACTGAGTACTATCTTCTTGTTTTGTTTTGTTTCAGTATACCCAGATGGGCCACTAGAGTGTTCTAACCTGATTGATGGAGCCTTTGAAGCACTTATATCCTGTTACCAGAAGGTTAGATCTGTTACCAGGTATTAAAAAAAAAAATTTTTTTTTTTTTTTTTAATGAGCGTATAAATCCATTCACTATTCTTGAATAGAATCAGCTCAGGTGTCTTGATGGTCGGTCGCGTAGTGTGTGGTGTAGGCTCTCACCTACTATCTTAGAGGAGTAGTGGTGGTGGTTGTATGCACTGGTTCCTGGTAGTAGCAGGGGTCACACTCCGAGGAGGGCAGGGTGCTGACATGCTTCCTCCAGTCAGTGAGGAAGAAGCATCTCTGTCTCTAGAGTGCTCTGGTGGGTGGGCTCTGCAGCTGTACCTTAGGCACCTAATGCTTGTACCTGTAAAGCCTAATAGGCACCACTATCCTCATACCCCTTCTGTGGGTGGCTAGGAGGTATGGTTGGAGCCTCAGCCCTCAGTTTCCTGCTGTGGGCAGGTGAGGGCTCTGTTTAATAGGTAGAGTGGTATCAGACCTCCAAAACCTGCCTCTCCACTGCTTAGCTGAAACAATTACAGTCAGACCTCTAACAGAATTGCCTTTGTATTATGATAGCCACCTGGTTCCATGTAGGGGTGAAAGCCAAAGATTGTGGATCTCTTATGCCTGGACTGGAGCTGCTTCTGTTCCGATCTTCTAGTTTAGGGAAGTCAGGAAAGAAATTTTCTCCTGATTGTTAATTGTTGCTTTTCCCAGACCAGGAGAATGGGTTAGAATAAAGCAGGGCACTTCTGTCTCTGGCCCAGGGAATTCAAATGTTAATGAAGCCAGCTGGGGCAGGGAGAGGAGGGATCAGATAGGAGAGAGTAGCTGGTAGAATAGACAAACTCACTTATCTTGTGTGGGGAGGGCTGTCTTATCTGAGATTCTAGAGGGGTATGTAGCCTGTGTGCTGTGGCTGGGTCCCCTCCGAGATTTCCTCAGGGGGTTAGGGCTGTGTCCTGTGCTTGCCTTGTCTCAGGAAGCCACCATCAGCCCCACCGCACTTGCTCCAAAGCACAGCACCAAGGGGTAAGGGCTGGGGTGCTGCTACTGCGTGGTCTCTCACTCTGCTTTCACTCAGGTTGGCGTGTAGCCTGTGTGCACTGGCTGGGTCCCCGTGATGATTGCCCCTGGGGGTTAGGGCTGCGTCCTGCTCTTGCCTTGTCTCAGAAAGCCACCATCAGCCCTGCTGCACTTGTGCCAGAGCCCAGCACCAAGGGATCACTGCTGGGGCGCTGAATGCTAGGCTCCAGAACTAGTCACTACTTCCGCGCAGTCTCTCATTCCCCTGTCAGTCAGGTTGGTATGTAGCCTGTGTGTGCTGGCTGGGTCCCCGCTGAGATTGCCCCAGGGGGTTAGGGCTGGGTCCCATGCTTGCCTTGTCTCAGGAAGCCACCATCAGCCCCACTGCACTGGCACCAAAGCACAGCACCAAGGGATCAGGTCTGGGGCGCTGTGCACTGGGCTCTGGAACTAGTCCCTGCTTCAGAGTGGTCTCTCACTTCCCTGACACTCAGGTCAATTCCTTAGTTCTATGTTTGATGATCAGGGTTCATAGATTGTCATGTATATAATTGATTCACTTGTTTTTTCGAGTCTTTGTTGCAAGAGGGTTCAGCGGAAGCTTCTGCCTAGTCAGCCATCTTGGTCCCGCTGAGTTGTGGTATTCTTGAAGAATATTAAATATATCATGGATTGCCAAAAGAATGAACAAGTCTGTCTTGGAAGAAGTACAGCCAAAATACTCCTTAGAAGCGAGGATGATGAGACTTTGTCTCACATAATTTGGACATGTTATCAGGAGGGATCAGTCCCTGGAGAAGGACACCATGTGGTAAAGTGCAGGGTCAGCCAAAAAGAGGAAGCACCTCAATGAGTTGGACTGACACAGTGGCTTCAACAATTGGCTTAAGCATAACAAGGATTGTGAGGATGATGCAAGACTGGGCAGTGTTTCCCTCTATTGTATGTAGGGTCACTATGAGTTGGAACCAACTTGATGGCACTTAACAACAACAACAACAACAACAACAACAACAACAACATATGGGGTGAATTTTGGAAGCTGAGGGGCAGGTGCTGGGCCTCCTATGCCCCCTTCAACTGGAGCAGATCCATTTTTTATCTGTTTTACATATATACTTCCATGTCAGCTTTTAGTCGAACAAGGGTTCTTCAACCTAAAAATGTTTGGAGAACAACGGATCTTTAAGGGACCATCAAAGATTGTATCCTTTTCTTTATCTCTCCCCCCAAATTCCATCCAAAATATTGGGTTAGTCAGAAAATACTTCTCAGAGGTATAGCATTTAAGTTGGGCCTTGAAGGAAGAGTAGGGGCTGTCCATGAGAAGTGTGTGTGTGTGCAGTTGTTCTAAACTATTAGTATTTCTAAATTATCTATAAATTGAAGTAGAACACCAAAATTCAGAGAGAGCTGTGAGTTGCTGCCCAGATGGGCCTCAATGGATGGCTATACTTTGGTGGATTCCTGGAAGCCCAAAGTCATTCTCAGCGAATGACCCAGGCTGTCCTAGATCAGCCATATATACCCAAACACGGATTTAGTAAATTACAGAGGGGATTGGACCTATTCATGCGTGGATTATTCAAAACTCCTTCCCCAAATCCATGAAATTAAATTGATAATCAGAAGACTGTTTAATGAGCATGTAATGAGGACAAATGGAATAGATGCTTTGGACAGGCACTTCATCTAGGCTGTTGGAAGGCCTGATGAACCTCGCTGAACCACAAGCATCCACTTCTCTCTCCTGCCTGGCACTCTCTGTCCTGGTCAGTGCTGGCTACACCCTGAGGAATCATGGCTCTTTGCTCTTCCTTTTTATGTTAGCATCACTCTTTCTGCAAATGCTTAGATTATAACATTTTTTGGTTATAATTCAGGTCGAAGGGAACTCCCCTGTCTTCTTGATTACTTTTGAGTGTTTCTCAAGCCCCTGCAGCCGGATTATTGCTTTGGGTGGGCTGCTAATATCCATCATGTGCTAGCTTTCACCGGGCTCACACTAAGAAGGTGGCTTATCTCTGAGTTCAGGAGGCAGCTTATTGTTTCTCTGTATTTGACTCTCATTTTTTCATGTTGCCCAACTCTCCTTTTACCTGTGAAAAAGCAGAAGTCAGCTGTGATCGGCCAACACATTCATTTTCGTTTTCCTCTTTCAGGGGCTCACACATGCCATAATCCCACCTTTGGTTCCAACAGAGTAGAAATTGGATCTGACACGGTCTGCAGGGTATTGCCGCCCTGATCTTGGAGTTCCGGAATATGCTCCTCTCCCTCAGGAATAGAAAAGTGACTCTAATTTGAGTGGTTAAGCCTATTTAAAGTCAGAGTTGCAAACCCTTTGCCTTATAAATTTTGATGGGGCCCTCTTCTCAGGGAGCTGTGTGGACCATATGCTACAATCTACAATTATACAATTCTGGAGTTCAGGGTGAAAACAACTGTAATTAAAAAAGGGAGAAAGAGGACTTATGTTTTAGTAGGAGCCCTGGTGGCTCAGTGGTTGAGAACTATGATTGCTAACAAGAAGGTCAGCAGTTGAAATCTACCAGCTGCTTCTTGGAAATTCTATGGGGCAGTTCCACTCTGTCCTATAGGGTTGCCATGAGTAGGAATTGACTTGATGGCAGTAGTTGGTTTTTGTGTGTTTTGGTAGAAGGGATTCCCTGACCCAGAGATGGGAAATCTGGTTGGGAGATTTTTTAATGAGGGTTACTTCTGTTTGGAGAGGACAAAGGTAGTTCAGTGGTAGGAGTCTTGCCTTCCACGTGGGAGACCTGGGTTTGGTTCCCAGTCAATGTTCCTCATGCACAGCTACCACCCATCTGTCAGGGGAGGCTTGCATGGTGCTATGAAGCAGAACAAGATTCAGCAGAGCTTCCAGACTAAGACAGACTAGGAAGAAAGGCCTGGTGAGCCACTTCCTCAAAATCAGCCAATGAAAACTGTATGAACCACAATGGTTTGATCCCATTGTGCGTGGAGTCATGCTGACCTGGAGGCCAACTTGATGGCAGCTGAAAATAGTACTTCTGTTTGGAATTATACTCAGCCCCCAGTTCTTACAGAATGTTCATACTATGATCACTGAACATGTATTAAATACTCATAGTATTTCAGGCACTGTGCTGGTGCTATGGATACACAGATGAATAAGATGGGGGTTCTACCCTCCTCTTACTCAAACTCTAATGAAGTGGTAACAACAAGGGCAGCAGCATTAACAACAAAAATAATAACGGTTAGTACATTGAATAACATGAACTGTCAGATGCATTTAGAAATATCTTCATTCCTTTTCTCTACCTTCTCCCCCTCGTTTATTCCTACTCTGTGGAGCTAATTTTTCTTTCGCTTGAATGAAATATAGAGCAAATCTCATGTCTTTTGTGATAATATAAAGGCTTCCTATTACTTCCAGTCACACAAACAATCCCAGTTATTTCACCTATTAAAGTATAACAGCCAGATCTGTTATCTTTGTTTCAAACTGAAGCTTCCCCTCCCTAGTTTGGGCTGGCCCCTCTACCAGGGAAAGGGAGTGTATGTGGAGCAGGGGTGAGAGGTTGGCTCCTTTTCTATTTCCCAATCTACCCCGTGTACTCCTCCTCTGGCACTCACCGCTCCTGGCTCCTCCAGGGTTGAATTTGAGGCAGAGAGAAGCATTACGAAGCAAGAAAGTTCTTACTGACATGGTAGGTAGAATAATGCCCCTCCTAATCCCTGAATCTGTGAATATGTTAGGAGAGTTAAGGTTATAGATGGAATTAAGTTTGCTATTAAGTTGACTTTGAGAGGAGGAAATTATCCTGGAATATTCAGGTGAGCCCAACGGAACAATAAGGATCCTTAGAAGTGCAAGAAGGAGGGAAGACAGAGTGTCAGAATGATGAGATGTGAGAAAAACTCAGCTGGCATTGCTGGCTTTGAAGATGTGGGTGGCCTCTAGAAGCTGGAAAGTCAAGAACATGGATTCTCCCCGAGAGCTCTGGAAAGAATTGCAGCCCTGCTGACACCTTGATTTCAGCCCACTGAGGCTCATTTTGCACTTATGACCTTCAGAACTGTAAGAAAATAAATATGTGTTGTTTTAAGCCACTAAATTTATGATAATTTGTTACAGGAGCAATAGGGGAAATGAACACACTAATTCCTTCTTGAGTTGACATTTGCGTTCCTTGGGCTTGGCAGTCTACAGCTGATTATTTCCCTTTTTTATTGCCTCAGAGATTTCCTCCTCACTCCCACACCCCCTTTCCCTACCCCTAGCACACACCTTGATTATCTGTTCTTCACGTGTTTTTCCCTTAATATAGGTGGATATATCTCTATTTCAACAGGTCACTCATGGATCTTTCTCAGCTCTGGTGGTACAGCGGTTAAGAGCTTGTCTGCTAACCAAAAGGCCAGCAGTTTGAATCTACCAGCCACTCCTTGGAAACCCTATGGGGCAGTTCTACTCTGTCCTATAGGGTTGCTATGAGTCAGAATTGACTTGACAGCAACGGGTTTTTGGTTTTTAAGGCATTTCCAATGTGATTTTTGAGGTTCATTATCAGTGGTCTTCTTGAACCCTCCTGTCAGCTCCCTCCTGTCTGGGACATAGATATGGTCAATAGAAAACACACATCTTTTGTCCCAATATGTTCTCAGAATACAGGACAATCCAGTGCTGCCTCTCTTTCTCTCCACTATCAGCAGAGTGTTCTTGTGTTCTTTGTGTTCCTCACTGTGAAGCAGACAACAGGCCCTATGTTTCCTATCAACAGGGGACAAGTATCAAGGTCTCCAAGTGGTCCTTGTGAAGCTCTTCCCTTGAGGTGAGGGACACCCCCACCCCTAATCCTTGTGCGAATAGACTCAAAGCACTCCAGTAAATCTCTTGAAAGAGACTCTCTGTTAGTTTCCTGGTGCTGCTGTAACACAAATACCAGAAGTAGGTGGCTTTAAAGAACAGAAACTCATTTTCTCACAGTTCTGGAGGCTAAAAGTCTGATTTGGAATCTTGGCTGTGCCTATTCCTTCTGTGAACCTCTTTTATGTTTTCTGATGTCTGCTGGTGATCGTTGGCAGTTCTTGGCTTGTAGACAATCTTTACATGCTGTCTGTCTTTTCCTGTTAGTGTGTCACTGTGTCAATTCTGGTCTGCTTATAACTCAGATGTGATTAGGTTTAGGATCCACCCTATACTGATATGACCTCAACTGACTGATAGCATTGATTGGTTGATGCACTGCATTGCATAATAGAAGGTAATTACATTACATTACACATAAGCTAATTACTATCTTTTTATGAAAATAACCCATGCCTTCTACATTTGTTTGCCAACTGCTCCTTCCCCACCTCAAGGTATTTTCGTAAGTGCTCTATGCTAATTTTTTTTACAGCAACATGTTGTAGTGAATAATTGTTTACTATAGATTAGCAAGTAAGCACAAGTAAGCCTTTTCTTACCTTGCTCACTGGGTCATCTTCCCTTGCCTGTACTACTAAACCCAGATGACTTCCTTGACTTCCCAGCACCATTCATCTGACCAGATTTGCACATTTCCCTTTGACTTCTCTGATACACCTTCCCTAGTTTTCCTCTTCCCTCCTTGGTTGCTTCTTCCTTTCCCCTTGGTCGGATCCTTCTCTACCCGGCCAGCTGACACCTCACAAGACTTGGCTTGGGGCTCCTCACTTTCCTTACTCTATCCTCTTTCCCTGGGTAGTCTCACCTATACCCAAAGCTTTGGTTACCACTTATTCAACCTCGGATATATGCCTTCATCTCAGAACTCTCCTCTAAGCTTCTAGATGTCCAGCCACCTACTTGACATCTTCACTTGGATGCTTCAAGGGTGTAGTAAACCCAACATGCCCAAAATAAAAATGAAACTCATCAGTTCTCTCCCCTCCCCACCAAAAAAGTTTTCTTTAGTCTTCCCTGTGCCAGTTAATGAGTCAATAATAGAAGGGAGACCATTGTAGCACACTGGTCTCCTCTCTGAGTGAATGGACAGTGTGAGGCGGCAGCACTGCTTGTTGGCTGAGACCAGAAATTTAGAGCATATGGCATCTGAGACCCCAGGAGCCATGCTATGTCTCCTGGACTCTGTGATATGGATTTTCCTAGCTAAGACTGGAGAACAATTCCCAGCAGAGTAAAGACACTATTTTTGTAAATTCCTCAACGCTCTGCGTACTTCAACCAGCCCCTTCCCTGTTCCTGCACCAAGGGTCCCTCCCTCTATTATAGATGCCTCCGGAATGATTCTTCACTCAATTTCTCACCCCAGAGCCAGCCTTTAAAACCTCCAAATACCTGGAAGGGGAGTTCAGAATTCGTTGGCCAAATTGATTCTCAGAGGAAGAGGTTTGGGTCTAAACAGGCTGGGTTTGCTTCTTAGCTCCTTCCCTAACTACACACATACCCATAGGAAAGTGGTTTAACCTTTCTAAGCCCTAAGTTCTTCACCTGTGTGATGGGAAAAATAATACCTACCAAAGATTTATCTTCCCAAAACCATAATTTATTTTTCTAAACTTTTTTTTCTCTAATGGACTATTGTACAGGTAGTCAATAATTGGATAACATCACCATTGGATTTAGGGCCCACACAGATAATCACGGATGATCTCATTTCAAGAGTCTTAATTTAATTATATCTGAAAAGACCCTTTTTCCAAATAAGGGCACATGTACAGGCTCAGTGAATTAGGATGTAACCTATCTTTTGGGGGAGCCACCATTCAACTTACCACAATATCCAAAAAACAAAATGTTCTGTAACTATGATTTTAAAATAATTAAAATTTATGTCATATCAGGTGCCACAGAAGTACATAAAAGTGGGCAAAAAAGAGCCATCCTTGCTTCTAAGGAGCAAACGGTCTGTACTTCCACGACAGATTTGTTCGTTCTTCTGGGAATCCATGGTACATTCAATATTCTTCACCAACACCGTATCCTTATGAAACACCCAAAGAGGAGAGACACAGTGAGATGACAATCATATGAAGACAGAAGCAGACATTGCAGTGATGCGTCCCAAGCCAAGGAACGCCAGGAGCCACCAGAAGCTGAAAGAGTCAAGCAACTAAATACTCCTTTTGGCCTTGGAAGGAGTGACACCTTAATTTCAGAATTCTGGCCTCCAAAATTATGAGAGAATAAATTGCTATTGTTTTATGCCAACATGTTTGTGGTAATTTGTTACGTGAACCCTAGGATACTAATACAGATATTATCTCAAATGCCAACTTACATTTAATATTTCCAGTTCCTGTGTCACTCATTCTTTTTGCAGGCTTACCAAGGTGAATATGTGTGTATGTGTATTTGTCTCTCGGTGTGTGTTCTAGTTAATACAAATAATACAATTAATGTCTACTGTATAATTTTCACTCACAGCAATCTCTATCCTTAAGGTTTATTTTCCCAGCACTGCTGAACCAGAGGGAGCATCATTACAAAATGTGCTGAGTAGAAAACAGGTGCTCCTGGGAATTGGGAGCCCCTCAAGTCACTATAATATGCTGGTACTTAGGAAACACCTTAATACAAGTTAGAAAATACTATTTGGCAACTATCTGCTAAATTGATTTTTTTTCTGCGTAACGTTATCTGGTAATTACTTACATAAGGAGGAGTCTAAGTTTTTAGCCAGTGCGTACTCGGAAGGTTTTGACTTAGCTGGACCAGAGAATACAGCTCTTATAATGTGAGACCAGAAAACACAAGCTTTTTTTTGGGAGGAATGTGCCTATCGAATTCAAGACATAAGACAGCAAACCCCATCCTTTGCCTGTCAAAATCAGCGGAGAAAGTATAGTGATAAATCATTATAATAATAATGGTGAGCACCGCAGCTTGGTGAGTGAATCCAGATGAGTTTCCCATTTCAAGTCATCGGTTTTACACTAACAAGGGACCTAAAACAAAGGTAAAAATAACTGCTGTAAACCAAGAGAATCACTCTAGATACAGGCGATATTAACTGACAGAATTTCCCTTTTTTTAAACTTATTCTTCAAGGATGACTGGATGCTGTAAAACCTCATTTAAATCAAAGGTTTTAAGTTTCTGATTTCTTTTAGCTCCGACAAGGGCTATGCTTGAAGTTTCTTACTTACCTCTGTAACCCCAGTGCATAGCACATAATAATAATAATGACATTCATGCATATCTTTTGCATATTTACCTTTTGTTGTTGTCATGCACTGTCGAATTGGTTCTGACTCATAGTAAATCCGTGTGATGGAGCAGAACTGCCCCATAGGGTTTCCTAGGCTGAAATCTTTGTGGGAGCAAATGACAAGGTCTTTCTCCCACAGAGCCACTGGGTGGGTTCGAACCACTCAGTTAGAAGCCGTGCTCTTAACCATTGTGCCACCAAGGCACCTTATGTTTACCTTTCATTTGGCCCCATCTTTTTTTTTTTTTAAGAGCACTGCATACACCACAATGAAGATACTCCCATTATTTTCATTGACACGTGCGGAAACGAAGGTACGGACAGGTAAGTACAAGCCACACAGTTAATATGAGTGAAGGTGGGATTTGAACTCAGTGGTCAGATTCTAGAGTTTTCGATTATTGCCATTTCAGAAAGATGAGCAAATGCTCAGTGAACAAAAATGATAAAATTAAATTCACTCTCACTGAGCACGTATGTGCCAGACACTGTTCTAAGTCCTTTGCATGTGTTAACTCATTTTAAATACTATTTATGAGTGCTCTTTTTGACTAATTTTATTTTGTTGTTGAGAATATACACAGCAAAACATACACCAATTCAACAGTTCCTACAAGTACAATTCAGTGACATTGATTACATTCTTTAAGTTGTGTAACCATTCTCATCCTCCTTTTCTGAGTTGTTCCTTCTCCATTGATACAAACTCACTGTCCCCTAAGGTTCCTATCTAGTCTTTTGAGTTGCTGTTGTCAATTTGATCCATGCAGATAGTTCTCAAAAGAGCATAATGCTCAAGGCAGATATTTTTTAGTGGTTAAACTAAACTATTGTTTGGTTTTAAGGAGACTTCAGGGGATATTTTTGTTTTAAGGTTTAAAGATTATCCCAGGGCAATAGTTTCAGGGGTTCATACAGCCTCCCTTGATCCAGAAAGTCTAGAGTCCATGGAATTTGAAATTCTGTTGTGCATTTTCCCTTCTTGATCACAATTCTTCTATGGAATCTTGGATCAAAATGTTCAGTAATGGTAGATGGGCACCATCCAGTTCTTCTGATCTCATGACAAGGGAGGCAGTTGTTTATGGAGGCAATTAGCCATACATTCCATATCCTCTTCCTGTTCTTGACTCCTTCCTCTCTTGCTCCAGGTGAGTAGAGACCAAATGCTGTGCCTTGGATGATCACTGGTAAGCTTTTCTCTCCAATTTGCATATAAGGGAACTGAGGCACAGATCAGTTTAGGAAATTGCCCAAGGTGGACAGCTTTTAAGTGGCAGTGGCAGGTTTCCAAGTCAAGGATGTCTGACTTCTTGTCTGTCCTCCTAACCACTCAGCAATATAACCTCTTCTACAAACAAATCACAAAATCCATCTTCATCATAGCTATAGGGATAAAGAGATTTGCTGAAAATAACAATGTCAGTATTTTTAAGGCAGTTTAAAAGCAAACATTTGTTGCAATCAACTGATAAACAACAAACTCGAGATCATTGTTGACTCTTCATTAAAGCAGCTTTCCCAGAACCTGAAAGCGGCTGCATGCTAGTCCTTTGCTGCTTCAAGTGATGTCCTTGGATCAAAAGCATTGGCAACACCTGGGAACTTGCTAGAACTGCAGAATTTTGGGCCACACCCAAGACTCACTGAACCAGAATCATTAGTTTAACTAGTCCCCCTGGTGAGTCGGTGCAGATTGAAGTCTGAGAAGTGCTGCTCTAAACCAGGGTTCTTGACCTTGGCTGTGTATCAGAATCACCTCCAAGCCTGGGTTCCACCCACAGAGATTTTGATTTAATTGGTCTGAGAGTGTGGCCTGAGCCATGAGGCTTTTAAAAGCTCCCCAGGTGATGCTAACGCACAGCCAAGGTGGAAGACCACTGGTCTGGTGCAATGGTTCTTCACCTTGGCTGCACATTAATGTCATCTGGAGAGCTTTAAAAAAATCCCGAGGCACAGGGCTGACCAGTCGTGGCATGTGGCATTTTTTAAAAGCTCCACGGTGATTTTAATGTGCAGCCAAGGTAGAAAACAACAGGTGTAGAAGACTTGAGCTTGCGTTTTGGAGTCCTGTGCCCTGTAATTATTAATTCAACAAATATTTACAGAATTCTTCTGTAATGCAGGAATGGGGTGGATACTAGGGCTGTGTAACAGCCACCGGATGCAGTCCCTGAACACAGGAAGTGACCTGGGCAAGTGACTTATCCTCTCTGAGCTGCAGCTCCTGCATTCGCGAAATGTGGTACACTAAAATTATTTCAGAACTATCTACTCACACCACCTTCTGGGTGAATCTCAGCCCAATCATCTAGCAGAGTAGGTAGCCTACTTCAGAATGCCCCCCACCCACTGCCCCCAGCCAGGCCACAGCTGATTGGATAAGGGGTGAACACTTGACCAAAGAGTGGTCAATCTATGGGCTGGCTAAGAGCCTATGACTTGGGGGTGTTCACAGACCAATGCCCCACCTGTTTCTATTGGAAAGATGATTGATGTTTACTCTAGAGCAATATGCAGATAAATATCTCTCTTCTATGTGGTATTTTTTTTGTTGTCGTTGTTAGTTGCCATTGAGTCAGCTCTGACTCATGGTGACCTTCATATAAAAGATGAAATGTTGCCTGGTCCTGCACCATCTTCATGAGGGTTGATATGCTTGAGTCCATTGTTGAGGCTGTTGCGTCAATCCATCTCATTGAGGGTTTCCCTCATTTTCGCTGACCGTCTACTTTATCAAACATGATGTCCTTTTCTAGCTATTGTACTATATGAAGAAGATGCAGCATCCAGATTAGAGAAAGACTCATTAACAACCTGCATTATGCAGATGACACGTACAACCTTGCTTGCTAAATGTGAAGAGAACTTGAAACTCTGATAAAGATCAAAGACCACAGCCTTCAGTATGGATTACACCTCAATATAAAGAAAACAAAAATCCTCACAACTGGACCAATCAGCAACATCATGATAAGCAGAGAAAAGATTGAAGTTGTCAAGGATTTCATTTTACTTGTATCCGCAATCAACACGCACAGAAGCAGAAGTCAAGAAATCAAATGACTCATTGCAGTGAGCAAATCTGCTGCAAAAGATCTTTTTAAAATGTTAAAAAGCAAAGATGTCACTTTAATGACTAAGGTACACCTGACCCAAGCCATGGTGTTTTCAATTGGCTCATATGCATGCGAAAGCTGGACAATGAATAAGGAAGACTGAAGAAGAAGAATCGATGCCTTCAAATTATGGTGTTGGCGAAAACATTGAATATGCCATGGACTGCCCAAAGAATGAACAAATCTGTCTTGAAAGAAGTACAGCCAGAATGCTTCTTAAAAGCAAGGATGTCGAGACTGTGTCTCACATACTTTGGACCTGTTATCAGGAGGGATCAGTCCCTGGAGAAGGACATTATGCTTGATAAAGCAGAGGGTCAGCGGAAAAGAGGAAGACCTTCAACGAGGTGGATTAACACAGTGGCTGCAACAACAGGCTCAAGCATAACGATTACAAGGATGACGCAGGACCTGGCAGGGTTTCATTCTGTTGTACATAGGGCTGCTATGAGTCGGAACTGACTTGGCAGCACCTAACAACAACAACAACAACAACAACAACAACAACAACAACAACAACAACAACAACAACAACATATAAGACATACCACATATAGTTAGGTCATCTGCAGTGACAGGACCTTAATCAAGTAAGAGAAGGATTCATCCTCTCCCTATACTCTGCTTTCAAAGATGACTTCCCTTCAGTGTTCTTTGTCATTTTTTTTTTCCTCAAAAACAGAGGTGTTGTCCCCTATCTTTTCTTTCATCACCTATTCTGAAGCCAGCAACTCTGTTCTTTTCTTGCCTCCGATGGTTGTTTTCTGCTCTGCCATGAGTGTCTCCTTGCTGGTCGCTTTCTAGAACTTTGGGTACAAACACCTTTGCTGGTTGTGCGGTTGTTACTACCAGTCATGCCTGCTTGGAGAAGAAGTGGTGGACCCAAGGCTGCTTTCCTTTCAGGGTTTACTTCAGTCCTCCAAAGCACCACCAACTGCGAGGATGCTGTGTGCAAAAGACTGTAACAATGGAAAGGCCAGTGTATGCAGGAAGGACTACGATACATGCAGGAAAGGACAGTGACAGAGTAATGTCTAATAGCTCAGTTCTATCTGTCCTGGGGGAAGGTCCTTATTTTTCGCCTCCCTCTCTGCTCTCTGTCCCCAATGTGAAAATCTTCACTTAATTAAAAAAAAAAGTTATTTTTAATTTTTTTAATTATTATAAAAATATATATAACACGTTTGCTAATTTAATGTAGTTTCTGTATGTATAATTTAGCGACATCAAGTATGTCAATCATGTTATGCAACTATCACCAATATCTGTTGCCAAATTTTTTATCACTGTAAATAGAAACACAATGCTTCCCAAGCAATGATGCTCCTTCCCCTCCCTCGCACCCCTGGAAAACCATCAGTCACTGTTTAATAGTACTCTGTGACACAGGCCCCCTTTTGTCTTGATATGTAGAGCAATCACATGCATAATGAACCTCTACAGAGTTAGTCATACACCCGTTGCTGCCGAGTTGATTCCAACTCTTAGTGACCCTACAGGTCAGAGCAGAACCTCCCCGCAGGGTTTCGAAAGAGCAGCTGGTGGACTCAAACTGCCAGCCTTTTGGTTAGCAGCCGCGCTGTTTACCACGGTGCCACTAGGACTCCAGAGTTAGTCACAGTCATTTAGATATGGTAAAATTGTGGGTGTGTATTTTTTACCTTCTTTTTGCTAATCTGTATTTATTTTTCCACAGTGAACACATATTGCTTTTGTAATGCCAAAAAATCAAAAGTTTAATTTTAATTACAAACAGAGGAGGTTTTAAACAGAGCATCCTAAGGATTCAGATATTTGAAAAGATTTCTCTTTTGGGTTTTACATTCCTCATTATTTTCTGTTTAACCTTGCCAGCAAGTGTTCACAACATAGTATGGAAAAAGATAGTGTGGTTTCACTATAAATGCCCAATGACTTTTTCAATACTCTGTAAGATGTGTGATCAGAGAATAGATCCTAATAAAGAAATGAGCTGTTGCCTGACTTAACAGAATAATCAATTTAGTTAGTGAGCACTTTGAGGAAGGAATGAGCTTTCTGGCAGGCAGGAAATGCATGGAGTATACTCTGGAGCCTCAGAAAAAGGCATTGTAGGAGTTGTCTGTGGAAGCAAGATAAAAATGAGGTCATCTTATAATAAGATCCTTTAGGTATTTCACCTTGGGCAGAGTTCAATAAAGGTCCAACTCAAATTGAATTTATCTTGAAGTAAAAGATGTTCTACTTCAACTTTTGAATGCATCTGGTCATTGAACTTCAGGGTGACAAAATGAGAACACGGGAGAGATTAGTGTGATTAGTGTATGGCTTCTAAACACATAGAATAAAGGGAGCATCGTTGCTGCCCACCTCCCAGATACCTTGCTTCTTATTTACTTCATTGCTCATTAGCTTTTTCATCTGTAGGTGAAGCGGTTGCATGAAGGGTGTGAAGGCTAAGGATGAAGATTTCATAGCTTAGAAGCACACATAAGCACCTACTATATACCTCATGCTATGCTATGCTATGCACTTTCTCATATGTTAGAAAATAAGTACAACAGCAATAAAAGCAATACTCATTTTTTTTTATATAGTAGGCATTGTGTTATGTGCATTCTGTCACTCATAAAAACAACTCTGCAAGTTTTAGGCCAATCCTATTCCCTCTTTGATGACTAGTGTGCATCTGACCTAAACCATAGTCTTTTCAATTGCCTCATATGCATGTGGAAATTGGAGAAAGAAAAAGGAAGACAGAAGAAGAATTGATGTGTTCGAACTGTGGTATTGGTGGAGAATATTGACTGTAGCATGGACTTCCAAAAGAATGAACAAATCAGTTGGAAGCAATACAGCCAGAATGTTCCTTAGAAGTGAGCATGGTGAGACTTCGATTTGCTTACTTTGGCCATGCCATCAGGAAAGACCAAACAGGACATCGTGTTAAAGTAGAGGACCAATAATAAGGAGGGAAACCCTCAGTGAGGTGGACCGACACAATGACTACAACAATGGACTCAAACATACCAACTAGCATGAAGATGGCATAAGAACTGGGCAATGTTTTGTTCTGTTGTGCATAAGGTTGACAAGAGCTGGAGCCAACTTGACAGCAACTAACAACGATTGACTCTTATTTTACAGCTAAAGCAACTGATACTCGGAGAGGTTAAGTAGTTTTCCCAAGGCTACCCAGCTAATATATACAAGCCAACATAGGATGTTAAATACAGTGTTGACCCTAAGTCTTGAGATATTTCTATTAACTTCATTATAATATCCCTTTAATTCTGATTATTAAATGTGCCTTTTGCCCCAACAAGTGATTTAGTTGATTTTGATTTTGAATTTACGCTTGAAAGGCAATCTTTCACTAGTGCAAATGTGGTAAAAAGATTACAATGAGATCAGCCTATAAAGTTCTTAAATTTTCCCTCATTCGACATTTATCTAGCCCATATGCAGTGATTTCCTCTCATGGTGTTTTACTGCTTATTGAATTTTGTTTCTTGATCCTTGGGGACAAACTTCTAAGTGAGCTTCCAAAGCGATCCATTAATGACAGCAAAACCCTTTGAAGATGTGAAGAGCTGAGTGAGCATTCAGTAGTGTCTTGACTTTTTTTTTTCCTTCTGGAATCCTCTTCCATGAGTGATGCAATTTGAAGTGAATTGCCTCATAGTGAGATACCTAAGGAAGCTCAGTGGAGAGCAACAAAAGTGATGAAATGTTTTAAAAATAAGACCCTTGAGAAAGAGGTAGAGAACTGAACACATTCAGCCTGTGTCTAAAGGACTTATGGGAGAAATAACTCTACAAATACATGCATGGACATCATGGACAAAGTGAAAGGCAATTATTCTCTTTAGAAGAAACTAGGAAGGGGGGTTAAATTATACTAAGGACAGCTTACTTTAAAATAATATTAGTAATGTGTTGCTAAGATACCTTACTGAACATTCCGTTTCAACCTATTATAAAGAGGGTGGTATCTGGGCAAAGTATTTACACATTTTGAACTTCTGTAGTCTCATTTGTAAAATGGGAGTCAAGACTACCATACTGAGGGATTATGGTATTTTAATGAGATGATAAGTATAAATAATAATAACTCCACTTATGGATCCCTTACTATATGCCAGGCAGTGATACAGGACCCTGGATACATTCTTGTTTGAATCCTTACATAACATTAGAGGCTGGTTGTCTTGTCACTTTATTATAGAGGTTGAAACCCAGGGTCGAGAGATTTAATGCCTCTATGTGTGTAGCCTTTGGTAGTTCAGTGCCTAGTTGCTCATTGATATTTATTCTCCTTCCTACCCCACCCATTGCTTTGGAAAGTCTCTTCCTAGTCCACTTCCATTTTCAGGAGTCTCTGATTTCCTCATCTGTAGGCTGAGAATTTTTAAGATAATGGCAAAAACACTTGGTCCTGCGAATGTCAAAAAAGCTTGTTGACTGCAACCCTAAGAGTAGTTTGGGGGAGGTTGGCTGTTCACTCAGGAGAAATGGTTGTGGGGGAGGTGCCAGTATTTCTAGAGAAGGGTAGGATGAACTGGGATACCCATCTCTAAGAGACTCTTTCCTGTCAGGACACAGGAGGGTGGAATGGATGGCCATTTGGGGTGATCATAATGGACTTTTATAGTTGTTGCAGTTAGTTGCTATTGAGTCAGTTCCATCTCAAGACAATCCCATGTGTGCAGAGCACAACCACTCTGTAGGGTTTTGAAGGCTGTGACCTTTCAGAAGCAAATTGCCAGACCTGTCTTCCAAGGTGCCCCTGGGCAGGTTCAGACCATCAACCTTTGGGCTAGTAGTAGAGCGTTTAACCAGTTGAGCCACCCAGGGACTCCAACTTTTGTAGAGGCCCTGCAAATTTATAAACTAAGGAACAAGAAGAGAGTCAAAGCTTAATGACTTTCTAGGCAACATGAAGCCACAGTATGGGTTGGATGTTATTTTACTGGACAAAGAAACCTTGAAGCTGAAACAGAAAAATGTTTTCTTCTCAATGGGGTGAGACTGTTTAACACACTTCCATTTTACTGATTATATTATATATATAATAATATATATATGTATACATATTAGTTTGACTATGGCAGAAAATAAATATGGGTGATGTGGGTGAGGAGAAGAGAACTCATATTAATGGGCTTGTTATATACCTTCTCTAGAAGACTGAGCAAGGATCAATGTTTGGTTGGCTTGTAACTTTTATATTTTAGATTTATAGAGCCATGCTCACCTATTGGAGGATTTATTTATTATGATTAGCTTGATAATCATTGTAATAAACCCAAATCAAACTAGCTGCTTTCCAGTGGATTCTGACTCATGGCACCCCATATGTTTCAGAGTAACACGGTGCATAGGATTTTCAGTGGATGTGACCTTTCAGAAGTAGATCACCAGGCTTTTCTTCTGAGGCATTGCTGGATGGATTCAAGTAGCTAACCTTTCACTTAGCAGCCAAGCACTTGGTTTGTGCCACCAGGGACTCCTAATAATAATAATAGCTAATATTTATCAAACATTCCTCAGTACAAGGCATTGTGCTAATAAGTGGCTTGCATGCATTAGTACATTCAATTTTCACAACAATACTGTAAAGTAGGAGTTATTATTATTCATCCTTCCTTTCTCCCCCACCTATCTACCCATGTACAATGACCTGGCATCAGTTTTCTCATCCGAAATGTATGTTTGATTATCTTGATCAATCTGAGGTGTTATAAGCATTTAGCAGATAGAAGTGAGGGATGTTCCATGTCCTACAATGCATGGGACAGTTCCCTACAAGATGAAATTGTTCTGCCCCAAAATACCAATAGAACTTCTCTTGAGACACAATTTAGCTCTCAACCCCAAATTTCTGAGAAGAACCCCAGGGCCTCACTTCACTGAAGCATAAGGCCATTTCCTATAAATTGGACTAGTCAGACTCTTTGGACATGTGTTAGGTCTCTGTAAATACTGAAGGATCCTGACTCTACTCACCTGTAACAGGATCTTTAACAATGACAGTAACTGAAATGCAAATTCAATAAAAGTTGAAAGTTTTATCCATAACTTACCTGGTTCTCAACACTGGCCAATTGTCAGCATCTTCTGAAAAACTTTGAAAAATACAGATTTGTGGGCACTAGCCCTGGAAATTCTAGTTCAGTAGATCTCAAGTGGATAGGTAGCCCAGAAATCTTTGTTGTTGTTCCACAAGTGATTCTGATGATCAAGCAGGGCTGGGAACCACTGATCCAATCCAATCTATCTGCTTACAAATGGAGAGATGGAGACCCAGATGGGGATGTGAGTGCTCCAGGTTGCAGAGTTCAGATTAGAACCCAGATATCTACTTCCTCGTTTCCAACCTGTATACAATTCATTAGTGCCTCTTGGTGTTGAGGATTCACAAGGAAAAAAAAAAAAAAGACAGTAAATAAAGGGCATCCTCAGCTTCTAAGGTAAGTTAACGATCCCCTGCCATTTCCCCTTCGTGTCTTCAGTGGGAGTTTGCTGTGCATTTAGATTGTAGGGTGTAGGTTTTATGATGATCAGTGAAGGCCTGAGATTGCTCATGGGCACATGGTGGAGTTTGCAACAACCCAGATATTTAGGCAAGCTCACTGAATAAAAGCTCTAGCTTTAGTACCCAATTTCTAGTCTGGCTTGTGATTACCAGGGGATAGAATTAACAGCTGGTTTTTCTTTAAGCTGTGGAGGTGATGGCAGGAAGGAGGAAGGTCAAAGAAACCACTTTCAGCTGGTAATTCAAACTGATGTCTCTGTGGGGGTAGTTTAGAGAAAGTCGGGATAGTTTTACCCCGCATCTACCGAGTTCCCGCGTACCCAAGGAGAGAACACTGGTTGTACAAGTGACTGGTTGTGTGTGTGTACGTATGTGTATGTGTGTGTGTTTTGAAAAGGGAAAATCAGTGGTGTATGGTGACTATCACTTTGCTCCCTGGAACTCAGCAGTTCTCTAGACAGGAAGTCTTAAATTACATTATCCCTAAATCAGAACATCAGTGATGCTAAAGCAGAATGGGTATCATTTTGATGCTGAAAATATTCTAGATCACCCAAATGAGCTAGTGCTCCTACAAGGTCCAGGCACGAGATTAAGAGAACATGGGATTTAACACATCCCATTTACTTTCTTAAAACCCCTTATTAAATTAGGCAAAGTGATGTTCACCCAATTTTACCAGTAAGGATGTGGAGGGAAGGTTGAATGACCTCTCCAAAGTCAAGAGCTGCTGAATATCAGTGAGAACCTGGGCTAGAATATTGTCCTTGTGGCTTCAAACAGTTAGGTTTCAGTGTATAGTGTGGGGGAGAAGAGCTGTGGAAGAAAGTCCATGGCAGACAACTCCTGGGCAGTCAGAGATAAAGGAAGTGCCTTTTTGTAAGTCACTTGATAACATATGATCCTTCCAGATCTAGTGAAAGCAAATTAAACTTTTATCACCTTTTCTAGGTAATTCTCATGCCTTAATGTTATAGAGTTTATTCATTTTCTATAGCTACTGTAACAAATTACCACCAACTTAGTGGCTTAAAGCAACACAAATTTATTATTTTATAGTTTTGAAGGCTAGAAGTCTGATATGGGTCTCAATGGGCTAAAATCAAGACAGAGGTAGGGCTGCATTCTTTTCTGGAGACTCTATGGAGGAATCCATTTTTTTACTTTTACCAGTTTCTAGAGGCCTCCTTCATTCCTTGGCTCATGGTACCCTTCTCCCATCTTCTAAGCCAGCAACATTGCATCTTTCTGTGCCTTTATTCTATAATAACACCTCCCTCTGCCTCCTTCTTCTGCCTTTAAGGACCCTTGTGATTACATTGGAAACCCTGGTGGCGTAGTGGTTAAGAGCTACGGCTGCTAACCAAAAGGCCGGCAGTTCAAATCCACCAGGCATTCCTTGGAATCTCTATGGAGCAGTTCTACTCTGTCCAATGAGGGTCTCTATCAGTCTGAATTGACTTGATGGCAATGTGTTTGGTTTTTGTTTTTTGGTGATTACATTGGGTCCACCCAGAAATACAGAGTATTTTCACTATTTTAGGTAAACTGATTAGCCTCTAAAGTCCATCTGCAACCTTAATGTCCCTTTTATGAGCAACTTAATATATTTAAAGGTTCTGGCAATTGGGACATACTTGGGAAACCTTGATGGCGTAGTGGTTAAGTGCTATGGCTGCTAACCAAAGGGACAGCAAGCAGTTCGAATCCACCAGGCGCTCCTTGGAAACTCTATGGGGCAGTTCTACTCTGTCCTATAGGGTTGCTATGAGTTGGAATCGACTCAACAGCACTGGGTTTCTGGGTTGGGAGGCCATATGCTGCCTACAACAAAGAGTTCCTGGATCCTGAAATCATTTGATTATTCCAGCCACCTGATAGGATGGATGAAAATTGTCCTATTGCTTTCTGCTCTATATTTGCTCAGATTTACTTTGGATTTCTGTTGGATCATCTTAATTTGGAATGGGCACAAACATGGATCTCTTCTAGTCAGTTGGCCAGGTAGCTGTCTTCCAACTTTCTTGGCATAGATGAGTGAGTGCCCCCAGTGTTGCATCCACCTGTTGAAACATCTGAATTCGTAGAGCCTTGTTTTTGCCAATGACTTCAGTGCAGTTTGGACTTATTTGTTCAGTACCATCAGTTCTTGCTCATATGCAATCTCCTGAAATAGTTGAATGTTGACCAATTCTTTTTGGTACAATGACTGCACTGACTCTGTTTTATTGACTATGCAAAAGTATTTGACTATGTGGGTCATAACAAATTATGGAAAATATTGTGAAGAATGGGAATTTCAGGACACTTAATTGTGCTCATGCAGAATCTGTACACAGACCAAGAGGCAATCATTCAAAAAGAACAAGAGGATACTGTGTGGCTTAAAATCAGGAAAGGTGTGTGTCAGGGTTGCATTCTTTTACCATACTTATTCAGTCTGT
Organism: Elephas maximus indicus; assembly: GCF_024166365.1. Classification (NCBI taxonomy): domain Eukaryota; kingdom Metazoa; phylum Chordata; class Mammalia; order Proboscidea; family Elephantidae; genus Elephas; species Elephas maximus. Next base: position 101,428,872 of record NC_064828.1, on the reverse strand, counting down.
ATGCTGAGCAAAGAATCTGAGAAGGTGGACTATATGAAGAAGAATGGAGCATCAGGATTGGAGGAAAACTCATTAACAACCTGCAATATGCATATGACACAGCCTTGCTTGTTGAAATTGAAGAGGACTTGAAGCATTTACTGATGAAGATCAAAGACTATACAGGCTTCACTATGGTTTACACCTCAACATAAAGAAAATAAAAATCCTTACAACTGGACCAATGAGCAATATCATGATAAACAGAAAAGATTGAAGTTGTCAAGGATTTCATTTTACTTGGATCCACAATCAATGCCCCTGGAAACAGAAGTCAAGAAATCAAAGAATGTATTGCATTGGGCAGATCTGCTGCAAAAGATCTTTTTAAAGTGTTAAAAAGCACAGATGTCACTTTGAGGGCTAAGGTGCACCTGACCCAAGCCATGGTATTTTCAATTGCCTCATATGCATGCGAAAGCTAGACAATGAATAAGGAAGACCAAAGAAAAATTGAATTATGCATTTGAATCATGGTGTTGGCAAAAAATATTGACTATACCATGGACTACCAAAAGAATGAACGAATCTGTCTTGGAAGAAGTACAACCAGAACGCTCCTTAGAAGCAAGCATGGAGAGACTTTGTCTAACGTAGTTCAAACATGTTATCAGGAGGGACCAACCCCTGGAGAAGCACATCATGCTATGGTAAAGTAGAGAGTCAGAGAAAAAGAGCAAGACGCTCAATGAAATGGATTGGCTCAGTGGCTGCAACAGGAAACTCGAACATAGCAACGATTGTGAGGATGGAGCAGGACTGGGCAGCGTTTTGTTCTGTTGTACATAATGTTGCTTGAGTCAGAACTGACTTAACAGCACCTAACCACAACAACACTTTGGATTATTCAATCACTCAGAAGAGATTAATTGTTAGAGGAGGACATCACATTTGGTGAAGTAGAGGGCCAACAAGTGTATAGGAGACCCTTAGTGAGATGGTTGATGCAATAGACTCAGTGATGGACTTGAACATGCTGGCGATTGTGAGGATGACACAGGACCAGGCAATGTTTCGTTCTATTGAACATAAGGTCTCCATGAGTTGGAGTCAACTTGATGGCAGCTAACGACAACATCAGAATGGATGAGAGAGGCATTATATATCAGTAAGTTCTTCTGGTTACAAAAGACACATATCCTAGCTCAATCTCACTTAAGCAAAGAAAGCAATTTATTATTTCATGTGAGGAAAAGTTAAGGAGCTTGATCAGAGCTAAAACAATGATAACAGTAATTATATCTCTTTTTCCAGATGTTGGCTTTGTCTTCCTGGTGCTGGCCCCCTTACCACAGACTCTCTGACATTAGGCAAGATGCCTACAGCAGCTCAAGCACATTATCTTCTTGCTCAAGCAAAAGCTGTGGGGTTAACATTGTTGAGGCCTAGTTGTCTTGGCTTAAGTCACATGTCTATCTCTGAACCAATCACTCTGGCCATAGGAATATTGTGATTTGATAGGTTGGTCCAAGTCATGAGCCTCAACCCTAGACCACAAAATGGAGTCCATCGGAGTCGGAGAGTGAAGGAATTGAAGGAAGGATGGCTCCCCCAAAGAAAAAAAGGGGCTCTCTTACCAGAGTAGAAAAATGGTAGACAGCCTAAAAAACAAATGTCATCTACAAGTATTATCATTCCCATTTGACAGAAGAGGAAAGGTAAAACGGTGTCTGGTCATTGTATTAACGATATCAATTGCTAAAAACAAATACAGGTACTACTTGGAGAAATGAAATTAGGTTCACTTAGCTAAAGAACCATACAGAAAGGAATTAGTGAGGTCAGGATATATAGAGATCAAAAACTTTCTCCAAGAGGCAGAGACAATCCCAAGAACACACACATGTGGAACATAACGTCTGAGTACATGAGGGTCATCTCAAATCCCCTGGGAGTAGAACTGTCCTTCTCTAGGTCCAACCCCATAGACATAAGGCTGGAGAAGTCCAGGGCATAGCCTTGTCTGGGTACATGCTAGACACCTCACTGGAGTCCAATGTTAATCTCACAGTTATGCTATGTACGATGTGATAGTTAAGGCCCAGAACGTGACACACTTGGACCTGAACAAACTTCTCATCTATCACATACCAGCTTCTCAAAGGTCACTTGTGCTGGGCCAAGTACATTCTCGATTTCAGGGCATGGGACCAGGGCTTTAGGACCCATCCCTGTTGTTGTTGCTAGGTGCTGTCCAGTCGATTTTCAACTCATGGCAACCCCATGTGACAGAGTAGAGCTGTCCCATAGGGTTTTCTAGGCTATATCTTTACGGGAGCATATCTCCTCATCTTTCTCCCATAGGGTCAATGAGTAGGTCTGAACCACCGACCTTTCAGTTAGTAGTCAAGTGTTTAAGTGTTGCACTACAAAGACTCCTTCGTATAAGGGGGTAAGTGGCTATGTTTAAAAATGGAATCCAAAGTTAGGACTAAGGTAAGGTTCTTTTCCACACTTAACCTGCAAAGGAAAAATTTTCTAGTGAACCTCACAGCTTGAAATTGGAGAAGTCACGTAAACAAAACACTATTATGTTGTGTCCTGTAATAATCATTGAGCTAAATTGATTGAACCTACAAATTCCTCTGCTAAAGCATTTATCACCCTGCAGGAAAATGTATGAATTCCTTAAGAGCAGAAACTATATGCTTTCTCCCTGTGTGCCTATCACAGAGCCTGGCACAAAATAACTCTTCAGTAACAGGTGGCACAATGGTCAAATGCTCTGCAGCTAAAGGAAAATCTGCAGTTTGAGCCCACCAGCGTTTCCATGGGAGAAAAGACCTGGTGATCTGCTCCTGTAAAGATTGCAACCTAGGAAACCCCATGGGGCAGTTCTACTCTGTCATATAGCATAGCTGTAAGTTGGAAGTGACTCAATGTCACACAACAACAATTTTTTTTAACACTTTAAAAAATAAAATTGAATTTTTATCAGAACTTAAACTAGAATGCATAGATGGTGTATTTCATGTCTGTATCCCTTGGATTTGATACAGAACCTGGCACATAGTGGGTCCTCCACAGGGCTTGACCAATTAGGTAAACTGATACGAATTAATTCAACTGAATTAATGAAACTCACAGAGCCCTGGTGGCACAGTGGTAAAGCATTTGGCTGCTAACCAAAAAGTTGGCAGTTTAAATCCACCAGCTGCTCCTTGGAAGCCCTATGGGGCAGTTCTACTCTGTCCTATAGGGTCGCTATGAGTTGGAATGGACTCGACCGGGAATGGGTTTAATGAAACTGAGAGTGCGGCATCTTGTATATTACTGATTCCTTGAAAGCATGCGAATCCAGCTACGGTGGTTTCTTGTTTACACACCTATCTGTCAAATGCTAAGCTGCCGGGCTGTACAGACATTGGTAAAGCAATCGTGCTATTCCTTTCTCCTCCTACTGTTATAACAAGTGGCTCCTCATAGAGTGTACTTTTCAGCAAGCTGCCGCATGCTGTGATCACACCGGATAAGCCAGAGCGATAATAATAAGGCTAATCTTACGGAGATTAAGTCAGACCAGCCCAGAAAAGTAGGCTGTTGGGATGTCAGAGGCACCCATCTACCATGCAAGCACTTGAAGGAGGAGTGGGAAAAGGGAAACTGCTGGTTGCAGATTCAGGAGAACCTGTCTCTGTGTTGCCCTGGACAAGGAGTCAGAGAAGGGCTCCTGGGGGTCAGGCCTGTGGTGAAGAGAGATCAGGAACAATGAGATGACAACATCTCTCCTTTCAGAACCTTGTGTTTGCAAACAAGAACAAAAAACAAACAAACAAAAAGAGTTCCCTCTTTTTTTTTTTTTTTTTTAAATCATCTTAATTTCTACAACAAATAGTCTCATTCAATTCAGGGCCCAGGGTCTCCTCCCCCTTCCCTAGGGTTGTGTCTAAGTTCTAGGGAGCTTATGCTGGGCGAGGGTATGTTTGCCAGTGGAAGAGGCTGCCTGGACCACATTGGTTTCCTGCCCATGCTTGTGTCAGAGATATCCCTGTCCCCACCTAGTCTCCCCACCTTGGTCTACATTGGTCAATGCAGCATTGGGCTGTGTTCTTGGAGCCAGGCAGGTTTGAGTCTTGGTCTCGCATTCTCCCTGTCTTCTTGGGCAGTGGGGGGTTTTGCTGCTCCCACATCTCACTGGGTACAGGGACACGCTGTGAGGCAAAGACCTGAAATTACTCTCCAGAATATCTCTATTTTTGGAGTTGTACCTGTTTCTCCCCAATTTAACCATATGAACCTACAATATAGGCATCTAATGATTTTATTCCCTGGCAGCTTTTAACCTCTCCTTTAAAATATATTAATAATTGCTATAATTTATTAATACTTACTCTATTAATTGCTAGGAGCCCTGGTGGCACAGTGGTTAAGTGCTCAGCTGTTAACCAAAAGATTGGTGATTAGAACCCACTAGCCGCTCACGGGAGAAAGATGTGGCAGTCTGCTCCCGAAAGATAACAACCTTGGAAGCCCTATGGGGCAGCTCTGCTCTGTCCTGGACGGTGGCTATGAATTGGAATTGACTCGATGGCAATGGGTTTGGTATTTTGATAGTAATTACTGAAAGAAGCACTTTTCCTACATTATTTCATTTCAATCGCATAAAAGTAACTGGTGAGGTAAGAATTATTTAGAGTACACTCTGAGAAAATGAGACACCAAAAAAACAAAAAACAAACCGAACCCATTGCTGTTGAATCAACTCCGGCTCATAGTGACCCTGAGAGGTTAATTCGCCCAAGGTAACACAGTCTGTAAGTGATTGCTGTTGTTAGTTGCCGTCGAGTCAATTCTGACTCATGCTGACCCCAGGTGGGTAGAGTAGAACTGCTCCATAGGGTTTTCAAGGCGTGACATTTCAGAAGCAGATCCTCGGGCCTTACTTCTGAGATATGTTTGGGTGGGTTTGAACCACCAAACTTTTAGTTAGTAGGTGGTGTAATGGTTAAGAGCTATGGCTGCTAGCCAAAAGTTTGACAGTTCAAATCCTCCAGGCACTCCTTGGACACCCTATGGGGCAGTTCTACTCTGTCCTGTAGGGTTGCTATGAGTCAGAATCAGGTTTTTGTTTTGTTTTGTTTTGTTTACAGTGCTTAACAATTTGAACCTCCCAGTGATTCCTGTATAAGTGATAGAGCCAGGATTTGAAAAGCAATCTTCTTCATTCCACGTACTCAGCTCTGTTAATGCATCTAGTGGATTGAGTTCTTACTCTGTGGCAGGCACTGTACGAAGGGATCCCACATCCATGACTTCTTTAATCCTCACCATAACCCTCTGAGGTGGGTACTATTATTATTCCTATTTTACAGATGAAGAAACTGAGGCCAGAGGCTGTACAGCAAGTAACAGAATTTGAACCTTGCTCTTTCTGATTTTAGTAGTATCTGTTCTGTACCTATTAGTGCTCATTTAACAAACTGTCCTAAGTAGAAGAGAGGAAACTAACATTTATTGAATGTTTCCTTCGTGTTATTTTTGGGTGCCATTGAGTCCATTCCAACTCATAGCGACCCTATGTGACAAAGCAGAACTGCCCTATAGGGTGTCCTAGGCTATAATCTTTATGGGAGCAGATCATCAGATCTTTCTCCCGTGGTGCTGCTGGGTGGGTTCGAACAGCCAACCTTTCAGTTAGCAGCCCAGTGATTAACTTTTGCCCGCCAGGGCTCCTTATTTCCTTTGTACCAGTTCCTATATTGCTTTTTTCTTTAAAACAACTTTATTAGTTAGAATTATCTTTATCTTACTGATAGTGCAAGCCTTCTGAATCGGTAAATTATTGACCCATTGTCATAAAGCAAGTAAAGTGTGACCTTGGTGGTTTAACTGGTCTGTACATTTTCCTGTTATATCATGTTACTCCCTAAAGAAATATAAATTCATGGTCAATAAATCATTTTATTCACTGTATTAATTTCCTAGGGCTGCCATAACAAATTACGACAAACGTGGTGGCTTAAAACAACAGAAGTTTATTCTCTTACAGTTATAGAAGGCAGAAGTCTGAAATTAAGGTTGGCAAGGCTACAAGGGAGAAAATCCAGCCTTGCTCTTCCAGCTTCTGCAGGCTCTAGGGCGTTCCTTGGCCTGTGGCTGTGTAACTCCAATCTTTACCTCCCTCTTCACCTGGCTTTCTCTTCTGTGTCTGTATCTTTATCTCTTCTGTATCTTATAAGTATACTTGCCATTGGATTTAGGGCCCGCCTGAATAATCCAGGGTGATCTCATCTCAAGGTCTTTAATTACATCTTTAAACATTCTTCATTCAAGTAAGATCACATTCACAAGTTCTGGGGATTGGGACATGGATATGTCTCCTTGAGAGCCTCCATTCAATCCATTAGATGCATTAATTAATTCTGAAGGACTTGCGAAGAAAAACACCCATGACAGGTGTTAGGCTTCAATGTTTAACTGAATAATTGATTTTTCTGCTTGTGTTTCTAAGCGTTTTTAATTTACCGGCATGAATGAGGTGTGACACTTCTAATTCTTGTTGACTTTACTTAAAATAAAGAAGTGACTTTTATGGTATAAGGTCTGAAATAGGTTGTCTCCTGTGATCTGGACATTCCCAGAGCCCATGGCTTAAAAACACCATATATGGGTTTATTGTGTGCCTAAATAGATGGTGACAATGATTTGACAATAGGAGCATCATTGTCATTTATCATGAAATAGAAAACAAGGGGGTATTCCCTTGTGATAAAAATACGTTTTCGACAAAAGCGAAGAGATTGTCTTGGTCATCTAGTGCTGCTGTAACAGAAATACCACAAGTGGATTACTTTAACAAAGAGAAGTTTATTTTCTCACAGTCCAGTAGGCTACGAGTCTGAATTCAGGGCGCCAGCTCCAGGGGAAGGCTTTCTCTCTCTGTTGGCTCTGGAACAGTGTCCTTGTCATCAGTCTTCCCTTGGTCTAGGAGCATCTCAGCGCGGGAACCTCAGGTGCAAAGACAAGCTGCGCTCCCAGCACTTTTTGTTGGCGTATGAGGTCCCCATGTCTCTCTGCTCGCTTCTTTCTTTTGTATCTCCAAAGAGATTGGCTTAAGACACTACCTAATCTTGTAGACCTCAACAATATAACTGCCGCTAATCCACGGACATCATAGTCATAGGATTTACAACATATCGGGAAATCACATCAGATGACAAAATGGTAGACAATCATACAATACAGGGAATCATGACCTAGCCAAGTTGGCAGATATTTTTTGGGGACACGATTCAATCCATGACAGAGATAATTCGGATAAGTGATGAGAAATGATCAAAAGTGCTGAAAGTACCCAAGAGGGACTAACATGTATATGACAGGAACATGGGGACCAGGAGTCCTAGAACCTATGTGTATGAGTATGGCAACTGTCTGTAGGGCATTGGCCAACAACTTTCTATAGCACAGCTATAGAAGTCATTCCTCCAACTTAAAAACAGCATGTAAATTCCACTGCTATAAAGTTCAAGGCTAGAATGCTTACTTAGAACGTTGAATGTTGGGGACCATGAATAAACACCTGAAATTCCAGGAACCCAGAGAAATTTAGGAAAGTTGCAGATCTTTTCTGAACCTTCCATGATGCTATTAAAAAAATTATGCCTAGTGATCCAGAGAAATAAAAGCCTAACCAAATTAGGCTGTTTTATTTATTTTCCTTTTTTAGGAAAAGCTTATTACTTAGTGACTTTAATAAAATGTATTCGTCCATGTGTTACTCCTTTTTATTGGATTCTGGAACAAGCCGATGCAGCTCGTGTGTGTCTTGGTGGGAGATGCTATGGTATTTCCATAATAAATCTTGGAATGCAAAAGCCCCCCTGACTATCTCAGCAATAGCTTTTTGGGAGTGGACTGAGGCCTGGTTACCGTGAATTCATGCTTTGTGCATGTTATTGTAAAATGAACATTGTGACAATAAATTGTTTTAATGGGTCTGGAGTTGGCAATGAGTACCAGAGGGAGGCTAAGGGAAAGGGCCAGGTATAACAGTCACTGAGGATCTGGGAGCTGCAGCCAGTTTGTTGGAAAGCGTCTTGAGTCTACACATCCTGCTTTACACCAGATAAAAAGGAGCCTCTCTCCTGGGTCCCCAAGCTTCAGAGGGTCCTGTGACTGATCTTTTTTCCAGCTGTGTCCTTCCCCATTGAGGGAAAAGCCCAAAGGACAAGGAGATGTGCTCACCGTGGGTCCATACCCATCCCTTCTAAACCATGCTCCAGCAACCTGGTACCTGGAATTCCCTGACCTGAGTGCCCTGTCCCTGCTTCCGGGGTCTCTTTCTGTACTCCTTCTTCCTGAGGGCAGGTTACTCTTCAGGTGAGTAATCCCAGGGCTCTGTGGTGGCCAAGGGGGGGTCTGTTAGTAGAAGCATGACTAGAACTTAGATGTTGGATTGGGGTGTTCACACAAGTACACATGAGGTTCCTTATGATGCAACAGGGCGGAATCTGGGCTTAGAGTCAGGCCAACTTTCCCTCAATGCCTTTATGTTCTACCATGAAACCCCAAAGAGTCTGAGACTGGTCAATTTGAACTGGCCTTCCAGGTCATTATGAAGGTACAAAGATAGAGTATGTTTTATGTAACAGTTTGCTAGCTCAATTTATAACATCTAAAAGTCTAGAAATATGCTATGTGGGCCTTTGTACACAGGCCATAGGCCTGGCAAATATTAGGGCTTGGACTAGCTGCATGGCTAGACTTACGCAGTTGAGAGGTTATATAAGGAAGGGCTATGGAGGCTTTGAGAATTGGGTCTGGTGTTGGATTAGGAGTGATTGGCTGTCCCAAGAGATGACTTACCTGTTCTCTGAGAAGGGCAGAATAAGAGTGGTCAGTACCAGCTTGAGGAGGGAGAGTCCAGACGGGACTTATCTTTTCCTCTCCCTGAGCACTTGAGTTTGTTGGGCCTCTCAGTGATGTATTCTGACTGGGGAGGACCTTGACATAGTGGACAGAGCCAGACTGGGAAAACATTCAGCTCTGCCAGTTATTAGCTTCAATGTCCTTACTTAAAATGGGGATATAGGTATTTGTTCCTGGGATTGCATTGAGGGTAAGATGAAGTAATGTAAAGTGATTCACACGGTGCCCCCTGCCCCACCACCACCACTGTGCGTGCGCGCACACACACACACACACACACACACATAAAGCAAACCAGTTGTTATCAAGGCAATTCTGACTCATGGCAACCCCATGTGTTTCAGAGTAGACTGTGCTGTATAGGATTTTCATGGCTGTGACCTTTTGGAAGCAGATCACCAGGCCTTTTTTCCAAGGTGCCTCTGGGTAAGTTTGAACTGTCAACCTTTTGATACGTAGCTGAGCACTTAACCATTTCCTCCATCCAGTGACCCTAGTGTACAGTACATAGCTGGCCAACAGAGGGTCTCTCCCCTCTCTGCTTTGATAAAAAGCACACTTTTCTGTATTTCATTCTCTTAATACTTGCCAAAAGTCTTGTTTAATATTGTCTGGTCAACTAATTTTTGCTAAAGATGTAAGATGAACACTTCCAGGAATAGTCTGGAAAGAGACCTCTCAGAACATCATAGAACCCCTTCAATATCATAGAACTACTTTGGGGCAAGAGGGCTTCTTAATCCCTATCCTACTGTGTGACCAACATCTATACCCAAAGGCATAGCTCTCTTAAGGTGCAGGTCTCATTGCTTGGGTGTTGCCTTTGACAGATCAACATGGGCTTCGTCTCTGGTATTAGATTTTGATTTATTTCCAGAATTATCTGGACTGAGTTCAATGCCAGAGCGATACTTGGAATGATGGCCTATCTCACGGACTTCATTTTCTTGAAACATCACGTGTTCTAATGTCCCAATTTTTCTAGGCAGAGGGTAGTGTGATGGTTAGTTTTATATGTCAACTTGGCTAGGCTATAGTATCCAGCTGTTCAATTAAACACTAATCTAGGTGTTGCTTGAAGAGCTTTTGTAGATGTGGTTAACATCTACAATCAGTTGACTTTAAGTAAAGGAGTTTATCCTCAATAATCTGGGTAGTCCTCATCAAATCAGTTGAAAGGCCTTAAGAGAAAAACTAAGGTTTCCCAGAGGAAGAAAAAATTCCACCTGTAGAATTCCAGCCTTCCCTATGAATTTTGGACTTACTTGCACCCACTATCACATAAGTCAATTCCTTGAAATAAATCTCTTAATATAAATGTATACAATATTAATATAACATAAATATATAAATATAATGTATATTTATCTCTACTGGTTCTGTGTCTCTAGTAGATCCCTGACTGATAGAAATAGCAAAGTAGAACACAATAAGATACATACCACCAAATACAAAATTATTGTATTAAGCTAAATGCTATTTAGTAAAAGCATAATTCTGAGAATTCATGAATCTTACACTTCATTCACCCAGGAAAATTGGGATGAAAAGGCTTTCTTGGCATTTAACACTCAAAGTAGTATTTAGTAGCAACCATTTATTGAATATCTATTTATAGATATTTGGAACTCTGGTAGTGCAGTGGTTAAGAGCTCCTCTGCTTCCCTGGCATTACTGGCACGAATCAAAAAAACCGAAAATAACAAATGTTGGAGAGGCTGTGGGGGGATTGAAACTCTTATGCTCTGCTGGTGGGAATGCAAAATGGTATAACTGTTTTGGAAAACGATATGGCGCTTCCTTAGAAAGCTAGAAATAGAAATACCACGTGATCCGGCAATCCCACTCCTAGAAATATAACCTAGAGAAATAAGAGCTGCCAGGTGAATGGACACATGCACACCCATGTTCATTGCAGCACTGTTCACAATAGCAAAAAGATGGAAACAACCTAAATGCCCATCAACACATGAATGGGTAAACAAACTATGGTATATACACATAGTGGAGTACTACACAATGATAAAGAGCAACGGTGAATCTGTGAGGCATCTCCCGTCATGGATGAATCTGGAGGGCGTTATGCTGAGTGAAATAAGGGAATCACAAAAAGGACAAATACTGTATGAGACCACTACTATAAAAACTCATAAAAAGGTTTACACACAAAAAGAAACAATCTTTGATGGTTACATGGGAGGGGAGGGGTGAAGATGGAAAAACACTAAATAAATAATAATAATAGATAAATGGAAACTTTCATGAAGGGTAAGACAGTACACAGTACTAAGGAAGCCAGTACAACCTATACTTGAAAGTTCCATAGACGTATCCAAACTCCCTGAGGGACCGAATTATTGGGCTGAGGGCTGTGGGGACCATGATCTTGGGGAACATCTAGCTCAAATGGCATACACAGTTTATAAAGAAAATGTTCTACATTCTACTTTGGTGAGAAACATCTGGGGTCTTAAAAGCCTGTGAGCCACCATCTAAGAAACTCCACTGGTCTCATCCCTTTGGGAGCAAGGGCGAATGAAGAAAACAAAAGACACAAGGGAAAGATTATTCCATAGGCCTAGTGGACCACAACTACCATGGCCTCCATCAGATTGAGTCCAGTACAACTAGATGGTGCCTGGCTACCACCACTGACTGCTGTGACAGGGGTCACAATAGAGGGTCCCAGACAGAGCTGGAGAAAAATGTAGAACAAAATTCTAATTCTCAAAAAAGGCCAGACTTACCGGCCTGACGGGGACTGGAGAAACCCTGAGGGTATGGCTCCCCAACATCCTTTTAACTCAGTACTGAAGTCACTTCTGAGATTCACCCTTCAGTCAAAGATCGGACAGGCCCATAAAACCAAACAAGGCTACAGGGGCACACTAGCCCAGGAGAAAGGACTAGAAGGCAGGAGGGGACAGGAAAGCTGGTAATAGGGAACTCAAGGTCAAGAAGGGAGAGTGTTGACATGTCGGTTGTTAACCAATGCCATAAAACTCTAATTTATAAAGAAGCCCTGTTGGCACAACGGGTAAGCCCTCAGCTGCTAACCAAAAGATTGGCTATTCAAACCCCCTCAGTGGCTCTGAGGGAGAAAGCCTGGTGATCTGCTTTTGTAAAGATTACAGTCTGGAAACCTCTATGGGACATGGGGTCCCTATGAGTCAAAAATCAACTTCACAGCACTTAACAACAACAAAACTTTATGGAGTATGAGACTGAGACTTAGCAAAGGTGAGTAATCTGCTCAAGAAGATGTTTGTGAATGGTAGTGCCAGGACTTGAACTCAAGTCGGCTTGATTCCAATGTTTGTCTTTGTAAAACAGAACACAGTCTTTCAGCCTAGAATTCCCGGATGGTGGCCCCATGTAAATGGGTTGGGTGGTAGTTTACACGGGAATAAGTGACGTAAATGACTGTCAACGTATTCTTCTTATATGTTCTCTGTGCTTGGGAAACATAAACAGTTCTTCTCCCTACTCCAGGCAGGTCCATGACTTAATCTTAGTCTAGTTATCTACTCTGTCCTGGGACTTTGCACCTAGAGTGAGTTATGCAAGGTCAGAAGACACAGAGGTCATTCATTTTATAAGCAATGGCAGCTGAGAATTCCTGGACAAGCTTTTCTTTTTCCAGGACCATTGCTGGACTTCTTGCTTCTGGCTTCATGACCCTTTTCAGCTCCCTGATTCCCTAGTCATTGTCAGGTCTGATCCTCTAGCTTCTCACTGGTCATGCTAGCCTCACCACCTGCCTTCCGCCAGGATCCTTCTGAAGAAATCCTCCTTTTCTGCAGTTAGCTGAAGTTGACTTTTATTGCTTGCCACTGGGACCCTGGCTGACACATGTGTCAAGAATGAATATAAAAGAACCGGTGGACTTGGGCTTATAGTTCTGTTTGCATATTTCATTATGGTAAGTTTGCAATAGTTGATATGGGTGTAAAATTCTAATTTACTTCTCTAATGAACTCTTCAACAATTGATCTGCTCCTAATTTAGCTGCACATTATTATTATAGCTAAACGTTGGTTGTTGCAAAAAGACCTTGTTTTGACCTCATAAGAGAACAGCATTCAAAATCTACTAGAGGTGTGATGAAATGAATTCCTTTATATGGCCTTTTTCCTTGGTTCTTTGGAAAAACAGCTGGAGACATTTTTCCTGTAAACCCTGAGGAGTTACCTTTACCCTAGTTTTCTACTCCACAGGGTTTGTTACTTTTGTCCACGTTGATTGAGATTTCCTGGGTAAGCTGTAAGAAACTTGGTTTTGATACTTTTAGTCTGAACTTGGGCTGCAGCCTGTCCTGTGATTGGTATGTACTTTGCGGGGATTGGTCAATAGACTAAGCAAATGAGGTAAGTGGTAGCCCAGCCTCACCTACTATGCAAATGGATTGTCTGTGGCCTACTGAGCGGGGATTGGTCAGTTCATGGCCCTGGTGGGAATGCCATGCCTTGAAATCGATACAGAGTTTGCATATATATGTAATACTCCACAGAGGTTTTTCAGACAGAAAGAAACAAGAAGAGAAGCAGTAGGAAGAAAGAAAAAGAAGCAGAGAGAAGAGGTAAGGAACCTGTTAAAAGAGTTGTAACACTGATCAAAGGTTACAACACTGAAGACAGAGAGAGGCCCAGAAGGTATTCAGCAGCAGAGCTGGTGGCAATAGATGGCAAGGCCAAGAGGAGCTGTCTTCAGGGGAATAAGAGGAGCTGAGAGGCTGACCTGCACTGAAGAAGACACACTGCCTACATGCTTCCTGATCCTGATTCTTGAGTTGCAGCCTGTTGATCCTGACAAGAGTTACACCCTGTCCCTTAACTTTAAGTATGTCCATGAGTTCTGTGTGGCCATTGCAATGGATTATTGAACCCAGAAGAGAAGTAGAGTGCTGTGGGAGATATGGCTGATGTTAGAATTGGTGAACAGTTTGGAGGGTGGAGGTATGGTTGACCTCCACCTTATACCGATCAGCTTTGGGCTGATCCTGGTCATTATCTCCCCTGAAGTTAGACAGGTTCTGCTGCTACTATTGCTCCCACTATATTTTATAAGGGGAAAGCAAAACACATGGCCCAAAGTCAGAAAAGAAATTCCCTGGGTGTGTGTTTCAGTGCTGGCTATATTCTTACTACCTGCTCTTTTCTAATATGCTAACATATCTTGTATATTTGACCATGATCAGACAAATATTATTTTAAAAGGACAAATTCTGAGTTAAAAATTACCGTTCTTCTTGGGTGTGCTTTGTGGTTTGTGCAGATGGAGGTTACAATAGGCCAATTGATTAATGAGCCATTTTATTGGGATGAAAATAATGCATAATGTCATAAGATCCATATGTTGTAGATTACAGAGGCATAAAACTTACCTTGGCACAAAATGGAAAATTTAAAGCATCTCTCTTGAAAAATATATCATGCTGAACAAGAAGCATGTGGGTATTTTCGGTATTTTTGAAACTGATGAATGCTGTACCAGGTTTGTTTAGTTTTAGTGCTAACCTGACCCTGTGTGTGTGTGTGTTTTATTCATCAGGCAATACCTTTATACTTCTCTTCCTACTCAGTCTGTCCAGAATAGTTGAAAAGAGCCAAACAGCTGATTCTGATAACACACAGTAGCTCTGATCAGCATGGTTTAGAACATGTTAGATACTAGAAAGAAAATGTAATTATAATAAAAACAGTAATAGGAAATTAGAGATGCGATTACCCACGCATCACCAGGGTGGAGGGGCATGAGATTGATAGGTAAATACGCAGTGTATAAAAAATAAAAGAGTAGCCCACTGAATAATGTCTTAGTTACCTAGTGCTGCTGTAACAAAATATACCATAAGTGAGTGGCTGTATAGTGCAGGAATTTATTTTCTCACAGTTTTGTAGGATATAAATCCAAATCAGAACATTAGCTATAGGTGATGGTCCCTCTTTGTGCATAGCTCTGGGAGTTCTTAGAGTTTCTTGGCACTCCTTGGTGTTCTTTGGTATTCCTTGGTGTTTGTCTTTCCCCTGTGTATTTCACTGTGTCTATTCTGCTCTTTTTATAACTCAGAAGTGATTAGATTTAGGACCCACCCTACTCTGGTATGATCTCATTAACATAACAAAAGAAAAACTTATTTCCAAACAGGATCACATCTACAGGTACAAGAGCCAGGAATTCAACATATATTTTTGGAGGACCCAATTCAGTCCATATTGTTGTTGTGTGCTATTGAGTCAAATCTGACTCATAGCGACTCGATATAACAGATAAAAATCTTGGAGCATCATAACCCTTTGGCAGTATATAGAAAACAAGTAAGTCTGATAAATCGCGGAGCGTCTAAGCTGCGATCAGTATGGGAGATTTCAAATCTAGCGAACACTTGTGCGACCAGACTAGGATTAATGTCCCGCTTAGCCCAGCGCTTCTTGACAGGTGGGACTTTCAGTTTTAAAATCAGGAAAATCCTGTGAAAACTGGGACAAGTTGGTTACCTTAGACCAGACTTAGGTTTTGGCAGTGGTGGCTGCTTTTTTTTTTTTATGCTAGAAGTGCCTTTGTTGGTAATCCCTTGTCCTGGAGACTTAGGGGTGTCCAGAGTCCTGGAACTGAGGTTCAATCTCCCTTTGCCACTTCCTTACACTCTCCACTCTTCTGCTTGGGCTGCAAAATTCTTCCCTGTCATCATCCCACAAAGCCTGGATTCTGGTCCCTTGCTCGTGTGTTGAAGGATTATAAATAACAAGGCTAATGAACAGTTTGTTGAGAAAAATATCACTGCTACTTACTATTTCTGCTGCCACTATGATTGTTGCTACTGATACTGCCAGCAATTCACATTTATTACTTTGTGTCAGGTATTGTGTCAAACATCAATCCATTTACTCCTCAAAAAAAAAAAAAAGAATCTATATACCGCACAAAAGAACTACTATTTTGGCTATTATACAGATGAGAAAACTGAAGATTAGTGAGATTAAGTAACTTGTTAAGGCCATAAACCACGAAATAGCAGAGCTGGAATTGAATGTAGGACTGTGTGACTACAAAGACCAATATTTCACCCACAATTGTTATTTAACCTCAGTTAAAAGAGAGGATGCATAAGACAAAAGCCTTTTTACTTCTTGTCTCCTGTTAAGGTGTCCTGCTTTCATGCACACACCTCTGAATGCTGGGTTGTGGGATATGACCAGATATCTACAGCTAACGAGGGGTCATCCAACCATCAGTGACAGTCATTTTTTCTCTCCGGGCTTGGGTTCTCAATCAATAAAATGAAGGAGTTGGACGTGGAAATTTCTAAAGCCCATTCTACTTCTAGTATTTATGACATAAATCTTGTCCAGTTACATTTTGAAATAGTCAATTTCGATGCTCGGGAGAAGCTTAATAGTGGCATTGACAGTAGAAACCAGTAATTAAAAGGGGTATCTGGAAAAAGACAGCCCTTCCTTCAAACCCCAACCTTGCTATTTTCTAGTCATATGTCCTTAAGCTGCTACTGTTTACTTAGAAAAATATTGGCTTTTGAAGGAATGAAAGACGCTTCGAACAGGAGGGAAGGTGTGGCATATGGGTACATATGGCCTTATAGTTATGAATTTGATGTTGGTAAGATTAGAAGATTCAAATTTGATTGCTTCTATTTTCCTAATAAAGTAGGAAAGAAGAGAGGTAAAGTTGTGAATTAGTTGACTTGTAGAGTGGAAAAATAAACTGATGAGGGAAACGCAGCATTATTTGAGGACAGTGTTGAGTGTCAATTTGAGACTTGTTGCCATAAATACAAAGGAGATAAACCAACATGCTTGTTTGACATTGTTCAGCAGAGTTCCACTACCCAGGGCAGGACAACACAGCCAGTGGGTTGGGTTTAACTAGGCAAGTCAAACAGAAGGCAAGACTGGGCACTGAGGAAAATAAGAACGCACGAGAAGAAGATTAGAGGTCTCAGTGCAGACAAAGACTTGGTGGATTTACAAGGATAAAAGGGGTGATTAGAGAGGGGGCTGCTGAAACTGAGATTTTGGAAGCAGTCCAGCAGTTGGTGATGACAATGACAATAGCAATGGTGGGTTAGGAGAGTGGAAGAAAGGACTGTTTAAGGTGAGCAGGTCAAGGAATTTCGGTTGCTGTAGTTCTGTGGAAATCATCCACATGATCCTTGATGTCACCAACAACAATGAAGGGAGTCAGGGTGAAGAGGATGAAATTTTTTTTTGTCATTTACTGTCAGTTCATTTATCTTTTCTCTGTCATTCCCACCAGCAGACAAACATGTTGGTTTCTCTCACTTTAAATCAGCCCCCTGCCCTGGACCACTAACCTCCATCTACTGACCTAATTACCTGTTCTCATTTTGTACCAAAAAATATTCAAGAACGTCTTTACTCAATGTCTTAATCTTTTATTTTTTTCTCAATCGCTGTGGGTGAATTTTATCCATTCCACTGAATATACTAGTATAATGGTTACAGATCCCATTATACCAAATTTTATGTTTATGCACCATCTTGATCAGCATCTCAGCATCTTTCAACACAGCTGACCTCTCTTTCTTTCCTGAAACACTTTCTTCCCTTTGCTCTTCTTCCTCCTTTGCTAGATGGTCTCACCTAGCTCCAAGGATTTAAATGCCATCTATGTCCTGATGATAACGACATTTATGCCTCTAGTTCTCACCTCTCTGCTGAGTTCAAGACTTTCATATCCAGTTGCCTATTCAATGTTTTTATCTGAGCATCTAATAATGCTGTTAGTTGCTCTTGAGTTGGCTCCAACTCATGACGACCATACGTACAACATGATGAAGCATTGCCCAGTCCTGTACCATTCCTCATGATCATTGGTATGTTTGAGTCCAATATACTTCTATTAATATGTGTGATGGTTAAGGTTGTTTGTCAACTTGATTGTGATTCTCAGTGGTTTGGCAATTGTGATGTAGTTTGGCAGTCATATAATGATGCAATCACCTGCATGATGAGATCTGATATAATGTGATCATCTCCATGATGGGATCTGCTGTAGTAGTCAATCAGTTGAAAGGGAGTTTCCTTGGGGGTGTGACCTGCATCCAATATACACGGACTTTTTGGCGAGGCTTTCTGGCTTTTCCTCACTCTGGATCCTGCAAGTGTCTCCTGTTCATGTGTTCTTAGGACTTGAGCTAGCAGCTTTCCTGCTGATCTTGGGTTTGCCAGCCTCTGCAGCTATATGACTTGGGAGAAGCCTCCATCCTGACCTATGGATTTGAGAGTTTCCAGCCTCTCCAACCATGTGAGCCATTTCCTTGATATCTTTCTCTCTGTATATATATATGTACACACACACACACACACACGCTTCACTGGTTTTGCTTCTCTAGAGAACTCAGCCTAATATATTTAATAACCCACAAAACCCAGTGCCATCGAGTCGATTCCAACTCATAGAGACCCGATAAGATAGAGTAGAACTGCCCCATAGAGTTTCCAAGGAGCGCCTGGTGGATTCGAACTGCCGACCCTTTGGTTAGTAGCTGTATAATAAAATATATTTAATAAAAAAAAATAGGCATCTAAAATAATATATCTCAAGCAGAATGCCTGATTTCTTCCAGCACCTCTCCCTTTCCTGCCCAGGACAAGCTTCTACATGTCAGTAAATAACACCTCCATTCACTCAATTTCTTAAGGCAAAATGTGGAAATCATCCATTTTTCTCTGTCCATTATATTTCACATATAATCCAGTACAAATTCCATTAGTTTGCTCTAGGTCTTCTCACTTATTTCCATCTCTGCTCCCTCTACCATAGTTCAAGTCACCAGATCTCTCACCAGAACTATTCCAATAGCCTCCAAACTGGTCCCCTTATGTCCACTCTTACCCACAACCCAAACTCATAATCCTTACAGCAGCCAGGGCCATCTTTTAAAAATATCCATCACATCATATACTCTGCGCTGCATGTAGAATACAATCTGATTTTTTATCATACCTAAAGCCTCCTACTCATGACTGTGTCTCTTACCACTCACCACATGCGACTTTTCAATTCCTCAGAAAATGGCAAGCTTATCCCCACCTTCAATCATTTTTGCCTGCTGTCCTCTCAGGCTGGAATACTCTTCCTACAAGCTTTATATGGCTATCTGCTTTTCATCCTTCATCCTTCACATATCATTTCTCAAAGAACATTTCTCTAATCGCTCCTAGCTCTCGTGGCCACTTTCATTCACATTACCTTTTCTAAAATTTACTTTACAGAATTTTTCACAGCCTGAAATTATTTTGTTTATCTATTGGTTTGCTTCATATCATCAGTCAGAACAAGGCCAGAGGTCGACTGCCAATTTTTCATATGCAAGTTCAAGTTGAAGCTGAAGAAAATTAGAACAAATTCATGAGATCCAAAGTATGACCTTGAGTACATCCTACCTAAATTTAGAAACCATCTCTAGAGTAGATTTGACTCATTAAACACTAATGATCAAAGACAAGATGAGTTGTGAAAGGACATCATACATAAAGAAAGCAAGAGGTTATTCAAAAGATAGGAAAGAAAAGACGAAAATGGATGTCAGAGGAGACTCTGAAACTTGCTCTCGAATGTAGAATAGCTAAAGCAAAATGAAGAAATGATGAAGTAAAAAAGCTGAACAGATTTTAAAGGGCGGCTCGAGAAGACAAAGTACTATAACAAAATGTGCGAAGACCTATAGTTAGAAAGCCTAAAGGGCAGAACATGCTCAGCATTCCTCAAGCCGAAAGAATTGGAGAGAAAATTCAAGATTCAAGTTGCAGTACTGAAGAATTCTATGAGGAAAACATTAAACGATGCAGGAAGCATCAAAAGAAGATGGAAGGAATACACAGAGTCACTGTACCAAAAAGAATTTGTTGATGTTCAACCATTTCAGGAGGTAGCATGTAATCAAGAACCCATGGTGCTGAAAGAAGAAGTCCAAGCTGCACTGAAGGCACTGGGGAAAAACAAGGTTCCAGGAACTGACAGAATACCAACTGAGATGTTTCAACAAAATGATACAGCATTGAAAGTTCTCACTTGTCTATGCCAAGAAGTTTCAAAGATAGATAGCTACCTCGCCAACTTACTAGAAAAGATGGCTATTTGTGCCCACTCCAAAGAAAGGTGATCCAACAGAATTAGGAAATTATTGAACAATATCATTAATAGTACATACAAGTAAAATTTGGCTGAAGATCATTCAAAAGTGGTTGCAGCAGTACATCAATAGAGAACTGCCAGAAATTCAAGCCAGATTCAGAAGAGGACGTGGAATGGGGGATATCATTGCTGATGTTAGACGAATCTTGGCTGAAAGCAGAGAATACCAGAAAGATATTTACCTGTGTTTTAGTGAGTAGACAAAGGCATTTGACTGTGTGGATCCCAATAAATTACAGATAACATTATGAAGAATGGGAATTCCAGAACACTTAATTGTGCTCGTAAGGAACCTGTACATAAACCAAGAGGTGGTAGTTTGAACAAAACAAGGGGATAGGGTGTGGTTTAAAGTCAGGGATGGTGTGTGTCAGGGTTGTACCTTTCAGCATACTTATTCAATCTGTATGCTGAACAATTAATCTGAGAAGCTGGACTATATGAAGAAGAATGGGGCATCAGAATTGGATGAAGACTCATTAACAGCCTGTGACGTGCAGATGATGCAACCTTGCTTGCTGAAAGTGAAGAGGACTTGAAGCACTTATTGATGAAGACCAAAGACCACAGCCTTCAGTATGGATTGCACTTAAACATAAAGAAAACAAAAATCCTCACAACTGGACCAATAAGCAACATCATCACAATGGAGAAAATGTTGAATTTGTCAAGGATTTGATTTTACCTGGATCCACAATCAATGCCCATGGAAGCAACAGTCAAAAAATTAAATGACACATTGGGCAAATCTGCTGCAAAAGACCTCTTTGAAGTGTTAAAAAGCAAAAATGTCACTTTAAGGGCTAAGGTACTCCCGACCCAATCTGTGGTGTTTTCAATCACTTCATTGACATATGAAAGCTGGGAAGTGAATAAAGAACACTGAAGAAGAATTGGAAACCTTCCTGGCGTAGTGGTTAAGAGCTATGGCTGCTAACCTGAAGGTTGGCAGTTCGAACCACCAGACGCTCCTTGGGAACCATATGGGGCAGTTTCTACTCTGCCTTATAGTGTCCACAGCAATGAGTTTGGTTTTTTTTGAAGAAGAATTGATGCCTTTGAATTATGGTGTTGGCAAGGAAATACTGAATATACTATGGACTGCCAGAAGAATGAACAAATATGTCTTGGAAGAAGTACAGCCAGAATGCTGCTTAGAAGCAAGGATGGCAAGACTTCATCTTGCCATACTTTGGACATGCTATCAGGAGGGATCAGTCCCTGGAGAAGGACATCATGCTTGGTAAAGTAGACGGTCAGTGAAAAAGAGGAAGACCCTCAGTTAAACAGATTGTCACAGTGGCTGCAATGGTGGACTCAAGCATAACAACAATTGTGAGGATAGCATAGGACCGGGCAGTGTTTCCTTCTGTTACACCTAACAACAGCAACAACAACATTGCTTTGCTTATTTATTGTATGTCTCACACTCCAAAAAAAAAAAAAAAACAATCCTGTTGCCGCTGAGTTGATTCTGATTCAGAGAGATGCTATAGGACAGAGTTGAACTGCGCCATAGGGTTTCCAAAGAGAAGCTGGTGGATTCAAACTGCCAAACTTTTTGGTTAGCAGCTGAGCTCTTCATCACTACACCACCAAGACTCCCTACAAAGTATTATTACCAGTTGCTATCAAATTGATTCTGACTCATGGCAACCCCATGTGTGTCAGGGTAGAACTGCTCTTGAGAGGTTTTTCAATGGCTGATTTTTTGGAATTAGATCACCAGGCCTTTCTTCCAAGCTGCAGACTTGAACCTTCAACCCTTCAGTTGACAGTTGAGTGCATTAACTGCACCACCCAGGGCCCATAAAGACAGAGATATTGTTGGACTTGTTTGCTGCTGTACACACCAATCACTGCCTAGAACACAGTAAGAACTCAATAAGTATATACCGAATGTTGAATTTAAAAAAAATGGGGATAACAATTCTCCACCTCTTTAAAGGATTCTGTGATGCTGAGTTGAGATAACCTTTGTAAACTTTACACGACCGTGCCAGGCACAGAGTAAGTATTAATTGTTAGCTAGCACGATTTTGTTGGAAACCCTGGCGGCGTAGTGGTTAAGTACTACGGCTGCTAACTAAGAGGTCAGCAGTTAGAATCCGCCAGGCGCTCCTTTGAAACTCTATGGGGCAGTTCTACTCTGTCCTAAAAGGGCACTAGGAGTCGGAATCGGCTCAACGGCAGTGGCTGGAGCACTATTTGTTACTGTTCATCTTACTTACAGTATTAGTGATGATGGTGATAAATATTTGCCACCATGGAAATTTAATTGGCACCCATAGAAAGTGCCCTGGTGGCACAGTGGTTAAGAGCTCAGCTGCTCACCAAAACGCTGGCAGTTCGAATCCACCTTGGAAACCCAATGGGGCAATTCTACTCTGTCCTATGAGTCACTATGAGTCGGAATTGACTTGACAGCAGGTTTTTTTTTTTTTTTTTTTAGGTTAATGCATAACCCCTTCACTTACATTTTTTGACAGCAATATTTCATGAACCTAGCTGGAGACTTAATTCCTCAGATTATTAAAATAGCCTGCTTGGTATGGAAACAGGGTTATGCCTCCTGCGTAAGGATTATAACTTCATCAAGAGCTGGGTTGCCGTAAAAGAGACTCAGCAATAAAACTCTACAGGAAAAATCATGGCACCAGTTGAGTCAGAAAGCCCTTTCAGATTGTGCCTCCTGGTCATCTTTTTTGTTGATGGGTCCGTTGGGTCAATTTCAACTCATAGTGACCCCCCCCCCCCCCCCATGTAACAGAGTATTACTGCCCCGTAGTGTTTCCTAGGCTGTAATTTTTCACAGGAGCAGTTCACCAGGCCTGTCTCTGACAGAGCCACTGGATGGGTTTGGTTAGCAGCTGATCACTTAACCATTGTGCCACCAGGGCTCCTTCTGGGTCCTTATTAGGAACATTAATTATCTCTGAGTTCTTGGTAGGCTCTTTCTTAGTCATCTGGCTCAACGGAATTGTGACTGCTCACGAGACAGTTTTTTTACACTGCATCTTTAATGAAGCTCTTTTTAGGAAAAAAAGATAACATATCAGATATCTTTTATTTGCAAAGCACAACATATTTAGAATTTATTCTTAAGCTTCCTAGAAAGAGCAATGAGATATATGATCCTTCAAGTCTCTTTAAGCCAAGTTGTGAATTTGGTGCTATTTCTTTTCTTGCTGATAGCTGTTTACTTTCCACCTAGGTGTGTTTCACCTACCAGTAGGTTGGGGCATGGGGCATACTCGGCCAGTGAGGGTCTATTATCACTGTGAAATGTCCCTCTGCTGGCTCACTGCCCACTAGAGGTCTCATTCACAGGTATTGATTTTTGCACAGTAAATTTTTGATAGCTGCATCAAAGGGGCCAATTTTTTCAGATTAACAGCTGCTCTGTTAATGTCAGACAAGCTGTGTGGTTAAAAAAAGGTCTTTATTTATAGACATCAAAAAGCATGTCTCAAACAGCAGACCCCTCAAATTCAAAACAAAAGGAGTATAATAAAAGGAAAATCATATTTTCTATTAACTATCCTCTTTCAATATAACACACTCTAGGTAATAAAATCCCAGGGATATGGAAACAGTTGATGTTCTTTTCATTATTTATGTGGTAGATTTACTTTGTGCCATTTCTACACGGGCAGTAAAAATCCAGTGTTTGGTATTCTTATAAATTTTATTTACTCTTGTTAGTGAAGCAAGCAGTGACTTGGCATGGGTTCTTTTACTGTTGCAGTAAGGAACAAGAAGACAAGCACCTGCCATCACTGGTATTTCATTAGACTGTTTGTAGGCAAGCACGGGTCATGGTGGAGACAGAGTTTGAACAAAGCCCAGATATTAGAGCTGGACACAGATGTCATATTTGCTGAAGAGCTATATCTTTCCCCTGGGAGTAAAGTGGCTTTAGAGCCTATAGATACTATCAGGATTTTCACTTCTGACTGAAGAGAGATGGAAAGTGCCACAGCCAGAAAAGAGGGTATAATATCTTAACATAAAGAAAAAATCCCCACAACTGGACCAATAAGTAACATCATTATAAATGGAGAAAATACTGAAGTCGTCAAAGATTTCATTTTACTTAGATTAACAATCAATGCTCCTGGAAGCACAGTCAAGAAATCAAATGACCTATTGCATTGGGCAAATCTGCTGCAAAAGACCTCTTTAAAATCTTAAAAAGCAAAGATGTCACTTTGATGGCTAAGGTGTGCCTGACCCAAGCCATGGTATTTTCAGTTGCCTCGTATGCATGTGAAAGCTGGACAATGAATAAGGAAGACTGAAGAAGGGTTGATGCATTTAAATTATAGTGTTGGTGAAGAATATTGAATATACCAAGAACTGTCAGAAGAACAAACGAATCTGTTTTGGAGGTAGTACAGCCAGAATGCTACTTAGAAGCAAGGATGGTGAGACTTTGTCTTGCTTACTTTAGACATGTTATTAGGAGGGACCAATCCCTGGAGAAGGACATCATGCTTGGCAAAGCAGGAGGTCAGTGGAAAAGAAGACCCTCAACAAGATGGGTTGACACAGTCGTTACAACAAGGAGCTCAAACATAGCAATTATTGTGATGATGGTGCAGGACCAGGCAATGTTTACTTCTGTTATACATAGCTTCTCTATGAGTCAGAGCTGACTTGATGGCACTTAACAACAACAACAATAATAAGACAGGGAACACACCTGAATGAGAAGAGATCTAGAAGACATGTGCACCACCTTGGGCTACCTGGGGTTCATGGTGGATGGCTTGTGTCTGATGTAGCATTGATCCTCATATGCCGCCTGGATAAGTCTTCAGTATTTGCAGGGTTCCAAGGGGAGTGCTTTAGTTCACAAGTGACCGCCTGTGACCTCTCTCTCCAGTCTTCTTTCCCTAGCCTAAATCTTCATTTCTTACATTTAATTTTTATCAAGACAATGCAAGCAGTAGTTTAAAATGCAAATACTAAATAGTATATAACAAAAACAGCTACAGACAGAAATTCTCCTTGAAAACATGGAAGAAGTAGGGAAGAAACACTCAGATATCTCTCACTTTCTGCCCTGTAATCTTATACCTGTGACTCCCATTGGTCAGTTCCAACTTGAAACAGCCCAGCAAGGGAGCTTGGACAATGCATTGCACAAGGGCAAAAAGTGGGTGCAGGGAGAATGAAGGAGGGGTGGCAAGTGAAGAGTAATTAGTTCAGGAGCTAATACCTACTTAAAAGGGCTACTGTGAGAACTAAATGAGATAAACATAAAAAACACCGATGCAAAGGAATTGACACATAATAGGTTGTCAAAATATGGTTTGTATTCCTCTTCCCCCTTCCTCATTTGTCAGATTTTCTCTCCAAAAATTGTGATTCGTTTATTGCAAAGGTCTTGAATATCTAACATTTTAACAGGGGATGAGGTTAATTCAAAGCAGCTAAGTAGTTATTGCATCTAAGATATTTTAGATGTGAGTAACTCTGTGAGTATTCTGATACATACGAGGTCACCATGATTTGGATTCAACTTGATGGCAGTCCCTGGAGGCTGAGTTCTGGGACTTTGACTCCTCAGAGATTTCTTGGCCTTTCCAAGGGGCTGACCAGCATGGAGATGTACTTGACAGCTGGCCTGGGCTGCCTTTTGGGATGGGGGCCAGAGGGAGAGTGGTGGGAGGTGTGTGAAGCCCTCAGACAGCCTAAACCACAGGAGCCCTGTAGATAGTTTTCTCTCAGGGGCTCTCCTCAACCCACCCATAATCCACTCCTCTCAGGTTCCTCGTTAAAGTGAAAACCATCAACATTCTTTTAATGTGGCTTTTTGTGTTTCATTTCCTTTGTTGGTTAAAAAATGTTTCCACTGAAACATTTTATAAGATTTCTATACAGTGCATACATTTTGAACATTTTGTTCCTATTAACATAAAATATTATTCTCATTTCCTCTTGTGTTGGGAAGAAAGAGGGGGAAAAAAAGCATTATAAAAATTAAAAAAAAATTCTTTGTTATGAAGGAGGTATGAATGATTTATGAGCATAATAAAGGTAAGCCTCTTTGGTCAACATTATGAATTTAAAAATAAGACTTCTTTTCAGATTTTTGAAATGACTTAGATGACAGTAGGGCACTAAGGAGACCAGGTTATAACGGGAAATTCTTTTTCTTCTATGTTTCCTCCTAAATAGAAAAGACATATTCTCCACCCCGGGAAAGGGAGCAGAGTCAGCCCAGGTCAAGGCAAAGTCAAGTCCACTCCAAATAGCTTGTTTCAAAATATGGCTATGGGCTATCTGAGACCCTGATAAAAATGGCTTTTAAAATGTCCTTTGTCATTTTAATTTCTTCTTAAAGATCATGTCTAGCTGAATCTTACTGAGGAGAGAAAGTAAAAGAACTCTCCTCCTTATCTGGCTTGGCTGACTCACTCCCACTGGATCTTCCTCCCAGGCCCACAGAGCCCCCCGTGGCTCCCATACATCTCTAGGCTCTGAAGATCAGTGACTCTGTTTCGCTTCTGCTGAGTGTGTTCTTGTGGTAATTCCCCTCAACTCCATCTGGCCTCGTCTATTAAATCCCATGCTCTATGGAATGAAAGGCTTGTATTTGGTTTTTGGCTCTGGTCTCATGGGTCATAGTCCGGGGCTTTAGTTTTGTAAGATTTGTTGTTGTTGTTAGTTGTCATCGAGTCAGCTCCAGCTCATGGTGACCTTATGTACAGCAGAACAGAACGTTGCCTGGTCCTGTACCATCTTCGCGATTGTTGCTATGTTTGAATCCATTGTTGTATCAATTGTGTAGTGCCTTTCAACCTCGTGAATTTTTCTTCCGGCACTGTAAGGTTTTCCTTGGCTAATGTCTGGAAATAGACGACCAGGCCTTTCTTTTTAGTCTGTTTTATAGTTCTATAGGTACTAGATTGTTATTGAGGTTTGAATGAAGGGCATATTGAGTGGAGGTATCACCAAGTAAGGGTGGCAAAATGCAAGGGGCCTCTTGAGTGACATTTCCTAGGTGAATTCACCTTGGTCCAAGGTCAGATAATCAACAATTTAGGCTAGGAAACCATATCTGTTAGCATATAGAGAATATGCTGGGGGGAATGGCCTCATGCCAACTAATTGAAGCTGGTGTGTTAATTTCTTATTTGCAAGAGAAACACCACTGTCAAAAAACTTGCATTGTAGGGAGAAGGTCCTTGCTTGGCGAGACCAAGGATATCTGGTATTTGACCCTTACTAGGTTCATAGTTTGGTTTATTTATTTACTTATTTTTGCTTAGGGTGGTAAAAGTTTTTCAACAAATGCTTATTGAGCATCTACTTCCTGGGAGACACTGTTCTAGGCACTAGGGATACAACAGTGAATAAAGCAGACAAAAATTCCTGCCTTCAGAGAGTTTATGTTCTAGTGACTATTTCAGCCCAGAGATCTTCATCTCTCATCTCTGGGCACAGTCGACATCTGGCCTTTAATTTTCTCTGTTCACAGCTCCACAAACTCACGCCAGGATTGAAACCATACTCTATAGCCTTTCGGAGGAATAACAAAGAAATAGCAACATGGTGAGGGATTTTTTTTTTTTCTCCAAGTCTTAGAATTTAACTCATGTTATGGATTGAATTGTGTCTCCCAAAAATATGTGTTGTTTTCCTGGTGGTATAGTGGTTAAGAACTATGACTGCCAAGCAGACGGTCGGCAGTTTGAATCCACCAGTTGCTCCTTGGAAAGCTTATGGGGCAGTTCTACCGTCTGATAGGGTAGCTATGAGTCGAAATCAACTGGATGGCAATGGGTTTATTTTTTTTGGTTTATACTTGTCAATAAGGGAGTCCTTAATCACTCAGCTGTTAACTGAAAGATTGGCAGTTCGAACCCACAAGCTGCTCTGTGGGAGAAAGATGTGGCAGTCTGATTCTGTAAAGATTTACAGCCTGGGAAGCCTTATGGGGCAGTTCTACTCTGTCCTACAGGGTCACTATCGGAATTGACTCAATGGCAGTGGGTTATACTTGCCAATGTAATCCCAGATTGGGAATAGAGTTTTTTTGTTACGTTAATATTATGTTAATGAAACTATATCAGTGTAGGATGTGTCCTAAACCGAATCTTATTTGACTTATAAAAAGAGAAGATTGGACAGAGAAGGAAACACAAATGGAGGAAGATGGATGCTATGTGAAAATTGTCAAGGAATCGAGGGCACCAGGGCTACAGAAGCTGAGACAAAGATCTTTCCCAAGAGTCAACAGAGAGAGAGCATTCCCTTGTAGTGGGTGCCCTGAATTGGGTTTTCTTGCCTCCTAAATCTTCTACTTGTCCAAGCATGATGTCCTTCTCCAGGGTTTGGTCATTCCTTGTAAGATTTCCAAAGTAAGTGAGATGAAGTCTCGCCATCCTTGTAAAGTAGAGGATCAGCGAAAAATAGGAAGACCTTCAATGAGAAGGATTGACACAGTGGCTGCAACAATGGGCTGAAACATACCTACTATTGTGAGCATAGTACAGGGCCAGGCAATGTTTTGTTCTGTTTTGCATGGGGTCACTATGAGTCAGAACTGATCTGTCATCACCTAACAATAACAGTAGCCTCCTAAACTGTGAGAAAATAAATTTCTGTTTTTTAAAAGCCATCTGCTTGTTATGGCAACACTAGGAAACTAAGACAACCCAGAAAATCTTATGAGAGGGGTGAGGATATGATTTATTACTTTGTTATGCTTTCCTGTCTTCTCCAATTCTGCTAACTAAAGAAAAGGTGTTGCCAGCCTACTTACTGAATGCAAACTTGAAAGAATAAGTGGCTAGGGACAAGACCACAGAAGCCAAGAGAAGGGAGAGAAGCCAAATCTATCTGCATGATCAAGGACTGGGTGGGTAGGTGGTGCCCAGAGAAGAGGGTTTGACTTGTCAGATCCGTTGTGAGGGCAAGAGAAGTGAAAGGGGAGGATGGGAGAAAGGGTTTTTAAAATGACTGGGGTAGATTATGAATTGAATTTCCTTTCATGCTTTTTGAATGGAGCTAGTTTTAAATGAATTTTGATTGCTAGCCTACAAAGTTTAAGCCATAAAGGACCCTAGTATTTATTAAAGTTCATGAAATTGTGTTATTCTTTTAACCTGAATATTCTTGCATGTTTCAGTCTTCTGGTCTCATTTAAAAATTTTTTTTCTTAAGTATCCAGTTGAAATAACATGAGCCCTCTTTCCACACTGCTGAAAGAATTCAAGAACTTGCTCCAATATTTATAAGCTTCCAAAGGTGTTTTGGTTCTCAGGTAGCTGACTGTCACCTCTCATTCTAATCTCCTTCTAGCCCAACTCTTAGTTTCTTAAATTTACTTTTTAATAAAGCAATGGATGCATTAGTTTAAAACTCAAATATTAAATGGCTTGTAATGAAAAAAAGAAGTCTCCTAAGTATTCCCTACTCTGCAGTCCAATTCCCTGCAGGGAACCACTTTCAACTCTCTTAGCTGTTCCTTTCTTGTGCTCACCTCCATATTTCTAAATAAGATGATTACTTTGTTGTTTCTTAATTTATCAATTTAAAAATTATGTACTGACATTCTGTTATGATAGATGAAGATTTAGCTCTTACACTCTCTACCCTTACCCCAACCACCTTCTCTTCTCAATCTCATTAAAATTATTATCCAATGTTTTGGTCAAATCAATAATCAGGTTTAACGTTATTAGAATTATGGAAAAAAGTTCATAGCCAAAAGTGTATCATGATTATATATCTTCTTTCTTGTATATCACTTTGTTTTCTCCTAGAGTTAATATTTTGCTCATTTTTCATTTGCTTACTGGTTTTGGGTCCTTATGTTTATTTTTTCCATGCTCCATCATATTCCTAATACAACCATCAATACTATGTTCCAAATGGTCAAATAAATAATCTATATATTAATTCTTCTTTTCCTGGATTTCTCTCTCCTAGAGGTTTTCCCTCTGATACTTCCATCGAGATAGTTGCCACCTAAGCCTGCTGCACAGCTTGATACACGGGTTCTCTTTTTTGTGCTCTTGTGTTGGAGCCACTGTTTCCTAGCGAACTCTGTCTTGGTTTAGTCCCTCACTTTGCTGAGCACATATTCCTAGCTCCTGAACAATTCCAAAGACATTGTTCATGGTGATAATCATTTGCTTGAATCCTTGCTTCTCTAAAAATGTTTTTAATTGATGTTCATACTTGATTGGAAGAAGCTTTGGTGGCAAAGTGGTTAAAGCGATCAACTGCCAACTGAAAGGTCAGCGGTTCGAAACCACCAGCGGCTCCTCAGGATGTGACAGTCTGCTTCTGTAGAGATTTATAGCCTTGGAAGTCCTATGGTGTCGCTATGAGGTGGAATTGACTCGATGGAAGTGGGTTTGGTTTGCTTTTATACATGATTGGCAATTTAGCTGGGACTGTAATGCTAATTGGAAGTCATTTTGTCTTAGAATTTTGAAGTCATTTCTCCATTGCTTTCTAACCTCTAGTTTTGCTCTAATCTTTAGTTGAAAAGTCTGATGACACTCGATTCCAAATCTTTTGTCAATTACTTTCCCTCCCAGCCTTGAGGAAATTTACAGGATTTTCTTTCTTTCTTTCTTTTATTCCCTAGTGCTTTGAAATTTCAGGAAACCCCCACATGTTTCCCTTTCATCATTCAGTGTCCTGGGCAGGGTGGGCTCTTCCTTCAATCTGGAGATTCTCATATTCTTTAGTTCTGGGAAATGTTGCCCTGTAATAAATTTTAAAAACTTTCTCTGTCCCATCCTTTTCTGTTCTATTAATCTACTGTCAGGTTTCTTGGATCAATACTCTAAGTTTCTTATCTTTTTTTCCCTCCTAGTTTTATCTTTTTTTGTTTTATTGTTCTACTTTATGAAATGTTTATTTTTAGCTACCAAGCACTGTAGTGTGTTTCTTATTTTGACTAACAATTTTTTTTTCTTATTGTTGCTCCTCCACCCTTACCTATACAGCATCCTGTCTTCTTCTTATATCCATAATATCTTTTGTTAGCTCTCCATTTTATTCATTTTAGCTTATTCAGTAAAGCTTATATTTTCTTCTTCCTCTTTCCAGTTGCTGTATTTTGGGCTTTTTCCAAATTTTGGGCTTTTGTTATGTTGGAGGCTTTTCTCAAATGTCTGGTTGTCCACTTACATTTAATAGTGATGATTAAAAAGCTGATTGAAAACACTGAAGCCTCCAGTGGGGCATATTTACAAGTAATATTCATGTTGCTGGGACTGACAGCTGTCTGCATATCTGATATCAATATCTGGCAGCCTTTTGTTTGGGGCTATTAGGTGTCTCAAAAGAAGATCCCTCCAATTCTTGTGCCTATGAGGCGCACTTCTAAAAGTAGAAATTTCATGTAAACCCTTGTTTCCAACTCCTGGCCTCTTCCTTGTGTTCTTGCCTAATGTCCTAAGTCTTCTCCATTTGACTTCTCCAGAATAAACCACTGGTCTTCTGCCCGTGTGTGTGTGTGTGTGTGTGTGTGTGTGTACGCATGCATGTGTAGGTAGTTGTTTGGCTACATGCATGGGGTGAGGGAGAAGACAGGGAGCTAACCACTCCACAAAGAGCTCTCTCAACTGCCTTCTGTTTTTTTGCAGTCTTGTTCCTCATCCCTGATTTTTCTGATACCCGATGCCTCCAAATTATTTACTTTTAGAGGTTCTGTACATCATGATAAACAGAGAAAACATTGAGGTTGTCAAAGATTTCATTTTACTTGGATCCACAATCAACGCCCATGGAAGCAGCAGTCGAGAAATCAAAAGACGCATTGCATTGGGCAAATAGGGCTGCAAAAGACCTCTTTAAAGGGTTAAAAAGGAAAGATGTCCCCTTGACGGCTAAGGTGTACCTGAGCCAAACCCTGATGTTTTCAATTGCCTCATATGCATGCAAAAGCTGGACGATGAATAAAGAAGACCAAAGAAGAATTGATGCCTTCGAATTGTGGTGTTGGCGAAGAATATTGAATATACCATGGATCGCCAGAAGAACGAATAAATCTATCTTGGAAGAAGTACGACCAGAATGCTCCTTAGAAGCAAGGATGGTAAGACTCTCACATACTTTAGACATGTTATCAGGAGGGATGAGTCCCTGGAGAAGGACTTCGTGCTTGGTAAAATATAGGGTAAGGAAAAAAAGCAAGACCCTCAATGAGATGGATTGACACAGTGACTGCAACATGGGCTCAGGCATAGCAGCAGTTGCGAGGATGGTGCAGGATGGGGCAGTGTTTCTTTCTCTGGTGCATAGGTTTGCTATGAGCTGGAACTGACTCAAGGGGACCTAACACAACAAAAACAACAGAGGTTCTGTGACGTAAACTGAGTCACATCCTGGGTATAGCTGCCACCACCCTACATCACACAACACTCTTCCGTTTGCTTCTACCTTCCTTCATTAATTTTTTTTTTCTTGAAGCCTTCCTCCCATCACATTAATTCATTAGAGTTTTATGCTTAAAAAATTCTTTACTATCATTTTAGTGGGTTTTAGGAGAGAGAGAAGTTAAGTATGTGATTTAACAGAGCCACTTTTCTCAGTTCTTGATCTTTTCTCCCTAGCAATAGAAATAATTGGAAGAATCTATGAAATTAGAATTTCTTTAACATATTTCATATATACTGGTTATCAATTTATAGGGTCACTATGAGTCGTTAACAACCTGCGTTATGCAGATGACACAACCTTGCTTACTGAAAGTGAAGAGGACTTGAAGCACTTACTAATGAAGGTCAAAGACCACAGCCTTCAGTATGGATTGCACCTCAACATAAAGAATACAAAAATCCTCAAGACTGGACCAATGAACAACATCATGACAAACAGAGAAAAGATTGAAGTTGTCAAGGATTTCATTTTACTTGGATCCACAATCAACACCCATGGAGGCAGCAGTCAAGAAATCAAAAGACACATTGCATTGGGTAAATCTGCTGCAAAGGACCTCTTTAAGGTGTTGAAGAGCAAAGATGTCACCTTGAAGACTAAGGTGCTCCTGACCCAAGCCATGGTATTTTCAATCGCATCATAAGCATGTGAAAGCTGGACAATGAATAAGGAAGACCAAAGAAGTATTGACACTTTGAATTGTGGTGTTGGTGAAGAATATTGAATATACCGTGGACTGCCAAAAGAACAAACAGATCTGTCTTGGAAGAAGTACAAGGAGAAGGCTCCTTAGAGGCAAGGATGGCGAGACTGCTTCTTACATACTTTGGACATGTTGTCAGGAAGGATCAGTCCCTAGAGAAGGACATCATGCTTGGCAGAGTACAGGGTCAACGGAAAAGAGGAAGACCCTCAATGAGTTGGATTGACACAGTGGCTGCAACAATGAGGTCAAGCATAACAACGATTGTAAGGATGGCTCAGGACGGGACAGTGTTTCGTTCTGTTATGCATAGGGTGGCTATGAGTTGGAACCGATTCGATGGCACCTGACAGCAAAAACAACATGAGTCAGAATCGACTTGACAGCAACAGGTTTTTTTTTTTTTGCATGGGTTACCAATTTATTGTTTTGTAGCTCCAAATTCACCCTTCTTTGCCCCGGTTTGTAATACTGGAGCTGAACCCTGTAAAACATTTCTCCTTTGCCAGATGTCTTGACATTAGGCTTTGTCAATAGCAGGTTCTGGAGGGACACTGCAGGAGAAATGGGCTTCTCTTCCTGGTCCAGTGTGCTTTTATCTCTGGCTTCTGTGGCACAAGGTTGACAATGACATATGGGCACCCAATGACACAAACCCCCCAGTGAGTATTACAGTTGTTACTGTGAGGAAATTCCCAGTCAGTCTTCATGGCACTCCAAAAGAAGGCTTCTCTATGAGTCTCTTCCCACCCCACAGGGTAGTTTCCTGCTTGCCAGCACTTCAGCAAACTTTTCAACTCTATATAGGGCCACGGTCACACCTTCTCCAACAAAGCCTGAATCTCAGCCTAGAGTGGAGGTGTTTTTTCCCAGGTTTTTTTTTTTTTTTTTTCCTCTTCTTTTTCTTCCTTGAATGCTTTGCTTCAATCCTAGAGGTAGTGGCTGCTCCCTTTATCTGCTATTCCTGTATTCTTCAGAGTGACAATTTTTTTTTCTATAAGGGCCAGAGAGTAAATAATTTAAGCTTTGTGGGCCATTCAGTCTCCATTACAACTACTCAACTCTGATGTCGTCATGCAAAACCAGCCATAGACAATACATAGGCAAATGGACATGGCCAGATCTGGCCTGCATGCCCCCCACCGCTTTTATGTTCTTTGTATCCCTTAATTCCCCCACAAGTCTGTCAGTTTGTTGTACTTTGGGGGCTTGCATGCTGCTGTGATGCTGGAAGCGATGCCACCGGTATTCAGATACCAGCAGGGTCACCCATGGAGGACGGGTTTCAGCTGAGCTTCCAGACTAAGACAGACTAGGAAGAAAGACCCGGCAATCTTCTTCTGAAAAGCATTAGCCAGTGAAAACCTTATGAATAGCAGTGGAACATTGTCTGATATAGTGCTGGAAGATGAGCCCCCCAGGCTGGAAGGCACTCAGAAGATGACTGGGGAAGAGCAGCCTCTTCAAAGTAGAGTTGACCTTAATGACGTGGATGGAGTAAAGCTTTTGGGACCTTCATTTGCGGATGTGGCACGACTCAAAATGAGAAGAAACAGCTGCAAACATCCATTAATAATCGGAACCTGAAATGTATGAAGTATGAATCTAGGAAAATTGGAAATCATCAAAAATGAAATGGAATGCATAAACATCGATATCCTAGGCATTAGTGAGCTGAAATGGACTGGTATTGGCCATTTTGAATCAGACAATTGTATAATCTACTATGCTGGGAATGACAACTTGAAGAGGAATGGTGTTGCAGTCATCATCAAAAAGAATGTTTCAAGATGTATCCTGAAGTACAACTCTGTCAGTGATAGGATAATATCCACACGCCTACAAGGAAGGCCAGTTAATACGACTATTATTCAAATTTATACACCAACCACTAGGGCCAAAGGTGAAGAAATAGAAGATTTTTATCAGCTGCTGCAGCCTGAAATTGATCAAACATGCAATCAAGGTGCATTGATAATTACTGGTGATTTTAATGTGAAAGTTGGAAACAAAGAAGAAGGATCAGTAGTTGGAAAATATGGCCTTGGTATTAGAAACAATGTTGGAGATCAAATGATAGAATTTTGTGATACCAATGACTTCTTCATTGCAAATACCTTCTTTCACCAACATAAAAGGCAACTATACACATGGACCTTGCCAGATGGAACACACAGAAATCAAATTGACTACATCTGTGGAAAGTGACTATGGAAAAGCTCAATATCATCAGTCAGAACAAGGCCAGGGGCTGACCGTGGGACAGACCATCAACTGCTCATATGCAAGTTCCAGCTGAAACTGAAGAAAATCAGAGCAAGTCCATGAGAGCCAAAATATGACCCTGAGTATATCCCATCTGAATTTAAAGACCATCTGAAGAATAGATTTGACACATTGAGCACTAGTGACCGCAGACTAGATGAGCTGTGGAATGACATCAAGGACATCATCCATGAAGAAAGCAAGAGGTCATTGAAAAGGCAGGAAAGAAAGAAAAGGCCAAGACGGATGTCAGAGAAGACTCTGAAACTTGCTCTCGAACATCAAGCAGCTAAAGCAAAAGGAAGAATTGATGAAGGAAAAGAACCGAACAGAAGATTTCAAAGGGCAGCTTGAGAAGACAAAGTAAAGTATTATAATGACATGTGCAAAGAGCTGGAGATGGAAAACCAAATGGGAAGAACACGCTTGGCGTTTCTCAAGCTGAAAGAACTGAAGAAAAAATTCAAGCCTCGAGTTGCAATAGTGAAGGATTCCATGGGGAAAATATTAAATGATGCAGGAAGCCTCAAAAGAAGGTGGAAGGAATACGCAGAGTCATTATGCCAAAAAGAATTAGTTGATGTTCAACCATTTCAAGAGGTGGCATACGATCAGGAACCAATGGTATTGAAGGAAGAAGTCCAAGCTGCTCTGAAGGCATTGGCGAAAAACAAGGCTCCAGGAATTGATGGAATATCGATTGAGATGTTTCAACAAACGGATGCAGCGCTGGAGGTGCTCACTCATCTATGCCAAGAAATATGAAAGACAGCTTCCTGACCGAATGACTGGAGGAGATCCATATGTATGCCTATTCCCAAGAAAGGTGATCCAACCAAATGTGGAAATTATAGAACAATATCATTAACATCACACGCAAGCAGAATTCTGCTGAAGATCATTCAAAAACGGCTGCAGCAGTATATCGACAGAGAACTGCCAGAAATTCAGGCCGGTTTCAGAAGAGGACGTGGAACCAGGGATATCATTGCTGATGTCAGATGGATCCTGGCTGAAAGCAGAGAATCCCAGAAGGATGTTTACCTGTGTTTCATTGACTATGCAAAGGCATTTGACTGTGTGGATCATAACAAATTATGGATAACACTGAGAAGAATGGGAATTTCAGAATGCTTAATTGTGCTCATGAGGAACCTTTACATAGATCAAGAGGCTGTTGTTGGGACAGAACAAGGGAATACTGGTTGGTTTAAAGTCAGTAAAGATGTGCATCAGGGTTGTATTGTTTCACCATACCTATTCAATCTGTATGCTGAGCAAATAATCTGAGAAGCTGGACTATATGAAGAAGAATGGGGCATCAGGATTGGAGGAAGATTCATTAACAACCTGCGTCATGCAGATGACACAGCCTTGCTTGCTGAAAGCAAAGAGGACTTGAAGCACTTACTAATGAAGATCAAAAACCACAGCCTTCAGTATGGATTGCACCTAAACATAAAGAAAACGAAAATCCTCACAACCAGACCAATGAGCAACATCATGATAAATGGAGAAAAGATAGAAGTTGTCAAGGATTTCATTTTACTTGGATCCACAATCAACAGCCATGGAAGCAGCAGTCAAGAAATCAAAAGATGCATTGCCTTGGGCAAATCTGCGGCAAAGGACCTCTTTAAGGTGTTCAAGAGCAAAGATGTCACCTTGAAGACTAAGGTGCACCTGACCCAAGCCATGGTATTTTCAGTCGCATCATATGCATGTGAAAGCTGAACAATGAATAAGGAAGACCGAAGAAGAATTGACGCCTTTGAATTGTGGTGTTGGCAGAGAATATCGAATATACCATGGACTGCCAAAAGAATGAACAAATCTGTCTTGGAAGAAGTGCGGTCAGAATGCTTCTTAGAGGCAAGGATGGCAAGACTGCGTCTTACATACTTTGGACATGTTGTCAGGAGGGATCAGTCCCTGGAGAAGGACATCATGCTTGGCAGAGTACAGGGTCAACGGAAAAGAGGAAGACCCTCAACGAAGTGGATTGACACAGTGGCTGCAACAATGAGGTCAAGCATGGCAACGATTGTAAAGATGGAGCAGGACAAGGCAGTGTTTTGTTCTGTTGTGCATAGGGTCGCTATGAGTTGGAACCGACTTGACGGCACTTAACAACAACAACGATATCCCTTAATTGTTAATTCTCTGTGACACGTCAATGATTCTTTTTGCTGGTGAAGCTATAGTTGTGGTTTCTGTCTCCTGAATGGACCCTGATTGATATACTACGTCAAAATTTTAAGTAAGGACTTGGCTTGAATGACTTGGATGATTTGGCTTGGATATTAGAGCAAGCTGAGAGATGTTGCTATGGGTCTGGAAATTTCAGCCAGGGTTTAGAGAGAGAAAGGTGGACAGGTAGGGAGAGAGAGAGAGAGAACAGCAAGTTCATGCGAGCCTCAAAATTAACAAGCAAGCAAATATTTCAAGCAGAGTTTTCGTATCTGTACAAAGAAGGGGCTTGAGGAAAGCAGTAGAAAAAAGATTCTCTTCCTGACAATTGTAAATTCCAAGCTTCACAAAGTTTTGTGCATGCTTATTTTAATATAATTTCCCTCAAGGTCTTTGGGTAAAATCACTGCTCTGTGAAGATGCACAGTTGTTTTTCCTGGGCTCTGTCTGTCCTCTTTGCTCAGGATGGCAATACTCCTGGGGGGCACGTGCTGAAGGTTTTCTGGAGCATCAGGCTCACCCCCTCCCCAAGCCTTTCTTAAGGAGCGTACATTGCTATTGATGAGTTTTTTGCTTCCTAATTACTGTCAAGTTCCAGACTCATCTCCCTGAGTTTATCCCCATCATCTTTATTGGAGGTCTGGGTGTCTGCAAATTCTTTAGTGACACATCTACAGGCTGCTTTGCTTTGTGTTCACAGATGGCTAATCACAATCATACTGTGTATTTCACTAGTTTAATTCTCAGAGGGTAACTTTTTTTCCAAGTTTTTGTTTCTTCTCTTATTGCCAATACTAAGAAAATGTTATCTGATCAAAAATGGGACAGAGAGCACTTACCCGTAAGGCTGTCCCAACAACATGCCTTTGAGACTTCTTGAAAATCAGAATTGGCTTGAGATGTTTTTGCCAGGTTCCCTGTAGCTTTTCCAACTCGTGTGAAAATGAGGGAGAGAAGTGAAAGGAAAAAAACATGCTCCTGGGCAATCCTGATGTAAAAGCAATAAAAAAAAAAAAAAAAAGCAATAGCAGCTGGCAAAACCTTTGCCCTAAGTGTCAATCGATTTTTCTCTTCATTATGGTACAAGCAGGGAGAGTTGTAAAATCCACTGTCTTAAATGATGAATCAAGACAGAATTATAAACAGAAGGTACCTTATTTCTGGTGTCAGGTTTAAATCTCTGAAGGGAAAAAGGGAAACATTTTTTTTTTTTTTTTCAGATTCATTTAGATCCTGAGATTGAGAGTTAGAAAGGACCTGGACCACCAGCTGAATGCTTTCCATTGCTGCACTCTCCATTTTAGACCAACCAACACTCTTTGGTAGATAGAATACAGATGCAACAAAGTGCCCCACAAGAATTTATAATGAGTCAGAGTAACTCTCTGAGAGTTAAGGTATAAAATGAACTTGGATCAGTTTGGAAAATGCAAAGTTACTTTAGAAATAAAATGGGGTCTAGTCTAAATCTGTTTTGGAAGAAGTGCGGTCAGAATGCTCCTTAGAGGCAAGGATAGCGAGACTGTGTCTTACATGCTTTGGACATGTTGTCAGGAGGGATCGGTCCCTGGAGAAGGACATCATGCTTGGCAGAGTACAGGGTCAGCAGAAAAGTGGAAGACCCTCAATGAGGTGGATTGACACAGTGGCTGCAACAATGAGCTCAAGCATAACAACGATTGTAAGGATGGTGCAGGACCGGGTAGCGTTTCATTGTGTTGTGCATAGGGTCGCTATGAGTCGGAACCGACTCGACAGCACCTAACAACAGCAACAGTCTAAGACATAAAGATGACTTGACTGTAGGCAATGACACAGGCAAAGAAAGCAAGTACTTACTAGAAAGGAAATGAAGAGAGGCAATGCTCATCGAGATTTGACCTGTAGGAGAGGTTCCAGAGCCCCAGGGCCTTCCCCCAGTGAAGCCAGGAGCATCAGCCATTAGCATCTTCAGACTTGTCTTCCCATTCATTCTGGGCTTAGCAAGTAAACTTCTGTCCATAAACTTGCTCCTTGTATACATTGGCCTATGGAGAGAGAATGAATGGATCCTAAAACATGCCTATCATATCTGATTGACAACTATTTTCTTATTGGAAATGAACAAATTAGCAACATGGTACCTGTGAACTGGATTGATTGGTATCTGAATCTTGTGGCTTTAACAATCTGGTGTCTGCATTGTTAAATTAAAGGAATCCTATTCTTGGTGGCCAGCTAGACTCCCATGGCAGTTTTAAACAATCCTAAAATATTTCTGAACTTTTTTCTGATTATGATATATATTCATTATGTTTCTTGCCTAGAAACTTAAGTTTAGGGGAAAAAAAGTTGATCAAACTGCAACTATGAAGGAAGGAAAAATACTGTAATGATTACAAACATGGACTTAGGAGTTGGACAACATGGGCTCAAACCCTAGCTTAGTCATCTTCTTTCTTAATGCCCGTAGACACTTGACTTGGTCTTTCTGCTCCAGTTGTTTCATCTGCAAAGTGAGGATAATAATAGTACTTATGTACCAGGGCTATTGCAAGGGTTAAATGAGATTTGATCATAAAATACTTTTCACCAGGCCTGGCACTTAAAAGGCTCAGTAAATCTTAGCTTTCATCACAATAATTATCATTATCAAATAATTAATTGTTTTTCTTTTTAAAAATCAAAGCCATATGTTACTGCCAATTACAGTTTAGATTAGTCCAAGACAATCAGTGCTGAACTGAACCGAATTGAAGAAATTTATGACCAAAAATAGAGCTCTGGTGGCACAGTGGTTGAGAGCTTGGCTGCTAACCAAAAGGTAAGCAGTTGGAATCTGCCAGCTGCTCCTTGGAAACCCTATGGGGCAGTTCTACTCTGTCCTATAAGGTCACTATGAGTTGAAATCAACACAACAGCAATGAGTTTATGATCAAAAATAACAAAATGCAACACATTTGTACAGGGCACCTACTATATGCTAGGCATTTTTCTAGTATAAAGAAAAAGTAAACAAAAAGCTGTAAAAAATTAGATTTAGATCATTAGAAATGAAATAAAGGTGGAGGAAGACTATGAGAGAGCGGTGAACAATATTAGATTGTGTGGTTGAGAAGGCCCTTAGAGAAAGTGCCATTTGAGCTGAGGCCTGAATGATAGGGAGTCAATCATTTAAGATCTGGGGGAACAGTTTCAGGAAGAGGTTATAGCAAGTACAGCCAAGAAGAGGGAAAGAGGATTATGTTTTCTAGGAATAGAAAAAAAGGCCATTGAGGATGGAGAACAGTAACAGACTGGGTGTTACGGAAGGAGGCGAGGTTGGGGAAGGAGGGTCTTGTAGGCCATAGTAGAGAGTTGAATTTCATGGTAAAGGTGATGGGAACCATGTCAGTGTTTGAGACAGTGGAGTCATATGCTGGAGAGGGTAGAGAATGAATTTTCATAGAATAGGAGTGGAAGCAGGGAGATGGTTTGGAGATTAATGGAGTAGACCTGACAAGAAAGGATAGTAGCTGGGAATGGAGAGAAATGAATGGATCCGTGTCATAGATTGAATTGTGTCCTCCCAAAATTTGTGTTGAAGTTATAACCCCTGTATGTGTACATATGACCCGGTTTGGAAATAAATAATAAGGCCATACCAGAGTAGGGTGGGTCATAAACCTAATCACTTCTAAGTGGTTGCTTAAAAAAAGACCAGAATAGACACAGAGACACAGCAGGAAGACAGATGCTATGTGAGGACTGGCCAACAAGGAAAGGAATGCCAAGGATTGCTGGAAGTCACTGGAAACTAGGAAAGAGCCCCACCTAAGGACACAATATGATTGAGAAACTTGATTTGGGCTTTTAGCTTCCAGAACTGTGAGAAAATAAATTTCTGTTCTTTAAGGCCACCTACTTGTGGTATTTTTTGATATGGGAGCACTAAGTAACCAAGACAATCCAGGGTGTATTCAGAAATAAGGCTAATAGTACTTCCTGATAAATTAGATGTGGAGGGTAAGGGCCAGAGAGAAACCAAAGATGACTCTTAGGTTTTTGGCTTGAACAACTAAG
Organism: Elephas maximus indicus; assembly: GCF_024166365.1. Taxonomy (NCBI): domain Eukaryota; kingdom Metazoa; phylum Chordata; class Mammalia; order Proboscidea; family Elephantidae; genus Elephas; species Elephas maximus. Next base: position 101,387,171 of record NC_064828.1, on the reverse strand, counting down.
TGAATGGTGATTGCATTCAGCAAGGATGGGTGGACTGAATAAAAAAAAAAAAAAAAAAAAAGAGGGACAAAAATTAAAAGTTTTGTTTGGAATATGCTTAGACTATTAGATGTCCATTGGAAATGTTAAGTAATATTGTTTATGATACTTAAGTGGCCTTTGCAAGGAAATTCTGGTGGTGTAGTGGTTAAGAGTTCAGTTGGCTAACCAAAAGGTCAGCAGTTTAAATCTATCAGGCGCTCCTTGAAAACCCTATGGGACAGTTCTACTATGTCCTATAGGGTCACTATCAGTTGGAATCGACACAACAGCAATGGGCTTTTTTTTTGCAAGGAAAATTTGTGTTTTCTACAAAGTTTTTAAAAAACCAAAAAGAGTAATTTGTATGTTTCTACTATCCTAGAATCCCTATGCCAGGAACTGCTCCTTTTGTTCAATCCTTTTTTTTATACATGAAAAAAATTATTTAGAAATGTGAATTTCATAGGGAGTTAGTGGTAGAGTTGGCCCTAGAACCAGGGCTCCTGAGCTAGCTTCCTTATTTACATCTCTTTCTCTCTCTCTCCCTCATCTCTCTCCCTCTCTAGAGTCTATCTATCTACCCACCTATCATCTGTCATCTATTTCTGAAGAGCTACAACTCTCTTCTGAGGTTCTCACTAGTCTCAAGTTTGTCTCCAGAATTAGAAAAGGCTTAGGAAGCCCCAAGCCTAAGAATGCGTTGTGGATAAAACAAGAACCTTGTGTTCATGTAAATGTAGCTTCATAAATAAAGAATAAGGGATGGAGATGGATAAAGTGCCAAGCTGTGGAAACAGAATAGATTTTCTTAATTTTCTGAGAAGCACCAACAGCTTTTTAAGGGATTGTTTGCCCATCTTACTGGGACTCCCAGTAAAAACAGATTATGTGATCATGTTCAAAGAGGAGTCCTTGTCAGATATGAAATCATTATTTACATGTGCACTCTTGGGATCCTGTCTGAATCCATACTTTTCAGCCTGAGGGATGGGGAATGGCTGGGGAAGCTGTTAGTGATCGATGAGATACCAATACTGCACATCCTGAACAAAACTGCACACGATGTCCCATAACAATCTCATTACTCACCCATGTTCTCTCTGAATGAGCATTCTGGGCACTGTCATAGATATCCTGTAAATTACACACTTATAAATTACTCATTTATAACAGTTGCTGGATGGCAAGTACAGAAGTGAGTTTGTTCTTCCCTCTTGCCTCAGCTCTGTAGTAGCTTGCTTTCAGATTTTGTTTTGATTTTTCTGAGCAGCCCTGAAGATCTCAGACATGCCCTTGAGTGGCTCAAAGGTATCTGGGGTTATGTTCCAGTTATTCCAGACTGCCTCTTTGAGCCAAACCAGGGGAAGCTGGAAACCAGCTCTGTGCCAGGAATTAATGCTGGGCATTGGGAATGGAGAGGTGAAAGGGGTGCCCATAGACAGGCCAGAAAATCAGGGAAGACTGTACAGCAGGACAAGAACTATCATAGGGATCTGCATAGGGTATAGATGAGAATGGAAGAAGCATCTTACTCAGCTTTCGTTACAAGTAAGGAAAGAAGAGGCGAGGAAATGCTTTAAAGGTGACACCTAAGAACCCTCTTTCATTGCTGGTAGTAATGTAACATGGTGCAGTCACTCTGGAAAACAGCCCGGCACTTCCTCAAATGGCGAAACATAGAGTTAGTGTATGAATTAGCAATTCCACTCCTAGGTATATAACCAAAAGAAATGAAAACATATATCCACACAAAACCTGTATGAATGTTCATAGCAGCCTTATTCATAACAGTCAAAAAGTGGAAGCCAACCACATATCAAGCGAGTGATGAATGGATGAACGAAGTGTCGCACAACCATACGATAGAATACTATTCTGCCATAAAGGTGAACAAAGTACTGATTGATGCTGCAACATAAACCTTGAAATCATTATTTTCAGTGAAAGAAGTCAGAAACAAAATATTACAAATTGTATGATTCCATTTATATGAAATGCCCAGAACAGGCAAATCTATAGAGACAGGAAGTAGATTAGTGGCTGCCTAGGGCTGGGGCCAATGGGAAATTGGGGCATGACAACTGAGGGTTGCAGGTTTTCTTTTTGAGGTAGTGAAAATTTTCTGAAATCGATTGTGGTGATGGATGTACACTTCTGTGAATATCCTAAAAGCCATTGAATTGTACACTTAATGGGTGAATTGTATGGTATCTGAATTAAATCTCAATAAAAAAATGATACCTGCCTATGAGTGGGGAAGAAGGTTGTTTGGGTGAGGACATTCTAGGTAGTGATAATGGCAAGAAAATACACCCATTCATAAGTTCTGTTGACTCATCTTCAAAACTATATCCCAGATCCACCTAGTCCTCCCTACCTTCACCATCAACACCCTCATTCCTGGAGCCTAGCAGTATTCGCAGAAATCTCCTCTAAACTCCCCCAGAATTGTGTCCATACCCTGTACATTGGTTTCCTATGACTATCATAACAAATCACTACAAAGTAGGAGGCTCATAAGAACAGCGGTTTAGTGTCTTACAGTTCTGGAGGCTTGAAGTTCAAATCAATGTGTCAGCTGGGCCATGCCTGTCCAAAGTCTCTAGGAGATCTTCTATTGTCTCTCCCAGCTTCTGGTAGCCCCAGGTGTCCCTTGGCTTGTAGATGCATCTTCAAGTGGCTATCATTCCTCTGTCTGTCTCGGTGCCTCTTCACCTGTTTTATGAGGGATAATGCAGCTGCCTTCAGGGTAATTGGTAGAAGGGAAGTGATGCTGTGTTTCACTCTCAGGTTTCTAGTTTCAGGGTCTCTCAAGGAGCTTGTTTCTCTTCATTGGGTCTAAATTAAGTTGACTATTTTCCCTGCTTCTGGGTCACCCCAGGATTGGAAGAGCAAAATACCTTTGAGAGAGGAGATGGTGCTGATGAAGATGGAAGGGGGACAAGGAGGTGGTTTTTGATTATGAATAAAAATACAAGGAAATGCTTTCTTCAGATATTTACACTTGTTCAATCAATAAACCTTTATTTATCACCCAAAGCTGATTTCTTTTGGAAGATCACTTTGGCATAAAGTCTATAGGTAAAGACAACCTAACATAACAGAATTGGAAAATTTTAGGCAAAGGGAACCTTAGAGAGCAATTGTCTTACCTAGTCCATCTGCGCGAGGGTTTTTCTTCCCCTTTCTTTTGTTTTTTTCTTATGGGGATGGAGAGTGAGGCATGGAGGATCTGTCCTTTTTAAAGTCAACAGGCATGTGATTGGGTTGAATTGGATCTGAGGCTGCTGTTGCAAACTCTTCAGCCTTTACCTAAAGACGCCTGCTTCTGATAGGCTCTTTTTGGGAAGTTTTTTCTCCTTTAACTACACGTCTGACTGCACATTTGTCAAAGTGTTGATCAAGGGTCCTTTCTTCTTTCAATAAATGTGACATATCAATTCCAAAGAATTCCTTCTGTACTTAATAATAATAAAATCTGGTTTCCTGTGGAGAGCTGAGACATTGAAAAAGAACAAGGAAAATAGACGATGGAGCCAGCAGCCCAAGAACTGTGTTCCTTCCGGCCTCTGACCTGGATCGCACCTGCCACTGAGGGCTTCTGCCTGCCTTTGGGGGCTGCTTTGCCCCCTCAAACTGTTTTAATGCTTTATTTGTATAAGGAAAAAAAGTTGGATTGCAGTAAGATAATGTATCTATTTAGGACGGAAACAAAGCATTTTGGTTAGGTTAAAACCTGCTGCCATCAAGTCAATTCCAACTCACAGTGACCGTATAGGACAGTGTAGAACTGCCCCATAGGGTTCCCAAGGTTGTAATCTTTATGGAAGCAGACTGCCATACCCTTCTCCTGTGGCGCAAGCAGCTGGTCAATTTCAACCGCTGACCTTTTGGTTTGCAGCCAAGTGCTTAACCACTGTGCTACCAGGGCTCTTTTTCGGCCAGGTTACCTATTTCCAACCCAAAATCATTCCCTGATTGCAGTAGACAGACAGCTTTCTTCTTCTATTCTTTTCCTCACAAATTAACACACAAGCCACTCCCCTATTATGCTATGTCTCTAGGCTGGCTCCAAAGGACTCATTCTTTCCAGATGAAAACTCACAAGAGCCCAGCTGAGGACCTGGTACATGATGTAGTTAGTTGCTGTCGAGTTGGCTCTGACTCAAGGCGACCTTGTGTGTAACAGACTAAAACATTGCCCGGTCTTGCACTATCTTCCTGATTGTTGGTATGTTTGAGTCCATTGTTGCAGCTATAGTGTGGTGCCTTCCAACCTAGGTGATGCTCTAGCCACCTTATGTGTGTAACAGGTATGGTCTCCTCCAAAACTCATATGGTAGAAAACTAGCCACCTTATGTGTGTAACAGGTATGGTCTCCTCCAAAACCCATATGGTAGAAAACTTGCAGGGAGGACCATGTCTTTCATATTCACCACTGTTTCTTTCACATAGAATAGTGTCTGGTCTATAACAGGTACTCAGTAAACATCTACAGACTTCCTCACTTTCTGGCCCTCGATTTATTTTCAACTATATCCTGGAGGTGATATTACTAACTTCCAGCATCACTGTTAGGAATGGAGGTAATTTATGCATCTAGCTCAGTCCTTGGCGCTCAAACAGTAGCTGTGCTGGTGGTCATTGGCTGCCTTTCTTTACCCAAGAGCTAGAAAAATAGTTTCACCAAATGCAATCTGAGCAGCAAAGTGGTCCTCAAAGCACTGCCTTGCCTGTCCTCAGCCCTGGGGAAAATAAATTCCATTTCCTAGATAAGGGTGACGAAACATCACCACAAAAGAACCTTGATCTCTTTAGCCCCATCCATCATTTCTCTCTCCGCCCCCTCCTTGCAGCTCCCTCCCAGGGAAGGCGTTCACATTTGCCATGTGTGTTATAATCTTCACTATATTTCTGTCTGCCACGATGATGGATCCTTTGCTAGCAAAGCTGCCTGATGGCAGAGCGGCTGCTGTCCTGGCCGCCTCTGATGGAAGGTGTGGCAGCTGCGTAAATCATCATGGGAGATGCGGGCAAGGCCGCCCAGGCACAGCTGAGGAGGGTCTGTTTCCATCAAGCTGGGCGCTGTTCAAGAGCCTCTAGCTGACCTGCCTGGGCTCTCTTCTCCAGGCGAAGGGGCAGCCTTTTCTTTGGTGCTCACAGTAGGGCCACAGCGAGTTTTCGCTTTAATGGCTGGTTCCTTTGCTTCTTTGAACTCTCATAAATTAGAACCCAGCACAGTGGAGAGGTCAGAAAACCAGGGCTTTGTGAGGTCTCCATTTGGCCTTTTTGTGAGGTCTCCATTTGGCCTTTTTGTGACTAATTATAATAATAAAAGGATTGAAAAGGTGCTTTGAACATATATTGGTCGTTAAAATAGTCACGATTCTCTAGGGACTTCCCTCCCTCCCCCATTTATGCCGTAATGAGAAACCTGTGGGGTTAGGGTCCTTTGCATGATCTCTGGTAGTGTTATAGACAGACCCTGGCAACCTTCACTAATGACAATGATGGTGATGATGAGTGCTAACATTTATGAAATCTTACCAGGTGTCCTGCATCATTTATCATTTTACATACAAATGTATTTAATCTTCCAGGAATAATGAGTTAAGGCAACAGGTCAAAGATCTCATTGGTTGAAATGCATACGGGCCGTAGTGACGGAATCCTGATTTTAAAAATTCAAAAATTGAGGAATGGCATTTATTCGTACTCACATGAGGTTTGGTCTTTTCACATAAGGCATCCCCTCCACCACTCACAATCCTATAATTTAGGACTTCTCTTGTGTAGATATTTACAGTGTGTTATAGGTTGAATTGTGTCCCTCCAAAAGATGCATTGGAGTCCTAGGCCCATACCTGTAGATGTAATCCTGTCTGGAAATAGTGTTTTCTTTGTTGTGTTAATTAGATCAGCCCTAAGTAGGTTTTCATTGTTATGTTGTTGTTGTTAGGTACTACGGAGTTGGTTCCGACTTGTAGCGACCCTACGTACAACAGAATGAAACACAGCCCAGTCCTGCACCGTCCTCACAATCCTTGTTATGCATGAGCCCATTGTTGGCAGCTATTGTGGCAATCCATCCCCTTGAGGATCTTCCTCTTTTTTTGCTGACCCTCTACTTTACCAAACATGAGGTTTTCATTGGCTAATTTTAATTGTAGATTGCCAGGTCTCTCTTCCTAGTCTGTCTTATTCTGCAGCTCTGCTGAAGCCAGTCCACCATGGGTGGCCCTGGCATAGCTTCCAACAACATAACAACACACAAGCCACCACAGTATGACAACCTGACAGACAGGTGGTTACAACAATGGGGTCAAACATACCAACAATTGTAACAATGGCTCAGGACCAGGCAATGTTTCGTTCTGTTATACATAAGGTTATTATGAGTCGGAACTGACAAGACGGCACCTAACAACAATAACAACCCAAGTAGAGTGGCTTCTAAATCTAAGTTATAAATGCAGAAACAAACAGAATGTTCTAAGTTTATACCTTCTGAGTTATAAAAAGTGCAGGTTAGTCACAGAGACATGAACACACAATGAGGAAGACAGAGGCCATGTGAAGATTGTCAAAGAACCAAGGAATGCTCAAGGCTGCTAACAAGGAACGAACACAGCCAAGGCCCTGATTTGGACTTTTAACCTCTAAAACTGTGAGAACATAAATTTCTGTTCTTTAAAGCCACCCACTTTTGATATTTGTGTTACAGCAGCACTAGGAAGCTAAGACACAGAGGGAAACTGAGTCTCCAGAAGATTTAGTAGCTTGCTCAAGGTTACATGGTTGGGAAGTGGCAAAACCAAAAAAAAACAAAAAACAAACTGGTTGCCATCAAGTCGATTCCGACTCATAGGGTAAATGGCAGAGCCAAGGGTTTAAAACCAGACTTGTCTGACTCCAAACTCCAGTTACAGACAGAAACGGTCTGAACCTGGCCAATCCTGTATGTAAACAGCAGGATGAGAAGTCCACACATTGAAAGATTTTCTTCTGAGCCTTAGAGTTTTCTTCTATTACTAATAACTAGGCAAACCAATTCCTAAATATCCAAGCCTAAGAGTAAAACTAGAAAGTCTTTCGCAAAGCACCGTGAAGCAAAAAATTGAACTGTTCAAAGCTTTCGCTTTGTCATTATTTCAGCTTCTAAACTTGTCATCTTTATAGTCTATTGAATTAATAGAAGAAGGGAATACTCACTGACACTGGCAGAACAGAACACTGGATAGTATATAAACTGTGCTGTCTGATTGTGAGAGATACACAAATTCATACTTTTCACCATCGTAACCATATTCATAACCCAACATCCATTCAAATTAAAGCACTGTAACTCTTTTTTAGGAGTAGAAAAAAAGTTTGCAGCTTTTTACTGGTTGATTTATTGTTTCATGACGGTATTGAGTATATTAAATTTTAATATTGGTGCTCTCGTTTTCACCATAAGTCTTGGGCTGAGGAGCTCAGAAATGATTTCATTTTAAAAGGGACATTTATTGCATTGTATAGGCAGGTATATAACTCCTGCCTCTAAGAAGGCCACGGATTATCTTCCTTCTAAGGTGGGAGAACTTTTGATTTGCACTTGTTGTGTCATTGGCGTGCGAAGGAAGGGTGATTTACTGTTTCCATTGGCATAAATAATGTTCTGTTTGTTTCTGCATCGTTTTCCAATATCCACTATCGACAGTGCCTTACAGTTTACTCGGCAGAGAATGCAGCCTTTTTACTGTAAATGGCAGGGACAGAGAATGGAAAAACAGCTTTGAATTTCAGCCTAATGCTCAAATGGGTCCCCAGTTGCATTGGAAAGAGATAATCTAGTTATGGCGGTAGTGCTACAAAGCCCTGGTCCCTTTTAATTCAATACTTGAAGCTACTAAAACTCTTTGGGGAACATGGCAACCTCCTGATCCTTATAATGAAATAATTCCCAGGGTAATTTATGCTTTCTCCTGCTGTGACTACTTCCCACCCATGCGTCTTCTGCTTTCTTCTCTACCCTGGCCTTTTATTGTCAGTTTATAAAATATATGCCAGTCTGTGAAAGATTTGTGTGCAAATTCTGTCATAACCCAACTTTCTGGAAATCTCTACAAAACAGATATGATGGAGACTCTGTTCCTGGTCCAATGACCACTTTCTTCTTCATTGGTTATAAAACCAGATTTTAATTGGAGATGTAATATGCCTACTTGAGATACACGTTTCCCTGCCTCCATTATACAACCTGCTGTAGCCGTTCTGGCGAATGAGTTGAAAACAGAACTTACTGGATAGAACCTCTGAAAAGTAAAACTGTGAGAGGCAGTTGGTGAAGCTCTTTATTATCTTCCCTTCATCTGCTTCCTGCTGGATTGTGGACATGATTGTGGGAGCTCCAGTAGCCATACTGAACCAGGTGGCAAACTTCAGATCTTATAATAAAAATGGCAGGGCAGGATGATAGAAGTATCCTGGATGTCTGGTGACTTAGTGGAACCAGTCATGCACCACCTACCTTCACCCACCCAGTGCTGTCGAGTCAATTCCGACTCATAGCGACCCTATAGGACAGAGTAGAACTGGCCCCATAGAGTTTCCAAGGAGCTCCTGGTGGATTTGAACTGCTGACCCATTGGTTAGCGGCCGTAGCACTTAACCACTATGCCACCAGGGTTTCCCGAGTACCTTAGGGTTTTTATTAAATAAGATAATAAATTTCTAATTAATTTTAGCCATATAGTCATATTTCTATTACTAACATCTGGGGAAATCTAGCCACTGTGTTGTGAGGACACTCAAGTAGCCCTTTGAGGAGGCCCCCATTGTAAGGAACTGAGGCCTCTTGCCAACAGCCAGTATTGCCTTGCCAGACATGTGAGTGAGTCATCTTGGAAGTGACTCCTCCAATCCCAGTCAAGCCTTCAGATGACTGCAGCCCGGGCCTGCAGGTTTTCTACAACCTCAGGAGAGAATCAAGCCAAAATCACCCAGCTGGGCTATTCCCGAATTCCTGGTCCTCAGAATCTGTGTCAGAAGTAAATGTTTACTGTTCTCTTAAGCTCCCACAACAGTATATAAATAATATAGACTTTAGTATTTAAAAAAAACCCATGGCTGTCAAGGCGATTCTAACTCATAGTGACCCTACAGGACAGAGTAGAACTGCCCAATAGGGTTTCCAAGGAGCGCCTGGTAGACTCGAACTGCTAGCCTGTTGGTTAGCAGTGGTAGTTTTTAAGCACTAGGCCACCAGGGTTTCCAACTTTAGTATTAGGCATATATGTATGTGTGTGTATGTCTGCATGTGCGTGTGTTGTATATTTTTTTTCTCCTAACTGAAGTCTCAGGTGAGTAAGGTGAAACTCTGGTATTTTGAGACCCTATGAATAAAAATTCCCATAAAAATATTAAATACCTCTGCTTTTAAGCCGTCAGGGTTAAAGCTGGTTGTGGACCTAATAGTTTATCTGCTCTTAGAAAACAGCAGGTGATAATCAGTGGGAACTTCACATCCCACTAAACAGGCATTTTCTTAAGTGACTATATGGCAAATCAGAATTAGACTAAAAGACCTATGTTCTCCTCTCCTACTCCCCCACCTTTCAGGGTCCTCTCCCAGCTCCGGAAGGCTGAGCTGGCCCATTGGGTACCGGATCATAGAGAACTGAGGAGTTCCAGAGTTCCTGTCCTTCCTAATGACACTTAGTATGTCACAGAGAAAACCAGCCTTTGGAAAGGAGTGTACCTTTCCCAATTTCAAGTTTGATTTAATTCGGTGGAATGAAAATGCCTTCCCAGTTTAATGTGAGGTTTGCATGGTTAGCTGCCTGAGTTCCCCCAAGATGCAAACAGTCATTACAAGTCCAGGTCCCCAGCCCTTCTGCTATTTTTCATAAACACTTATTCAGTGAGTTTCCAGACACCTGGCTTGGCTTTCCAGCGACCAGCACCTTCCCCATAGATCATGAATTCAGTTTCTGCCTGTTGACTTCCAGTGCTTTTGAAAACTGATCCTGGTAGATTGGAAGGAACTGCCAGTACAGTTGAGGCACACGGCCCATGCATCTCTGGCTTCCTTGAGCTAGAGAACCTTATAGGTTGGGTGTTAGGTTTCAAGATCTGAGGTTTATCAGTCATTTGATTATGATTAACTACCAATGTTTGCCCACTTGGTCCTGCCTGCTTGGCACATAAAGCGAAGTGGCAAGGGGAGAGCTGTGGGGTCTTGAGTGAAGCCGGAAAGCCATGTTAATTGAAAGGTGGAGGGGGCCAGGGACTATTTCTGGGACAGCTCCACACTTGTCATGGCAGCAAGGGCAAGTCTGTTGTATCCAGAGGGCGGTTCATTATCACTCATTTCAAACCTGTCTATTTACTCCAAAAATCCAATTCTGACTACATTTAGTCGGTAAATATCAGAACCTACAGCAGAGTAATGGCAAATGGTCCAGCCGAATTTGCTCAAATTCCCCTGATTAATCCATCTGACTACCCAATCAAAGCTATCACTATCACGTATATAAAAAACCCAGTGCCCTCAAGTCGATTCCGACTCATAGCGACCCTATAGGACGGAGTAGAACTGCCCCATAGAGTTTCCAAGGAGCGCCTGGCGGATTCGAACTGCTATACCACATTTTAATTTTAATTTTACCGTCTTCCTCCTTCTCCTTTGGCTCCTTCTTCTCTTCTTTTTTTTTTTCCTGTGTATGTGCTTGCAGGTTAGAAGTTGAGGTTCTTGATTCAATTCTTGTTTGGTTGATTTAGCTTTTTTCTTTCTTTTTTTTTTTTTAAGGGATGTTGAATTGTGTGAGATGCAAACTTCTGAGGCCAGAGAAAGAGTTATCATTGGTTCAACTCTATGCCAACAGCTTTCCAAGGCTGCGTATGTATCCCTGTTCTTCACTTTACGCCAGGCGGACACAGCTGGGTGATAAAGGGGGAACTCGGATTGACTGGTCGCTATGAATCGGAATCGACTCCACTGCCACGGGTTTGGCTTTGATATTGGATCAACTAGCGCTCCCTCTGCTGGAGGAAGGGAGCAGTGCACTTGTGGCCTCATCTCTTCACTGTCATCCAAAAAACCAATCGGGTGGCATGTTTGACTGGAAAGCCTTTTTCTTTAGGTGGGAGTGGGCTGGGTGGAGCATGAAAAGAAAAGCCCTGTTAAGATACCATCCTGATTTTGCCAAATAGATAATATAAAGGGAACCACTTACGAGATAGTCTGTGCATTGCCATTAAAGAGTAACTGCTTTTTCCCCCCTCCTTTAAAAAAAAAAAAAAAAAATTTTTTTTTTTTTTTTTTTTTTTTAACAAACAGGCAGCTTATTTCCTGCTCTCATCCTGTGCCCAAGGCAGCAATCTCAAAGCAGCATGAAATAAATGCAGTGAGCAATTCAGATGCGATTTCTTTACAGGTTACGTTTATGTACCTGTATTAACTTCACTAACCAACCCAAACCAAACCCAGTGCTGTTGAGTCGATTCTGACTCATAGCGACCCTGTAGAACAGAGTAGAACTGCCCCACAGAGTTTCCAAGGAGCGCCTGGTGGATTTGAACTGCCGACCCTTTGGCTAGCAGCTGTAGGACTTAACCAGTACACCACCAGTGTTTCCAACTTCATTAAAGACACTATCAAATAGATATATAAATGTACACATTTACATATACAACCCAGAACCAACATATACAAATACATATGTAAATATATATCTTTTCTCATCCCTCTACCTCCTCTCACTTTCACCTTCCATCCACTATCAGAGAAAAGAGCCTTAACACACTGATGGTTTTTGAGTGAAATGAGGATATTTGCCCTTGCTATGTCCTTGGGTGGAGTCCTGGTGGCAAAGTGGTTAAAGGCTCAGCCGCTAACCACAAGGTCAGCAGTTTGAATTCACCAGTGGCTCCTTGGAAACCCTATGGGGAAATTCTGTTCTGTCCTACAGGGTCACTATGAGTTGGAATTGACTTGATGGCGATAGGATGTCCCTGGGTAGGAGCCCTGCTGGCACAATTGTTAAGCACTCAGCTGCTAACTGAAAAGTTGGTGGTTCGATCCTACCTGGTGGTTCAAACCCACTCAATGGCTCCACGGGAGAAAAGATGGGGTGATCCGCTCCCGTAAAGGTAACAGCTCAGGAAACCCTGTGGGGCTGTTGTACCCTGTCACACCAGGTTGCTGTGAGTCGAAAATTGACTTGACCACATGTAACAACCAATACCATGCGGGGCAAACAGCTAATGTGTTCAGCTCTTAACCAAAAGGTTGGAGGTTCAAGTCAATTCAGAAGGGCCTCAGAAGAAAAGCGTGGTGATCTGCTTCTGAAAAATCAGCCACTGAAAACCCTGTGGAGCACAGTTCTACTCTAACACATATGGGGTCTCCAGGAGTTGGAATCAACTCAACCGCAACTAGTATGTTTTTGAAAATCAAATGAGACAGTTGCCTTGAGTTAACCAGGTTGCTCTGGGGTCCATCTATCCTACCTCCCTGATACCTATCATAATAAAAACAACAACACCTGCCATTCAGTGAGTACCACCTGTGTGCCGGGGTGGGTGAAGATTCAAGTAGACAGACCGTGGGAGAGAATGAAGTGGCCATGCCAGCTATAGCTAAAAACTCCTATGAATCAAAAGTGATCAGTAACTCTTTACTGTCTCTCCTCTCTCCACCAATTCTTTCTTTTCATTGCATACATCCTTTCAGCTGCCATTCTGGGACATCTGGGTTTGCCTGGGAGCCCTGGTGGTGCAGTGGTGAAGAGCTTGGCTGCTAACCAAAAGGTTGGCAGTCCTAGTCTACCAGCTGCTCCTTAGAAACCCTATGGGGCAATTCTACTCTGTTCAACATTGTCACTATGAGTTGGAATTGACTCGACGGCAACAGGTGTGGGTTTGCATTTGTTATCCAAGTCCCCTGAGTACTAGGATTTGGCTTGGGGAGAGAGATGTACAGCATGAGTCCCTGTATTAGTTTCCTAGGGCTGCTGTAACAAAGTACCCAAACCAAATCAAACTAAACCCACTGCCGTCCAGTCCATTCCAACTCATAGTGATCCTATAGAACAGAGTAGAACTGCCCCCACAGGGTTTCCAAGGCTGTACATCTTCACAGAATCAGACTGCCACATCTTTCTCCCGTGGAGAGGCTGGTGGGTTTGAACCACTGACCTTTCAGTTAGCATCTGAACGCTTTAACCTTATCTCACAGTTCTGGAGGCTAGAAGTTCGAAATCAAGGTGTTGGCAGGACCACGCTCCCTCTGGAGGCTCTGGGGGAAGATCCTCGCTTGCCTCTTCCAGCTTCTGGTGGTTCCTGGCAATCCTTGGCATTCCTTGGCCTTCACATGGCCGTCTTCACTCTGCTTCTTCTCCTCCTGGACTCTAGAATAATGACCTCATTTAACTAATTACATCTGCAAAGATGTTATTTCTGAACAGGTATAGGATTTACCTATCTTTTTGGGTGACACAGTTCAACCCATAACAGTCCCTGTCCCTGTGCCCCTCCTGTATAACTCCCAGAGACAACCCTGTGAATCCTGCCTTGAATATGTTGTTGATGAGTGCCATTGAGTCAATTCCTACTTGTAGCAACCCCATGAGACAAAGTAAAATTGCCTCATAGGGTTTCCTATCCTGTAATCTTTAAGGGAGCAGATTGCCAGGTCTTTCCCCCGTGGAGCTGCCAGGTGGGTTAGATCCACCAACCTTTGGTTAGCACTTGAGAGTGATTAACTGTTTACCACCAGGGCTGCTTTGCCTCGACTATGATTCCCTTTATAGAACAACACAATGCTACTAACATTGGAGGAGCCTTTTCTTCCTCAGGAGCAGTGATATACTCTCTCCCTTGTCTTTGTGGTAAAACCCTGGCCAAGGGAGGCTTAGAGGCTGCAATGTGCTAAGAGCTCCAGCTCTATGTCAGTTCGAGCTGAATTTGAATCCCTGCCACGCCTTGGTAGTTGTGTGATCTTGGTCAAGTTTTCTTTCTCAGTTTCAATTTCCACATTCAGAAATGTCAAATTAATAATAGTACTTACTCCATAGGTTGTGATAAGCTTTTAATGGAATCGATTGTCAATTAAATGAAAAAAGAATGTGGGGACAGAGTGTTAATAAGCAGATAAGTTTTGCCTGCCATTATGGAGATTACTGACTGGAAGGCAATGCAGATGATACAAAAAGGAATCAATAAACAATATAATTGTAGAGTATGAGAGATGCTATGAGGAAAATAAAACATGGATGTGTGGAGGGTAGTGGGATGGAGATGGGGTGGCTTTAGATTGGGTGGCTGGGAAGGCTTCTCCAAGGAGGTGATATTTGAGCCTCATGAATAGCCCAGGACTTGGCAAGAGTAAGGACTCCACAAATGTGGTTATACTCTGAGGATAATCATTATTTCTGCTACTGTCTTTGGAATCTGCAACCCGAAGGTGGTTAATAATCACCTCCTATGTCCTCTTTTTTGTACCTTTCAACCAATGCAGTAAACAGCAAAGCACAGTGCTTTACTATTATTTACTTACAAACAAGACATTGACCTTGCTGGAAATCAGAGACCAGGGCAGTCCCTGGATTGAGTGTGAACACCCAAATTGTCCTTGACAGGCAGCTTCAGAAGATGTTTCCTTCTAGGATTCGGTGATAAGCTGCAATTCCCTGGGCATGAAATAAAATAGATGGAAGTTGAAATGGACTTGTTTATAGGTAATAATGAGTTGGAGCCTCCACTGTGGCTGCAAAAACACGCAGGTTATCTTCCCATTTGTGAGGGATTGTTCTGGAGAGCCTAGAAACAGACAAATGCCCAGGGAATCATTTCACCCCACTCCTCCCTCTGCAGCCCTGAATTGGTGAAACACCTGCCTGGGGTCCTCTCTCCACCTCACCCGCCATATCCAGGCATTATCATCTCACGGATTCCTTCTCTTCTGCCACATCCCAGGGCCATTGCTTCCTATAGCCTTTCATTGGCTTTGCTGTGCACCAGCAGCTCCCTCTTTGGGCTCTGTGCCTCTAGTCCAGTCTCTCTCCCTCTGGTCCACTACTGGTGTAACCTGAAATGCTTGACTCTAGTAGTTTTGAAAATGTTAAGATACTTAAGGGCGTAGTCCGGGCCATTTTCTCTTTTGCAGATTCTGCAGTCGTAATTCCTAGAATGTGCACTCAGGACTTCTCTTAGTTTCCCAGTGCTGCTCTAACAGAAAGATCCCCAATGGGTGGCTTTAAAAGGCAGACATTTATTTTCACACAGTTCAGGAGGCTAAAAGTATGAGTTCAGGGCTCTAGGCGAATGCTCTCTCTGCAGCTGTGGGAGGAGACCCTTGTTTCTTTCAGCTTCTTTAGTCCCTGTGTTCCTGGATTCCTTGGTGACCTTCATGTGGCATCTCTCTTCCCCTATTTGTTGCTTGCTTGTCCTTGTGACTAGGCTGCTCCTTATAACTCAGAAGAGATTAGGTTCAGGACACACCCTACACTGACGTAGCCTCATTAACATAATAAAGAAAACCCTATTCCCAAATGGGATTACATCCACAGGTATAGGGGCTAGGAGTCCAAAACATATCTTGGGGGGACAAAAGTCAACTCATAATGGGACCCTTGCAGCAATGACTAAGGAAATGAGACAAGAGTCCTTGGACCCATTATCTGGGGGTTGAATAAAAAATAAGTGTCAAAAATAGGCATATAAATATTTTCAAATATATGTAAATGCTGTTTTGATTACAACATGCAAATATATTTTAAAGAATTACTGAATTTATAATTGAATTTTGTTATTATATATTTCTTAAACCAATAAATGCTAAATATAGATCTTATATCCCATAGGGGCCCTTGATAGCTTTTCCTCTATATAGGGGGTCTTCAAACTTTCAAAGGGGTCTTTGAGCATCATCCAGAGTGTGAGACACAAAATTGATGATTTGATTTGCACCTGGCACAGGTGTATCTGTCACTTTAGCCTGGTGGCTTGTCTGTGGGTTTGGGGAGAGGTCAGTGAATATTGTCCTTACTGAGTAAGTACCATGATCCCAGAACTAGGTCAGGTGATGTAGAAGCAAGTTACCTGGGCTTCTACTATCCTCAGGTGTACAGAGAGAATCTGATTTGGGTTCCTAATCAGACACCATTTTAGTCTTGGGGGTTTGATGGAGTTAAGTGTGCTCAGTTAATAGAGCAAACACCAGGGGATTTTAAATTCCACGTTTTACAGATTTGCTTTCCTGGGGAGGGTTATGTGGAGTCTGTTACCATCTCTGCTTGTTCTGTTTATTCAGCAGGAATGTCTGGAACATGCAGCCATTCTGCTGGTTTTTATCAGATACGCAGTCCCAAGGTAACGATGGGGGACTATCTTCATTATTAACATAATAAGAGGGAAGCAGGCTGTTCCCAGAAACTGCCTGCATATTTCTAGAACTTGCCTTGTGTTGTGTTCTGGCTGCTAATTAGAAGCGAGCTAACAGTGGCAGGGAATCAAAGGAGGAAATGATCCATAGGAATACACTAGGCTGTTATGACAGCAGCTACTGTGCCTGCTAAGTTGAGAGTTTGTCTGAAGAAGAAAAAAGATGAGGAAAATGCCATGTGATGAGGAGCCTCCTATCTGTGGGTTACCCTTCTTCTAGCCTAAGAGTCTGCAGCACCACTTAGGTTATCTGGAGAGAAGCTGCCTGGTCTGTGTCTGTCCTTTCCCATACATCTCACTTGTTCATGATGGGACTTAGTAATACAGACATGAAGATGCAGCCAACTTAGCTCCTCAGAGGAGCCAGAAAAGTAGTATCAGAAGGGGAAAGGAAGGGGCTTTCCCCCCCCTTCTCTGGATTGCCCTTAAAGTTTTCATGACTGTGATTTTTTTTTTTTAAAGTTAAGTAATACAAAATATAATATTGCAAGCATCCAAATAATTCACAAGTATATAAATATAAAGTGAAAGTTTCCCTTCATCTTGCCACATGATTACACTTTCCCATTCGGAGATAGCTCCACATATATCATTTTGTTGTGTGTCTAGAATCTGTATCTACTTGTACAGATTGTCTTAGTTATCTAGTGTTGCTATAACAGTTTAGGAGGCTAGAAGTCCAAATTGAGGGTGTCAGCTCCAAGGCAAGGCTTTCTTTCTCTGTCAGCTCTGGGGGAAGGTTCTTGTCATCAATCTTCCCTGGCCTAGGAGCTTCTCAGCACAGGGACCCCAGATCCTGGCTCTTTTTGCTTGGCGGTAATGAGGCCCCCCCGTCTCTCTGCTTGCTTCTCTCTTATATCTCAAAAGACATTGACCCAAAATACAACTTAATCTTGTAGATTGAGTCCTGCCTCATTAACATAACTGCCTCTAATCCTGCCTCGTTAACCAAAACCAAAAAACCCAAACCCACTGCCATCGAGTCGATCCCAACTCATAGTGACCTTATAGGACAGAGTAGAACTGCTATGTAGAATTTCTGAGGAGTGCCTGACGGATTCAAACTGCTGACCTTTTGGTTAGCAGTTGTAGCACTTAACCACTTTGCCACCAGACCAGGGTTTCATTAACATCATAGAGGTTAGGATTTACCACACACAGGCAAATTACATCTGATGACAAAATGGCGTACAGTCACACAATACTGGGAATCATGACCAGCCAAGCTGACACACATTTTTTGGGGACACAATTCAATCCATAATGCAGACTATTTATTATTCCTTAAAAAAAGAAAAAAAAAAAAAAACAAACTTGCTCTCAAACGCCTAGAAGCTAAAGCAAAAGGAAGAATTGATGAAGTAAAAGAACTGAACAGAAGATTTCAAAGGGTGGCTCAAGAAGACAAAGTATTATAATGACATGTGCAAAGAGCTGGAGATGGAAAACAGAAAGGGAAGAACACACTTGGTGTTTCTCAAGCTGAAAGAACTGAAGAAAAAATTCAAGCCTCGAGTTGCAACAGTGAAGGATTCTATGGGGGAAAATATTAAACGATACAGGAAGCATCAAAAGAAAATAGAAGGTTCAACCATTTCAAGAGGTGGCATCTGATCAGGAACCGATGGTACTGAAGGAAGAAGTCCAAGCTGCTCTGAAGGCATTGGCGAAAAACAAGGCTCCAGGAATTGATGGAATATGAACCGAGATGGTTCCACAAACAGATGCAGCGCTGGAGGTGCTCACTCATCTATGCCAAGAAATATGGAAGACAGCTTCCTGGCCAACTGACTGGAAGAGATCCATATTTATGCCTATTCCCAAGAAAGGTGATCCAACCAAATGTGGAAATTATAGAACAATATCATTAATATCACACACAAGCAAAATGTTGCTGAAGATCATTCAAAAATGGCTGCAGCAGTATATCGACAGGGAACTGCTGAAAATTCAGGCCGGTTTCAGAAGAGGATGTGGAAACAGGGATGTCATTGCTGATGTCAGATGGATCCTGGCTGAAAGCAGAGAATCCTAGAAGGATGTTTACCTGTGTTTTATTGACTATGCAAAGGCATTTGACTGTGTGGATCATAACAAATTACGGATAACATTGCGAAGAATGGGAATTCCAGAACACTTGATTGTGCTCATGAGGAATCTTTACATAGATCAAGAGGCAGCTGTTTGGATAGAACAAGGGGATACTGATTGGTTTAAAGTCAGGAAAGGAGTGCATCAGGGTTATATTCTTTCACCACACCTATTCAATCTGTATGCTGAGCAAATAATATGAGAAGTTGGACTATATGAAGAAGAACAGGGCATCGGGATTGGAGGAAGACTCATTAACAACCTGCATTATGCAGATGACACAACCTTCCTTGCTGAAAGTGAAGGGGACTTGAAGCACTTACTAATGAAGATCAAAGACCACAGCCTTCAGTATGGATTACACCTCAACATAAAGAAAACAAAAATCCTCACAAGTGGACCAATGAGCAACATCATGACAAACGGAGAAAAGATAGAAGTTGTCAAGGATTTCATTTTACTTGGATCCACAATCAACAGCCATGGAAGCAGCAGTAAAGAAATCAAAAGATGCATTGCCTTGGGCAAATCTGCTGCAAAGGACCTCTTTAAGGTGTTGAAGAACAAGATGTCACCTTGAAGACTAAGGTGCACCTGACCCAAGCCGTGGTATTTTCAATCACTTCGTATGCATGTGAAAGCTGGACAATGAATAAGAAAGACTGAAGAAGAGTTGACACCTTTGAATTGTGGTGTTGGTGAAGAACATTGAATACACCATGGACTGCCAAAAGAATGAACAAATCTGTCTTAGAGGAAGTAGAGCCAGAATGCTCCTTAGAGGCTGTAAGACTGCTTCTTATATACTTTGGACATGTTGTCAGGAGGGATCAGTCCCTGGAGAAGGACATCGTGCTTGGCAGAGTGCAGGGTCAGCGGAAAAGAGGAAGACCCTCAATGAGGTGGATTGACACAGTGGCTGCAACAATGAGGTCAGGCATAATAATGATTGTGAGGATGCGTCAGGACCGGGCAGTGTTTCATTCTGTTGTGCACGGTGTCGCTATGAATCGGAACCGACTCAACAGCCCTAACAACAACAACAACAACAAAATGTTCACAAGTGGAATGACGTTGCTTATATTGCCTTTTTTCACTTAGCATATATTGAAAGGAAGCCCTGATGGCATAGTAGTTAAGTGCTATGGCTGCTAACCAAGAGGTCGGCAGTTCAAATCCACCAGGCACTCCTTGGAAACTCTATTGGGCAGTTCTATTAGTTTTTTTTTTTTTTTTTTCCTCTGTCCTATAGGGTCTATATGAGTCGGAATCGACTCGACAGCAGTGGGTTTGGTTTGGGTTCGGTATATATCGAAAATCTTTCCATGCCATGGAATGTCACACCAATACGTGAAGCCCTAACTCATTCAAATCTGGCCTCTTGCCTACTTTTGTGGAACACAGAGACTAAGAATCATTTTTAATGATGAACAATTGCAGTTAAATGTGATGACAGGAAATACTGTCTTTGAACCCCAGCTAAGTGAAATGTTATCTCCAAAGTAATGAGGTCTTATTAGCAGGCATACATTACAGAAAACTTATTCTCAATTCTCTTTAAAAAAGCATATTTTAAATTTCATAAATAAAGGAAATTTCTTCTCTTTTGTTATATATGTACTATACAATATCCTCAGTTTTGCTTCTTGGTCCATAAAGACTAAACTAGTACTATTTGGTCCTTTAAAGAAAAATTCTACTGATTCCTGTCGTACATCTTTGTTAGTTTTTCTGTATTTATCCACTACATTGATCTCAGTATACCAGTTTGACTGCTTAATTGTAAAACATATATGTTTACCCAAAGTGTTGAATAATGTTTTGGTTATTGACTGTTGTGGGTTGAATTGTGTCTCCCCAGAAGATATGCTGAAGTCCTAACCCCTGTTGGTGCAGTGGTTAGGCTTTTGGCTGCTAACCAAAAGGTTCGCAGTTTGAATCTACCAGCCGCTCCTTGGAAACCCTCTGGGGCAGTTCTACTCTGTCCCACAGGGCTGCTATGATTCGGAATCGACTCCAGGGCGGCAGGTTAACCCCCTGAGTACATGTGACCGTGACCTTATTTGGAAATGGGATCTGTGCAGCTGTAATTGAGATGAGGTCATACTGGATTACAACCAAAAAAACCAAACCCGTTGCAGTCGAGTCAATTCCAACTCATAGTGACCCTATAAGACAGAGTAGAACTGTCCCAGAGGATTTCCAAGGAGCACCTGGTGGATTTGAACTGCTGACCTTTTGGTTAGCAGCTGTAGCTCTTAACCAGTGCGACACCAGGGTTACCTACTGGATTAAAGTGAGCTCTGAATTAAATGACTGGCTTCCTTCTGAGATACAGAGAGGCACACATAAAGGGAAGAAGTCCATGTGAAGATGACGGCAGAGTTGCAGTGATGTATCCACAAGCCAGGGAATGCCACACATTGCTGTGAATCACCATAATCTGGAAGAGACAAGGAAGGATTCTTCCTAGAACTTTAAGAGAGAACATAGCCCTGTAGACAGCTTGATTTCAGAGTTATGGCCTCTAAAACTATGAAAGAATAAACTTCTGTTGTTTTAAACCACCCCATTTGTGGTAATTTGCTACAGCAGCCCTAGGAAACTAATACATTAACCTAGGTATATATTTCTTTCCATTGTCCTCTATTGTCCCATGACTTTAACAGGCTGCCTGACTGGAGGTACCTGTTATCTGAGGTGGAGGAAGAGGGTGGACACAGTGAAATCACAGAACAAAGGAGCTCTATTCTTGGCTTTTCAGATATGAGGAAGGTAAAATAAATTGAAAAAGCTTGTCATCGAGAAGAATGAGTAATTCTCAGCCCCTGGGGTTAAATGTTTGGTCTGGGGGAAGGAGAAGAATGAAGAGATGATACAGAGAATATGATCAAGGGATGGGGCTGATGGCTGTTGAGATGAGATAACCCCAAATGGAGGGGCCATGCAGATAGGAGGGAGGCCCCTTGTCAGGGATCCCCCAGTCTTCCTTTCCAGCAAGTCTGGTCTAAGACAATTTCTAGTACCAGGGAACCTGCAAGAGAAGAGCCAATATTGGTGGATCATGACGTCTCTTTCAGTGGGATCCTGCACTACCAAATTGAAAACTGCTTCAGTGTTCTTCCCATTGACTTCTCTTCCCATTGTCAGCATCCTGCTCATTATCTATTGACCATTAATACGAGTGTGTCATATGGTTATCCCATTCCCCTTTAACTGGCCTTCCATATAAATTCATTCCCCAGTACTGGGCTAGGACCCTGGAAGGGGTTCTGGGAAAGAAGATCCCTCCCCATGCCTGTGCTTTGGCAGGGCTTAAGGGAATCAGCTGGAGGTCTCCATCCAATCTCTTAGCTTGGACAGACTCCAATGGGCTTCCCCACCCCCAAGCCTTTCATGTGTTTTACTGTATCTATTCAGAACTATGAGAGGGGTCCATTTTGCCTGTGGTCCGTCGATTTATTTAGAAGGTGAAGGGTGGTTTAATGGGTACTCAAATTTTAAAGGCCAAGTTCTATCCTTTGAATCTTAACTCCAAAATGCCAAACAATTTCCTAATCATTTTTCTCCCAAAGACTCATCTTAGTATTATTTAAAGTCAAAACCTGTTACTTTGAAATTTCTTCCTTTCTATATTTTCTTTTACTTACTGAATCAGGGCACAGTCATAAGACAGAAACCATGCCTGTAATTTGAAGAGAGAAAATTTAACATAAAAAAATTTTTAACTACTAAGAGGTGGTGCAGTGGTTAAGAGCTCAGCTGCTAACTGAAAGATTGGTGGTTCGAAGTCACCAGCTGCTTCTCCAAAGAAAGATGTGACAGTCTGCTCCAGTAAAGATTACAGTCTTGGAAACCCTATGGGGTAATTCTACTCTGAGCTATAGGGTCGCTATGAGTCAGAATCAAAACGTGACAATGGCAACAGGTAAGAAGTGATTAACTACTAAAAGGGGTAAAAGAAAACTAAAGGATATTTAAAAAAAAAAAACAGTTACCAGTTCAGTTGACTCCAATTCATTGTGACCCCATGTGTTTCAGAGCAGAACTGTGCTCTGTAGGGTTTTTAATTTTTTTGGGAAGTAGATAGTCAGGCCTTTCTCCCCAAACATGTGTCAGTGGACTTGAGGCTCCAAACTCTGGGTTAGCAGCTGAGCACATTAACTGTTTACATCACCCAGGGACTCCCTAAGGGATATGGTTTTCTTGTCATTAGCTGCCATCAAGTTGGCCCCCAACTCATGGGGACGCTATGTACAATGAGATTGGACCACTGTAATCCATAGGGATTTCACTGGCTGATTTTTGAAAGTAGATTGCCAGGGCTTTTTGTCTAGTCCCTCTTAGTCTGGAAGCTCAATGAAACCTGTTCAGCATCACAGCAACACGCAAGCCTCCACTGACAGACGAGTGGTGACTGCGCTTGAGGTGCACTGCTGGGCCTCCTGCATGGAATGCGAACATTCTGCCAGTGAACCACTAAGGAAGAGCACATTCAAGAAGCAGCTGAGGGAGAGAGCTAAGGGCGAGAACACAAAAAGCAACTAAAACTTTTAAAATCTGTCCCTGTACTCCTGCATCTGCCACAAAGCCGAGATTCAGACCTTGAAGGAGAGACCGTGTCTACCACAGGAACGTGCAGCCTGCTGATGGTAAAGAAGTTTGTCAGAGAGCTCAGGCCAGACCTGGACCGTGGGAGCAGCTCACTAGGTGTGGGAAGGCTGGAGCTGCTCACTGAGGACTGCCTCTGGCCCAGAGCTTGTCTGCAGGAAGTGGCTCACTGAGTGGTGAAGAGACTTCCTGGAGAGGGAGTGCCTGGGGCCTTCTGCACACTGACGCTCTGGCAGCTGTGCCTTTGGAGAGGACAAAGGCACATCGGAATCAGAAAGAGAAACTCCTTCCTCTGCTATGGCCTGGCAGCTGGCAAAGGAGGAATGTTTACAGGGTCCGGCTCTGGTATCAGAAAGTAGAGCAAAGAGAGGCTGGATTTGTAGCTAAGAGGCAATAGATTGATGACTGACACATGTATCCGAATATAAATAATGAAAAAGGAGGTAAAAATCATCAGTGAGTTATGAAGAATGTGCAGCTGTCTGAGGACACAGACCAATCATCACGCTTTGGAACACAATTTATTGTCCTATGACTTGCATTTCTCATTTGACAATATACTGTAGACGTCTTTCGTTGTCAGTGAATATCCGCCTGGCTCATCCTTTTACTAGCTGCAAGGTATCCCGTTGTAGAAGATTTTACTATTTCCTTACTAATGGACATTTAACTTATTTTCAGTTTTTCATTATGATAAAAAATGTTGCAATATGCATTCTTGTTATTTCATTTAAAAAAATGTATATGCATAGAGAAAATTCTGGAAAGGTATACACCAAAATATTTACCGCGGTTGTCTTTGGCGGTGAGATTTTGGAAAATGTTCTCTTTCTATACTGTGTGAACTGGTTGTTTTAAGCATGTATCAGTTCGTAATTAGAATTTTTTTTAAAAAAGATATTTTAATGTTGAGAAAAAGTGCAACTTAATTAAAATTACAAACCCCGACTGAGATTCTGTTTAAACGCTCAGGTATTTTTACCACAAGGGCCCTTTTGGCCTTCTTTGAAGCACCGACATTAGTAACTGCTGTTGCAGGGTCTGATCAAAGCAGTCCAGGGGTGTTAAGCTACTCATCGTCTGATCTTGGGTCTTGGCACAAAAATCTTCCCTCTTATTTAGGCATCTTTGCAGGTGTTCAGGATTATGGAATCGGAGGATAAAGGCCAACTTCACTCAAGTTTTCTCGGTTGCAAGGCACACACAGCCAATGGGCTATACGGAATGGCTCATTTTCATCTTAGGATACCCGGTGCTGACATGACGTTTGCAACCCTCCACCTGGAGCCTTTGCTTCTGAGTCAATGGGCTGCATGAGAGAGAGGAGCTGCTTCTGCCCAGCTCACCACAGAATTCATGTGGGAAAGGGGAGAGCGGCCATTCAGGCTCCACAGAGCTCTTCCTTTTTCCGAAACGAGCATGAAATTTGAAGCGGCTTAATAATCTAACAGGGAACACTGGTGGTGTAGTGGTTAAGTGCTATGGCTGCTAACCAAAAGGTTGGCAGTTTGAATCTACCAGGTGCTCCTTGGAAACTCTATGGAGCAGTTCTACTCTGTCCTATTGGGTCATTATGAGTCAGAATCTAAGTGCCCTGTTTTGTTTTGTTTTTTTTTTTTACTGTGGTAAATATATAGGTAACAAAACATTTGCCATTTCAATAGTTGTCACGTGGATAGCTCAGTTGCATTAAATGTGCTTATTGTGTTGTTCAACCATCACCCTGAACTGTTCCCCAATTTTTCTATCACCCTTATAAAAAAAAAAAAAAATTTTTTTTTTTTTTTAAGAGAAGCTCAGTGTCTCCTAAGCATTGTGTCTTCCCTCCCTCCTCCCTCTCCCACCCTGGGTAACCACTAATAAACTTTGGTCTCTATACTCTTGCCTATTCTAGGTATTTCATGTAAGTGGTCAAGTACCATATTTGTCCTTTTGTGAATGACTTATTTCCTTATGCTGAAGAGTTTACTACCTTCCCCAAGCTATGGTGTGGAAAAGCCAGGCTGGGGGCTGGAGAGAAATCCTAAAGGAATTAAGACAAGTACAAACAGTGATTGTCCAGGAGCCTGAGGCTGCATCCTGGGGCTAGTCACCCCTGTGGGGTGAGCAGAGGCTCCGGTGCCTCTGCGACTTGAACACTGTAGGTGAGGTAACATTTTACTTCCTCTTTTAACTGACTATTTATGACATTCAGGGAGGGAGCCGTGCACCCACCCCCCCTCCAGCTGGTAAGAAGAATGGGCAAGGGTAATGAGGCCCACAGCGGGAAGGCAGCAAATACCACAACAACAGGTCTTTTCTAGGATCAAAAAAATGATGGCCGTAGCAAATGTAGGTGGATAATAACTGTCATTTTAAAATTACAAGTTTGGCCTTCAGGCCCTTCGCTTTCTCCTTGGCACTGAAAACAGTCTTTTTGGTGGAACTTCTTGGAGGGGCCTGAGCACCCTGCAGCTACAAATGGTGGAGCAGCCTGCCAATGGGATGAGCCTTTGGCCTGCCCCATCACCTTCTTGGTTTTGTAAGCACTAAAACAAAACAAAACAAAAAATAAAAGTGTGAAAAACTCTTTTAAAGAGAGCAACTTCTCTTTCTAACATTCTTTTCTTTTGCTTAGACTTTCCAGTGAAGCCCTTGGTGGCAAAGTGGTTAAGAGCTAGGTTGCTCCACCAGCTGCTCCTTGGAAATCCTATGGGGCAGTTCTACGCAGTCCCGTAGGGACACTATGAGTTGGAATCGACTCGACAGCAATAAGTTTGGTTTTATTTGGTTTCCTTTCCAATGGGGTCATATTCAAAGCTACTTCCCGTCAGCAGCAGGAAGAAAACCCACAGCAATTAATATGAATGAAATGTTTGATTCAACACAAAAACTCGGAAGTCAGATGATTTCAGAAATTTCCTTTTTACAAAGTCGGCTTCAATAGGGATGTGGTTGATTAAAAAAAATCTTCCTCAAAACATTGGGGAACACAGTAATTAATGTTTGTGCATTCGGTTAGGCTTGGCATTTGAAGCATAAGTAAAGGGTGATACTTTTCATGCAAGTTAATGGATACAGCTAGGACAGAAAGGTACACTGGGCTTAATGACATATTCATGGGTGTTTATTTGAGAATGAGTACAGATAAACCCTCCAGTGACCCCTCCGGTTCTGGAGCCTGGCTCCCCTCCATTAAGCAGGCAGGGTTGGCTGGCAACTGAGAATTTACACAAGAGGACAGGGTCTCACTTGGGGAGTTCCAGAAAACAGGGCTGATGAGTCAGGTGACAGCACTTGGGATTCATGCTCTCTCAGGATCCCAAGCAGCTGTGACAGCCTGAGAGTCATTTTTCCACCACAGACAGAAAGGCAAACCCTCTAGCCACCTTTTTTGCCCAGATCCTACAAGTCCTGGTCAGACCTCAGGTTGAAAAGTCACTTCAGCTGTCTTGGCGTTTCGCCTGCTTTCTCCATCTGCAGTGGTCTTGCCTTTCTGCTCTTCCTTGCTGTGTTGTGGGTCAAAAGCTGCCTAAGGAAATTCCCTAACTGTGATGAATCACAGCCATGAATGACAGCTACGTGGTGTTTTACATTAGAAAGTTCTTTGACATCCATCTTTCAGGTTTGAGACTTAGCGGACCTATGAGATCAGAGGGCAGCTATTATACCACATTTTATAGATGCAGAGATAGAGGTTCACCAGAGAGGTTGTGTGACTAGCCCAAAGCCACACAGCTGGTGAGAGGCCAAGCAGAGAGGCAAACTTATCTCTCTTCAAGTCCCATTGTCTGCCTCTTCCAAACAATAGCACCCTTTGTGTTTCTATGACGTGCCCCTTACAGGCACCTTCAGCTTAGAGATCCCTACAGGACGGGTCAGTAAGGAAACTGGTTCAGAAAGGGAAAAGAAGGGTGATGGCCAAAGTGACAGAATCATCAGGACACAGTCTAACTCTTCTGACAAAGCATAGTGCTCTTTGACTCCCCATCCGGGAAGCAAAGCTGTCTCCCACCTTGCGTGGCTGTCCTGTGTCCTCCTGTTTGAGGCTGAAGAACTTCAACGAGTGAGGTGTCCTGACAGCAAAGGGTCCCGGGCTCTTTTTGCTAAACATGATATTTGATGTCGTAGGGTGTGGCTCCCCCTAGAATTAATGGATGCTCAAGGAAAGGAAGTGGGGTGCTCTGCCAATAGAATAAAAGATGGAAGGAGGGGCCTTCTGTACATACAATGATAATGATTGCTAATATGTACTGAGTTTTTATTATGTAACAGGTACTGGTGTGTGTGTGTGTGTGTGTGTGATTTTAATCTCTCATCTAATGTAATCTGTACCACAAACACATGCCAAACCAATGGTACTATAGTTGTTTCCATTTTACAGGTAAGGACCTGATGATACTGAGGCTCAGGGTTTAGGTAACAGCCCATGTTAGTTTCCTAGGGCTGCCCTACAAAATACCACAAAGTGGGTGGCTTTCAATAACAGAAATTTTTCTTCTCACAGTTCTGGAGACTAAGAGTTGGAGATCAGGGTGTCAGGCTCTGAGGGAGAATCTGTTCCATGCCTCTCTCCTAAAAATCCTATTGCTGTGGAGTCAATTCCAACTCATAGTGACCCTATAGGACAGAGTAGAACTGCCCCATAGGGTTTTCAAGGCTGTAATCTTTGTGGAAGCAGACTGCCACATCTTTCTCCTGCAGAGCGGCTGGTGGGTTTGAACTGCCGACCTGTCAGTTAGCAGTCCTACGCTTAACCACTGAGCCCGGCAATCCTTGGCTTGTAGCTGCGGTGTCACGTTGCATCCTTAATCTGTCTCTCTGTGTTGCTTCTCCTTTTCCACAAGGACACCATTCAGGTGGGGTTAGGACCCACCCTACTCTAGTATGGCCTCGTGTTAACTTAACTGAAAACATCTTCAGAGACCCTATTTCCAAAGAGGATCAGATTCGTAGGACCAGGGGTTAGGACTTCAACATATCTTTCGTGGGGACACAATTCAACCCATAACACTGCTCAAGGACAGAGTAGTGGAGAAGTGGAGATGGTATTTGACTGCAGGTTTGTCTGCTTCTAGTGTTTTACTTAAGGATCTCTGGTAGCACAATGGTTGTTCGAGCCCACCCAATGACTCCATGGGAGAAAAACCTGACAATGTGCTCCTGTAAAGATTATAGCCTAGAAAGCCCTATGGGTCAGAGGTACTCTGTCTTATGGAGTTGCTATGAGTCAGAAATCAACTTGACAGGACCTAACAACAACAGTGTTTTACTTATCAACAGCACCAGTTGCTGTCAAGTCAACTCTGATTCCCGGAAACCCACGTTTTTCAGAGAACTGTGCTCCACAGAGTTTTCAATGACCGATTTTTTGGATGTGTATTGCTGGGTCTTTCTTCAGAGGTGCCGCTGGGTGGACTCAAACTCTAAATTTTGGTTAATAGCCATAGCCATTTTCACATCTTTCTCTGGGCCTGAGAGAAAAGTAATTCTAAGCTCGGCCTGGATAGCTCTTGCGGCTAACACACTCTTGACAGTGCTATCTGGTTAACTAACGACAATGAATGTCGCCCAGGTGAGAATCCTCCAACAGCTTCTTCTGCCCTCAAGATGAAGGGGTGGAGAGGACTTAGGTTTATGAGTGTTGGGTGTGACCTACATCAGCCCAGCTAACCCCTCACCTGCCCAGTGAGGGCAGATTTTATGAATGTCCTGATATAAATGGAAGCTTAGATGTGTTAAGTGACTTGCCCAAAGTCACATAACTAGTAAGTGTTGGATCCAAGATTTTAATATCCGTGTCATCCATTCCTCAGAGAGTGCCACCAACCTGAGCCAGCCTCCTTTCTCCCACCATTGTGTCAGTGCCTGAAACACATGGTAGGCCCTGAATAGATATTTGTCACACAAATGAATAAAGCAAGCCTTCTGTGATTTTAGACTTCCACTGAAGGTTTAGAGGGAAGTGGGCATGAGAGGAGAGTCTCAGTCTTTCCCCATGTCCCCGGTGAAACCCTCACATACATCACCCCCTAAAAACCAAAACCAAACCTGTTGTTGTAGAGTCCATTCTGACTCACGGCGACCCTGTGTGTTACAGAATAGAACTGAGCTCCATAAGGTACTTTTGGTTGTAATCTTTAAGGAAGCAGATCTTCTTCTGTGCCACTGCTGGGTGAGTTTGAACTGCCAGCCTTTTGGTTGGTTGTTGTTAGTTGATGTTAGTCAGCATCAAGTCAATGCTGACTCATGGCAACCCCGTGTGTGGAGAGTACAACTGTTCTAAGGGTTTTCAAGGCTGTGATCCTTCACCAGCAGATCACCAAGGCTGTCTTCTAAGGTTGAACTGCCAACCTTTCTGTTAGTGGTCGAGTGCCTAACTGTTTGCACCTCCCAGGGACATTTTACCCCCTAGAGTCACACCTATAGCTTCTTGTTTCAGCAGAAAAGTCCCACCCAGCCCCCAAACTGTGGGTTCTCACCAAACACAATGCATTTTCACAAAAGGACCTTCCCCTTCTTGAGAGAAATTCTGTAGCATCTGTGAAGAGGTTGTAGGTTTCTTCATTTTGTTCCATGTTGCTGATATCGTCAGTGGTGCGTGGTGGGTAGAATTTCCTGAAAATTGAGGAGAGGGAAGGACGCCAAGCTCACCTTTTTCTCCAAGTTTGCCACTGAATGTTTTCAGCACAAACAGGAAGAGCAATGATAAATATTTCAAAGCCAAAATGCAACTTTTATGGCACCACGGCCTTACAAATGTACTAACACTGCTGCAAATCTCTTGTATGAGTACATTAAGATGATTCATAAAAATAGAGAATTCATCCTTGTCAGCCAGGGTTGAACAGGACAGATTACCGGTGGGCACGCTATTATGCCCATTCCTAGTACTTTTAAAATTACAGCTGACATTTATTTCTAATAAGTCATGGTGAAATAAGTGAGAGAGTTTACCTGTGCTATAAGATAGAAAACTTATTTTTTTAACCACATCATTTTTTTTGTGGGCTTATAATAGATAAACCACCCAGGAAGTAGGATCTTTATTAAAAGGCATATGAGAGAATTTGCCCTGGGGAATCGACACCATTTGATAACAGGCCATTGCTAGGGTGCTTTTTTCTATGAGGCTGTTTGTAGCTGGTACCCAAGGAATGAAAAAGAATGAAGCCATTTGGAACTAGAACTAGCAGTGCCGGGGCCAATTACGTTCATAGTCTCTAAAATGGGTGAGAGAAGGCTGTTGGCCACGTAGTCACCTAATGTCCGTGAAAGGTTGTATGTGTGTTTGTGTATGTGAAAGGTTGTGTGCGTGTTTGTGTATTTTTCCTTCCCCTATCTTGACTACCTTTCACAGATTCTTCCTCTGTGTTTCCTTTCTTCAGCCTGGCCTGGCACTTGGCTCAGATTCACACCTGCCTGGAGAGGCTAATGTCTACTATCCTACATTCAGAACTGGATTGTTAGTAAGATAAAATGAAACAAAGGCACAAGCACAAAGTTTGATAACCCACAGGGGCAGTGACAGTGCAAGAAACAGGCGCCCCCAGGCACTGCTGGTAGGATGATGCGTATCTATCGAATGTAGCCTTTCCTAAAACGATTTATTCCCCAGGTTTACTTGTACAGCTGGGCAAAGACTGAGGTAAAATATTGTTTGTAATATTTAAAAACTAACACAAACAAACAAAAAAAAGGGCAAACAAAACCTTAAATGAATAACAATGTGTAATTGGCTTAAAAATTATGGTTCACCCATACAATAGAATACTATATATACTGTGTAGGTGTTGAAGAGAATGACGTAGGTCTATACGTGCTGATTTGAAACAATTTCCAAGACATATTGTAAAGTACAAACAGCAACCAATAAGCAGAATGTATCTTTGACCAACTTTTGTGTAAAGAAAAATGACAACAAAAAATGCATATCTCTATCTTTATCTATTGGTCTATCTATCTATCTATCTATCTATCTATCTATCTATCTATCTATCTATCTATCTATCTATCTATCTATCTATCTATCTATCTATCTATCTATCTATCTATCTATCATCCATCCATCCATCCATCCATCCATCCATCCATCCATCCATCCATCCATCCATCCATCCATCCATCCATCCATCCATCCATCCATCCATCTCTTATGGGTTGAACTTTGTCCCCTCAAAAGATATGTTGAAGTTCTAACACTTGATACCTGTGAATGTGGCCTTATTTGGAAGTAGGGTCTTTGCAGATGTAATTAATTAAGCTAATATGAGGCCATACTGGAGTAGGGTGGATCCTAATCCAATATGACCGATGTCCTTATAAGAAAAGGTGAAGAAAGACAGATGGACACAGAGAGAAGATGGAGGCAGCGATCGGAGTGATTCAGCTACAAGCCAAGGCATGTCAAGGATTACAGGTAACCACCAGGAACTAGGAAGTGGTAAGGAAGGATTCTTCCCTAGAGTCTTTGGAGAGAGCATGGACCTACTAGTACCCTGAATATGGAATTCTAGTCTCCAGAATTATGACGGCACTGGGTTCTGAGTGGAACTATGACAGCAGTGGTGTCACTAGGAGATGTGGGGGGTGAGGACCGCACCGGGTGCCACTGTCAGAGGGGGTGACACCAAAATGACTGTCTATAAAACTTTCGTGCAGTGTTTCAGCAGAAATTTATTATTTTAATAAAAATATCTATGTAGTTATAACAACAAAAACATTTTTCATAGGCTCAGCTTACATGTATCAATATACCTACAAGGCTAAAACTCTATGCTAATTTACCTTTTGAGTCTCTAATGCACTCTGGTCAGAGTTGTCATTGGTGTTGTTGTTAGGTGCTGTCGAGTCGGTTCTGAATCATAGCCACCCTATGCACAACAGAACGAAAACACTGCCCAGTCATGCGCCACCCTTACAATCATTGTTATGCTTGAGCTCATTGTTGCAGCCACTGTATCAGTCCACCTCGTTGAGGGTCTTCCTCTTTTCCGCTGACCCTGTACTTTGCCAAGCATGATGTCCTTCTCCAGAGACTGATCCCTCCTGACAACATGTCCAAAGTATGTAAGATGCAGTCTCGCCATCCTTGTCTCTAAGGAGCATTCTGGCTCTACTTCTTCCAAGACAGATTTGTTCGTTCTTTTGGCAGTCCACGGTATATTCAATATTCTTCACCAACACCACAATTCAAAGGCGTCAACTCTTCTTCGGCCTTCCTTATTCATTGTCAAGCTTTCACATGCATATAATGTGATTGAAAATACTGTGGCTTGGGTCAGGGTGACATCTTTGCTCTTCGACACTTTGAAGAGGTCCTTTGCAGCAGATTTGCCCAATGCAATGCGTCTTTGATTTCTTGACTGCTGCTTCCATGGCTGTTGATTGTGGATCCAAGTAAAATGAAATCCTTGACAACGTCAATCTTTTCTCCATTTATTATGATGTTGCTCATTGGTCTGGTTGTGAGGATTTTCGTTTTCTTTATGTTGAAGTGCAATCCATACTAAAGGCTGTGGTCTTTGATCTTCATTAGTAAGTGCTTCAAGTCCTCTTCACTTTCAGCAAGCAAGGTTGTGTCATCTGCATAACGCAGGTTGTTAATGAGTCTTCCTCCAATCCGGATGCCCCGTGGTTCTTCATATAGTCCAGCTTCTCGTGTTATTTGTTCAGCATACAGATTAATTAGGTATGGTGAAAGAATGCAACCCTGACGCACACCTTTCCTAACTTTAAACCAATCAGTATCCCCTTGTTCTGTCCCAATAACAGCCTCTTGATCTATGTAAAGGTTCCTCATGAGCACAGTTAAGTGTTCTGGAATTCCCATTCTTCGTAGTGTTATCTGTAGTTTGTTATGACCCACACAGTCGAATGCCTTTGCATAGTCAATAAAACACAAGTAAACATCCTTCTGGTATTCTCTGCTTTCGGCCAGGATCCATCTGACATCAGCAATGATATCCCTGGTTCCACGTCCTCTTCTGAAACCGGCCTGGGTTTCTGGCAGTTTCCTGTCGATATATTGCTACAGGCGTTTTTGAATGATCTTCAGCAAAATTTTGCTTGTGTGTGATATTAATGATATTGTTCTATAATTTCCACATTCGGTTGGATCACCTTTCTTGGGAATAGGGATAAATATGGATCTCTTCCAGTCAGTTGGCCAGGAAGCTGTCTTCCATATTTCTTGGCATAGATGAGTGAGCATCTCCAGCGCTGCATCTGTTTGTTGAAACACCTCAATTGATATTCCATCAATTCCTGGAGTCTTGTTTTTCACCAAAGCCTTCAGAGCAGCTTGGACTTCTTTCTTCAGTACCATTGGTTCCTGATCATATGCCACCTCTTGAAATTGTTGAATATTGACTAATTCTTTTTGGTATGATGACTCTGTGTATTCCTTCGACCTTCTTTTGATGCTTCCTGCATCGTTTAGTATTTTCCCCATGGAATCCTTCACTATAGCAACTCAAGGATTGAATTTTTTCTTCAGTTCTTTCAGCTTGAGAAATGCAGACCGTGTTCTTCCCTTTTGGCTTCCCATCTCCAGCTTTTTGCACATGTCATTATAGTACTTTGTCTTCTCGAGAGGCCCTTCGAAATCTTCTGTTCAGCTCTTTTGCTTCATCAATTCCTCCTTTTGCTTTAGCTGCTCAACGCTTAAGAGCAAGTTTCAGAGTCTCCTCTGACATCCGTCTTGGTCTTTTCTTTCTTTCCTGTCTTTTCAGTGACCTCTTGTTTTCTTCATGGATGATGTCCTTGATGTCATTCCACAACTCGTCTGGTCTTCGGTCACCAGTGTTCAATGCGTCAAATCTATTCTTCTGATGGCCTCTAAATTCAGGTGGGATATACTCAAGGTTGTATTTTGGCTTTCATGGACTTGCTCTGATCTTCTTCAGTTTCAGCTTGAACTGGCATATGAGCAATTGATGGTCTGTTCCACAGTCGGCCCCTGGCCTTGTTCTGACTGATTACATTGAGCTTTTCCATCGTCTCTTTCCACAGACATAGTCAATTTGATTTCTGTGTGTTCCATCTGGCAAGGTCCATGTGTATTAAAAAAAAAAAAAAAAGTATAGTCACCGTTTATTTTGGTGAAAGAAGGTATTTGCAATGAGGAAATCGTTGGTCTTGCAAAATTCTATCATTTGATCTCTGACACTGTTTCTAATACCAAGGCCTTATTTACCAACTACTGATCTTCTTCTTTGTTTCCAACTTTTGCATTCCAATCTCCAGTAATTATCAATGTATCTTGATTGCATGTTCGATCAATTTCAGACTGCAGCAGCTGATAAAAATCTTCTGTTTCTTCATCTTTGGCCCTAGTGGTTGGTGTATAAATTTGAATAATAGTCATATTAACTGGTCTTCCTTGTAGGTGTATGGATATTATCCTATCACTGACAGAGTTGTACTTCAGGATTGATCTTGAAACGTTCTTTTTGATGATGAATGCAACACCATTCCTCTTCAAGTTGTCATTCCCAGCATAGTAGACTATATGATTGTTTGATTCAAAATGGCCAATACTAGTCCATTTCAGCTCACTAATGCCTAGGATATCGATGTTTATGCGTTCCATTTCATTTTTGACGATTTCCAATTTCCTAGATTCATACTTCATATATGCCAGGTTCCGATTATTAATGGATGTTTGCAGCTATTTCTTCTCATTTTGAGTCATGCCACATCAGCAGATGAAGGTCCCAAAAGCTTTACTCCATCCACGTCATTAAGGTTGACTCTACTTTGAAGAGGCAGCTCTTCCCCAGTCATCTTTTGAGTGCCTTCTAGCCTGGGGGGCTCATCTTCCAGCACTATATCAGACAACGTTCGGCTGCTATTGATAAGGTTTTCACTGGCTAATGCTTTTCAGAAGTAGACTGCTGGGTCCTTCTTCCTAGTCTGTCTTAGCCTGGAAGCTCAGCTGAAACCTGTCCTCCATGGGTGACCCTGCTGGTATCTGAATACCGGTGGCATCGCTTCCAGCATCACAGCACCACACAAGGCCCCACAGTACGACAAACTGACAGACACGTCATTATCACCCAATTACAATGATGCTTTGAATCACGTGGTTTTGACTTCACATACTGCAAGTATGCGTTGTTGTTTTTATTACTTTGGTATTTTTGTAGTCGCTGATTTCGTCAAATTTTCTGGTGTTTTAGCTACAATATTGTGGTAATGAGTATTTGTGAACCTACATCAATAATATTTTTGAAATGAAATAGTAATTAAAGGAAAAGGAGTGATATACAGGAATTACAATTTATGAGTTAACCTAAACCCAGTGCCATCGAGTCACACTGGCATAAAAAACATTACTGAGGATTCTCTTTAGTCTGGTATGGGAGGAATTCTATCAAGGGAGTGAGACCATGAATTACCGCACTGAGCGACACCAACCCTAGTGATGCCCCTCTGTGAGAGACTACATTTGTGTTGTTTTAAGCCATCAGTTTGTGGTACTTTGTTAAGACAGCCCTAGGAAACTAACATAGATTTATCCATCCATCTGTATATATTGAATATATATGGAAAAATTCTTGAAGGAAGCCCCCAAATCATTTGCACTTGTTATCTTTGGGAAAGGGGATTGCGACGGTATGTTTTTCTCTGGGAACTTTTTAAAGTGCTTGACTAGGTCCCGTTACTGAATTACATTACTCATGAGTCATTTCAAAACAATGTATTTCCAAGGCCTCTTCCTACTTATGAGTTACAAGGGAGCTTCTCCATTGCATTGCAATTCATTGTATCTTCCCATTCAACATGATGCATAGATTAAGAGCTCTACTAGGTTCTTTATTTATTCCTGATAAACTATGCATATTCCCACTAAGGAAATGAGTGTTAAAATCATATATGGGCCATTTATCACCTTCTTAAAATCTTTCTTTTCTTCTCACATTTCTAAGATGGCTATTTAAAAAAAGTGTTTTTGTGAGAATATTACTTTAAATCCATTTGTGATTCTAGCTCCAGGTCGCATTCTTATCTTGGGGGAAATATATTTGTTCTCAAGTATAATCAGCGGTCCTGGCGGAACACAGATGGTACAAATGTGTGGGAATTGTTTTGTTGGCTTTCCATAAAGAAAACATACAAATAAGAGGCAGAAGTTTTACTACACTGCCTTTGACTTCCCTCTGCTGCCTTATAGCTATTTGCTCATCTTATTAGTCTATTATTATTTCAGACACCTTGATCTCCTTTTACTTGGCCCATAGGTTACTGAGAAA
The DNA here is from genome assembly GCF_024166365.1 of Elephas maximus indicus. Taxonomy (NCBI): domain Eukaryota; kingdom Metazoa; phylum Chordata; class Mammalia; order Proboscidea; family Elephantidae; genus Elephas; species Elephas maximus. Next base: position 101,350,784 of record NC_064828.1, on the reverse strand, counting down.
TTCAGATTTCATCTTTACCATTTCCCTTAATATGTACGTGTGTGTGTGTGTACAATATGTGTATTATACAAGCTTTCATAATCATCTAGTAAAGCTTCATAACTTCAAATAAATAGGACACCTCAGGGCAAAAAATCTACAAGGCCACCTGTCCTCTTGTGGCAATACTCTTGATACCTCTTCTATAAACTTGATACTGCCATGTGCCAAAAGTGCTAAAGGTAACCAGCCATGAACATCTTCAACCTTCAGCTGAGTCACTGGGGCATTCTTAGCAGGCAGGGGGGAAAGCTGAAAGGGTGGGTGCCTTAATGACCCCTAAGTAGCATTCTATCAATTGTGGACATGGAGCATCCCAGCTTCTTTATCCTTCCCCTGGAATAGCCCTGAGATGCATGTTCTACACCAGCCCCCAGAGTTCTCTGGCAAGATTGAGCTCCAGTTGCCCACAGTGGTAACTTGCTTGATGACACTCTCCTTACTGTCTTCTTTCCCTCCCTTGTCTCACTGCCTCCCTCTCGCCCTTAAAAGTTTCCTAGGATCACCTTCCAAAGAAACTACTTACACTCATATTCTTGTCACAGGGCTTTCCTCTGGTGGTATCCAAACTACACCCCTAGCTACCTGCCACTTCAGAATGTATTCCCCACAAGCAAACAGATAACAGTGATCACAAATATGGACCATCTTTCTCTTTTGGCTCTTGCTTTACGGAAGCTTTGTTTTATTTGAAACAAAAAGATGTCAAGTCCAGAAAGAAGTATCCTTAGTGTTCTCAGTGATTTATGGTAGAAACAAAGCAGAGACATTTCTCATGTTATAAACAGTAATACAATGAGGCACCCACAGACCACCCTAGAAGGCACCAAGAGTCCCAGCTTGAGTGGTATCAGATACTTTTGTAATAAGAAACTACCCAGAACTTTGCAGGGGAGATTCTCCCTAAAGCCGGATTCTTATCCCAGTTCTTAGTGGCTTAATCCTTAACTGTAAATTTCTCCAGGCCTTTGAATCTGGCCTCCAAGAACATACTTTCTAAATGCAGCTTTTGGGGTATGAAGGGATATTTGGGTAAAAAAGAAAGAGGCCAATTCGGGTTTCCAAGGCATATCTTTCCACAGCGATTTATTTACCTGGAAAAAGACTTAAATGTCATTTCTGGTTCTCATTGTGACCCCTCTTTGAGCCTTTAAGTGGAAGGGCCAGGAGGCCAAAGGACTCAGGCCCAAGGTTACCCACTGGGGTTGGGCCACCAGATTCAGTCTTTCTTGCACTCACTGGTCTGAGAATGCTAGAGGCTGATATTTGGTGCAGAGAGGAAGCTGTGAAATCTGGGGGAAAGATTTTGTAAGCCAAAGGGCCCAGAGAGAAAGGGCACTTACTCAGGGATCACCTGTCTCATTGGTGAGGGCACGGACAGCACCTATAGGTCCACAGGATGCTGCCCAGGTGGCAGAAAGGATGTCCCTGGCTACTGGTGTACTGGCTGTTAGGAAGCTACTGAGGACTCCTGCAAATTCTTAAAGCCTCCACTCAAGCCACACCTGCTATGAATTGAGTTGTGTTCCCCTAAAATATGAGTTGTCAAACCTAGCCTCTATGCCTGTCATAATCCCATTTGGGAATGGGCTGTCTTTGTTACGGTAATGGAACAGAATTAGTAGAAATAATGTAGGGTATGTCTTGAGTCATACCTCTTTTGAGATGTAAAAGAGATTACACAAGCAAGCAAGAAGCAGAGATGGGGGAAGAGAGATGCCAAGCCATATGAAGATCACCTAGGAGCAGAAGTTCAAAGAGATAAGGATCTTCCTCCAGAGCCAACAGAGAGAGAAAGCCTTCCTCTAGAGCCGGCACCGTGGATTTGGACTTCTAGCGTCCTAAACTGTGAGAAAATACATTTCTGCTTTTTAAAACCATCCACTTATGGTATTTCTGTTAAAGCAGCACTAGATAGCTAAGACAACATCCAACACTGGCTATGCATTTGTCTGCAAGCTCCTTATCAGAGGCACATTTCTCCAGAGAGTTTTACTCAGTGGAGACTCCTGGCTGGGAAAGACGACATTTAACATGAAACCAGGAAAGACGATATTTAACATGAAACCAGGGGGCAGCTCTTTAGACAAGATCCTGCAGGAAGCTGGCTAATGAACCCAGCATCTTTTTGGCCTTGTAGCCATGTGAGGAAGGAGCCTGTTCTCTCTCTTGGTCTCTAACTTCAGATTTTAGAATTTTTGCACTCAAGGATCTTTTGGAGGAGCTCTGGTAGCACAGTGGTTAAGTGCTTGGCTGCTAACTGAAAGGTTGGTGGTTCGAATCCACCAGCCACTCTGAATCCACCAGCTGCTCTGAATGTACCAGCTGCTCCTCAGGAGAAAGACATGGCAGTCTGCTTCTGAAAAGATTTACAGCCTTGAAAACCTTACGGGGCAGTTCTATTCTGTTCTATAGGGTCACTATGAGTTGGAACCAACTCAATGGCAATGAGTTTTTTTGGTTGGAGAATGTTTTGTGGCTGAAAATGAGCTGAACCTGAAAGTCCTGCTGCATCACTATGGCTCAAATGCAAGCCAATGCGGCCACTGTGTCATGAGGTGGGGTGTGGAGATGTGGTGAGTCTAAGTGGGAATCAGAAATGACGAGCTACTTGGGGATTTTAAATTTGGAAGCTGCACCCTTATTCCTACCCCAGCTCCTGTGTGTATGTGAGTGTGAATGAGCCTTTTCATAAAAAATGAAGGATGGGAAGCGATGTTCACTCTGACAATAATAAAGTGCCTCTGGTGTCCCTCTCTTCCCTCTGGGCCCTCTCTTGTTGTTCAGAAGCATGGGAAGGAGAGAATGGTGTCCTACCTTCCAGAGTTGTGACTCATTTGTTAATCTGAATCCAGTAGCTGAAAACATGCTCCCATAAGGGATACTCTGGTGTCTTTCAAGGACTTTGACGCTTTGTACCTTCACACTGCTGGCCTGTGCTATCACACTTTTTTTGTGTGTTTTTACTCTCTCTCCAGCTCTGTTTCTTGCTTTTCTGCTTCTTTTATATGAAGTTTTGCTGTAACAGTGAACGAGAAAAAGCAGGGTTAATTCCAGCTTAGTATTTGCAGATGGCTAGAAACCATACTCCCCTCCCTGGGTGGTACAAATGGTTAAAGTGCTCTGCTACTAATCAAAAGGTTGAAGGTTGGAGTCCATCCAGAGGCACCTCAGAAGAAAGACTTGGCAACCTACTTCTGAAAAATTAGTCATTCAAAACCCTGTGGAGCACAGTTTTACTTTGACCCACATGGGGTTGCCATGAGTCAGAATTGACTCGATGGCAGCTAGTAAGAAACCGCATGAAGCTTCCTGTTCCGTAATAATATTGATGCCCTAAAGGGACAAAATAAACAAAAAGGCAAAAGGATCTGTGTGGAGAATTAACCTCTAGAGAGCACAGATTTTCTGTTTTGACACCATACTGCAATGACCTTAGTATATTTCACATTATCCAGGGGAAGAAGGAAAGTATAGTATTAAGGGTATGGTGCCTGCCAGCTATGTGACTTTGGGCAAATATTTAAGCTCAGTTTCCTTATTGATAAAATGGGGACAAGAATCTCCTGCATTAGGCTGTTGTGAGGCTTAAATGAGATAACACGTGTAAAGTTCTTAGAACAGTGAGTGACATAGAAGACACTTGATAAGTGTTAGCTAATTTACTATTAGTCTGGAAACCCTGGTGGCGTAGTGGTTAAATGCTACGGCTGCTAACCAAAAGGTGGTTAAATCTACTAGGTGCTCCTTGGAAACTCTATGGGGCACTTCTACTCTGTCCTTTGGGGTCACTATGAGTCAGAGTCGACTCGACAGCAGCAGGTTTAATATTAGTTTTTCTTTTGATCTCTATCTCATAATATACCATCCTCAGTTAATTCTTATAACACTCCGTGAGGGGGATGGTGCATCTTCTTCACTTCTCCAATGGGATGTCTAGAAGACACTTCAACTTAAAATGCCCAAAACCTAACACCTGATTCTCCTTCTCTTCTTTCCCATCTCAGAAAATGGTGCCTCCATTCTTTCTTTTTATTTTTCCTACATTTTTTCCTTGTATCCTACCTATTCCTCTTCCTCTCACACCCTCACATTCAATCCATTAGCAAAATCCTGTTAGCTTTACCTTCACTGTCCATCCAGAGCCCCCTCCCTCGCCTGTCCTGGGCTGTTACAATAGCTTCCTGACAGGTCTCCCTGCTTCTACCTCATCATCCTCCTCCTCCAAGTCTAATCTCAACAAAACCTCTAACGGCTTCCCATTTCAGGCTAAAATGCATAGTCCTTACCATGGCCTAAGAACTGCGTACATGCTGCCCCCCACCACCCTTGCATAGACATGACTTCACTTCTTTAACCTCATGCCCTAGTACCCTCCCCCAGCTTGCTCCTCTCCAGCTGCCACTCTGGCCTTCTACCTCCTCCTCAAACAAACCTGGGACTCAGCACTGACTCTTCCCTTGACTGGAATGCTCTCCCTCCACATCTTATCATGGGTTGCTCCCTCACCTCCAAAAGGTTTTTGCCCAAATGTCTCCTTCCCAGTGAAGCTGTATGTGAAAATCATAACACCTCCCACCATTTATCTACCACCTCTGCTTTACCTTTCTGCATAGCACTTGTCATTGTCCAACATATTTTATCTGTGTATTTTCTTTCTTTCCAGCTGGAACGTAAGCTCAGGAGAAGTATTTCTGTCTGATTTGTTCAGTGCTGTATCCTTAGTACCTAGAATAGTGCTTGGCAAATAGTAGGAACTTAATCAATATTTATGCAATAAATGACTTAATTGGTTCACATTTAATAGGTGAGAAAACAAGGTCTCAGAAAGCTAATGCAGTTTGTATCACTGGGTATCGCAGGGCATCACTGAGTATCACAGGGTATCACCAGACATCACTGGGCATCACTGGGCATCGCTGAGTATCGCAGGACTTCACAGGTCATCTCTAGGCATCACAAGGTATCATTAGGCATCACTGGGCATCACAGGCTACACTGGGCATCATCAGGTATCACCAGGCATCTCTATGCATCACAGAACTTCACAGGTCATCTCTGGGCATCACAGGGTATCACTGGGCACCATCAAGTATCGTCAAGCATCACTGGACACCACAGAGCATCACTGGGCATCACCAGACATCACTGGGCAACACAGAACATCACAGGGCATCATTGGACATCACTGGGCATGACCAGGTATCAACAGACATCACTGGGCATCACAGAACATCACAGGGCATCACTGAGAATCGCTGAGTATCACCAGGCATCACTGGGCATTGCAGGGCACCACAATGGGAATCAATGTGATGGCACCTAACAACAACAAGATGTGTTTGAAAGGAAAGGGAGGAGAGAATGGAAAAATAGCCTTCAAACTCCGTGATCAAAGCAAACTGAAATCTAGGAGCTTAAGCCATTATGAAAAGTATGGGCTAATGCATAACAAATGCATATTTATGGAATTCACACAGAAGTGAAATAGGGCGGGTTGGAAGGCAACCTGTAAGTGGTTGCTCACAAGGTGTCACATATGTCTTCTTTAAAGCATGGTTTGGGAAATTTGCAACACATGATGGAAATCCATTTCTCTTCCCCACATATCCATGTGCTCTGTATCTGTGATTCATGACCCCGTCCTCTCAAATGTAAGGTGGCAGGCTGTGGGCTCCTTTCCAGGGTACCTATAATATAGTCAATATGATATTTTATAAGAAGCTTATTTATTGTTTTAACAGCTGTGCTTCTACTTTCTTAGACTTAAAACAAAATTATCTGTACCCAGGAATGACTTACAAGGATTGGAAAGTGTAGCTTAGAAATTCCCAATTAAAAAAATCCCATAGCTTTTACAAACTCCCCTTAAACCACAGAATTTTTCCACTCTGACTTCCTCTTAAACCTGGAATAAATTGGGAAAACCAAGAGCAGATTTCAGCCACCAGAGTTTGGATGAGGTTTTAGTCTAAACTGTGCTTATTTGTGGCAGTCGTAGCAAGGACCATACAGCCTTCTTCTTTGGATACCTGCTTTTCCAAGGACAGTCAGGACCTGCAAGATTCAGAACTCTGCCAGGTCTCATTTAGTTTACTTTAAGGTGTTTGTCTACAAAGAAAGATTTGCTTTTGGAGGGCTGCTGTTGATATTGCAGTGCTAAGCTCCCTTGGTTATTTGTTTTTGAGATTGTATATAAACTACTTAAACATTATGACACAATTACCAGTAAGTAATCATCCAATTGCCATAAATATGTCCCTCTCAAAATATTGCAAATTAATATTCATGCTTTTCTCAAATCCACCAATCTGAGCTAATGTGTGCCTACATAGTTCATCATAACGTGCATTTTTTTACAGTGAAAGGAAGAGTTATGGTTCTGTTCTCCATCTTGAAGTATGAAAAGATTTTTTTGACTGTAGCATTAGTTATTTTGAAAGCAAATTTCTCCATTACAGATGCAGACATCAGCAATGAACTACATGAAAAAGTGCTTCTACTTCCTTGAACCTATACTGTTCGAAAAGCCATTCTAGTCACTCAGTCCTGGTAGTTGAGAAATCATGCCAACCCATGATCATAGGTAATTGTCCTTTATAACGGTAATTGTATATATAATTCTAAGAGCCTGTGTTTAAGTCACTATTAATAGGTAATCCTGGATTCACACTATGGACAAATACTATAGACTCCTACCCCCAAACCTCATAAAAAAAAAACTACTAAAAGAAAAGAAGCCCCAAACATGCTATGATTTAAAAACAGAAATTCACCATGGTGATGGGAAAGGAAAGCCTTGAAGAAAAAAGTTATTCTGGGAAAGTGTGTTTTAAAACTGAACTAAGCCATTTTGATTTTATTGTGTACAAAACACATGATGATAATACTGTTTTCTGCCTAATCTAAAAAGTTATATCAAGGGTGATAAAAAATATTTTATAATATCCAAGCCTCAGCCCATTCAGACTTGTTGTTCTTAGCTACTGTTCAGTCAGCCCCATTCTCATGGGTATAATGAATGCTGTTGTGACCCATAGGATCCATTGGCTGATTTTTGGAAGTAAATTGACAGGTCTTGCTTCCTAGTCTGTCTTAGTATGACAGTTCCACTGAAACCTTTTCAGCATCATAGCAACACACAAGCCTCCACTGATTGATGAATGGTGACTGCACATGAGGTACATTAGCTGGGAATCGAATATGGGTCTCCCACATGGAAGGTGTGAATTCTACCACTGAACCATCAATACCCACCTACTTAGAGTAGGAAATAGATTATAAATCCCATTTCCTCAGCTTTGAGGAGTGGCTCCATACCTATGGAACTCATGAATGGCAGCCCCATACTTCAGAAGAGTTGGCGAAGGTCCGACTCTTTGAAACCTAGGAGGCTGTGGTCCCACCCTTTGAGATCCAGGAGACCATGGCCCCACCCTTTGAAACTGAGAAGGCCCTGCTTTCCATGCTTCTTCCAAAAGTTCTGCTGGTCTCTGAGCTGCTCCAGGGACTATCCTTTTTTTTTCCTGGAGGACAACATACGTAGTTCCTTTGGCCTCTTTCCTGCTTGTAGGATTCCAAGAGGCAGACAGCTTTCTTTCCTTATTTTCTTTCTCTGTCCTGTCAGTCCAAGCTAATGGATTTTCTGCTGTGGTAGTTGATTAGATTTATCAGTCACAGGCTTAATCTGTTTAACAAAAGATTGTGTAGCCATGTCCTTTGTGAACATTGTCGGCCATGTGTCCTTTGTTTGTACAACAGGATTTTCCAGATTTTTAAGTTCTGTTTTCATTTTGCATGGTTCATTTTTAAGTCTCTCTTTTTCCTCTAGCATTTTACTATAAGCAGCAAGGAGAAACCATATGGCCCCTTTAAGATCTTGCTTAGAAATCTCATTGGCCAGATAGCCAAGTTCATGGCTTACAAGTTCTACTTTCCACAGCACATTTGAATATAATTCAGAGAAGCTCTTTGTCGCTGCATAAAAAGCATCGTTCTTCCTCCATTGTCCAAACACATGTTCATCATTTTCTTTTAAAGCTTCACAGGAAGCACTTTTAACATCCACATTTCTGTCTGTTGCTGGTGCCATATGTATTCTCTAAGATGATATAGACTTTCTATAGGTCTCTATAGGTCTCCTTGCTTCCTTCTGATCCCTCACCAGAATTACCTTTAACACCCATAATTTTACCAACAATCTCTTCAAGGCAATCCAGGCTTTTACTATTAGGTACCTGAAAACTCTTCCAGCCTCTATCCATTACCCAATTCCAAAACCACTTACACATTTTAGGTATCTGTTAGAGCAGCACCCCACTCTACTTGTACTAAATTCTTAGTTTTCTAGTGCTGCTATAACAGAAATACAGGTGGATGGCTTTAACAAACAGAAATGTATTTTTCTCAGAGTTTAGGAGGCTAGAAGTCCAAATTCAGAGCATTGGCTCTAGGAGAAGGCTTTCTTTTTCTGTTGGCTCTGGAGGAAGGTCCTTGTCTCTTTAGCTTCTGCTTCCTGGTTCTTTGGAGATCTTCATGTGTCTTGGTGTCTCTCTTCCCCCATCTCTGCTCTGCTTGCCTGTTTAATCTTTTATATCTGAAAAGAGGTTGATTGACTTGAGATACATCCTACACTAATCTTGTATCATTTACATAACAAAGACAATCCATTCCCAAATGTGATTATAACCACAGGCATAGAGGTTGGGATTTACAACACATATTTTTTGGGGACATAATTCAATCCATAACAGTGCTAAAGAGGAGACTTGAAAAGAAGTTCTAGTTCCTACACTGTAATTGATGTAACAGTGGATGTAATTTTGTATGCTGACTTGTCCTCTTTAGAGGCAGCAAGACCTTGTGGGAAGGACATTGATTCGGATTCAGACAGGACTGGATTTCAACCTGGCTTCTGCCACTTAACAGCCATGAGTCTGCAGATAATAAACTTAATTCTTCTCAGCCTCAGTTTCTCCATTTGCAAAATGAGGATGATAAAATTTACCTTGTACGTCTGTTCTGAAGGTTAGTTATAAAACAAGTAGTGTCTAACATGGTGCTTGGCACATTGTAGGTGTTCAATATTATTATTTGGAGCTGATTTTTCATTCTGTATTTGAAAGGGTTGGATTACATTTTATCTTATTGTCCTTTTCAATGTCTAAATCTCTGAAAAATGTTCTCTTCTATTATTTAGACTCAAGTAGATAAGAGATGCTCAAGTCCCTGGCATTTCATTTAGGAAGTAGTTAACAAATATTTATTAAATGGATGGATAGATAAGTGGAAACCTGAAGTTTATATTGTCTCTTGGTTTTCCTCCAAGCTAGAAATCTGCAAGAGCCAAATTTGACTCTCCTTTCTTATCGCCCTCCGTATCTAATGAATCACCAATTCTAATGATTTTTACATTCTAGATATATTTTTTAATCTGTTCCTTCCTATTTATCTATCTACACTGGCTTAGTTTAGGTCTTCATTATCTCCTAATTGGCTCTCTGCTTCCTGGTTTGAACATCTAAAAGCCAACCTCAACAGAATTGCCTATTTAAATTTATATGTCTGTGCCCAACCCAACATTGTAAGCTCTTTAAAGGCCAAAATTTTCCTTTATTTATTGTGTACTCTTCAAGTCTGATATACCTCCTGGCACAAAATAGATGCCCAACAAATGTTTATTTGAATGCATGAATGAATGAGCTCACATTTTGTAATGTAATTGTTACAGTTTTCTGTGTTGGAAATTACCTTTCAAGGTGACATCATTCATATTTTCTTACACATCCCTCACATGCCATCATCCTTGGTGACTTCAAAACCCACAACGTAGACCTTCCGATGTTGTAGACTTTCCTATGATGTAGACCTCCCATTTCAGGGTTACATATTGGTCTTGAACATTTCATGGCACTGTTCTTCCACTTCTCCTGTGGGATGCAGAGGTTGGTGTAGCTGCTTTGGCTTCCCAGGCCTGGGCTGTTGTTGCACCATGTGTTCCTTTTCTGCATTAGCCCACCTGGGGTGGGGGGGCTTCCCTTTCTATCCTTCAGGTCTTTTTCCACAGAAGTGAGGATCTTTCCAACCAGAAGTTCCTGTCAGAGTTAATTAAGATTTGGTTCCCCTGAATTACTGGAAGTTGAGCAAAGCTTACAGAGTCAAACTTGAATGCATTGAGACTTCACCTGGCTCCAGCTATCAGGAATGAGTTTCTATGGGTCTGGCTGAAAGCAAGCATGTAAAGATATTTCAAATTAGGGCCTTCCATTGCATAGTCTTAGATGGTACCTGTCTGTATGTTGACATGATGCTCTAAAGGAGGTGAAAATTCCCGTAGAAGTGGAGTAAGAAATCAGTGTAAATGAAAGTTCAACAGGATATTTAACAGTGGCTCACGTCTTCAAATTCCGAACATCCAGAATTGTTATGATTGGGATCTTTTGTAGTTGATTTTATTCACAACCACCCATCCACCCACCCACCCACACCCAGACCCACACACTCACAGTACTCCTGGCATGTAGTTTTGTTTCCTCCAATACAAGAATTTGAGCACCTTTATTACTCACACTCTGCAAAGCCTTGAGATAGACTTATGAGCTTGAACTTTAGAGTTAGACACCCACAGTTTGCGTTTGGGAGCTGCTACTTATAATCATGTCACCTTGAGTGAATCACTTAGCTTTTCAGAGCCTCAGTTTCCTCATCTAATATCTAGCTCAGTGGGTGGTTATGAGACTTGGTGAGATAACAGATGCAAACCCTCCATTACAGGTTCTGGCATTAAATTGTTTCTCAATAAATATTAGTTTCTTCCATCTTCTCAGAGAGATGTGGGCACTCCATTTTTATTGCTAGAGACTTGTCTTCATTTCTTCTTAATCTTGTGATCTCTGAGTCAATAGTAGTTTCTCCTTTCCTGTACTTCTATAGCCCTTACGTGTTTCATAGCCATTAGGCTGTTATAAGCAGCATCGAGGCCTGTTTCCTTGTTGTGGATTTTGCATTGTCTGTCTGTGGCTGTGTGTTTGTGCTTACATGCCTTCTCTTCTTAACCAGACTTCAGTAATCATGTCTTGTTCATCTTATTAAACTTGTCAAAATCTGTTGCTGTCGAGTCAGTTGTGACTCATACTGACTCTACAGAACAGAATAGAACTGCCCCATAGAGTTTCCAAGGCTGTAATCTTTAGGGAAACAGACCGCCACATCTTTCTCCCACAGAGTGGCTGGTGGGTTTGAACAGCTGACCTTTGGGTTAGCAGCCAAGCTCGTAAATACTGCACTACCAGGGCTTCTTTTTATCTTACTATTACCCTAAGAATGACTCAGCCAACAAGCCAATCATTTTCTTATACAAAGTATACGCTAAAATTATATTTGATTGACTTTAAACTTCACAGTGAATCAGCAAGTGAGGAGATAACATTTCAACTCTTGGATGTCTGTAAATAAAGAACTCCCTGTTCTAGACCATTTTCACCTGCTTGGTGGTGGTAGGGCAGGGGAGGAGGTTAGATCAAGTATTCATAGGAGTCTTTCCCAATCCTTTTATTCCGTTTCTAGGAATTATGATATATAAAGCCAGAGGATATTCTGCTTCCATTTAGTTATTTATTTAACATTTCTGGGCCAGGCACCATCTGATTACAGTACAAGTTCTGTGTATGAAAAGAATAAGAGTATGACGGTCAGGGCTGGTGATGTACCTCTAATAGCCTTTGCCACCCACTTTACCCCATGTATGCATTTCACGTTTGGAAACAAATTACTGCCACCCAGGAGACTACTAAGAGGATCCACCCAAACACGATACTATAATCAGACAGTGCACTTGGATTTCATAAGGACAATTTCCTAATACGGGACAATACAATCACCTGGAGCTGTGGAGAAAGATACAGTCACCTTCCTTTCTTTCAACTTGACATTTTCTTGATCAGCCCTGACATTGCAAGATCTCAGATTCAATATAATATAGAAAGGACTTGGCACCCTCGGCTGGAATGGGCAGAGGGAGGGAGCCGCCATGTGAAATATCTGCCTGTGATTATTCAAGGTGTGATGGGAACAGAGCTTTCTGTATGCAAGCCAAATGAAATTATTAAGGCTAACCTTCTCACTCAGCACTTAATAGGTAATCAATTTTCACTACCAACAGTGGAGGGTAAAAATCAAGGAGGGAATGATAATGCTGCTTCCTTGCATTTATGAAGGGCTTTAGAGTGTGCACAATGATTTTACGTGCTTTATTTCATTTAGTTTTCACAGTAACATGAAATTTGGCTGGGGCATGCATATGCACATGTGTTCATTTTATAAGACTCATTTAACAAATAGTTTTAGGGCTACCTACTATATGCCAGCCCTGGGGATGGTGAAGAAGGCAGAACAGGTTTTATTGTTGTTTATTTAGCAATGAGGAGATGACTGTACGAGAAGGTCATGTGCGTTACTCAAGGTCACAGAAGGAAATGCTGAGCATGGAACCAAGTACAGTGGTATGAACCTCAGTCCACAAAATTGGGTGCATTGGAAATAGAGGTTACTTTTGGTGGGTTTCTTTCTATCGCTCAACTTTGATTGCAAGCCACCAGATCTTTTGTCTGCTGTCCCCAGGTTCATGCCCAAGTTCAGGGGGTTTGGGTAATTCCATGGCATTGCAGGGGAGCCTCTCTTCATATGTCATCTTTCCTGTCTGTTTAAAGACATCATAAAGTCGATGTTTTTCTTGGACCTACAGGCTTCCCACTTTTGTGGAAGGAAGCATGTGCAAATCCCCCCATCTTCTGCCCTCCGTCTCCCCCACTGCACCATCCTGTCCTCAGGAAAAGATTTATACGTTTGTGCTTCTTTAACACACCCTTTCTACATCTCCACTCCACTCCCCGCTCTAAAGGTTGGGGTTTTGGACACAACAACCAAGATTTTCATGGTCTGCTTTCCTCAATCTTCTGGGGCGAAGAACATAGGCCAAACACCTCTCTGAACAAAAGGAAGGGAGAGTGGTAAATGAAAGGAGAAATAGTCATAAGTTGTTATATCAAAACAGTCTAATGACCCTCCATTGAAGAGGCGGGTCAGGCCAGTGTCTTGTGGAAACAGATCAGCCTGTAATTAGCCCATAAGTCTAAGGTTAGAGCTATGCATGCAGCCAGACCAATTTCTGTTGAGTTAATTCTGACTCCTGGTGACTCCTTGTGTGTCAGAGTAGAACTGTACTCCATACGGTTTTTCAATGGCTGATTTTTCTGAAGTAGACCACCAGGACTTTATTCTGAGGCATGTCTGGATGGACTCGAACATCCAGCCTCTCGGTTAGTAGTCAAGTGTGTTAACCATTTGCACAGCCCTAGAAATCAGCCCTGGGAGGCCCCTGGCCCACTTCATGTAGCGGTGAGGAGAGAGCACCTACAACTCTAAGCTCAACTCTACAAGACAACTCAAGACTAGGAAAATGTTAGCATTAGAGAAAGAATTCAAAGTGATTAAT